>NC_092498.1:170789704-171389704 GCF_047511675.1 Marmota flaviventris | reverse complement strand
GAATTTCAATGGTGTGGAGGAGACTTGAGGAATGCACAGATCATACCTAGAAACCGGAAAGTAGTCTGTCTGCTCAGAGGATGCAGGCAGGAGTACCATTTTCCTGTCTTCATGCTAAATGCTAAAATATCACACAAATTGGTGTCAAGAGGTTGAACGGAATCTGCTGCAGCCAAACGTGACTGGAGCAAAGAAACCGTGTTCACTGCTCTCATTTACAAGGCAGGAGAGCTAACAGAATGAAACCGTGTCTTAATGTGCTCAAGGAGACCGAGCATCATTAGTCACTGTCTGAGGAGGCATACAAACTGATGTCATTTATGGGACCATGTCATATTTCAGAAAGCAGGGGGGCATGGGCCCCAGCATTCGTCTCTGGAAGCCCACATGTGCACAAATCCAGTCTTTGTAACAGGAACTGGGAGCTCCCAAGGCAGTCACCACCATCCCAGGCCTGGGGAATGGAATGACAACTGAGCCATGGCCCTAGACCTCAGAGGACCTACAGTGTAAAAAATAGAGTCAGAGCTGGGCACGGTGGGGCATGCCTGTCATCCCAGTGGCTTGGGAGGCTGAGGCAGGAGGATCGCAAGTTCAAAGCCAGCCTCAGCAAAAGTGAGGACCTAAGCAACTCAGTGAGACCCTGTCTCTAAATAAAACATATAAAAAAGGGCTGGGATGTGGCTCAGTGGTTGAGTGCCCCTGGGTTCAAGCCCTGTTACAAAAAAAAAAAAAAAAAAAATTGTTGAAGCTATCTAAAGCAGAAACATATCTTAAAAAGATGAAGCAAATTATAATTCATTAGGCTTTGATATACCCTTTGTCAAATTAAGTCCTTCCAAACAAAATTACATTCAACAAAGACACAATTAAATCAGTTGTTTGGATCATGAGTACTAGTGCCCAAGACCAAAAAGAAATAGACATTTCTGTGAACATGAGTCTGTGTTTTTAAAATCAGCAGTTATTACTAAGTGCCTAAGCACCTACTAGCACACACACACACCCCTCCAGAGAGGTGCCCAGGGTGATGGCCACCATTTCTTGAGCACCTCGTACCTGCTAAGTGCTTTGTGATATGTGCGTTCTGTTATTTATCCCCATTTTGCTGATGTAAAAGCAGAGGTTCTGAGAGATTAAGTCACTTGCCTGAGAAAGTAGAGGACACATAGGAATTGGAGGACCTAGGATGTGATCTGACTCATGGTGTCCTTCCTTACCCCTCTCCGTCCTCTCCCCGAAGCCCATTCTGTAAGACAGACTGTAGACTCCCACTGGCTTCTATTCTATTCACACTGGGGAAAACGACATTATAAATTAATCCTGATGAAAGATTCAAGTCTTCCCTGCCCATAAGCTGTGGTCCCGAGTCCCTCCACAGAAAGGACCTTTGGAGAACAATCCAGAGGCCCTGATTGCATTTGCTTTTTAATTAATCTAAAGTGTTAATCTAATGGCCACAGGCCATACTCTTGCTTTTGCAGGCAAAGTTTGGAATGATTGTCAAGCTCCCTGGCGCTACAAGAAATGCGGTGGCAAATAAAACAACTTCCCTGGAAGGCACGCAGATTTAAATAATTTCCACAGATGGTGTCTGCTTCTCTCAGTGAAAAGGAGGAAAAAAAAAAAAAGAAGCTAATTCTGACCTAATCAGGCCACCCTCACATCCAGGCATCATTTCAATAAAGGAACACATTGCTTTCCTGAAAGCTAGAAGAAAAATCTAACACAAATTCTTCCCACAGCAGAGATGCACTACATGCCTGGGGTCTGAAAAAATTCCATGTTCTCCTCTCTTTGGGGCTGCTACTTTATTTTGAGGTCTTCTTTCATGGTCTCCCATTATATAACTTTTTTCAGGGGAGGTATCAGGGATTGAACCCAGGGGCGCTTAACCACTGAGCCACAGCCCTTTTAATATTTTATTTAGAGACAGGGTCTTGCTAAGTTACCTAAAGCCTCGCTAAGTTGCTGAGACTGGCTTTGAACTCACGATCCTCCTGCCTCAGCCTCCCAAGCAGCTGGGATTACAGGTGTGTGCCATCGCGCCTGGCAGGTTGGGACTCTTGACTATAACAAAGACTGTTATTTGGAAAAATAATGAAAGCTACAGGCTGCCATCAGATTCTTCTAAGTGAAGCTCAGAACATGTCACATTTGTATGTCAAATGATTTAAGGAGATGAGGACATTGGTTGGGTGTAGTCACAATGCTCTAAGCGAAGTGAAGTGATGTGGTTCTTAAAACCACATCTCTATGCTCTGAGATTCTTCATGGGGGTTTGAGACGTCCCAGTGAGGGCCAACAGGCATGGTGCAAAAGCCTTCTCGGGTACCTGAAGTTTGGAAAGCAGGAAGACTAGTGTGATAGCAGCAGCAACCAGATGCACTTGAAATTTGACCTTGACTCCAGACTTTGACTATGTGTCCACCTGCCCTTGCTGTCTATTCTTTCCAAATACTATCTTACCACTTCTTTTGTTCTATCCATCACCATAACTTCACATGTCAACTAAAATTGATTGGTGGCAGCAGCCTGGAGCACCATGTTTCAAAGACATGGTGAGGCTCAGTGGATAAGTTTTCCCTGATCTTAGTGATGCCAAGAACCAGAGGGACAGGCGTTCACATGCAAGGTCTCTGCTAAGCACACACCATCCAATTATTTCTTAGCTACCAGTGACAATAGAGCTTCTGTCCTGAAGGAGAGCTTAACTCCCCAAATATCACCAACAAACCTCCCCCCCAAACTACTGTGAACAAGAGCACCAGTCATTCTTTATAAAAATGCCACAACTTTTTCCTCCACAGCAAAATTCCTACCAAAGAAAGCTCTTTCTTGCAGTGAATCGAACCCTTTTTCAAATCCTTTTCTTCTCCAGAAGCTTCGGCTTGAAAAGACTGGAGTTGGCTCCAAATCTCTAAGCGAAATACATGTTCAACTTCATATTTAAAAAAAAAAAATAGAGGAAAAACTCATGCAGACATCAAGGGGTTACACCTTTTTGCACAGAAAAAAAATTCTTTCCAATATGGGTTGGGAACAGACACAATGAATTCAGCCCATCCACTTTTTAATGGCTTGCATTATTAAAAACATTACTTATGCCTTTTTGCATGACAAAGAACATGAGTAATAATTTTGATAATAACTTTGTCTTTCATACACAAAGGAACTCAGTGTGAAAGTTCTTAAAATACTATCTTTGGGGCAAAACTGCAGATTAGCAACACACTGGGAAATGAGCTATTCAGTTGAGGGAGAAGACTATAGTGCTTTTTACCTTTTTTAATTTTAAATTTGGAACCCTAGCAAAAAGCTGGTAGAATATTTAAACAAGCATGTCCATTACAGTATTCGGTCTATGGAACAGGATGTGAAATCCCTGGCTAAAAGAATATACATGTAGCTGGGCATGGTGGTGCACACCTATAATCCCAGTGGCTTGGGAGGCTGAGGCAGGAGGATCTCAAGTTCAAAGCCAGCCTCAGCAACTAAGCAATTCAGTGAGACCCTGTCTTTAAATAAAATATAAAATAGGGCTGGGGATGCGGCTCAGTGATCGTGTGCCCCAAGTTCAATCCCTGGTATCCCCCTCCACCAAAAAAAAAAAGAGTACAAGTATGTATATAAAATTTCTTCAAGTCTTTCCCTCCTAGTCTTTCTAGCTATCAAATATATCTTGAAGACATTCTTTGTGTACACAGTAGTAGTTTGGGGTTTAATACAATTGGCAGACAATTAACTCTGGAAATTTTATGACAAACTTGAGCTTATAAACATGCCTTTTCTGGAAGTTCTCTGCCAAGTGACAAATGGCATATATTTATTCATCAAGTGCTTATTATGCTTCTACTACATTCCATTCATTCAACAAATGTTTAGTAAGCATCTACTATGCTGTACTCTTAGACACGAAAGTACAATAAGAATGAAAGAGATAAGGATCCCCACTGGAGAATTTATATCCTATCCTGAAGAGTCAGAGGCTAAATAATACACATAAATAAACAAAAATATATTGTATGTTAGAAGACAGGTGCTAAAAAAAAAGTTAAGGCTGCTCAGGACTGTCCTCCTTGAGAAGGCAACATTTGATTCAAGACTTAAAGGAAGTAAGGAACTGCTATGGTTTGAATCCCGAACTTACCCCTAAAGGTTCATGTGGTAAAGACATGGTCCTAAGGTGGCCCTATTAGGAGGCAATATAGAAGCTTTACAAGGTATGGCCTAGCAGGAGCATCCTAAGAGGTATATCCTAAAAGGGGATTAGGGGTCTCTGGCCCCTTCCTCCTTTTCTTTTGTTTCCTGGCCATGAATGTGAGCAGTTTGTTCCTTCACATGCTCCTGGGAATCTTAAGTCCTCTTAAGTGGCCTAAAAGTAATGGGACCAATTAATCATGGACTAGAACTTCCAAATAAGCCAAAGTAACTCTTTTCTTTTTGTAAGTGGATTATCTCAGATATTAAGTTATAGTGACAGAAATCTGACCAATACTGGGGATGAGCTCTATAGTCCATGATAGCCAGTTCCAAGACCCTGATCAAGATGCCAAAGGCAGCCATGTGAAGAAGACCCTGCAGTTCAGGGGGATCAGGAGTCTTGCCTTTGATCTGCTAGGTCAAGATCTCCTTTAAACTAGAGGTGACAAGAGTCTTTGATAGACTGGTCTGGAGTTTAGGAAGAAGCATCAGGCTGGAAAAATAAACGTGCATACCCTTAGCATGCACAGGATGCTTAGGACCATGAAGCTATGTGAGATCCCCAAGGAAGCAGAGAAGGAGAAGAGACTCGGATGGAGGACCGCAGCCTGGTGCCTTCCAACATTGCCCACAAGGAAAGGGGGATGAATAAGGTAGAAAGCAAACCAAGAGCTTGGGCTGACCTAGAAGCTAACTGAAGAAAGTGTATCGCAGAGCAAAAAGCCATCAGCTGAGGCAACGTCTATGGCTGAACAAGCCAAAAAAGGTTTCCATGGCGAATCACAAATCCAAGGCCAGCCTGGGTTACCCACAGCCTTATCCAAGCACAGAATTGGCCTCAGACACTCTCACATCCTTTGGTTTTCTAAAGTTTGCAAATTACTAATCTGAAAATGGGCCACGCTGTGGTTTGCAGGTGTACCCCTAACTTCACGTGTAGAAAACAATCCCCAAAGTTGCACATTAATGGCATTTGGTGGGGGAGGCTTTGGAAGGCCATTGGGTCATGAGGGCAGAAGGGCTATGGATTCATAAATTGACTGGTTATGATGGAAAAGACTATTGTACACATGAGCTCCTTCTCACTAGCTTGTTCTGCCTCATGATACCCTCTGCCATGTTCTGATGGCTGGCACGAGGCCCTCACCAGAAGTTGAGCATGTCAGCACTGTGCTTTTGGATATCTCAGTCTCCAGAACTACAAGGTAAACTGTCACCTCTATTCTTTTCAATTAGCTCATCTCAGGTATCAATTGTAATGACAGGAAACTAAGACAGTCCATAACCTCCAGGGACAGGTTATAGCCTAATAGTTCTTAAAATTCTCTATGTGCATTTGTTGTTTTGTTTATCATGGGCCATCCCAGTGTTTTATGCACTTGAAAAAAGCACATTAAAGTTGTGAAATTTGACACCTAAAGATACAGGTTTCCATGCCCTAAGAAATATAAAGTCTTCATGGTTCTGATCCATTTTCCCATCAAACACAGAAGCTGGGAGTGTGCTTCAGTGATAGAGCACCTGCCTGGCATGCCTGAGGGCCTAGACTGCACCCCCAGCACGTGGGCAGGAGGTGGGGCATAGTTTCCCATTCCCTCCCACAGCAGCAACTGGCTAGAGCTGAGAGGTATGGGCTCCCAGTTCACCAGGGCATGCCACACTCAGAGTGGGTGCAAATGAGCTCCCACCAACCAACCTCGCCTATTTACCTGAACTGTCTAGCTATGGAAATGTCCCATGCGCAATCTCTCTTCTAGGAAATTTTAAAAATGCAATCAGATCCCAAAGCGTCTGAAGTTTGTACATGGATCTGCATCTGTATGCGTACAGGTTTGGGCAGCGTTGGTTAGAATCTCAGTCTAGCAACCTGATATCTCATTGTGACGGATTTCCTCTAGACCAACAGGGAACATAGAATCCAGGGCATGTTGGGAAGTTTTAAATGACAAAAGGGTTCATGTTTAAATAAGCATAGGAAACGTTGAGTTAGGTTGTTTCTTTTCCCTTCTTTTTCTCCATCTCAGAGGTTTCTGGTGGTGGCACATAGTAGAACTCTTCAAGAATAACGTCCTGCCAGGTGCTATGGCATGTGCCCATAATCCCAGCAACTCAGAAGGCTGAGGCAGGAGGTTTGTGAGTTCCAAGCCAGCCTCAGCAACTCAGCAAGACCCTGTCCCAAAATAAAGTAAAAAAGGATTGGGGATGTAGTTTAAGTGGTTAGGCACCCCTGGGTTCGCTCCTCAGTACCATTACTAATGCTGCTGCTGCTGCTAATAATAATAATAATAATGTCCTATATGGTATTTCCCCACACCTAACCAGCAAAGGAAGACTTTTCTGACAGATGGAATATCTTGAGAGATGACAAATCACAGGACACTCAGGAGTAGCCAGTCTAGACTGGACTTCCCAGAAGGACGAGACCCTGTCTTACTTCTGGATGTCATCACGTTAAATAGTATCTAATGCATATAGGTGTTCAACAATTTACTGAAGTAATGACAAACTGGGGAGACCAGAGATGTCACCTGGAATATTTAACGGGATTCCAGATTTCATTCCATACCTGGATTACAGCAGATAAACAAGTTCTCAGCAGCTGCACAAAACCCGTCCCCTGGGAACCAATGGTGGGAGCTTCCTCTCGGCTGCATTAGTCAGATGCTATCCCAGGCAGCAAGGGCCCTACCTGCCTGTTGGACTGGCGTCCTCACCACGTTGGGAGGAGTCTGTTCCAAAGCACTGGGTTTACTGTGCTCATCACTGCTCCGGGTTTCTCTGATTTCTAACCCTTTGCTGTACACCGCAGCGTCACCGGGTACCAAAACTAATCTTGCATTAAATTGGGAGACAATCTCTGGCAGGGGATGACAGAGCTCAGCAGTAAGCGTCTGCCATTCCAGCTTCAGAATGTGGTGGTTTTATTCCATTCGAGGAGGCAGGAATTTAAATTAAATGTCCTGTGAGGAAGAGATGCCAAGGGCACTTGGCTGGGGGCTGCTTAACCAGTAATTCTTAAGCATGTAGGAGAGGCTAAACCACATCACCTGGGAGACTGAGACAGACAGGCTTGTGCACAATCTCTCAGGGAATTCTCACAGGTCCCCACCTGGTAGACAAGCAGTCAAGCAGTGCATGTATTTTCTTATATAAAACATAAAACACATACAAAACATTATATATCTATCTATATCTATCTATCTATATCTATATCTATCTATCTATATCTATATCTATCTATATATATATATAAAAACACATTAGTTGTAGATGGACACAATACCATCATTTTATTTATTTTTATGTGGTGCTGAGGATCAAACCCAGTGCCTCACACATGCTAGGCAAGAGCTCTAGCTCTGAGCCACATTCCCAGTTCTAGTGTCTATGATAGATTTTGATGTAGTTTTTTTTTTTTTTTTTTTTTTTGGGGGGGGGGCGGGTGCGGTAATGGGTATTGAACCCAGGGGTACTTGACCACTAAGCCACATCCCCAGGCCTATTTTGTATTTTATTTAGAGACAGGGTCTCACTGAGTTGCTTAGCACCTCACCATTGCTGAGGTTGGCTTTGAACTTGTGATCCTCCTATCTCAGCCTCCGGAGCTAGGATTGGAGGCTTGGGCTACTGTACCCAGCTTCAAACCCAACTTTATCTTAGAGAATGAATTCCACCATTAGTGAAGTCTCTGCCCTACTGCAGCCTTCCTGAGCAGTCACATGACCTTCTCTGAAACTCAAGGTCAACATCAGCTCCTGAGTTGCCAGATGACTTATTGCCATTGGAAACACGGCTGCAGAGTCAACTCATTTGGGACAATGGAGGAAGTGCCACAGCAAACGCACCCTAAGACCAACTTCTTGGAGCATTCAGCAGCCTTGCAAAGATTTGAAAGGGAATTCACCACACTAGTCCCCCTGGGTGAAGTAGAAAAATTTTGCCGAAATGCCTGCCAGTTTAACAGCCCCCTCCCGAGTCTGTGGGATCAAAGGTGAATCCCATCCCCCAACATACAACCAAGTCTCATTGTACAGGAGCTTAAATTAAATGTCCTGTGAGGAAGAGATGCCAAGGGCACTTGGCTGGGGGCTGTCTACAGTCACCTCCTCCCATGTCCTTCATTAGGTCACCCAAATGCTGCTAGTTAGACTCCAGCACTCCCCTCTCTCCCTGTCCCCCTTCATGCACAAACACTTGTCTCAAGGCAAGGGTGCCCTCTGAGTGAGAAGCCAGCTCCCCTGCTCTTGCTGTGGAAGAAGGATAATGCAGGAATGGAGGGCCTGGCTCTTCCTGGTCACCTGAGCCTTGAAGCTGTTTGATGAGCATACAGCATCTTACAAAGTCCCTTGTCTTATAGACCAAGGGTTCAGAAGGTCTCTGGCCCTCACACTCTGAACCACAGGGCTCTGATGCCACAAGTCTCATCGGAGTCTTACTCAACCAGCTAAAACACCTCTACACACACGTTTGTCTCATTACATGCAAGGCTGAGCTTCTAGGTCACTGTCATTGACCCTCGTGTTTGCTGTTTAGGAGTGAGGGTGAAATGTGCACTGTCATCTGCTGCGGCGGGTGACCAAAGAACACACTGATGCCACCACGTTCCTCTGGCATTCAGAATGCATTTTCAGGGCTACGTGATGGTTTGGCTTCATGCAAGGTCAATCAACTGTGCCGGGATCAAGGTCACACACTGGGCTCGTCAGCACTCTCCCCAGCCTGTTTATACTTCACAAAAATCAAAAAGCATAAGGAGAAGGCAGGCCAATACCATGAAACAGCCCTATACTTAAATTCCTTTTCTGAAGGTCAAGGCTTTATAACGAGAGTCACAAAGGAGCAATCCAGTGGGCTAGGAATCCACATTAAAGGAGAAAAATAGGTCATCGACCATTTTAATGGGATCATTTCAGTCCACTGGCCCCTGGTGCTAAAACCATATTGGAAATGGAAAAGTGAGTGGTAGCTTTTATATTCACTAATAATGTCCCAACAGCAGTAAGACTGCATTTGGTCTAAAATTACACACATCTACAGAAGGCAGGTGAGGTCCATGAATGGAACGAGTCTGAGGAAAGACTTCTTCAAGAGGAAGATTGCAAAGTTTGCATGTGGATGGTTCATTTGACCAATGGACCCCTAGAACAGGAGACTTGGATAGTGAGACAGGAAGGTGGAGAAGCCCAAAGATATCACTCCATGTTGGCCTATCATGGACACTGAGATGCGCTGTTCCTAGCACCTTCCTACGAGCTTTATGAAATGTCTTAGAAATATCCACTGGGAGAAGAGGAGAAGAAACATTCTCCATTGGCTCTCAACCCCTTGATGAAGGTTGCATTAAGGACTCTTAATTCCTGTGCATATAGGCTGCACCTGGAAACCTGCCCAGCACATCTGACAGTCACCCTATGCCACAGCCTTGGAGAGGCCACAAACAAAGGCAGGAGGTATGTATGCGGTGCTCACCTAAGTAAGAGCCCCCTAGTGTATCTGTTTAAAACCGCTTGGAATCCACATGGATTAGTCATTACAACCATGGCATAAGAAGTAGTCAAGAGAGTTTGAAGCCATGTCTGCTATACAACTCTGAGGTCCAAAGCCTAGCTGATCAACACTGGAGGAACTAAACTGTGCTTCTTGTAAGACACCCAAAGTCTTGCACATGAAGCAAGATTGTCATAATCCCACCTTCTAAAGAAAGAGTCCTCAAAATTAAGGATTTGCTCATTTCCCTGAGCACCTTGACCACAGAATTTCTTTTGATAAAGCCATAGATACTTCCTTTCTTCACAGTCACAAAAAAGAAGATTCTTGACTTCTAATACCCTGCTGTGGCTCCTGTCTCGAAAATACTGATCCTGTGGTTCAGAGAGGGATTTGGGACAGAAATGGCCAATACTGAAAAGTTCTGCCAACATAGAAATGTTGTTTTTTCCCCATCTTCCTCCACATAGCCTCTGATTATGGTTTAGAATTGGAATAGTCCCCAAAGGCCAATCTGTCGGTGACCTGGTCCACCATGTAGCAATTTTCAGAGGTGGGCTTTGGGGAAAGTGATTGAATTGGGAGCCATCGGGCTTTGTCATGCATTCATCCACTGAGGAATTTGATAGCATAGTTGGAGATGAGGTCTTTTTGGAGGAAGTAGGTCACTGGGCATAGAACATTGAAGGGTAGATCTTGTCCCTAGAACCTGAACCTCCACCACCTCCACCACCACTTCCACCACCACTTCCACCTCCACCTCCACCTCCTCCTCCACCTCCTCCTCCCTCACTCTCTCTCTCTCTCTCTCTCTCTCTCCTTCCTGGCTGACATGAGGTGAGCAGCTCTCCTCTGTCATGTCCCACTGCCATGATGTTCCTACCTCAGGCCACAGCTATGGAACCACCTGACCAAGGGCTAGACTCGCTGACACTATGAATCCAAATAAATCTTTCCTCCTCTGATCTTTTTCTCTTTTTTTGGTATTTGTCACAGCAACGACACACAAACACACTTTAACATATTTCTACCCCCTTCCACAACACACAGAAAGCTGGACGATTCAAAATTCAGGGGGTTCCTTTTCCATCTTCTACACTGGCAAAATGCAATTCAAGAACCCGTGAGCTAAAGGTCTCAGAAGGGCATCAGGAACACCTTCACTGAAGAGACCACTTCTTGGTGAGTTTTCTATTTCTTCATTCAACTATCATATAACCTCATGAAAATCCATGAAACAATTATTTACTGAATAAATCTGGTTTATTTTGCAGCAACAGTTGATTTCCCGGTTATATTGCTTCAGACAGGTAATCCTATAGCGGCTGCAGGTGGGTGGCAAGCAAAAAGAAAGGAGTTTTATATTTTGTGGCTTCTCCAAGTTTCCTGGATGGCGAATGACCTACTTCCCTCCTTGCAACCTCAGCCTGGTCTGCCAGCATCTGGCTCTCAGCCGCTGGACAGTTCTCCCTTCAGGACCCATCCTGAAGCCATTGCAATAATGCCCCTTTGCTTTTTCATCTGGGGATTTAAATTGCTCCATAAGATATACTGACACCCAATTTGGGTTAGGGGTTTGATTTAAACGTGCTGTCAGTTTTGATTTTTCACATAATCTGCTCATGCTAGCAGAGAGGGGGCCTGCTAAGTTGGCAATAAGTTTTCAATCCAAAGAGGTCAAAGTAAACTCACTGCCATGTAAGTTGCCAGGGGCTTCTTCTGACCAAATTCTCACACACAGAAGAAGTGGATAAGCCTGTTCAGTGACAGTTGTGGAGGGTGAGAGGTTTCCTCTCCAAGGTTGGGCAGCAGGCATCTAGAATGGATTTTTAAATTGTCTGCATAGAGATGCAATAGCTATTCATTAGGTGTCCTTCTTACTGACTGCTTGACTACAAAGAAAACAAGCAATAATTCAAAGGGAATATTTGCAGCTCTCCTATCAAAAAATGTCTGATGAAGCAGTCTGGGGCTCTAATACTGCTTTTTATGCAAGAGGCACTCAGTAAATATGCACAGAGTAAAAAGCTTTGGCATTCACTGGATGCAGGTGTATTTATTTAACCAATGCATGGTTTTTCCTAGGACAGAGATTTGGTTATTGGTTTTCTTTTCAACACAAAACTGGAGCACAACTCCAGCTCAGCAAGTGTGGTTTACAGGATGGCAGTCTCCAGAAAGAGTCCACCTGGAAACCACTTTTAACAGGGATCAGTCCAAATAAACAGTTTGACAGGCTAATTTTCTTTTAATTATTTGGCTCCTATCCGTTTGGCCAGTCAGAGCATAACAGTCAGGATGAGTGAGGTTATGCTACAGTAACAATAAACTCCAATCTCAGTGACTTATGACCACAAAGAGTTACTTCCCACTCACAAATACCCTATATGGGTTGTTAAGGGTCTCTGCAGACTGTGGTTATAGTGGGACCCAGGTTGATGGAGGGTCCCTTACATAGTCCCTATAACTAAGGCAAAGGAGCACTTTAGTATCTTACTCTGGCAATTAAATGTTTCCATCTAGAAGAGACACTTGCAATTCCTCTCACATTTTATCATTCAGAGCAAGTCTCAGATGGCATCTAACTGAAAAGTAGCAGGAAGTATAACCATCCCAGTATGTGGAGGAAGCAGCAAGTGTAACTGTCCCAGGAGAGGACCATGTATTTGGGAAACAGCCCTAATAACTAACACACAGCTCTGTTAGGCTGCACACAGGGGAATCCTGACTTCTGGCTCTGCTCTAACTCCAGATGATGTTTAAAGTGCTATTAAAGACCATTGGGAAGGACTTTCCAGAGAAGAAAACCAACATGATACAGTGAAAATACGGCTTAGGCATGACCAAAGGACCCAGTCTTAAATGGTCAGGCAATTCCTTAACCTTTTTGGTAACCACCCCATTGATTAAACAGTGAGGGCTCTTCCCCATACACCTGGGGAAACAAAACCTTCAACAGAGTCCTAACCCAACCACTTTCAGGGTCTTGACAATATAGTATGCTCTTGACAATATAGTAGAGTTCTATTGGTAAAAGAACATCTGCAAATCAAGTCTAGTGAGGCTTTGGATAACTGACATGTCTCAGAAGGGAGAGGAGAGATGCAGTAAGCAGAAAGTCTCCTTCAGGAACTTATAAGAAGGGAGAAAGGTTATGCTATGCCCCCACCTGACAACATTCACTCCCTGACCAACAGGGTCCCAGGCAGAGAACATGCTTCTTTTGGCCAAGTTGAAAGGGCTCGTTCTAACTTTCCAGGGATGTTATAGGAGCTCAGAAAGAAATTCCAGACACAAGCATAGAGGCAGGCACACAATCCTTGCCTCCCAGATAAAGGAGCAATGTGGCCATGGCTAAAGGCCAGGTTGATGAGATTAGGAGACTAACATTGTTCAGAAAATTTTCAGGGTATGTGTGTATGCAATATACCATCTACCAATGGAGGTAGATATATAGAAATATACTAATACCTTATATTTCATTACATATATGTGCATGTTTTTCTTTTTCTTTTTTTTTTTTTTTGTACCAGGGATTGAACTCAGAGGCACTCGACCACTGAGCCATATCCCCAGCCCTATTTTGTACTTTATTTAGAGACAGGGTCTCACTGCATTGCATAGTGCCTCGCTGTTGCTGAGGCTGGCTTTGAACTTAAGATCCTCCTGCGTCAGCCTCCCAAGCTGCTGGGATCACTGGTGTGCACCACCACAATCAGTGTGTGTGTTTATATGTACATATTCACACATATGTTCATAGTTAATTAAACTCATTATCTGGCATCCTGGGCCAATATTTCTGTTCTTCTCCTAGAGAAGAAGTCATTTGACATAGCCTTCAGGACAAACCTAATTCTTTATATGAGTTAAGAATAGTATTATATTTTTAAATTTTGGGGAAAAATAATCCTGGATGTTGTTCTTATCTCTTGTCATCAAGTATTTATAAAATATCCTCAAGTGTGACTCTTGGTAAAGTTTACAATTTCCATCTGGCCCTGTAACAAAAGTGTGTCCATCCCTGCTCTAGAGCATTAAGAAGTGACCTGTAGGTGCTCTCCAGGGACACATTGTTTTTTCCCCCATGGGCTGTTTAGTAAATTTATTTTTGTTCTTTTTAGATAGTGGAGTGCATGCTGGCATATGATATACACAGGGAGCATAATGTATTCTAATTAGGATCCCATTCTTGAGGTTGTCCATGATGTGGCGTTTCACTGGTTGTGTATTCATATATGAACATAGGAAAGTTCTGTCCCTGGACACATTTATTAAGGGAATTCACCACAAACCCATGGAAATGCTATTACAGGAAGCCTTATTCTGCGAGTTATAGATACTCTCAAAAAATAACAGTCAACCTGAATGATGTAACAGAAGAAGCTGGAAAACTGTGTCGGAGGACCAGGAGAATGATACGGGTATCATGGGAAACACACTAAGTTAGATTTCACAACCAGCACAGATGTTCACTATTTGGTCTTCTTTTTAACCACTGGGTATAGAGCCTCTAAGGCTTGGTTTGCTTTTCTGAAAAATGGGGTCACACTCCTCAGCCTCCCCAGTGGTCTGTGTTGGGTGTACATAGCAAGCAGGACCCTAGAACAGAACCCCCTTTAACTCTGAAGAGGGTTGGACGAACAGACCTGATACTGCAGTTGGAGGTGGCTTACCACCTGGACTGAGCACAGAGGACATCATTATGTCATCCATGCCAGACACTCAACATAGGGTTACATAGGAACTGGTGTCACTCTTTTTTTCAAGTGTGAGGAGAGTCAGGTAATTCATTGAGGATGGATCCCTAACACAACTTGGCATCTCTGATGTTAGCCATTTCAGTCTCCATTAGGTACCAGACCATGGGCAGCAGCAGAGAAGACACAGGGCCTGCAGTGAAGGAAGAGCTCTCTCGTGCTGTACCCTCACTCCTTCCACATCGACACAACCTTCCATCTCTGGACTGAGCATTTTCTATATCTGGTGCCCCCTCAGGGATAGAGAAGATAAACAGGGTGCCTGCTCTCCAGAAGCTTACATTTCCCCCTCATGGGAAGGGACAGAGTGTAAACAAATTGCCAAATAAGTAAATAATCATTACAGACAGTGAGGTATGCTGTGAAGAACATAAGAGAAGGTTGAGAGTTTGGAGCAAGATCAGCTTTAGAAAGAAAGGGACATCTGAGGCTATGCTGAAAAGATGGGTAGGCACCCGACCTGCAATCAGAAGCAGGGACAGCATTCCAAGGAGAGGGACCAGCAGAGTGCAAGAAGCGGAAAGTAGGAAGGGGCTGAAAAGCTAGAATGAGTTAACGGAAGGGAAGAAAATCAAAAGCAAAAGGCTGGAGAAGCAGAACAGGGTCAGATTATACAGACTGGTGGCCCTGGCTTAATTTGGATGCATTACAGGAAAGTTAAGTGTTCACCCTTTGCACATCTCTGGCCCGATCCCTGATCTTGAAGGCTGGCTAATGCAAAACCAGCCACTCAGAGGGACTACATGCCAGAGGGTCCTGCAAAGCTCCAGTTGGGGCAGTTTGGGGCTGGGAAAACTGGGATAGTCAAATCTGCAACCAAGCCTGTGTGGCAAGGCTGAGAATCAAATGGGGACTGGAATTAGGAGCTGAAAAGGCAGATGGAGTAGAAGACAAGATGCCACAAGGTCAGAGGTACCAAGAGTTTTTGCCACTGACCCGAGTTTCTCAAGACTCCTCCTTTCAATGTTGGTTCTACGTGCATGGGTCAGGTTGGCTTAGCCACAAGGAATAGAGAAGTTTGCTAGACTCAGAGTATACCTGAGGTCAACTCTTCTGTATTCTCAAGTAGTTCAAAATCTGGTTACAAACATGAGATTGGAGACAACAACACAATGACAATAGGAATGCTGGGCTGCTACAGGTGATCACCGGAGGGTAGGAGAGTCAGCTCCCTTGGAAGGAAGCATTCAGACCTGAGAGAAATGGAGTTCAGACTCTGGAGATTTAAGAGATTCGACATGGCAAGGAATGTGCAGGGAAGAGACAGGCTGAGACATAAGGTAATAATTAAGAATATTCTAAAGGAGGGTCTCTTTGTTGTGCACTTATGATAATTAGAGAAAAATATACTTTGTAGTAACAGGGGTTTTTTTGGTACCAGGGTTTGAACCCAAAGGCACTTAACCACTGAGCCACATCCCCAGCCCTTTTTTGGTATTTTATTTAGAGACAGGGCCTCACTGAGTTGCTGAGGGCTTAGTAACATTTGAAGTGAACAACAGACTTCATTTCCTGCCCCTACCACCTGACACAGATCAATATGGCCTCCCCTCTCTGAAGAGGCCTTCAGGACAGACTCTTCACAGTGATGAGAGGGGAAACTGGCTCTTCGGAAAACAGGGCCCTTTATTCTTTGAAACGCCTTCAAAGGGGGAAAGTGGCATGTTAATGAAAAGTATCATCATCATTATTGTTTACTTCAAACGTTGGGCTCTCTCATAACAAAAGCTCCATTCTCTGTAATCTCATTGCTCTTTGGTTTCAGGAAGGCATTGAAATTCATTTACTCCTCCAGCTCTAGATAGAGCGAGTGCCACCTGCTGCTCTCCCTCTGTGCCTGGTTTTATCCTATTATGTTATTTATAGGGTCTCCTCAGTGAAGGTGGCAGAATAGCGATGCCAACGTCTCCTGCTTCCCCTCCATCTGACAGCTGCCACGTTGTCTGACAACACAAAAGAAGAAAGGTTGCATACCAAAATATTTTGAAGGCATCGCTGTCAGGCATATAAACACACAACATGGATAATTAGTTAAGTTTCACTGCACTGTCCAAAATGAAATCTTGCTCACCTGGGGATAGTTAGTGAATTTCAGGAAAATATTTGGTTTTTAACTCCAAAATTCATACCCTCCCCCCCCCCCCGCAGCCTGCACGTTAAAATGCCTGTGTGCACGCACAGCACACAGAAAATACAAAATAACTATTATTTTTACCAAGGATATCAATTCTGAGTAACTTTTTTTTTCCTCTAAAGTACGAAAAACATTTATCTCCGTAAACTTCCATCAAGTAAGTCAGACCCCCAGCTGACTTTTGATAAGTAAAAAACAATCACCAGAAACCAACATGGAAAACTCTAATGGCCAAGATGGCGCCCAGTACCAATTCCCAACACGTACAGAGTGCTCCAAGTTTCACTCAACTGGATGAAAGTCCTTTCCTAATAGAGAGTGTTCTCTCTACCACCAACCTTTGTGTTTCAGGAGTTTCCGAGTATATAAACGTCTTGGGATGCCCCCTTGGAGTAATAGTATCATTAAAACATCACACTCCTCAGCAATGCCACATGCCCTGGGAAGAAGCTTCCTTACCATAAAGGCCTTTTGCTAAGATGAATTTACTCTCCAGGTTACCATTTGTCAGAAAAATTATAAATGTCAGAAATGGACCCTCTACTAGAGACCTTCAGCCTCTCAACCCTTCTGCTCCACAGAATTCCCCTTCCACCACCAGCCCCCACCTATCTCTTGATTCCTAGATGAGGAGTGGCTTTACCAAATCTGAAGAATTGTTCTCACAGGACAATCCTCAGGTTTTTATACCAGGACTCCAGAGGTTGCATTGTTTCAGAGTCTCCAAGGAAAAGGACATAAGTAAGCTCCTAGATGGTGGGGAGAACTTTAGGGGAAAAGAGCTGGAACGCAACAAGAGGTGATACCTGCTATAGCGCTGTTACGGTTTGCATGTGAGGTGTCCCCAAAACCTCATGTGAGAGACAGTGCAAGAAGGGTTAGAGGAGAAATGATTGGGTTATAAGAGCCTTAACTCAATCAGTGAATGAATCCCCTGACAGGGGTTAATTGGAAGGTGGGGGTAGAAGAGGTGGGCATTAGGGGAGTGGCTTTGGGGTATATATTTTGTAGCTGACAAGAGATGGCTCTCTTTTTCTGCTGCCTCATCATCCTGTGAGCCACTTCCCCTTGCCACTCTCTACCGCCATGATGTCCTGCTTTACTTTGAGCCCCAAGGAATGAGCCAGCCACTTATGGATTGAGATCTCTGAAACCATGAGCCCCTAAATAAACCTTTCCTCCTCTACAGGTGTGCTGGCTGGGTCTTTTAGACACAGCAGTGAAAAAAAAAACTGACTCAAACAAGCCCTGGGGGCCTAAAGACTTGATGGACAGTGAGAGGACATCATGTGTGCAGAAAGAATCAGAGAAAACGAGACAGGCAGAAAGAGATTCTTAGTTCAGGCTACCATAAGATATTGCCGTAGACTGATTGGCTTCCCACAATTCTGGAGGCTGGTTAAGTCTGAGGTCAGGGTGCCAGGGGAGCTGGGTTCTGGTGAGAACTCTCTTCTAGGTTGCAGAGAAGCAGATTCGCTTTTTGTTCTTACATGACACAAAAAAACCCTCAAGCCTATGTCACAAGGGCACTAATCTCTAGCCTTATGACCAAATACCTCTTAAAGAGCTCACCTCCTGATACCATGAAGATGGCGCTTAAGGGCTCGGATTGTGGCTCAGCGGTAGAGTATTTGCCTACCATGTGTGAGGACCTGGGTTTGATCCTCAGCACCACATACAAACAAATAAAATAAAGGTATTGTGTGCAATTATATCTAAAAAATAAATATTAAAAAAGATGGTGCTTATGATGTCAACATTTGGCGTTGAGGGAACACAAATATTATGCCCGTAATAAGTGGGGGTGAATTCAGTTCCAGGAGCTTGCACTGGTGTTTGTTTTTGGCTTTTTTTTTTTTTTTTTTGGTACCAGGGATTGAACCCAGGGCACTGGGCTACTGAGCCACATCCCCAGCCCTATTTTGTATTTTATTTAGAGACAGGGTCTCACTGAGTTGCTTAGCACCTCCCCATTGCTGAGACTGGCTTTGAACTCGAGATCCTCCTGTATCAGCCTCCAGAGCCACTGAAATTACAGGTGTGCACCACTGCACCAGGCTTGCCTTGGTATTTTGTGTAATATTTCCCAGATTCCTGGATATCTCTGTATCCTTCCAAAAGAAAGATTGCTTTTTCAATAGAGCTAGTTGAGGGGATGAGTCTCTATTTCTTGCAATTGCTAGAGCCTAAGGATGGTCTGATTCCAAGTCACCCAGTGGTTGTCAAATCTACTGACTCTGGTCCCATTCCAGACCTCCTGAATCACAGAATGCTACGGATGGAGACCAGGAATCTACATTTTTAATAAGTACCACATATGGCAGTAGAACCTGAGAACTGAACTCTTTATAGAAATATCCTCCCAGACATTTTGCCTATGAAAGTTTCTGAGAACGTGAAGCACAAAAAATCCCAAGTAAATACTCTTTCCATTTTCAGAATGTGTCATGCTCACATTATCTTGAAAAAAAAAAAAACACCTCCATCGTGAGGGTGGTTAAATTAGCACAAGAGTAGCGGATGCTTGTGATAAATCACACCATCTGATTTCAGTGGCTTCTACTCATTCCCCCCTCAATGAGCATGTGCCTACTAAAGTCAGTATCATACACACCAGTCTCCATATCACACATGTAGTTTGAGTCTTCCTTCTGCCCATGCACTGTTAGGGGTCATAAAGAAGCTGCTATGTTAAGATGGTATTATTTTTCTAAGGGAGAAAGATGAAGTCAGACTATCTCCAGCACCAGAGCTTAGTCTTTCAACAAATATTCACCAGGTTCTAACTCGGTGCTTAGAGCTGTGGAGCTCTTCTAGACAAAAGGAATACAGAAACAACCAAGAAACAAGTCTTGGCCATGGAGATAAAGGTCTTGAAACAGGGAGAGATTGAGACCTGTCATTTATTAAGGTTTCTAGGAAGAGTCATGAATACCAAAGCCGAAATGTACAGTATCAATATGCAGTGGGTGAGGTCAGTTCCCCACTAGGAGGGGGATGGACAGAGACTCCACTTGAATACAATTTTGTATAGTGCTGCTACCAACTAGTTGGATCAGTTGGCTTATCTCCAAAAGTGAGAAATAGGAAGCACGTTGGTTTACAGGTAAACCACGCTTTCTGGTCTACCTTTTATTACTAATGAAATGGCTATGAAAACCTCACTTTACCAGGTCCTCTGTGTTATGTCTCAGATTGTTCAAAACTCAAGAGGTCTCGGGAGGCAGGAGGATCACGAGTTCAAAGCCAGCCTTAGCCATGTGGCAAGGACCTAAGCAACTCAGTGAGACCCTGTCTCTAAATAAAATACAAAATAGGGCTGGGGATATGGCTCAGTTGTTGAGAGCCCCCCAGTTCAATTCCCAGTAACCCCCCCAAAAAAAACAAACTGAAGAGGATATGTTATATTTGGCTCAAAGACTCCAGCACAAGGCTGTTGGTTAAAAAGAAAATATTTTCCTGGAACTTTTCCACATTTTTTGTATTGCAATAAATATTTTAGTGTCTACTACACTGCATTAACTGGGTAAGGCCCCCAAATGTAGACACCTTACCTTTTAGGGCTTAAAGAAAAACACAGACATAGGTAATAAAGTTATAATGAGTTATGGCATATATGTCTCATGTAAAATATAAGAAAATAGCATGAATTATCAAGAGCAATGTTAATTCTGATTTGCAAACAGAAGCAGATTCTCTGAGGAAATCTTATTTGATCCTGGCCTCAATCTGAATTAGGATCGGAGACTCTTAAGGTGTAAATTGAATGAAGGGGGAAAAATGTCTACGCAATTCTGTGGTCCTCAAAAGCTAACAAATGTCATATACTGTATGAGTAAGCTTTTGCTGCATAAAAAAAAATCCAAAACAATGCTAAATATAGTGCTGAAACAAAGGTATTATTTCCCATGATTCTGTGAGTTAGTTTGATAGTTCTGGTCTTAATTGGCCTGGAAGGGGCCTATAAAGAACTCACTCATGGGGCCTTGCTGGGATGGCCGACAGCCAAGGACTTTGTCCCATGGCCTCTCCTCTACTAGGAGGCTGTCTCAGGCTTGTTCATATGAAGGCAGAAGGATTTTCAGCAATGAGAGCAGGCCAGCCCCAGTGAGCCCACACTTCAAGCCTCACTGTGTGTCCTGTTTGCTAATGCCCCATTGGCCAAAGCAAGTCACAAGACAAACCAGATTTCAGGAGTGAGTCGAGAAATAGATTCCACCTCTTGATGGGAAGAACAACAAAGTCACCTTGCAGAGGGATGTATGCCCCTGGGAACCAGACCAACGACCACAGCCATCTTTCCAAACAGTCTCTTTGTACTAAGCAACGTCACTTCTCCATATCCATGGTTCCACAACTGTGGATCTGACTGACTGCAAAATGAAAACCACTTCCCCAGGAAAAAAAAAATTGCATCTGTATTGAACACATTAAGGACATTATAACATAGCATAATAATTCTTTATGCAGCATTTACATCATATGAGGTAAACTAACTAGATAATTTAAATATGAAAGGAGCTGGGCACAGTGGTGCACACCTGTAATCCCAGCCGCTTGGGAGGCTGAGGCAGGAGGATCGAAAGTTCAAAGCCAGCCTCAGCAACTTGGCCAGCCCCTAAGCAACTTAGAAACCCTGAGTTGAAACCCCTAAGCAACTAGAAACCCTGTTTCTAAATAAAATATAAAATAGGGCTTGGATGTGGTTCAGTGGCCAAGTGCCCCAAGTTCAATCCCTGATATCTACCCCCCGCCACCAAAAAAAAAAAGAATACGGGAAAGTACTCATAGGTTATATGCAATACTATGCCACCTGATATCAGGGATTAGAGCATCTTTGAATTTGGGCATCTGCAGGATTGCTGGAACCAATCGCCTACATATAGTAAGGAACACTTTTATATATAAAACCACATCCAAGTTGGGCATCATGGCACACGACTGTAATCCCAGAAATTTGGGAAGAAGAGGCTGAGGCAGGAGGATAGAGACTTCAAATCCCTGCCTCTAAATAAAATACTTTAAAAAGGGCTGGAGATGTGGCTCAGTGGTTAAGCAACGCTGGGTTCAAATCCCCAGTCCAAAAAAAAACACCCCATACTCCAGGGTAATTTTTTTTATTATTATTATTTGGAGCCAAGGCAAGAAGGAAAAAAGAATATGGAGAGAAAAAAAAAGTATTCTAAGTGGTGATCAACACACCATCCTCATCACCTCTACTGTCACAACTGTCACAAACTCAAGAACAACAATTTCCAAAAAAAATCCCTAAAATCAACCTAAAGGTCAAATGCTTTAAACATCAGTGAAGTCACCCCCAAAATAGGGAATTGGGAGAATCGCACGAGTAACTGCAGACCACTAATGCTAATCCTATTTACGATGGAAAAAAGGAAAATCCACGTTGGAGAAACTCTGGACAATGGAGCACCATGAGCTGTGTCCGCAGTTGACCTCTTACTGGGAAGGGTCACCACCCGGAGGCACCTGATGGACACCTGTGGAGTCTGTTGCAGAACTGAAAGGCTTTCCAGTGTCATGAAGGAAAGCCACACATTTGCTTCTGCTGGGCCCTGGGCAGGTGAGGCTGCACCTCAGTCCGAAGGTCAGGACACTGGGTCTTATCACAAACCTCCCCCTCGGACACCAAAGTCAATACCTAGAGGCCTCCCCCCCACCCAGAAGGTGAATTGATATTAAATTGAATCCTCCTTGTGCTGTTACAAAATAAGCCCTTAAAAAAACAATGAGCAAATGGAAAATAGAGTGTCTTTTATTGATTGTGATGTTTCCACTTAACTCGATTCCGGCAGGGGAGCTTCCAGGGTGGCCCGTGCGTGTGGTGCAAGGGCACAGCCACGGTCGATAATTCCGAGGAAATGGACGGCCTCGTCTGCCTAATGGATCTCTCCAATTTCCTCCATTGGAATCCAACGTGGGCTTAGTCACTCGACAGATTTTTCAACCGCTCTTCCAGGCAATGTTTCCTTCAAAGCAATTTGGTAAATGTCAGCTGAGCATCTGGCTTCCTTTCATGACGGAGGCCTCTCATCAAAGTCACCTTCCGCATGGCACCGAGGTGGTGTTCTGCTTTTCTGTGTGAACCAGTGGTCATCTTTGATTTCCTGCATGGCTGGCTTTTTCCCCTCAGCATGGGAAATGCCCACGGTAGCAAAATGCACACTTCCATAAGGCGCATAGAATGTGCGCACACACACACACACACACACACACACACACACACAGTTTATACGAGAAAAAAATAAAACATGCCCATTAGATACTCTATCACAAAAGAAGTTTCTATAGTTTCTCTTAAATACCCTCCTCTGTCTCTCATGCTGCTTTTAACACCATTTTAAATAAACTTTGCATTTTGGAATCATTTCAGGTGGTTAAAAACACTTCAAAGATAGTGCAGAGTTCCTATAGATCCTCGCCCAGCTGAGTTGCTCCTAAGGTCACCATAGTACTATGGTCTGTTTGGCAAAACTAGGAAGACAACTAAAAATTGCAGGCTTGTTTTGGATTTCACCAGCCACTCCCTCAGGTCCACTCCCCTGTTCCAAGATTCAACCCAAGGAAATATATTGCATTGAGTTCTCATGTCTCCTTAGTTTCCTCTGGTCCGTTTCTCAGTCTGTGTTTGTAAGAGCCTTGATATTTTTGAGGAGTACTGGTCTGGCGTTTTGTAGAGTGTCCTGCAATTTAGGTTAGTCTGATGGTTTCCTCATGATTAGTGTTGAGTTATAGGTTTTAGAACGAGTACCACAGAGGTCAAGTTCATAACCATTTATTGCTGACCGTGCTTGAGCATGAACACGTGGCCCAGGTATTGGCCACATTTCTCCTCCTCTCTCTCTCAAAACCCCCCAATCTTTTTTAAGCAGCAAAGACTGAAAATGTGGTGTCATAATCAGGTGGTATTTCTAAATATTATGTTGCTCAAGATACTAAAATTTAAAGTGCCACTACTGTGTTAGGGTCCATGATAGTAGATTGAGAAAAATCAAGTTGTATAGAAGGGAGAAAGGAGGAGGAGGAAGAGGATATGAACTCATTTTAAAATTCTATATTTTGGGGCTGGGGATATGGCTCAAGTATTAGCACGCTCACCTAGCATGCGTGAGGCACTGGGTTCGATCCTCAATACCATGTAAAAATAAAATAAAGATACTATGTCCACCTAAAGCTAGAAAATAAATATCTTTTTTAAAAAAATATATATTTTGGCCCAAGTTCTATATTTAAGGGGAAAAAAATCTTTGAGCAGGGCATGATGGTGTAAGCCTTTAATCCTAGGGGCTCCCAAGGCTGAGGGAAGAGAATCCTAACTTCAAAGCCAGCCTCAGTATCTTAGCAAGGGCCTAAGTAAAATTAATGAGATCCTGTCTCGAATACAATATTTAAAAAGGCTGGGGATGTAGCTCAGTGGCTGAGAGCTCCTGGGTTCAATCCCTGGTAACCAAAAAAAAATTTTGAAATCAGATTCTAATCTATTTGAGCCAACTGGTCAGTGTTGGCCTTATAGGATCCAGCCTGAGGACCCTTTATTAGTTATAAGCAAAGCAAGCTGATACCCATTTCCAAACTCTAGATATTTTACACTGAAATCAGCAATTGCCAACTTTAAGTTTACATTTCAGAAGAACTGAGAATATAGTTCCGTGTAACTAGTTCAACTAAATCTTGAAAAAGAAAAAATAAACAAAAAAGGGGAGTTTAATCTTTAAAAACTATTACTGATGTAGCTGTAGCACATAAATAATGTTCCTTATATATTCTTCATGGTAGCAAAATCCGCACTGCACTAAGGGGGCGAGTTTCTCAAAGTGGGAGGCCCTGCTGAGCTGTGCTGGTGCCCCTTGGGAGAAATCCAGAGTTTCAGGTCCCACCCATCTCAGCCCTCTAGAATCAGAAGCTGCATTTCAACTAGATCCCTCAGGTGACTCATAGACATATTAAAGTTTGAGAAGCACTGCTCTTTAGAAACGTGAAACACTGGATGCAAAAGAAAAGCACTGAGCTCATGAAAAATATATGCCTGTAGTCCCCCATCTTCAAGCTGATGTTAACATACATAAGTTTCAAGAAGACAGTTTGCTAAAGGAATTGGCGGTTTTAGTCTCTGAATTATGCTATCTGATTTCGTTTGCAAAGGCAAAATTATTCTCTTGAACAAATCTGCTAATCAGGTATATCTTGAGGTAGCCAAAGCACATAGATGTGTCATTTTAGCATAATCTTCCTTTGAAAAAAGACGAGTAGGAAGAAAAGATCCACAAGAGCAGATATACAAAGACTAATGCCCGTTTTGAATTTTCATCTTGTAACTGAGAGATAAGGGGAGGTGTCTAGTCCCCATGGTTTGGGACAAATCCTTTCCCCACTGTGCCCTGGTGTTTTTTTGCATTCCTAACAGGTCTCCCAAAAGGCCGACTTTGTTTTTAATTCTTACATGAGGATGGAATTTAAAACATGCTTTCTGCCGCGCAAATACAGTGGTTACATTTTTCCTGGTTGCGTTTTAATAAAATAAACAAGACACACACTGAATCAGATGAGGCTACTTAAGTATTTCTACATACCTTTACTGTAACTTTGATCTAAAAGAAAGAAAGGAAGGAACACGTCCTAGAAATAGTTGTAGTTGAAAGGAGACTGAGGTAGGAGGAAAGACTTGCTACAATTTGGGGTGAGGAATCTGTAGGTAGGAGGATGAGTCAGGGACAAGGAACTATCACTGACAGTCCAGAACTGTCAGCAGCTGGAAATGCCAAAACGTGCGGACATGAGATAAGAACAAAGGGAGGAGGGAAACTTCTGGAAACAAAGTGGATTCATGTCCAGCTCTGCCCCTCTATCGCCGTGTAACATTGGGCAAGGTACTCAGCCTCTCTGTAGCCTCTCTGTAGCCTCATTTCCTTTTCTGCAAAATGTGGTAATAACAGTAGAGACTTCAGAGGACTGTGGGAAGATTTTCATGACACAATACCTGTCAAACATACACTTTAAAAAGTTAGCTATTATCACCTTTATTAGCATAATATAACAATATATACAATTTTGCATCATGCCAGACATACAAGTATTCAATAAGTAATGGCTATTATTATGGTGATGTTGGTAGTAACTGCCTTCCTTGGGTTCCAAGATTTCAAATATCCGAAAATGATAGAATAAATTCTTGTGCTAGACTCAGTCTCTCTGGCTCCCATCCTCACATGAGCCAAAGAAGGGTGGCTTGAAATTTTTCCTTGGGGGTTCCTCCCCATGCAGAGGGGAAGGTCCTTTGAACATTTGAGCCTGACATGATGTGTAAGGCCAATTAGATTTGGAAGAAGAATCCAGCCCCCCAGGCTGCGATGCAATGTTTTTCAAAGAGACATAACAAAGGTCACCCTAGAGACATCTCTCCGTAACAGATGATGCTTGTAGGCATCAGAGAAGCCAAAAATGGACCTCGGCTTGAATATCCTGCCAACATCCTGCATTTTGACAGCTACAATTCTTCCTTTTTCAATTTCAATTCTTATTGATTTTCAAGATCCCCATTTGGGAGATGTATGCCATCATTGGACTACAGTGTTTAGCAATTTATCTGTGCCTGCTTTTATATGCTAGATTGATCCTTTTGTACCGAAGCTGCAGGCGGGGGGCACCAGGGTTGTGACTTAGCTGGCAAGCCACGATGGCACCTATTAGTCAGAGACGTTTCCTCCACTCACCTGAAGAAAAAACTTTCAAGTGAGCCTAGCACCAGGCGAAGTTCACCTTTGGTAAGGAAGGAGCGGCAGGTGACAGAGAGCTGCTGATACAGGTCTAGGAGATCAGGGATGGGTCCTTATTCCACGGATGTTGAAGATTAAACACCGAAAAAAGCCAGCAGCAGACTTGACCAAAGAGAAGTGGGCCCAGAGCTGGGTGCTAGCTGTTAGCACCCCATTATCTTTTCTTTGCTAACCAGCCCTCATCTTCTCAACCCCCATCATTCATTACCTACACCGACCCCCAGACCTTTGCCCCCTGCCTCAATTTGTCAGTTTGTCAAGGAATGTGACATATCCTGTCCCCTCAGGTCAGGCCTGGCTGCAGACAGACTGCTGTTTGGCAAAGAAAGCATGTGGGGAGTCTGTACAGTGGGCTCATTTATTGAATTGTCCTCTTAGCCTCAGCTAGCTGTCCCCTTACACTATTTCAGAGAACAAAGCATAAATTAGGAATAAGTTGAATCTGAAAATGTTGATGGCAACAGACATCACTCTGTATTTCTCTTCAGAAGGCCCAGATTTCTCTCGGGGAAGTCAGGGAGAAAAGCCACATCATGTGGTGAAATGCTTGCTTAGTTCTGGTGATGGGTAAGAATTAGACAGGAATGCAGTCTTTTGCTTTACTGTTTTTCTTATGTGCAAATCAACAACTGGAAGATATCTTCAGAAACATGGAGAAGGCAAACAAAAGGAATTTGGAGAAGAATCAATTTCTTATTGGCCATTTTTTTTCTCCCAGAAAGAAATTCTAGCATAAACAGTGGAATTTACTTGCACTAAATGAAAGCTTGGTGAGCATATTGTAAGAAAAGTGCCCGAATATTTAGGGATTATAAAACGCAACCAAAAGGCATTTAGGGATTAAAATCATTACTTCTTGTATCCCCTTACCCTAATTTCAACTGATACATCTATAGTGACTGCAAAAATTGCATTTTCTTTTTGCCGTTAGTGGTGTTTGTTCATGTCAACACACTTTCTCATCCTTGTTTCTGATTCTCTTAAAATGCATAAATAAATAGCATTTGGAAAGTATAACAACAATCCATTGTTTATTAGAAATTTCAAGTTAACTGAGCTGTTGGGACCTACTTATATAAAAAAAAATCATTTGTTTATCCCAGTGGCTCAGGAGGCTGAGGCAGGAGGATCTTGAGTTCAAAACCAGCCTCAGCAAAAAGCAAGGTGCTAAGCAACTCAGTGAGACCCTGTCTCTTAAAAAAAAATAGGCCTGGGGATATGGCTCAGTGGGGTTAAGTATCCTTGAGTTCAATCCCAGATACCCCCCCACCAATCATTTATCTGAAGTTCAAAATTTAACCTCGCATATTTGAAACAGTCTAAAGTTATTCACTACTTACTGGAAATTCAACTATGACTGGGCACCTTCTATTTCATCCAGCACACTTATATTGAAGCCACCCTTGCTCACTTGGTGGCACCCTTATTGAATTTCCCTCATGAAATGTAGCAGCTGTTCTTTCATTCCATCAAGCGGCCATTATCAAATACCATGGTCATGCCAATTTTCTGGGAGTTTGGGATAAACTACATTATTCTAAACTAGTTTTTATGGAGAGTCCTTATCCTGCCTGACCTTGGTGATGACAGGTGGGCTTCCCTCACCAAAAGAAGAACAGCACCCTTTAGAAAAGCCTCCAGCAAGAGATGAGACAACCACTGGTGTGGGGAATGCACATCCTATTATGGTGTCGACAGATGGTGGCTACGCTAGGCTATCCTGGGATACTTCCATTGCCATGTGAAGGATGCTTTGATCCCGAGAAGGGTCTCCTTCCATAACCCAAACCCAGCCACTGAAAGTGACTGTGAAACTGAGCAGGACAGAAGAAATGAGGGAAGTGACTTTCACTGAGAATTCACCTCTGCTCCTGCACTATTCTGGGTGACCACGCCACTCAAAAGTGACCCATCCATTTTCAGTGCAGTTCAGCGTTGGTGGAAGAACGGAAAGCTTGTGAGTGAGCGCATGCCCATGTGCATGTGTTCTTAGGGCAGTTAATGTCTTGAAAATCCCAACCTCTTCTCTACTCCTTTCTAAAGTCCTTGAAGGGCCTGGAAATTATACAATGATATGTCAATTTTCTCAGCTTCTTTCATTCCAAAGCATTTCATAATCTGCACATGCACATCTAGAGGGCATCCTGAGACCAGTTCCCTTCAGTCTTGGGCCTGGAGAAACTGGCTGGTGGGTATTTATCTTCTTGACCTTCGGCCTCACCCAGGTAGCCTCTCACAGGACAGTGGCATTTATATTCACTTAGTAGAAGATTCTAACAATGCATATGGGGAACAGGACTGCTTATGAGCAGAAATTTGAAAAGTTTCTATATATTCTTTATGCAGCATAAATGACCCGTTTTGCAAATAACTCTGGGACTTTAGGCCAGCATAAATGACCCGTTTTGCAAATAACTCTGGGACCTTGCTCTGCATGTCAAGTTAGGAAGGCAGAGTTTTAACTTTCCCCAATCAGCACTAAGTTTCCCAGTAGCTGGGAGCAAGAGTAGTAGGGAAGAAAAAAGAAATAGATTTAGAAGTAGATTTAGACTTGAAAGATTCAAAGAGATGTACCTCAAGTTTTGTGAAATTAAATTGTCCTGAAATGTGAAATTATAGAGCTTGAAAAAAAAAAAAAACACTCATGTAGATCAAGTCCAGTTAAATGGAAAAGCTGCATAGTACCTCTTCTATTCCTGTATAATTGATTCTTTTATGAATTTTTTGACTGATGTGCAAACGAA
Organism: Marmota flaviventris; assembly: GCF_047511675.1. Classification (NCBI taxonomy): domain Eukaryota; kingdom Metazoa; phylum Chordata; class Mammalia; order Rodentia; family Sciuridae; genus Marmota; species Marmota flaviventris. The sequence goes on along the minus strand of NC_092498.1, from coordinate 171,360,588 downwards.
TACTAACACACAATGCTATCGCAATACTCACTTTATGGGTTTTGGGTGTTTTCCCATCTTTCTTTCAGAGTTTAAAAATAACTTTTGAAATAATCACCGATCTCCCTGGGTGCAGTGGCACATGCTGTAATCTCAACAGCTCGGGAGGCTGAGACAGGAGGATCACAAGTGTGCAAAGCCAGCCTCAGCAACTCCGTGAAGGTTTAAGCCACTTAGCAAGACCCTGTCTCTAAATAAAATATATTTTAAAAATGGGGGGGCTGGGGATGTGGCTCAAGTGGTAGTGCGCTCGCCTGGCATGCGCGGGGCACTGGGTTTGATCCTCAGCACCACATAAAAATAAAATAAAGATGTTGTGTTTACCGAAAACTAAAAAAAATAAATATTAAAAAAAAAAATCAAAAAAATAATGGGGGCCAGGAATGTGGCACAGTAGTTAAGTGTCTCTGGGTTCAATCTCAGGTACCAAAAAAATAAAAACAACAAAAAAATCATTAGTCTCATGTTTTAAGTAAGGAAATACATGAATAAATGAACAAAATTTCCATTGCTACAGATACAGCAGACAATATAAACCCTAGGCTTTCTGGCCTAAAACCTTTGTATTATTAGAGGCCCTCTTCCCAGATGCTATCACAGATACTTGGTAAATAAGAATAGACATGTTCCTATCTCAGAGAGCTTAGCATGATACCACTCAACACATATGAAGAAGCCCATTTAGTTCAGTATTACGAGATATGCATAAGACCTCACATACCTTCAAAGTATGGAACAAGCAGCATACATATCATTCAATCTATTCAGCATACACCAAACCCTGAATTCCTAGAGGCCACTTTGAAAAGTGAAAGAAGAGAAAGGAGGAAATAAGGGACCCAAGGAGTGATCCAGGGAAATCACATCCAAATGGGATGGGGTAGGAAACAGCTAACCACAGACAATATTTAACAGTCAGATACACTGACAAGATGGGAACGTCATGCCCTTCCTCTTGCCTTTTTAGGTTTCACTTATTGGGGTTCAGACACCTCCCTCCAGTCTCACCTCCAAGGTACAGATGCTTCAGGCCACCCCCACCCAAAGGCATGTGGCTCCCTCCACGTCAAGGATTCCTTTCTCACACCACAGGCTTTTTCTTCTAATATTGAACGCATCAGTCCTCCTAAAACAGCAAACCCCCCCCCCCCCCCAAGGTTGAAATGCATTTCTGATTCACCATGGTGGCTCCCAACACATCCTCCACACTTTCTAGTGTCTATTTGGCCCTCAAAAAAATCTTCACAGAAGGGAGATTTAATTAAGTTTTCCTATTCATAATTTACCACCGTGGGTAAATAAATCAGACCCTATTTGAGCAAGATTGATTTTTTTATATACACTGACAAAAACAAACAACAACAACAACAAAAAACCCACCCTGCTCTAATAAGCTGAATATGCAAATTGAGTATTCATCAAGGAAAGAAACGAGTTCGATTCCGAAGAGAGAAGCTGAGAGGTAAACAGGAAAATGCCCTCTAGGGACCATTCTATGTTCCTACCCATGATGCGTTTCCCATTCTAATGTGGAATTGATTGAAACCGTTCTGTCTGGGGTGCCCGCGGACAGCCTTGCCCATTGAACCTTCAAGATGGCTTCCATCTCTTCACCTGTCACTGTGCTTCACTGAAGGGGGAGCAGAGGGAAACCAGGGTGGGGGAGTTCACCCTGGGTGCCACCCAGCTATCAAAACAGAGAATGTCAGAAGGCAGAGAAGATACACAGGTATGTATCTGAAATGTACATTAAAAACAAATCAATAGGGTTCTTGGGTTGGGGATATAGCTCAGTTGGTAGAATGTTTGCCTCCCATGCACAAGGTCCTGGGTTCAAACCCTGGCATACACACACACACACACACACACACACACACACATAAAACCACAACCCAACAGGGCTCTCTATAATTTGTATGACTTTTTTAAGGAGAAATATAATTTACCAAAGGAAAACCATGGGAAACATCATCCATCTTCTGTGGTACTTGCCAAAAGATGACCTTGGCCAACAATGAGGGTGTTCTGCAGGGTGCCAAGTACACTGCCAATATCTAAATGAAAGTTTCCTCAAGCAATGGGGAATAAGGTGAAGGGCAGTGATCCGTTTATGGTTCTCGTTTGTTTCTTGCAGATTCTTAATCACCAAAACTCCGGAATTTTCCATAGAGATCAACATGAATGTGTTGTAATTGTAATATAAGAAAAAAAAATGAATTTCTTGTATTGCTAAAGAAAGCTAAGATTGTGATGATTGTGCACTTGAAGGGACTCTAATGAGTAAACAAACTGGGTTACATCCATTCAATGGAATGCCATTTAGAGGAAGGAAAAGAGGAAGAGGAGAAAGGAAAAGAAATGAGCCTTTGAGCAATAAAAAGACATAGAAGAATTATAAATGTGTATTTCTGAGTGAAGAAACAAATCTGGTTTGAAAAGACCAGTGTTTGCTAGGGGTTTGGCAGAAGGAGAAAAGTTGGGATGAGTAGGTGGAACACAGAATTCTTGAAGCAGCGAGACTATTTGGTATGATATTATAATGGTGAATATAGATGCCATTTTACATTTTTAAACTCCACAAAATATATAATACAAAGAATGAACCCCAATATAAACTATGGACTTTCTGTGTCAATCTCAGTTAATCAGCTACAGCAAATGCTGTCATTTGGGAAATGTTAAGAAAAGGGGACCCTGGGGTGGGCTGGGGGATCTGTGACAGCATATGCAGGAAACATGTACTTTCTGGCCAGATTTCTGTATATTTAAACTGCTCAAGAATAGTCCATTAATTTTAAGTAACTGCACAAGAAAAAATATGTGATTTACTAGATCAAACATTTTTAAGAAATCAAAATAAGTATCATGGATATTCACCTACTTTGGAAGGGAAATGGTGGAAGGGCTTGGTCTATGGTATATTTTTTATTCTATTATTCATGGTAGGTAGTGTGGATTTTGAGAGGTACAAAGGCCAATGCTTAAAAAGGTCCAAAAAGACAAAAACAAAGGAATATGAGAGCCAGCAGCCCCAGATCATCTCATGGCAACCAGAGAGCTCTGAGGTAGGGAGGTAATTAGCCCCAAGGAAGAGCACAAAGAACCTGATGAAAGGTCACAGTCAAAACTGGAAGAATTACAGGGAAAAGAAAAATATTCATTGAAAGTGTAACACTGTAAAGAACTCAGAGAAATGTTTTTGAATTTCAACACGGGGCCATGAAGCTGGACAGCCTTGTGCAGTCAGAGGGCATTATTTGAAGTTCTCATTGTCTTTCAAGACCATAAAGTAGGGAACTATGGCAGGCTGAAACAACAACTTTGCAAAACTTTCTAATGTTATCTCACTCTGTGATTTTCTCTCACCCATTCTCTTATTTTGTCTTCAGTGGGAAGATTTTTTTTTTTTTTTTCACATTCAGATGGTTTTCAGACACACTCTTGTTTAGAAGATAAGGGCAATCTGAGGTGTGGCTCAGTGGTAGAGCACTTACCCAGCACATATGAGGCACTGGGTTTGATCCTTAGGATCACATAAAAAAATAAATAAATAAAATCATGGTAATAATAAAAAACTGAGTCCAGGCTTTAAAAAAATAAAAAGAAGCCGGGCACAGTGGCACATCACTGTAATCCCAGAGGCTCGAGAGCCTGAGCCAGGAGGATTGCAAGTTCAAAGCCAGCCTCAGCAACAGTGAGGTGTTAAGTAACTCAAGAGACCCTGTCTCTAAATAAAATACAAAATAGGGCTGGGGATGGGGCTCAGTGGTCGAGCGCCCCCGAGTTCAATCCCCAGTACCTAAATAAGTAAATAAACAATAAAAAGAAAATGATAAGGGCAATAAGATGAACTAAAACCATTCTGGCTTTGTTCCTTCTCCAATTTTATTTCCACTCTATGCAATGATGTCAGACAACCAATAAAGAGGAAATGAATAGCAAAACTTAGAGGTGGTTCTGCTACCCTCTATATTATCTCAGGTGTCCACAAAAATCTTCCTTAAAGAAAAAAAAAATAAGAATGAATACTTTCTATTGAGACTGAAAGATATTTTTTCTCTCCTGAAGGACAATGAGACAGAGTTTATGATAGAATGTTAGTCAAATTTATAGATTCCAATGTTTGCTTCTTACCCAATGGATAAAGATTTGAGCTCCCAGGTTGTGAAAGGAATGGAGTAAAAATAAGGAAAACCTTGTGCTTTTCTGCAACATTCCATATTATCTCACATACCTTATACTCTTTCTGGGACAGCAACAAAATGAACATTAAAAGGATCACTAGATCCTACTCTGTTTATTCCTCCTAAAGGAGGAGAAGTCGGTACTGGAGACTTATGGACATTCAATAGTCTTCTTCAAACTTGGGATTGCTACTCATTATGAGGTACATGGAATCAATTTAGTAGAATTTAGCACAGTATTCTGGATGGCCTAAGGAGTGTATAGTTTGGTACTGGTCCCTATGTTTGCTTAAAGTATTGTTAAAATAACTGACATTAATTTTTAAAATTTGACCATCTATAATGTGGATATTATTTCAGAAGACTGTCACAGTAGAAAACAAAATTTAAGAACGGAGTTCTGAATGCAATGGGAGGTAGACTGTAGTCACCAGAAGTGGATGAGAAGAGTAAATTTGGTTCCTTCAGCCCATGTCATACATCTTGGATGCAGTAGCCCACTCTACCCCAACACCTGGTTGGGGGAGGGTATCTATGTGTGGGAAGGTACCTTGCAGGGGAAGTGATTCCTGTGTCACTTTATTCATGATAAAAAGGAAAAATTTTCAAGCAACATGTTCTGAGCCTACCTAGCTCATCCTGTGGTGTGCTTAGTGTTTGATATATTCCATTTTACCATGGGCAAGGAGATACTAAGAGCCTGAACATCCAAGACTGGAATCCAGAACTACCTGATAAAACCTTTTTTTGTTGATGTTGCCAGGGATTGAACTGAGAGGTGCTTAACCACTGAGCCCTATCTCCAGCCAGTTTTTGTATTTTGTTTAAAGACTGGGTCTCACTGAGTTGCTTAGGGCCTCACTAAACTACTGAGGCTCGCTTTAAACTCATGCTCCTCCTGCCTCAGCCTCCCAAGCTGTTGGGATTATAGGCATGTACCACCACCTGGCACTGATACAAATGCTGAAGGCATGACTGGAATGTCCCTGGGGAACGGCTTGATGGAGTATTATTTTGAATGGGGGAGCAGGGGTTTTGGCTCAGTGGTAGAGCGCTTGCCTAGCATGCGTGAGGCACTGGGTTCAATCCCCTGCACCACATAAAGATAAATGAGTAAACGGATGCTTTTGTACTGTGCTGAGACTTAAAGGCTGGATATTAAAAACAATGGACTTTTCCATCCTCAGTGTCCAGAGATCTTTGAAGCTTTGAACACAGAACTGAGAGGTGAAGGAGGTTTCAAAAACAAAAAAAAAAAAAACACCTTATTTTGGGTTAGAATTACAGTGGTCTTTTTAAAAATGTTTTTTTTCATTTCTTCTTTTTAGTTATACATGATGGTAGAATGCTTTTGACATATTATACATACATAGAGTATAACTTCCCATTCTTGTGGTTGTACCTGATGTGGAGTTTCACTTGTCGTGTGTTCATATATCAACATGGGAAAGTTCTGTCCCATTCACTCCACTGTCTTTCCTACTTGCATCCCCCCTCCCTTCCCTTCATTCCCCTTTGTCTAATCCATTGAACTTCTACTCTTCCCTCTCCAACCCTTATTATTTGTTAGCATCCACATATCAGAACGTTCAGCCTTTGGTTTTGGGGGGATTGGCTTATTTCACTTAGCATGATAGTCTCCGATTCCATTCATTTACCAGCCAATGCCACAATTTCATTCTGCATTAATATTCCATTGCCTATGTGTTATAGCACATCCTTGACCCTGACCTGTCACATTTACAAAGGTTCACAGGCAGAACGTAGGAGGGTAGAAACTGAAGAAATTTCCAGAAAAATAACAATTATTGAGCACTTATATGTTGAGTATTGTTCAAAGGGCTTTATAATTATTACGAGTCTCAGGAAATTATTTTTCACTACTTACAGAGGAACCTTACTACCCCATTCCAATTTTCATTTTTAGGAACCACAATAAAAAGAAACTATTCTCACATCTAATACGAGAGAACTCTAGAGGTCATATAGGTGTAGACAAACCAGAATATTAGAATCTGTTCTGACAGGAAGGGAGAATGTCCCAGTGGGTTTATTTTTCGAGTTGGATGGTAACCCTTTCATGTGGAAAGCAACAGAAATCTCAGCAAAGAGCAGAATGAAGACTGAGAATCCTCCTTGAAAATGATTCATTATGCAACTTACACAAACCCCAGGAGATGTGTCTGACTGGACATTTACCTTATTAAGATGTAAGTTTGAAGGTAATTATTAAGTAGGGAAAATAGAGATGTTCTTAACCCGCACCTTCATTTTTCAGTTTTTCTCCCTTTAATGTTATTTGCACACCATTCTGTTGACATAGTTTTGCATATGAACTTCCTGTTTTCAATCTGAGTACAAAGCATTGTTGTTCTGCAGATGACTGACTCGGCAAGCACTTGAGAACTCACTGGAGACATCTACTCTCCAACCGTAAGAGACCAAGCAAATAAACTGAGGTCTGTCTGTACAATACAAAGGCATGGGAACAATGATAATGTCCTTGGAAATTATATTATACAATCTTAAGAAAAAGAATACTCCTACTTCCAGATTTCAAAATGGTAGGAGAGAAAATCTTTGCCACCTGCTCCTCAGGCAGAGCATTAATCTCCAGGACATATAAAGAACTCAAAACACTTAACATCAAAGAAATAACCCAATCCATAAATGGGCAAAGGAACTGAACAGGCACTTTGCAGAAAAAGAAATACAAATGGTCAACAAATAGGCGAAAAAAAATGTTTGATGTCTCTAGCAACTAGAGAAATGCAAATTTAAACTAGACTGAGATTCCATCTCACTCCAGTCAGAATGGCAATCATCAAGAATACAAGCAACAATAAATGATGGCGAGGATGTGGAGGAAAAATGATACACTCATACATTGCTGGTGGGACTGTAAATTAGTACAACCACTCTGGAAAGCAGTATGGGGTTTCCTCAGAAAACCTGGAATGGAACCACCATTCCCCCCCCCCCCATTTAAATCCAAATAAAATCACTGGATCTGTAATCCAGGAGCCTTAATTGGGGGATTTACTCTTAAGAAATGATTCCTCCCCATCTTCAAAAGTGGTTCTCATCTGCCCATGGTCACAGCATGGTGAGTCCCAGCCTCATGTTACTGGTTACCAGTAATGGCTAGAGTGCAACATATTCTGATTTTCCTTGAAAATGCCCAATTTAAAAAAAAAAAAAAACTACGTCAACAGAATGGTGTGCAATGGTTATATATGATCCCTAAAAGAGACACCAAATAAGCCTCCTCAAGTGGAGCACAAAGGAGTTTTCGCAGCTGTAGGAATGGCCTCTGGCTTGGCATCTCTCTAAACAGTTCCACAACAGAGGCCTTGGATGATGTGTCATTATGGAACGTGGCGACTGTGAACTCTAGATACAGTGCTTCACGTTCCTGAAATTGTTTGAGTTTCACCATACATGGGTGGCTCTCATTCATTCGATGAGTGGGAAGCTTTTTGACTCCGACCATTCTCTTGACACACAACAGCTCATTATCCAACCATCAAATCCTGATACTATTCAGAGTTAGTACAGACTTCACAGGTTAAGGCAATGCTGGTTAACCTTCACTATAAGTTAAGGACTCAGTACTAGCCAACTGTCCTCATTTCAGATGTCAGTCACAGGTGGGGTACCCAGGCTACTCACAGTTCTGCCCAGACAACTAGAAATGCAGGGGTTCCCACAATTATTCCTTGCTGGCCCCATAATTCACTCGAGTCACTAGGATACAACTTTAGAATGTTCTAGATGCATGGGGCAAGTTACAGGGCAGTGGTGGGCAGATGTCACTCTTTAGGCACACCATTTTCCTTGTACTTCAAAATGTCCACTGCCTTGAAAGCTCTCTGAACCACACCACTTAATTTTTCAAGGTTTTATTATACAAGTGTGATTGATAAAACCATTGGCCATTGGTGATTAAACTCTTCTTCTAGGGTCTGTCTCCTCTAGAAGTTGGGGGAAAGTGGGGCTGAAAGTTCTGCCTCCTGATCCTACGGTTGCTCCTCCGGGTGCCTCACTGTGGGTCCACCAAGAGTCACCTTAAGCCAGGTATAGCGCCTGTCATCCCAGCAGCTCAGGAGGCTGAAGCAGGAGGATCATGAGTTCAAAGCCAGCCTCAGAAATGGTGAGGCCCTAAGCAACTCAGTGAGACCCTGTCTCTAAATAAAATGCAAAATAGAACTGAGAATGTGGCTCAGTGGTTGAGTGACACCCACCCCCACACGAAGGCACCACAGTTTCTAATCTACCATCGGTTTCTTTTATAAATGATCCTCAAAGATCCATAAAATCCAGCTTAGTGTAAAATTCAGCAAAATTCTCAGTATCCAGGTCTATGACTGGGTCTTAGACCTGAAGTAGAATACCAGGACAGAATATCCAGTAAATATGCCTCTGTGTGTGTGTGTGTGTGTGTGTGTGTGTGTGTGTGTGTGTGTCTCTCTCTCTCTCTCTCTCTCACACACACACACACTTTCCTTTTACTGACTACACTTAAAATCAAAAGCTCAACCCAGTTTAAAAAAAAAAATCCTGATCTAGAATACCCACATCTACTTCCAATACAAATGACTAACAGCCTATTTCTCTTTTGTCCTTTCTTTGAAACAGTGCTACTGGGAAGAAAAATATGCTCAGAAATCTCCATAATCAGGGAGCTGATTGGACAAGTTGCTCCGTGTTCCTGTCTCTTTCTGGCAAATAGCACCCCCACCCCCTTCAACTGCATCTGTGGGAATGCCCATAAGGCAACTCTTTTTTGGAAAAAAAAAAATCAGCCCCAACTTATTAAGATTCTAAAAAGGCGCTCTTTTCCTTTTTGGCATGCCCTGCCTATCAACCATCTGAACCAAATAAGTAAAATGTATAGAGTGTGCTCAGGAAGGTGAAGAGGAAAGGCGGCCCATGTTGGTGTAAACCAGATCCAAAGTGGGGCCTCTTGTGATTCGGTCTCTGCACTGGATTCTGGCTGCGAGACAGATCCATCAGCAAAAAGCACCTGAATACTTTTAGCCTCTCATTCCTCAAAGAGCAACAGTGGAATCCTAATTGACAACACAAAATCGTCCCTAAAAAATCCTCTTTCTTTTTCTCTCCATTCATAAACCCCACAACTACTCCAGGACCTCCCCCCAAATCCCTTTCATTTTTCCATCAGCCATTCTCTCCAATCTCTAAGCCACATAATAGAGACAAGAAAGAGACTGGTGGATCCATATCTAAATAAACACAAACAGATATGCAAAATAGGCCTGTGTCCACGTGTGAATGATACATTCATGTGCGTGTATATATATATATATATATATATATATATATATATATATATATGTATGTAGAATTACACTCATTCATTCCTCACCTTCTGCATCCCAAAAACCTACAAAATGAAATCAATAAAGAAGAAGCTCAGATTGGAGAGAAGAGAAACCGAGCCACCGGAGACAAAAGTCTCCTTACAGGACTGGGGAAGGGTAAAATAAAATAAAATAAAAAATAAAAACAAAACAAAACCCCACTCCTAGGTTGATACATGGGCACTCCCATTATTTACTCATTCTTTTTCCTAGGGGTTCTCAAGCTACCGCCATCACATCAATCTCCTCTCTCCATGACATTGTGGTTTATGTCGAATTTCTACTTCAACTCACTTTTCAAAGCTCAACCATTTATGAGGATATCAAAATCATCATGTAATTCCATAAGAAGTGCTTCTCTGCAGGAGGAAAGTATAGCCGAGATAGCCAATTTTCCAGGCAATAAGAGTTCTGTTCCAAATCACTGAAGTCAGAGGCATCTGATAACGAACAGTGTGTGCCAATTTTTTCCCAAGCAAGAGACAAGCCTGGGGCTGATTTTCTCTTCTGGATGTACCAAGAGAGTCCAGAGGCAGAGCCGAGTCCCCAGGTCTTTGCATGTCTCTGCACCCTAGATAGCTGGTGCAAGTCAGAGAAATTCACAGATCCTGCCCAAGGAACTAAGTTCTCCAGGGTCCTAAAAGGAGGACACATAGGTACCATCTTGAAGCCTAAAGGAATTTACACCAGAATTCTCAAAGCTCCTATTGGCCTTCATTAGTAATCATATGAGATTTCCCTAACTAGGCTGCAAGAGACCCCAGGGCAGCCCAATAGGCAAAAATATGAGAAAGTATCTGAGTTTTGGACTAAGTACCCATCTGGAGCAAAACAGGGGTGTGCCAAAACTCTGGATAAACATGGAGTATCTTCCTGAACCTCTGTTTAACAGAAGATTTGAAGGAAGACCTCCTGGAAAAATAGCTAAAAGTCATCATGAGATTTGGAATCCTAAGCACAAAGGATCAATGCTTTCCTTGTCTTCAACTATCAGAGATAATCAGAGGAAGCCTTGGAGAGCCTTCTCTAACCCTTCTATGCTATTCAAATTCCATCTGTTCACTTACCTGGTCCATAGAATCTGCTTCCCTAGATTGGCCACTAATATAACATTTTTAGTTTTCATCAAAGGATGTTTCAAGAAATGACACTCATCGTTAACTACTTGACCTGCGGAAGGATGCTGTCTATCACGGCACCAGTGATTATTTTTGAAGACATTACTTATTGGGGGGAAATAAGCCATTACAGACCTTTCATTTTGACCTTGATAATTTTACATTTTCCCCTTTCTTCTTTGACCATCAGAAGATTCTCAAAACCAAACTTTGTTTACCCCAATGTTGGAATCCCTCAGATTTTGCTTTTGTAATGCCGTGCCCCCTCACCCCAAGCTTTTTCTCCTCCTCTTGTTATTTCCTTCTCCTGGTTTGCCTTTAATTGCATTTTCCCATCATTTTATGATCTGTGTTCTCCTTATAGACCACCTTGAATTCCTTTATGGAAGGATTATAGAATCTGTACATATTATTTATTTAATTATTAATTATTATCTATATTACTGAACAGAATCCTCACAACAGCACTAGTGAGGGAGGCATTGTTCTGTACGTGTGCAGTAACTTACACAAGGCTAAACACCTAGAAAATGGCTGAGCTGAGAATAAACTTATTATTTGCCTTCCTCCAGGCTCCTAGCTCGTTCCTAGGAGGAAATGCCCAGAGTTCAGCCAGTCAGCCCACTGGCAGGCGACAAGCAGCCCACCAGTTGCCCTAACACACCTGCCCAGCCATCACTCAGGTCTTCTAGAAATCTTCTGTTTGAAATAGTGCTTAGATGGGCCCTAGTTTTCCCAGTAGCATGGATCCCTGCCCTTTCACCAAGGTCTCCATTAGTCAGTGGCACAGGAAAGAAATTACTCTAACTTAAGTAAATCTGAAAACCAAGCAAAGCAAAAGCAAGAAATCTATTTATTCACATCTGGACACAGAAGGAAGAGTCCTCATGCATAGAATTCTTAATCCATCTCTTAGCTGTGCTCCTTTCCACTGGACTTCAAATTAAGAAAGGCTTTTTCTACAAGGCAGGAAACATGTACTCAACATCTTCAGACATCCACGGCCCTGGAGCTCATAAAGACAAGAGACCAAAAAAAAAAAAGAGAGATGCTTGTTCCCTCAGAGTTCCTATTAACCCTTGATAACGATGCTCAATAGCTTTGCTTTGGCATCAGGTCGACCCTTAGATCACTGTCTAGAAGGCTGGATTCAGATCTGCTAGCTTGGGTCCTTTCTTCTCTTGATACAGGACAAGTGGTCCATGATAGAGAGCCCCACCAGCATAACAGGGAATGAGGGAGAAACAGGAAAAAGAAGGAATACTGGAAAAAAAAAATAAGCCCACCGCACACTTTGTCTTCACACTGCATGCAATAAAACTGTGAACTGAAATATTCACTGCTGTGGTGGAGGTGTTCCAGGGACGAGCCAGGTCCTCCGCATTTGTGGCACCAGCAGATGGCATGTAGTACTAACCAGACAGTGTATGTTGGTTTGGAGGAGGAGAACGAATGAGAAGTATTTTCCTATTCAAGAAATAAACTCAAATGGCTGCTGTTTTCTAGCCGTGGAGGTGGACAGTCTTAGTTAACCAAGTCAGAGCAATAGGCTTTCTGATATGTCCAAAGAAGTGGCATGCTTAAATCACATCCCCTAGCCCATCTAGTAACCATTGGGCCCTTTTTCTCCGTGTCAGCAGACAGGATTGGCTTCCACCTTCATCCTAAGTAGCAGTGGCAGTGATCCTTCTGCCTCCTAACCAACTGTCCTGTTAGTCACCTCGCATCCTTGAAAACCCATCACTCAGCTTGTGAAGGCCACGAGAAATGAAAAAAAAGATGGGGATTTGTACTGTTATGTCCCTTTAGGATAAAAATCAGCCAATGTGTTCATCTAAGAAGCTCATCAAAGTCTCAGGGCACAGGATGTAAAATAAAGTATTGCTGCTTCTCAGTTCATTTTAACCTCCTTCTACCATCTGTGCAAATTCTCCAGAGCAAGCTCTTCTCAAAATCAAATACTCCTATAGGTCGTTTGACCTCCTGTAGGTCACAACAATCTGATGATTGTTACCATCAGGTTCTGAGTTCATAGCTTTGGGATGGGGCCTGAGAGTCTGCATTTCTTAGAGGCTCACAAGTGATGATCTCTTGCTGAGTCTAGATCATGCTTTGGGTAGCAGGGTGCTAGGTGACTGGGGTAAGCTCTACAAGAGAGGATGCAAGGATGCAAGGCCACTGTCAATTCCCCTAGCAGTGAGGAAGCTGTGGTTTTTAGTGTAAGAAGAAATGGAGGAAATGCATGGAGGCTGGTGAAGTGAGCTCTGCTCTGCAGCCTCTGACCCTCTTGCCTGTTGTACCTCCATAAGAGCACTCAGCAGAGACTCCCAGGTGTCGTTATCATGGCTGCAAATCCCGTCCATTTCTCCTCCACCAGAGCCCTTGGGAGGGTACAGTTTGCAGTACCGAGTGTGATAGCCCAAGGAGATGGATGGAAACCAATCAGACAATTGCAAGGACAGCAATAAGCAGGTCCTGAGACGAAAGGCACTTCAGCCCAGAAATAACCGAAAGAGAAAAGAGCCAAGTGCAAACATAATATGTAAGTCCAACTCAGAGGTTAACTAGATTTATCCGAAACTCTGGAGGGTTCATTTCTCCCATGAATTCATTCAATAATCGAGCGAACAGCCTGCTATCCAGAGTGGAGAAAAATACAGTGTCATAAATTCTCTAGGTTCTTCAGTCGAACACACAAATTCATGGTTCTAGGGAAACCTGTAATTCTTGGCCAGAGGTGGGAATATTGCTTGATGGTATCTGATTTAACGCTTTCACTTTTTTAATTTACTCGTCTCAAAATCTATGAATGTGAAGAAAGGCCATCTAGTTAAAGTTGGAGTCTTATCTTGGGTTTAAATATAATTAGAGCAATAGGTTAAATATTGCACTGTTTTAGCACCTGCATCACAATAAACATACTGCTAATTTATCTGTCCTGTCTTCTTCCCTTCGAACTCTCGCCCCAGCAGAACATCATTGTTTCCTAGTTTCATCATCATTGGATAAAAACATGCCCATGAAAACAGGTCACCTGTAGATTCTATTCACAGGATTGTGCTATAACACATGTACATTAGTCAAGGTTCTCCAGAGAACAGAACTAGCAGGATAGACATACCTGCACACATACATACACCCACAGAGCTTTATTTTGAGTAATTAGCTCATACAGTTAAGGAGGATAAGAACTCCTGTGTTATGGTTTAAATATGAGGTCTCCCCTTCAAGTGCACGTGAGAGACAATGCAAGAAAGTTCCAAGGTGAAATGAATGGACATGAGAGGCTTAACCTAAGGAGGGCATTAATTCACTGATACAGATGAACTGATGGTAACTGTAGGCAGGTAGGGTGTGCCTTTGGGGTACATGTTTTTTTTTTTCTTTTTTTTTATTTATTTATTTTTTTCCTGCTCTTCGTCCCTACTCTGATCTTAGTTACTCTCCTTATATCAAAGAAGACATTTGGCTTTTGTTTTTTAGGGATTGGCTAGCTTCACTTAGCATAATCTGCTCTAATGCCATCCATTTCCCTGCAAATTCTATGATTTTGTCATTTTTTAATGCAGAGTAATACTCCATTGTGTATAAATGCCACATTTTTTTTTATCCATTCGTCTATTGAAGGGCATCTAGGTTGGTTCCACAAGGGGGTACATGTTTTATCCCTGGTGAGCGGAGCTTGCCCTCTCAGCTTCCTAGCGGTCATGTTCTGAGCTGATTTCCTCCAACATGACCCTCTGCCATGATGCTCTGTCTCCCCTCATGTCCAGAGCAATAGTCAGCCTTCTGTGGACTGAGACCTCTGAAACTGGGAGTGCCAAATAAACTTTCCCTCCCCTAAAAATTGTTGTCAGGTCTTTCGATCATGGTGGTGAAAAAGCTGACTAAAATATCCTGTGACATGTCATCTGCAAGTTGAAAAGACCAGGAAAGTCAGTGAGGTGATTCAGTGCAAGTGCAAAAGGTGGAGAGTGTAAATCTCAGTCAGAGGATAAGAGAAGATGAAAGGTTCCAGCCCAAGTAATAAAGCAGGAAAACCGGGCAAATTCCTTCACCTTTCTGACTGACTCAAGACCCAGAATAAACTAGATGATGCCAACCCACGTTGAGAAGGGCACCTTATTTTACTAAGTCTACCAATTCCAATGTTGATCTCATCTGGAAACATCTTCAGAGATACATCCAGAAATGATACTTAATCTGGCACAACATGAGACATAATCCCAAAGACATCTCCCTTTACCATTTCAATTTTAAATAAATTTTTTTTAATCTGCCTCTAAACTTTTACGATTGTATCTTTGTCCCAAACAACATGACTGAACAACAAGTCAGATACGATGTTTATAAAGCAGCACTGGTGGAATGCCCAGTTAGGATTCATTCTAATAAGAGTAATCTCATCACAGATTTTTGGAATTTGAGTCCTTTTCCCTTCATTAGCATGGCTAAGTTTTATCAATTTTATTTAGTTTGTCAAAGAACCAACTTTTTGTTTTATTGACTGTAAAATTTTGGAGGGGTATCAATTTCATCTCTGATTTTAGTTATGTACTGTCTTCTGCTTTTAGTGTTGATTTGTTCTTTTTCTAGGGCTTTGAGATGTAAATTAGGTTATTTATTTGGTGGCTGTCTATTCTTTTAATGAATGAGCTCAATGCAACGAACTTTCCTTTTGAAGCCACCTGCATAGTATCCTGGAGATTTTGATATGTCTGTCAACATTCTTATTTACTTTTAAGTATTTTTATTTAAATTTCATCCCCAATTTCTTCGACTACCCAATTGGTCAGTCAATAGCATATTATTTAGTCTTCAGGTGTTATTGTAGTGTCTATTTTTTAAATTTTATCATTGATTTCTAATTTCATATATCATTTGTTGGTAAACAGACTATCATGCCAAGTGAAATAAGCCAGTCACAAAAAACCAAAGATCATGTGTTCTGAAATGCAGATACTAACACACAATAAGGGGTAGGAAGGAAGGACAGAAGTTCATTGGATTAGACAAAGAGGAATAAAGGGAAGGGAGGGGGATGAGAATAGGAAAGACAGTGGAATGAGTGGGACAGAACTTTCCTATGTTCATATATGAACACACAAACAGTGAAACTCCACATCATGTCCAACCACAAGAATGGGAAATTATACTTCATATATATATGATATGACAAAATAAACTGTCATATCTAAAAATAATTTTTAAATGATCTATTTATATAAATTATATATATGTGTATATGTATATATACACAAAAGAGTAATCTCAGAGGCAATAGCAATGCATCCACACATGTAGCCACATATTCTGCTACTACAGAAAGGATGAATGGGTGGGTGGGGTATCTGGGATTTTAATCTTTGAACATTTAAACAGGACAATTACTTAAACCAGCATCAGCTGAACATGTTGATAAAGAGCTAAATACAGCAGTGTTAGTCAACCGTGCTCACATTAAACCAACTACAGGGAGGCAGGTTGCTTTCTCAAATAAAAACCCTTGTTCAAAAAAAAAAAAAAATCAAAGTGCAGAGACTTCAGATTTGAGGCCAGTTCAGAAAGGACATATTGGATAACAATAGATAACGGGAGATCGAGGGAAGAGAAGAACCAAGCAGGCATTCGTCATGTGTGTGGACCACCCTTGTATATTTGGAAACAAATCCTGAAATCAAGGGGGAACTTAGGTTAGCTCTGTTGATTCAGGAGGAATTTAAGTTCCTGGATGCTTATTTGGCAATGAATCTGATGGAGTTGCAGCCTTGGGAGGCAGACATTTTATGTCCCAGCTGGGTAAGGGGCTTGCCTCTTCAGAATCTTAAGTTTTCTTGTCGATAACATGCATGAAATACTGATTCAGTGAAGAGCTTTAAAGAATTTGACATGTTAATGGAGCAGAGCACCTACTTCACAGAAGAAGCTCAGCAATGACACTTGCTCTTATCCTGCAGGGTCGAGCTCTCTGACCAAGATCATGTGACTGGTCCAATCCCACCAGACAATCTCACTCAGGGGAAGATACTACAGGTTGTATCCTGAAATGGGAATCATTAGCCAGTTCAACAAGCACCTAATGCATCTGAATTATGAGATCCTATGACTCAGGTTATGGAGACCACAGTTGGACCATATTTGATGCGGAAATTATGTTCATCCAGATGTTCATTTCTGATGGCCTATAGAGAGTATTAAATGGCATTTACACCAAGATTTAAAGATGTTGCAATTTCTTTTATCTATTGGAAGTGCTGCACTTAAAAATATCCTTAAGTTTTAGTTTTAAAGTCAGTAATTTAAGACTCAAGAATATACTCTATGGAAATATGTTTTCAAATAGATTTCCAGGAAAATATCCAAAATTTCTTAATGTAGCCAAAATAGAGCATTTTTAATTTGCATTGCTATGGGTTAAAATGACTTTTTTGGGGATATGATATTAAAAAATTAAAAGTGAACATGACATCAAAGTCAAAATAAATAAAAGTAAATATCAATGCATCCATAATAAGACCAAAGCCTTCCAGGGGTCTCCAGTTAATTGCCCAAGTCACATAGTTGACATTTTAGTTGTAACTATGAAGGTGTAACTCAGGGGCGTGGGGTCAAGCAATTGGGCGATTTCACAGGCACACACCCACACAGCTTCTGGAAGATACTTACACTTTGAGAAAGTATGTAGTCTAATTAATGAATTTAAAGTCCCCATTTTAAAAAAAAAATCTTTCTCATGGACCCCCAGCCCCCCACAATGTTAACTTACTCATTCTGAAAACACTTAACTATATAGAGAATAATTATGATCTTTGCTCTAACTATAAAACATGCATTTTAATTAGAAAGAAACAGAACTACAAAAGCAACACTAAACAACATATTTCATCAATTAATACCCATCAAGTGAAATTGCCCCTTGCAACATCGATTTTCTTACATGTTGTCTACTTGGTGGGTTTGTACCAACTTACTGTTGACCAAATGCCACAGTCGTGTCTTCCCTTGGCCCAAACACATAGTTCACATCAAGTCCACGTCTATTCCACTCTCTATTGACACTAGTCACCCTAACTAGCTCTGTGGCAAGAGGAGACCCAAAAACCTGGAGACTTCAGAGAAGGCACAGATAAGAGAGATCCCAAGACACAATCTTCCAAATGCTTTTGTGAATGGGGGAAGTCCAGCTCTTGTCCTGGGCTTAGACGTCCACAAAGCTTTTCATATCGAGGTTGAAAGAGGAGTTTTCACAATTCAGTCTCTAGAGGCAAGAACATTCTCCCTTCTGCATACAAGGGTGCCAGCCTGGTCAGAGCCTTTTTTCAGTTCCCAATCTCCTCATCTTCAAGGATCCAATTGTTCCCACCTTCTGGGCTCTTAATTAAAACAAATCTGAGCTGGTTCTACTGCAGGCCCTTTGTACAAGTGGTTCCCTGTGCCTGGACATCTCTTCTCCCTGATCTTCATGTGGACCATGGTTAAACATCGACTCCTCAGAGGAGATGACCACCCAAAGAAAAGCTGGGAAACCTGATCATGTCCTTGGGATTTATTTTATTTGCTGCACACTACAGGGTTTGAAATTATGGGCCAACCTGTGGACTCCCTTTCTCATATCAGACTGAGGGCCTTGATTTTATTGATATATTCCTAACATCTAATACATGTTAGGACTTCTAAATGTATTTGTTCAATGAAGGAAGTTATGATAGGCAGAATTAAAGCTGTTTGTGTACATCAGAAGAGAGTTGGAAAAGTACCTCTGAACACACAATGAAGATCCCTTCTCTTCTAGTCCAAGGGTCATTCAAACCTTTTATGGTCTAAAGTATCTAATATTTATTATCATCAAAGCCAAGATGGGACCAGGACTCTGGAGGTGACTTTAAGCAAAGAAATCGTAACTAGAGTATATGAAGCAGTCATGGGACATGACACATCTTATCAAAAACGTTTGAGGGGATACACTACTGAATTTCCCTGAAAACTACACCTAAGGTCCTCCTACCTACACTTAGATCCACCCCATTTAGTTTGACCATGAAGAAAGAGGTAATTAATATTTCAAATTTCTTCAGTGTTATAATCATGCAGTCAATGAATGTAGTTTCCTATGAGTCGAGGAAACCGTAGACAATCTAGACCTTCTTACAGCCTCAATTTTACTCACAATTTTTTGTGTGTTTGAAGGGCAATAATTTAAACAATTTAAATATCAATATGAAAAACAAACATGTACATAGAATGAAATGAAGTTTTTGTTGTTTTGTTTTGTTTTGTTTTTGGTACCAGGGACTGAACCTAGGGATGCAGTGCTTAACCATTGAGCAACATCCCCAACCAATCAACATCCCCAATCAATCTCAGTGATTTGCTCAGGGCCTTGCTAAGTTGCTGAGGCTGTCTTTTAACTTGCAATCCTCCTGCCTCAGCCTCCCAAAGTCTGTGAAATTACAGGCATGCATCACCAAGCCTGGCTGCATGAACTTTTAAAATAAAAGTTGACCCCTCCAACAACTTGCATTTGGCAAGATGCTTTTGGCTAGTTTCAAGGGTACAGTTTTACCTTCATTAGCATCAGGGGCCAGCAGGAGATCTTCCCATCATTCATGCAGTGATTCAGCCAAACCATGGCTTGTATTTCACCACTGAGCCACATGGTTTTCCAGAATGTGGTTGAAAATTTTTGATAAGTGTGGAAAGCAGTGTAATACAAGAATACAAATCAACCATTTTCACAGCAGTTGTGGGAAGTAAGTTTCTGACACTCTAAAATAACTTCTGAATTATAGGTCATTATAAACCAAAGTTCTAGATCTACCTCCACCCCACCCTCATTACTAAATAAAACACAAAGCACGAATGTGCACAAGTGAAAAAGAAAGACCATCCAAAAGCTGAGTGAGGTGGTTGGTGGCCAGAGGCAGAGGAAAGGGAGAAATGAGCCATTCAATGGGCATAGAATTTCAGCTTTGCCTGACGAAGAATGTTCTGGAGAGGGTTGCAACAATGTAAGTGAACTTCACGTGACTGAACTGTGCACTTAGAAATGGTTAAGATGGTGAATGCTATGTGCATATCATCACAACCTTTATACAAAAGCAAATCAGAGTATCAAAACTGAAGTGCCAAAGTTTTAAAGAAGGCACACGTGGAACTTTCTGTGCCCAGAGAAAATGCAGTATGTCAGCAGGCTACGATGTCTTAGAAAAGAACCTCCAAGAAGGGGCAGGCATTGGAATCCCAGCATCTACTGCCTGCCTGAGTATAGTCTAGATGTGACCAGATCCTGGCTCCTTACACCTATTTCTACACTTCGGGTTACAAGGCTTATCCTACACCTACACACACACACATACACACACACACACACACACACACACACACAGAACCTCTCTGATTAATCCTCTGTAGCAACGGCTCTGCAATGGAGCCTGTAACCTGTCTGGGCTCTGCTAAAAGCCCAGCATGCTTCCCTTCAGGGATCCTGTGCCAACCCAGGAAAGCAGGTGCTGTTCCTCCTCCTGTTATAACTAAAAACATCACGCCTGGCATTGCTGACCTGCCTACACCCACACCCCCTCTGTCTAGAGGGGCAGTCATGCAAAAAGGGAATGAGAAGACCACAGCCTCTTCTCCCTGCCTCCTAACCCACAGACTTCTGGGTTTGCAAAGCACACTCAAGAAATCCCAGCAATTATTTCACTCACTTCAATACAAGGAACATTTGTCCATGGGAAATGTATTTCTGGTCTCAAATACAGAGGTTTATCTGAACAGCCATTTTTGACCTCACACAAAGGAGAGGGGCTAAGAGCCAAAGCCACTACGAGGTTTGGGCACATGGCAGAAGACTTCAGGAGCAGTCGCATATTGTTGGAAATAAGTAGCATCATTTATGCCAGGATGTGGCTTGATGATGTCATCTGACTCCCTTCCCCTTTGCCAGAACAGCTTTCAATCGGATTTCGCACGACTGTACAAACCTTGAGCTGCTTAGCTTCTTCACACACAGAAGCAATGAAGGCACTGGAACCCTTGTGAAGTCGGCTGGCAAAAGTCACAGCAACCAAAGGCAAGTTCTCCAATGGCTGCTTTCTTAGGCCCCATCTGCTGTGCTCCGTGGGTGGAGGCAGGCTGTCAAGTTGGGTGGCTCCATGCTCCCCAAAACATTGTCTTCTTTGTTGGCATGCGGTTGGGCCTCAATTTTTAGCAGAGTGTAGGGGGAAAAAAATGTGCCCCAGGTTTCATGGCATCAGCCAGATCCAGGGCCAAGTTTCTTGGCTACAACAGATTTGAGACTCCTATTCACAGTCATATCGTCCAGATGAGCATGTAACTGTGCAAATGACACGCATGCGCTTATTTGCAGTGGCGCACCTCAGTCATTTCAGAGACTCAGGAGGCTGAGGCAGGAGGATCGCAAGTTCAAAGCCAGCCCCAGCAAAAGCGAGGTGCCAAACAACTCAGTGAGACCCCCATATCCAAATAAAATAAAAAATAGGGCTGGGGATGTGGTTCAGTGGTTGAATGGCCCCGAGTTCAATCCCCAGCACCAAAAAAAAAAAAAAAAAAAAAAAATCCATACCAGGGATTTACCTCCAGGGTACATGAAGTGTCTGAGTTTCAAGGAAGGGAGATTTTTGATATGTTCCCTCCAGCTCTCAACCATAATAGAATCCATAAGTGTCCACATATAAAGAGATGCCCAAAACCCCACATTGTACATTTTGAGAAAAAGAGAAGCCTATACTAAAAATATATATTAGTATAATATTATGCATTTTGTATGCATATTAGTGTATTAGTAACTAGTGTAGCCTCAAATAAGTTTTTAATTTCTCCTGAACATTTCATGGTGATGGGTCCCACAGCATACAGAGAGACTATGTCCCACCGAAATTGATTAGTCTATGAGGAATAAATTACTCAATTGTGAGACAATGTGTTAAAAGGACAGAACTATTTGCTCAAAACTTCCCCTAAATGGCCTAAATCATGTGCATTAAATGTGGATTTACCAATTCACACGGAATTCATGTGTGTGACGACTGTTTATTGCCGGGCATCTGGTAAAGGGGAGTGAACACCACAGTATCACAGAGTTTACAGGATGGAGGTAGACACATGGTGGGAAAAATGAGTAAATATACCAAAAAAAAAAAATTGCACAGCATGGATGTCATGGGAGTGATGGGAACAGAGACTGAGCCCTTGCGGGTGCTGACACTCAAACTCCAAATTTCTCTTTAATGTTTCCTATGACTCTTCCGGATGCAAGGCCTCTTAGATGCCCAGTCAGTATAGTGAAGTGGCTATGAATAGAGAATTCTGGGTAATAAGTGATTGGATACTTAAATGTCAGATCAGCCCTGCCAAATGTCCTGAGCAGAAGGGACTCGAGAGCCCTGCATGGGGCAGTGGCAACAGAGCAGGCTTGGGCAGACTTGGACCTGGATTCTGACTCTCCTCCTTATCACTTGTGTGTCCTTGGGCAAGAAGGCACTTGATCTCTCCAGACCTCAGGTTTCTCACAAGATGGAAGGACAAACAGTTCTCAACTCAGAGCGTAATTGTCAGGATGAGCTAATAGGACATACATTATCTGTCCAATGCTAGCAGATGTTCAAAAATCTAGCTGTGACACTTAACCAAGGAAATTTAGTCTCTCCCTCTTCAGAGGAACAAGGTAAAGGTTACCCAGAGCCTCTTTCTGGGAAGCCAGAACAGGGATTTTTTTTGTCCTTCTCTTTCTCCCCTTAAAATGGAGGTGTGTCTAGTTACTGAAGATGAATGACCCAAAAGCACCCACACAAACTAACATCTCCTGTCATCTCATTCTTCTAAATAACGGAGAAGTTAGAGCTGCTTCTATGATGTCCCTGGGGTTATAAACTGCATTTCTTTAATCAAGAGGAAAAGATGAGTCATTATGTTAATGTGCCTGTTGGAAATTGTCTTAGAGCAAGAATGATAGTGTAGTTTAAAAATATAGACCGCACCCTCCACCACCCTCACTCTATGGTGGTAAGACACACCCTAGAGACTCAATGTAGTAAACATTAGTTGAAAACCTACATGATCCTCAGTGTTCCTAGTTCATCGCTAAAATGTGCAGGAAAATGTTTCACATACAGTATCTTCTTTTTGGGGGGTGAGGGGCGAGGGGCGGTACTGGACTTTGAACTCAGGGACATTCAACCACTGAGCCACATCCCCAGCCCTATCGTATTTTATTTAGAGACAGGGTTTCACTTGAGTTGCTCAGCACCCTCTGCTGCTGAGACTGGCTTTGAACCCTTGATCCTCCTGCCTCAGCCTCTCCAGCCTCTACAATTACAGGTGTGCGGCTCATGTACAGAATCTTGGCGGAACACGTATTTGTATTTTCTGGGTTGACTCGTCCTCTGACTGTGGCTGTTCCTGTTGGCTCAGGTACCTTCTTGCTCCTGCCCCTCCTCTTGCATTTACTGCATGCTTTCCTCTGTACTTAGGCACACACAGCCCTGGCACTTGGAAGATTTTGCATGCAAGTCTGTACCCCGATGGTCTTAAGCATATATGCATCTTGCTTTTTTCCTGGAGAGCCAACATCCAGTCTTTGACTAGCTAACAATCATTCCCTCCCAATCACCACTAATGTGGGCTGAGCATTTATTTTGTACTGAGGACTATTATGAACCTTTGCATTATCTTGACTCCTGATATAACCCTATGAGGAGGGTATGCAAGAAAACCCACTGGAGATTAAGGCTCAGAGACAGGGGACAGGGGGAAGAGTTGTGTAGAACAAGTCACCTTAAAATGAGTAGTTTATCTTTGGTCAGGGGACTGCTTGACTATGGTAAGCCTGTAAGGGAAGAGTCAGGAAACAAAATCCCTGGACCTGTCACTTCCCTCCCTCCTGAACCCTGCTGGGCTCCGATAGGTCACGGATGTGCAGGGATAAATGAAAAGATAGCTGCATGATCATCTACCTTTATAAACACAGGGAGATCAAGCCTCGGGCTTGCAGCCTGAGGCAACACGATGTATAGGTGGAAAATACTTTTTGTTTTCATTGCCTTTATTTTTATAGTTAGCTTCTATTATGATAGATGGTGCTGGTTTTCCATTTACTTAGAGATAAAGTTTCCTTTCAGGATACACTGAAGTTTTGTTGTTGGTTTTTAAAGGGAATCCATTTAAAGATAAATATGAAATAAACAACAGCTCAGACAGAAGTGAAAAATAGCAAAGATAATGAGGGGTGGTAATGAAGAATGTTTGAGAAAGCCCTGTAGAAGACAGGGAGCTATTGACAGTTTTTGGGCAAGCCAGAGATCGGATCAAGGCCTGCTCCGGGAAGTTTAATGTAATTGCAGCATCAACAATAGGCACTGGGGAGGGGGGAGGCCAGAGGGCAGAGCCAATGCGACTGGAGAGGTAGAGATGGAGGGGAAGAGTCAGAGGGGGGGAAAAAAGCAGAATTGATAATATTTGGTAATTCATTGCATGGAAGGAGAGAGAGATGCAAAGCCAAATAGCTGCTGCCTTAAAAAAACAAAAGTATCTATTACGGATGCAGGAAAATAATGTGACAGCCATCAAGGCCTGTTAACAGGTAGAGCGCTTTAGTAATTCATCTCCTGTGAGGCCATCTGCAATGGAAGAAAACGCGAACATTTATGTAATGTGTGCCTACCCCGAGATGCTTCTCCAGAACTGCTGGGCTGTTGTGCGGATTTGCAGCAGAAACACGGGGAAGGTCATCCAGGTTTGGCATCAAGCACCGACCGGAAGGGCAATTTTCATGCCTTGGATCAACAGCACGGAAGAGGTGTTTCTACAGTGCACAGACACTTTGGATGTTTACTTAGGGCTTTGGAGTAAGCCAGGAGATCTATTTTCTGAAAAGACTATTTAATCAGAATAAATGAAGTCAAATAGACATAATCATCCAAGTGGCACATAAAAATAATTTGAAAGAAGAAGTTAGGAATAGGAAGAGCTTATTAGGGTTGAAACAATGCTTTTGCCTGATAAGGATCTTGAGATGAGTGGCTCGCCTTATCCTAGATTAAAAAAAAAAAAAATACACACAAAGAATTTCTAGACCATGCTTCACTTGTATAAAGATGACTTTAATTAAATTCTCAAGTTCTGGTTCCCTGAGAGATTGAGCCAACGAGTTTACAAAGGAAATCAGGGATTCATGGGTGTTGAGGGAAGGAAGAGACCAATCGGATCATAAAGACAATCCCAAAAGGTTTGGGGAGACTGTTCCCACTGCTCACTTTGAATTGCTTTGTTCAGCTCTGGTTTTAAGTGACTCTAGCCATGGGACTCTTCATCAATCTGCGAGACCGGTGGGAACCCTCTCTCAGCCTAAGAGTCCTTATTTTAGCAAATATTCTGATGTGAAGTCTTGTTATCCCACTTGTCTCTCCCAAGAGACCCTTTCTTCTTCTCTGCATTTATGCCCTTCAGCCCCCGCAGATGCCAGGAACAGCAAGAGCGTCCCTCATCAGTTACTTCTTCTCCCCCTTCCTAATTTTTTATTCTTTTTCAATCTGAAGATTTCTGCACTTTTATCTGCTTCTCTAGTCCCCATCTCCATAGTAACCAAAGGCTTTGACAAGACTATCGTTTCCACAGAGGCCCTCAAAGGGCCAGCCCCATGCCCTTGTAGCCTTCAACGATGCCTACTAGAGTCACATCTGGGTAGAGTCCCTGCAGGACCAGACACTGACCTGGTGACCAGGCCCTGCCACCAAACGCGCCTATGATCACCACTCAATAAAATTTTGGAATGGATGTGGTAAAGACTTCTACCTGTCCTGGTTAAAAGCAACAAGGAAAAGTTGACCGACCGTATACTTCTGTGCACGTTCAGAAGTGTTAGAAAGAACACAGAATCAAGAATCATCCAATTCTGTGCTTAGTCACTCTGATCACTGTGCACCCTGGATTTCCACATTTGCCAAATGAAGTGGTCACACCATACTACGTAAGGATGATTATTATTATTATTTTTTTTTTGCACCAACACACTAGAATACAAGGCCAGTTTGAAAAAGGAACAACCCCTAAATAAGGTTGCCAGATTTAACTACTAAAAACAGAGGACACCCAATTACCTTTGAATTTCAGAAAAATGAATAATTCGCATTATAAGTACATCCCATGAAATATTGGGGACATACTTATGCTAGAGGAAAGGCTTGCGATTCATATTTACCCTACAAGCTGGGCACAGAGGCACATGCTGTAATCCCCATTAGTCAGGAGGCTGAGGCAGGAGAATCACCCCAGCCCAGGAGTTCAAAAGCAACTCGGGGCAGCACAGAAAGACATTACCTCAAAAAGAAAAATACAATTTAAGATAACTTAGCTGATGTTCTATGTTTTACCTGACAATTCTCCCTTCGGTCCCACCATCAACTGTCATCACTTTGGCTGAGGGTTGACATCTAGGTGGCTGAGTAGATAACTGATCCTCATCATCTCTCATTCCAATGCCCTGAGATCTCCCTGCAAGACTTGGCTGTAGCTCCAGACTCTGATATTTCCAAATATGTGCATACTTACTGGCTTCTCAAGTTTCCTTGGCAATCCAAATACGATTAAATGAGAAACTATTTTGTACGGTATAAAACACTCCACATAGGCATTGTGAATACGAAGCACAAAAGCCTCCATCAAAATGGGAGGGCAAAGATGGCAATAAGTCTCAGTCTCTGAACTGCAGTCCTGGACAGCTTGTTTCTCCAGCCACCCTTTTAGGATTTTGAGCCGTCTCCAGAACAGGGTCCCCGTGCCTTGCTGAGACAGTAATAAAACTACTCACTTGCTGAAAGTTTCCACTGTGCTAGGGACTTTATTTGCATCCCATAATTATCAGACAATGCTATTAAATATGGAACTATGTAACAGATAAGAACAGAAGCCAGAGAGCCAAAGTTATTCAGTTGAGTTCACACAGCAAATTGACCAGAATGCAGGAGTCAAAGAATTCTCACAGATCATGACAAATTCATTTTAAAATTTGTATCTGAAAGCAAAAGCTCAAATAGACCAAGGAACTCCCGAGAAAGAAACAAGAAGAGGACTTTCCCATAAGATGATCAAGTTTGCTTTAAAGCTAAAGCAATTCTGAGAGCATGGTATTTCAAAAGAGACAAATGAAAACAGTCCAAAATAGATTTATGCCTACCATGGAAACCCGAGTCATCTCAGGGTTACCTGCAGAGCGGTGGAACAAGAAGTGACTATTCAATAGAAAGTTGATTATCTATATGGAAAATTGAAATAGAATCTATCTCTGCTATGGTTTGAATGCCCCCCCCCCCATTTCATAGGTTGCAAAAGTTAATCCCCCAATTCATATGTTAATAGTATTTGGAGGAGGGACCTTTGGGTCATAGACTAATCCATCTGTAGACTGCTGGGCTCTCAAGGTGAGTGGCTTTGACAAAAAGTGAAATGAGATCTCTCTAACATACTTGCTGTTTTTACCATGTGATGATTTCCTCCTCTACGGTGACCACAAGGCTCTCACCAGGTGATGAGCAGACACCGGCACCATGTTATTAGACATACCAGCCTCCAAAACCATGAGCTAAATAAACTCATTTCTTTAATATATTACCAGCCTCGTTGTATTCAATTATAAAAACAGAAAACAGATTAAGTCAACCTCAAACACACAAAAAAATCAAATCCATATGGATCAAGACCTTAAACATAAAGAATAAAGCTTTAAACTTTTAGACAAAGTAAAACACAAAATTTTCATCACCTCAGCACAGAGAATGATCTCTTCCACAAGATACAACAAAGCACCAAGATTTACAAAATATGATGAGGTTCAAATGAAGTGTTCCTATTATCAAAAGAAACCACACATAAAGAGCTCAAAAAACTTAACACCAAAAAAGCAAATAACCCAGTCAATTAAATAGGCTTAGGAACTGAACAGACACTTCACAGAAGAAATACAATTGACCAACAAATGTATGAAAAAGTGTTCAACATCTGTAGCAATTAGAGAAATGCAAATCAAAACTACACTAAGATTTCATCTCACTCCTGTCAGAATGGCAATCCTCAAGAATACAGGCAACAATAAATATTGGTGAGAATGTGGGGAAAAAAGAACACTCATACATTGCCGGTAGGACTGCAAATTGGTGCAAAAACTATGGAAAGCAGGTATGGAGATTCCTTGGAAAACTGAGAATGGAACCACCATTTGACCCAGCTATCCCACCCTTCAGTTTATATCCAAAGGTCTTAAAATCAGCATACTACAGTAATGCAGCCACATCAATGAGCTGTTTATAGCAGCTCAATTCACAATAACTAAACTATGGAACCAACCTAGGTGTCCTTCAATACATTAATGGATAAAGAAAATGTGATTATATAAATATATAATGGAATATTACTCAGCTTTAAAGAAGAATGAAATTATGGTATTTGCCAGTAAATGGATGGAGTTGGAGAACATCATGCTAGGTAAAATAAGCCAATTTCCCCCCAAAATCATAAGCCAAATGTTTTCTCTAATCTGCGGATGCTAATTCACAATAAGGCGGGAGCACTAGAGAAGAATAGATTTACTTTAGATTAGGTAGAGGGAAGTGAGAGGAGAGGAGGGGAGGGGAGGGGATGGTAGGGGAGGGATAGGAAAGATAGTAGAATGAAACAGACATTATTACTGTATGTATACATGTGACTACATGACCAACGAAATTCTGTAGCATGTACACTCAGAAAAGTGAGAAATTATATCTCATCTATGTATGATATATCCAAGTGCATAAATGCATTCTACTGTCATGTATAACTAATTAAAACAAATTAAAAATTAAAAAAAAATAAAGGAAATCACACAGATATACAGGAAAGCAAAAGCTACAAGTTGGAAGAAAGTATTCTTCTAGAAGAATCTAGACATGTCATTTCATATTGTACCAGGAGGTACATAGTGAGTGGAGAGCAAAATGAAATGTGGCCAATGCAAATCAAGACGGGCCCAGAGCAAATGCTACACACCATATTTCAAAGACCTCATTAATGATTTTTATATTGGAGCTATTTTAGGTACATCTGGATAAATATACATTCAATGAAATAAAGTGCATTGTTAAAGCATATTTTACTAGTTGCATTTTACTTTCTCAATGAGGCTACAGAAGATTTTAAATTACATTATATGGCTTGCACTATAAACAGCTCCTCCGAGTTAATCATCAAGAGCAGAAGAGAAAAAAAACGAGAAAGGTCACAAAAAGGTTTTGCACAGAAGAAACAAACAGCCAAAAGGAGAAAAGTGCTTAAACTCCTGAGCAAGCAGAAGTAATTACAAACTAAAACAGCAATGAAATATCCTTTAAATCCTCAGATGAGCAAAACATCCAAACTCTAAGAACTTCTAATATTATCTAGAGCATAGAGCAAGGGGAAGGCACATTCACCACTGGTTGGAGCAAAAATGGGTACCACTACTGTAGAATTTGCATTAGGCTCTAAAACTGAACGTGCCTGTAGCCTATAATCTGGCCTACTCGCCCCTGGATAGCTCAGAGCCTGCCTGATTCTATTGATATGAGACATGCCCAGCTTTCAACAGTGTCATCTATAGTCCCCCAAACTGGAAATGACCCGAGTTTCCATCAAATAAAGAGTGGTTAAAACAAATGGTCTAAGATGAAAGCTGTACACAATGTTTTAAAAGTGGATGGGGCTGGGGGGGCGGTGATGAACTTGCAGTACACACAGCTCAACAAATTTTAGAGAAAGGCAGGAATACATCTCTTAAAGAGGGAATGAACACAGAAAATTCAGCAAGCTCTCTGGTTATGAGGGAAGGAGGCGTCGTGGCCAGGGAAGAGAGGGAATCAGTTGTTCTCCCTCTGTCCAGCTGGGAGGTGGGTCCACCTTGGTTTACTCCAATTTGAATGTGCATCGTAGATCCTAATTTTAAAGTATAGCTCTGCACTGTTTTTTAAAGTGTTTTAAAAAGAAAACCATAACTGTTATATTCCATCAGAAAAACTGCCTTTGATGGCTTTTAAGGACATCTTTCAGTGGGACAATGTTCTACTGGTCTTTCCTCCACAACTTGGCTCCCAGCCTATCTTTCTCATATCCCGTCCAATACAATCTCCAGATTATTTTAAAGACAAACCCTTTAAAATTCTTTGGTGCCAGGGATTGACCCCAGGAGCACTTAACCACTGAGCCACATCTCCAGC
The DNA here is from genome assembly GCF_047511675.1 of Marmota flaviventris. Classification (NCBI taxonomy): domain Eukaryota; kingdom Metazoa; phylum Chordata; class Mammalia; order Rodentia; family Sciuridae; genus Marmota; species Marmota flaviventris. The sequence goes on along the minus strand of NC_092498.1, from coordinate 171,330,625 downwards.
CCTTTTTATATTTTATTTAGACATAGGATCTTGTTAAGTTGCTGAGGCTGGCTTTGAACTCATGATACTTCTGCCTTAGCCTCCCTAGCTGCTGGGATTCTAGGTGTGCGCTGTGCCTGGTGACCAGAGTTTTTCTACATGTGTGTGCATATATATAATTATACATGATCTATATGTGTATACATTCACAAGCAAATTATATGTACTGCATGTTACATATGCATATATGCATTGAGTATACATGTTGCATATACAGCATATGTCATTCATGTATATGCATGCACTTACGACATATTACACACATGTACACATGATATAATATTCGGGAGCATGATATGAATGACATTCTTGGGGAAACAATGAAACTTGCTATTTTGTGTCTTGATTCACTTTCTTTACTTTCTCCAAGGATGGCACAGATTTAAGGGCAGCAGGACCCTCTTTCCCATGTGGCCACTGACCTGGGGGCCGTGGGGAGCATGTGGTATTGGAGAGCTCAGCATCTGTGCTCGCTCTCTCTAGGGCCCTTCACCAGATCCTCTTTGGCTTTTCTCATTGGAGCTCTTGTCACAGTTAATGAGCAGTAAGTAATTGGAGACATCCTCGAAAGAAAATGTGAAGCCTCTTACCCATGTTCGGAGAGATACAAGAAAAAGGCACAGACTCATTGAGATGTCTGGAGTGGTCAGGTTGCCACGGACAGTTCTGCAGCTCTTGATCCTCACTGAGCAAGGCCTTCGAGAGAGCAAATGTAGTGACCTGACAATTGGATCTGCTTACTGGGCCCCAACTTTTTTTTTTTTAAGAGGTCAAACTGTTTCCCCAGACGATATGCAGATGTTAACACATCATAAGCAGGGAAAGAAGAGTAGAAGATCACTGGATTAGACAAAGGGGAATGAAGGGAAGGGAGAAGGAATGGGAAAGACAGTGGAATTAATGGGACATCACTTTCCTGTGTTCAAATATGAATGTACGACCAGCAAAACTCTGCATCATATCCAACCACAAGAATGGGAAGTTAGACTCCACGTATGTAAAATATGTCAAGATACACTCTTCTCTTATGTGTATCTAAAAGGAATAAAATGGATAAAAGGAATAAAATGGATAAAAAGAATAAAATAAAATTCTACCTGAATCCCTAATGGAAATGTCCAGACTATCAGATGTAACTCAACTTTCTTACATTAGAATAAAACAAACTTATACCAATATTTGTCTTCCCTTGTTCACTCCAGCATTATGCACAATAGCCAAGATTTAGAAACACCCTAAGTGTGTATCAACAGATGAACCGATAAGAAAAAAAAAAAAAGTACATACCCACAGTGGAATACGGCTCAGCCTTAAGAAGAAATTTCTGCTGCCCTGACAACACAGATGAACCCAGGGGAGACTATCTTAAGGGATAAGTAGACACAAACACTGCGCAACCTCAATTATGTGTAGAAACTCTGACCATCGTGCTAACACACAGAGCATAATGGCAGCTTCCAGAGGCTGGAGGTGCCAAGCAAGAGGAGATATTGATGAATGGGTGCAAACTTTCACAGTTAGATAAGAGAAATAAGGCCAGGCACTCTATGGTGCAGTAGGACGCAGATAGATAACGTACTGTGTATATCAAAACAGCTTGAAGAAAGGATTTTGAATATTTTAACCATAAATAAATGATAAACGTTTGGGTAGATATGCTTACCCTGATTGTGCACATGGTATCAAAGCATCACATGATACCCCATAAATAATGAACAACTCTTATGTGTCAGATAAAAAAGGGACAAACTTCCAGTTCAAGATGAATTACTCCTGGGGACTTCATGCATCAGTTAATAATGTTTACTTGAGATTTGCTAAGTAGATGTTCCAACTATACACACTTTAGTTTTACCTATATGAGGGGACAGATGTACCCATCAGCGTAATCATTTTACAGTGTAGACATACAGTGTAGACCACTCCATTTTACAATGTAGACCCGCCGCACACCCTAAACATTTTTTGTTATTTGTCAATCACACCTCAATACAATTGGAAAAAAATGAATTTATATTAGTTTTGTGGGGTTTGTGTCTTTTTCTTGTTTAGTTCTGGCACCTGCAGTCCTCTGAGCCATCATCTTGAAAACATTATTCAATCCACCTGAGGGCACCTGAAGGCTTTTCTGAGCCAAATTAAGCTTAGCAAGAAGAGCTTATGGGGTCTTCCCATCTCATTGATCCTGGGGGGGCTCCTCTGTAGCCTCCTTGGGACCCTGGGCCCAGACTTCTCTGGGTAAGCCCTAGCTCCAGGACATGGAGAGAATCAATGTGCAAACCGTTATTCTCCTGGAGCAGAACAATTACTAAAATCTATTTGCCAGTAAATGTGCCTTGTCTTGTAAATCATTGGGTCGTTAACCTCAACAATTGCAATGTGCTGTCTCTATCCAATTCAATTAAAGTACAGACCAAGGTAATACTTAAGAATACATTTCAGGCAAAGTAATATACTATTATAGTATTATATCCTCATAAATTAAACAATACATTCATTCCCTTCTTGGAAAGGGAACAACACCACATGATAAACATAGGGCAGGGGAAAAAACAAAGGCAATGATTCTAAGAATAACTCAAAAGGACTAGAGAGGAGAGAACAGGAATCTGAAGGCACAAGCCAATGACCTCGGTGCCCTCTCTCCTTCCCCTCCAGCTTTGCTGCAGAATTTCTGGACAAAGAGGAAGGTGCACTCAGACCCTTAGTGACTTGAGCCATATCTCTGTGAAAGGCAGGTGCCTGGATGTACCACAGCACAACACAGTCCACAGTCTGGTCCCTGATTCTCACTATGGTTGCAGGAAAATTCAGTGCAAATGAGTAGACACCCCTGGGCCCTGACATGATCCTCTGTGGTCTGAGGGTATGGAGAGCACCAAGGCTGTGCCTAGCTCCGAGTTACTCTATTGTACAAAGCAGTAGTGTTCCATGAGTTGCCCCAGATTGAGTATGCATACCACGGTAAAATGATTCTACACGTTGTTTGTTCAAGGACACACACAAAACCACCATCTATCTGTACAGCACAAACTGACAAATTAATTGTGTAATACAAATGACCACCTGTGAGCTTGAAGAAGCACATGGATGCACAGGTGTATCAACCCATAGCAGAAAAACCAGGCCCATGAGTTTATTAATCTCACCCAAAGCAATCTCCTCACCTGAAATCCATAAAAGGAGAATCACTCCAAGACTGATTGCAACACCCATCTCTCAGAGGATCCAGTGAACATATCACAAGGTCAAGAGGCAAGGGACCTGTCTCCAGGCTCTATCTGCACCCAGGCCTAGAATAAGTTTCTCACCCCGACAGTTCTGTTCCCAGAAGTTCTTCAGCTGGTAGATAATCTCATTTGACCACCTGCAGGGACACTTTTGCATCTGTATCTGCTTTCTGCCTTTGCTCTCAGTGCCCCCTCCTGAATCCCCGTGGCCACCCTTTCTGTACCCTATATGTTTATCATTGTGTAAAATGTATGACTAGAGTGGTATTAAATAGTTAGTAATTAAGATTGAAATAAAAGAACCTATGATTACCCAGCTTTGACTACCAAGCAATCCATGAATACTCAATGAAAAGCAACTGATCAAAGTCATGTAGCTTGTTGTCAGGCGTGGTGTGGTGGCTCATGCCTGTAATACCAGTGGCTCAGGAGGCTGAGGCACGAGGATTGTGAGTTCAAAGCCAGCCACAGTAACTTAGCGAGGCCCTAAGCAACTCAATGAGATCCTGTCTCTAAATAAAGTATTAAAAACAGCTGGAGGTATGGCTCAATGGTTAAGTGCCCCCAAGTTCAATCCCCAGAACAACAACAAAAAGTCATAGCTTGTGAATTTGTGTTATTATGGAAAGATGAACATATCTGGTCTATGTTAATGGCATAGCCTGCTCGTGACAAATCCTTCTCCACACCCATTCTGAGAACAAGTCAAGGAAAGCACCCCTCACGGTAGTGCCCTCACTCATTTTCCTTCCTGATTCCTGTTTTAGGAGTGAGGTAGAGATTAAACAGAAAAATATGCTAACGGGGAACATATCTTAAGACTCACAGTACCCATCAATGTAGATATGGAAGTTCCTGTTCTTCCCATTTCAAACTCCCCCTTCTTCTTCCCATAATTCCTCCAACCTGGACTACCTTGTAACCACTACATTTTCATTCATAAGATCTATTATCTACAGAGGCCAGAAAATACTACCATAGACTTAGTGGCTAACAAAATAACACGAAAGTATTATGTTCAGTTCAGTGTGGACCTCACCAGGTATCTGCCAGGGTGTTGATCATCCCTATCTGGAGGCTACAGGGGAGAATCTTGTTCTTGGCTCATCTGGTTATTGAATGAATTCAGTTCCTGGAAGTTTGCTTCCCCATTTCCCCATTGGTTGTCAGCTGTTAGAGGCCACCTGCATTTTTGAGCAGGTGGCTCCCTTCCTACTTCTTAAATCCAAGAACAGCCAGCAGGAGAGTCCTTCCATGGCTTCAACTCTCTCCTTACTCTAGATTCTCTGTCACTTTAGCCAGGAAAGGTTCATCTGCCTTTAAGTGTCTATCTGAGCAGGTGGGTTCACCCAAACAGATGCTCCAGGGTTATTAAGATAATCTTCCCATTTTAGTATCCATAACTGTAACTACATTTGCAAAATGTCTTTGCCATGTAAGGTAGCATATCCCTAGGCTCAGTTAGGACACCGATTTTTTTTTTTTAAAGTGGGAGACTGGCTATTCAGCCTATCACCTGAAAGTGGTGCTCACACTGGATCCCCTGCTGAGGATGGAAAAAGAAATAAGACGGAACCCCTTCCTTCCTTTTCCAACATGTCTTTAGCAAAGAGCAAAGTTGGACCACTCACCATGTTCCCGTTTTCCAAGGTAGCCAGGTTGCAGGACTCTGCCGGTTACTAGCCAGGAAGACCTACCAGCCTGTGTTGGCTTGGTTTCCTGGGGCAGAGCTTCTCCTCCAGCATTTACACGCATGCGTGGGCTGAATTCTTGAGCAAGCGTTAGTTTACACAAGAATCACCTGGCGTTCCCCCGTGCTCCAGCTTGGAGTCTGGGTCTGATGTTTGGTGATTGGAAACTGGGTTCACCTGGGTTCACCTGGTCTGATGTTTGGTCACTGAACTGGACAGATCAGGCTGGCTCGGAAAGCTTTGCTGGCCACCACGCATGCAATGGATATGAGCACGTTGACCTTGACAGAAAGGTGCAGAAGCTCTTCAGATCTTTACTTCTCTTTCCTCCTTTCACAACAACCATCTCTGTTTTTCCAAGCTCTAGCGATTCCCTGAGGAGGGCCTTCTGGCCAAGCCGTCCCTCAAGATGCTGTGATAGCATCCTATCCCGAAATGTGCCCTTCAGGGATCAGCAGGAGATGGATGTGATCTTGGGCGATTTCCTCCTGCAGACCCTGGTGTTCTCATCTGTCAGCTGGTGGTAATAATAGTAATCACCTCCGGAGGGGCCCTATGCAAATCCTGAGCAGAGTTTAAGCACTCAATAAAGGTGAGCTGTTTGGGGACCAGCAACATCATTGTTATTTATTAGTGTTTCCTCCAACCCCATCTGCAAGTGGCTTGTTCCTGTAAATACTGGTCCACCCTACCCTGTGTAAAGACAAGGAAGACCTTCACCCATTTTGAGGTGCAGATAGGTATTTCATGAGGGCACTTATTTGCCTTAGTGTTTTGGCTTCATTGCCCGAACCATGGAAAATGGGGTGAGAAATGACATATGCGTTACATTGATGGTATTAGTTTTCACCAGCACCACATAGAAATGAAATAAAGATATTGTGTCCATCCACAACTAAAAAATAAATACTAAAAAAAAAAAAATGTCAGCATCTATGACAAGAACCCTATTAAGGAAGGTGCCTGCATTTACTCTGAAAGACAGAGCAGGCTTCCGGGCTTTAGAATCCTGAAAAATAGACCCAAGATAAAAGTGATTGAAAAAAAAATCCATCCTAAGGCTGACTAACTGGAGGCTAATGAGTCCACTACTTGGGTTCACTTTAATTAACATAGAATCTATTTTTTTTTTGTCTAAATGCACTTGAGACACAACCTCTCAGGTAACCACAGTGCACTGTTGCCTTAATAGAAAGAAGCCACACACTGCTGTGTTATGACGTTCCAGCGCCCTGGGACCTAACCTTTTGATACTAGGCTTTACTATTTCGACCCCTTCTTCTCATGTCATGATCTCACTGCCATCAATATATGTGGAGGAAGAGTCCTTATCTTTTCAAAAATGTATGGCTGGTTCCCAGAAGAAATGTCATCCCCACCTGCCAACAAATGATATAATGAGACGGGTTCACTGCAAAACGAGAGGTCTGCCTCCTTCCTTACTGGTAGCTGCCAAACTTCACGTGCAAACCCTGAGACTGTTTACATACACATGAAATGAAATGTTTCTTTGGAAGTGTTCACTCATTCAATAGTTTATTTATTTATTTATTGGTACCAGGGATTGAACCCAGGGTGCTTCACCATTGAGCCACATCCTCAGCTCTTTTTATTTTTTATTTTGAGGCAGGGTCCTGCTAAGTTGCTGAGGGCCTCACTAAATTGTAGAGGCTGGCTTTGAACTTACGATCCTCCTGCCTCAGCTTCCCAAGATGCTGGCATTACAGGCTTGCGCCACCTTGCCCATCTTCATTTGAGAATTTCTTCCCACGTTTGTTGTTGCAGATCCAGGAGTCTCCGGGGGCATGTAGGCAATTATGAAGGAAATGTGTCCTGAGGGTGGGCATCGAGGCTACTCTGCACTGTGGAATAACCTAACTTAGGGAATGACTCAGGAGGAAACCAGAGGTTTTCTTGACCATGATGAGGGTCAGACAAAGAGGCAGATGGCTGAGCTGAGGCAGCCTGCAGTTTCTGGATAAATGAGATTTTTCCATGCATTGCTCATGACACTGCATTAAGCTTGGGCAAATGGCACAGCCATTCCAAACCACACGACAGCCCTGGCTGATACTTGTTCAGGATCTCCCATGGCTTGACTATCCTGGGCTTTGAACACCTGAGTGCTTAATAGGTATTGGTGTTCTGGAAATTACCAAGCTGGCAATTGATGAATTTGTCCTACCCAAACTGCAATGTCAAGGGAATAGGGACATTGGGAATAATAATCTTAATATGAGCAAGAAATAGGAAGTGGTATTTTAACAAAGTAAAGAAGATATCACTTTTCAGCTCCAAAACCTCCAATCTCCTCTTCACCAGAGGTAGAACCAAACTCTCTAGGAAGCCTTCAGGACCCTGCAGGATTAATTTGGCTCTTCCCTGCTTGGCTTTTCCATTCCTATATAGGTATCCACTTCATTGAGATATAATTCACATGCCATTCAATTGGCCCATTTAACATCTACAATTCAATTAGGTTTAGTCCATTCACTATTATGCAACCACCACAACAAGCAATATTCATATATTTCTATCACCTGCCCAAAAGAAACTCTGTACCTATCAGCAGTCATTCTCTGTTTTGTATATCTCTTCATCAGTTGATGGACATTAGGGTGGTTTCCCTTTTTTGGCTATCATTAAAATGCTACTCTGAACATTTGTGAACAAGTTTGTGTACATGTTTTGATTTTTCTGGAGTACAAACCTAGGAGCGGAATCACTGGTGCCTATGGTAACTCTATGTCGAAACTTTTGAACAACCACTAGACTATTTTCCAAAGTCCACAAAATTTGTGTTCCCACCAGGAGTGTATTACAGTTTCTTCACATCTTCACCTACACGTGTCTTAGTCACAACCACCCTCAAGTTGTGAAATTGCACCACAGTTTTAATTTGTATTTCCAAAGCTATGAGGTTGAGCAGTTTTTTTATTTGCAATTGCCCATTTGTATATCATCTTCTGGGGAGAAACATCTATTCAGAACTTTTGCCCACAATTTAGTTATTTATCTTTTTAGTAAGTTGTAAGAGTTCATTATATCCTATATGCAGCTCCTTTATCAGAAAATGATTTTTTTAAAGATTTTTTTTTCAGTTGTAGATGGACACAATATTTTTATTTATTTATTTTTATGTGGTGCTGAGGATTGAACCCAGTACCTCACACATGCAAGGCAAGTGCTCCAATGCTGAGCCACAACCCCAGCCCCAGAAAATTATTTTAAAATGCTTTTCTCTCATTCTATGGGTTGTATTTTCACTTTCTTGATGGTATCCTTTGAGCACAACAATTTTTAGTTTTGGTGAAGTCCTATTTATTTATACACACGCATACTGAAAGTCCTAGAGGGAAACAGAAAGTGAGAACATGATAAAGAATATTTGAAGAAATAATGGCTAAAAATTCTCAGAAGTGATTTTTAAAAAGAAAAATATGCTGGACACAATGATGCACACCTGTAATCCCAGTGGCTCAGGAGGCTGAGGCAGGAGGATCACGAGTTCAAAGCCAGCCTCAGCAATTTAGCAAGGCCCTAAGCAACTCAGGGAAACCCTGTCTCTAAATAGAATATAAAAATGAGGTGGGGATGTGGCTCAGTGGTTAAGCATCTCTGGGTTCAATCCCTGGTAGAGAGAGAGAGAGAGAGAGAAGAAAGAAAAAATATGCCTATGAATCTATACATTCAAAATGGCCAATGACATAGGATAAAGTCAGTGAGATCCATACCACATACCACAAAGGAAAAGATGCTGAGAGTGATCAGACACAAGGATATAATGTAACAACAGAAGCAGACTTTTGAATACTGTGGCCATGGGTCAAGCAAAGCCAAGGCATTTTCGGTAGCACCAGAAGCTAGAAGAGCCAAGGAGCAGAGCCCTTCCTCAGAGCCAAGGAGCATACCCACTGACCCCTTGATTTTACACCTCTGCCCTTGAGAAGTGTGAAAAGAATAAACTTATGTTATTTTAACCCATCTTCCCAGATGTGGAACACCTGTAAAAACTTAAAGATCGTACACAATACATAAGATAATTATATAATGTATAATATAAAAAATAATATAATGATGTGGAGAGCAGATGAGCCTGTGGTCACCAGCTGATCAGCAAAAGCCAAGCATGGGAAACATTCCTGGCCAAAGGTAAGGATGTTAACATCCTTGATTCTTGGCACTGATGCTAACAGTTATCAGACATCCCAAGATAATGGGTTTCCTGGGTGCAGTAGTATGTTCCTAGCACTGCCACAGTAAGATAGCTGCAAAAAATCTTTCTAGCACACTAACTTTTTAATGCACAAAACCTCTGACAACTCACAAGCCTTGAACAATGCCCCTATAGTTTAACTTCCTGATTGTGAGACCTTATATAATAAATTTGCGGAGCTAGTTCGGGGTCACTGTTCCTCCAACAGAGTGCAGTGTCCCACCTAGACCCAGCATTACCTGAAAATGTTTCTGTGTTTTCTTTGTCTCTGTTTTTCTCCATCTCCAGTGGCCCCTGCTCAAGATCCTCGGTTGATGCAGAGCAGTTCGCTGTGTAATATTAAGAAGAATATGACTGTATTAAGATAACAATGATGATATAATTATGAGAATGTAAATTAATATAATAACAATGTCAGCTCTAGATTACTATTTTCAACCTATTTTAATGCATCTGTATCAGTTTTGTTGAAATAGTCACAGAAAAGTTGGGACTTAATGGGTTAAGCAGCAGTTGTGTTAATTTATTATAGTGGCCCTAGGAAATACAACATCCTGAACCATCAACACCCCCTGGATTCTGTTCCAAATAGTTCCTTTGGAGAGAATTCCCGAGCTTTCTTTTTTAAATGCCCTCCTGTTGGGTAAAATCTTGAATCCTTTCTCCAGCACTGGGAGCAGGAGCAGTGTTCTGTTTCTCCAGAGCGACACCCTTGCTTTATGAGCAGGGTGCTGGGCTGGGGTGGTGGCCCTTGGTCTTCTTGGCTGATAGTGGCAACATTCTCCTGGAATTCAGTCCCCACAACATGGAACTAGAGTAATGGGAAAGGAAGGAGAGAGTGGGTCTGTGACACTCTAGTGTTACTATCACTATTCTTAGCACACCTTAATAGATTTTTCTTAATGAATACTTTATTATTTGCTGTGTCCTTAGGATAATTTTTAATGAATGTAAATGGTTCTTTATTTTTTAAAATAGTTTTCACCAGTTATGGTGGTTAAACTGGGGTGAGATCTGTGGGGCTCCTTCCATCATATTGGAAAATGATGTGGTGCTGAGGATTGAACCTACCTTCAACTTGGGCTTCTCTTCCACTCCTCCTCACGGCTCCTGGATGAGGAGCACACCTTCCAGATTTATCACTATCTCAGGATCACTGGACTTGCTACCCCCTAGCCCCCAAATTACTCTTTTGACACTGTCAAATGCCTACCAACTTGACCTACTACATTTTTAAATAGTTGGGAAAAAATAATAAGGAAAAAAATGGAGAAAAAAATGAAAAGAACATTTTATGTATGAAAATTCCATGAACTGCAAGTTGTACTGTCTGTAAATAAAGTTTTATTGGAACACAGTTATGCCTGTTCATTTATTTTTCGTCTCTGCTTTTGCACTATAACAACAGAATCCACTGGTGGCATATTACCAATTACAGAGGCAAAACTATAACTAGAACACTTTTTGAAGCCACATGAGTCACCTCTTCATGTGGAGACATCTTCAAAGATGAACTATCTATATGCATATATAACTACACCACAGTGAATCTCCACAGCATGTACAACCACAAGCCTGGCATCCTAATTAGAATAAGATGTACTCCATGTTTGTATAAATATGTCAAAATATACCCTATGTCATGTATAACTAAAAAAATAAATAAAAAGAAATGTAAAATGAAATATCTAAAACCTCATTAAAGACCAGCATTTATGGATGAACATTTGCAATCCATTTTAATGATAGGGAAATAATTGTGATTCCCAATTAAATAAAACATTATCTTCCCCCCAAAAGAATGCCAACTTTGACCCCCAGTTAAGCAAAATTTATCACTTCAATTAAGAAAAGATTTATCTTCTCAAAAAAATCCATCTTTCTTATTAGCAGATCTTTACTTTAAAAGTTGCATTTAATTATTATTCTACTTGAATTTCATCAATAAAATTTTTGTGGACATTTGTTATTTCTCTTTTTACATAAGTACATATATAATAGTCTCAGTTTTTCCTCTTGCTGCAAACCCTAATATTTCCTATCTAACCATTTACAGAAGCTTGCCAACCATGGTGACCATTAACCCAATTCTGACTCATGAGATATGGAGGAAGTGTGCTTGGGCACTTCTAGAAAGATCCTCTTCTTCCTCTGGATGTTGACCCAGATAGGATGTTGGGAGCTGTGGCAGCCCTAAGCAGAGCAATTCTGAGGACGGAGCCGAGGTCCTGAAAATGGACAGGGAGGAGTATTGAGAAAACTGGGTCCTTATGCTATGGTTGAGAATGAGATGGACAATGCTACCACCTTCCTATTTTTTGAGACTTCTTGTTTTGTGAGACAATACATAGTCTTTTGTTGTTGTAGTTACGGGGGTTGAACTCAGGGGTGCTTAACGACTGAGCCACCTCCCCAGCCCTATTTTATATTTTATTTAGAGACAGGGTCTCCCTGAGTTGCTTAGGACCTCACTATGTGGCTGAGGCTGGCTTTGCACTTACAATCCTCCTGCCTCAGCCTCCGGAGCAGCTGGGATTATAGGCATGTGCCACCGTGCCCAGGAGCAATGAATAGTCTTATTGTTGATGTTCTATGAAACAGATTTTTCTTCTGCTTTTTCAAAGCATTCTGATTGATACCACAACAGAGCATTTCATGGCTCTTTATCATATAGCAGGTAGTGCAAATGTCTCCTCCTCAGAGAAGCTTTTCTTGACCACACTAGGAAAATAGCCTGTGATATTCCTACTCCCATTAATCATTCTTATTAGGACTTGTCACCATCTGTCATTATCTTACCAGGCAGTCTCCCCTCATTCAAGTGTATGCTTCTCGAGGTCAAGGGCATTGTCTCATTCACCTGTCACCGAGGGCTGAGAAGAGTCTAATAGTAGGTGAGCACTCAGTAGTATCTGTGGAATAAATAAATTCTAATAATATTTGAACCAATATTTAATAGTAACATTAAATTATACTATTATTAATGCAATTAAATATTTTAGCATTCATGATTTATTTTCTAATTAAAATCATTAACCTGAATTCAGATTGCTAAGAAATGTTAATATTTTCAATCAATGGTTATTTAGAGTGTTTATTATTCAAGCTAACATTTTCCTAAGTATTTAGTGCCTGGGGTATGCCATGCCAGAGCTTCTACATTTCTCAAATAACCTTTATCATTAATTTTAATTACTGTTATTAGGTAGATATTATTGTCCCCACATTACAGAACCACCAAAGTCCATTTTCTTCATTTCAATCTATGTTATTAGTACAACCTATGGCAATAAAGTAATTTTTTTCTTTATTTTTTAATTTATTCTAATTTGTTATATATGACAACAGAATGCATTACAATTCAGATTACACATATAGAGCTCAATTTTTCATGTCTCTGGTTGTACACAAAGTAGAGTCACACCATTCATGTCTTCATACATGTACTTAGGATAATGATGTCCATTTCATTCCACCGTCTTTCCTACCCCCATGACCCATCGTCCCTTCCCCTCCCTCTCCTTTGCCATATCTAGAGTTCATCTATTCCTCCCATACTCCCCCCCACCCCATTATAAATCGACATCCTTATATCAGAGAATAAATGGGCCAAGTACCTGAACAGACACTTCTCAGAAGGTGATATACAATCAATCAACAAATATATGAAAAAATGTTCAACATCTCTAGCTAAATCAGAGAAATGCAAATCAAAACTACTCTAAGATTTCATCTCACTCCAGCCAGCATGGCAGCTATTAAGAATACACACAACAATAAGTGTTGGTGAGGATGTGGGGAAAAGGCACACTCATACATTGTTGGTGGGACTTAAAATTGATGCAGCCAATATGGAAAGCAGTATGGAGATTCCTTAGAAAACAGGGAATGGAACCACCATTTGACCCAGCTATCCCTCTCCTTGGTCTATACCCAAAGGACTTAAAAACAGCATACTACAGGGACACAGCCACATCAATGTTTATAGCAGCTCAATTCACAATAGCTAAACTGTGGAACCAACCTAGATGCCCTTCAATAGATGAATGGATAAAGAAAACGTGATATATATACACAATGGAGTATTATTCAGCATTAAAAGAGAATAAAATCATGGCATTTGCAGGTAAATGGATGGAGGTGGAGAATATCATGCTAAGTGAAGTGAGCCAATCCCCAAAAACCAAAGGCAGAATGTTTTCTCTGATATAAGAATGTTTATTTGTTTGTTTAAAGAAAACCAATGAACACAGATCAGATTCATTCTTTTGTTCCCAGGCCCCTACTTTTGGGAAATGGCAATGAACTACTGTGTCTGTCCCAGTCCTCATCCTCTCTTGCCTGCATGGGGGAATTTTAAGATAGAGGAGAAAGAGTGTCCACAGGGGGACATTTCAAACCCATTTTCCCGAGGAAAGTCATTGCATCTGACCTGAGGCCTGTCCTGTCCTCCTCACAGAGACACATGCCAATGCTCCACTCTTCTCAGGGTCCTGGAGTTACTTACACAGACAGACTACAGCAAATCCTGGGTTATCTTCTGCTGGCTTCCCTGAGAGCCGGCCTGTTCTCATCTCCCCCAGGCCTGCTGCTGGAGTGCTGGTTGGCTTGATTTATTTTTTCCTCCTCAAAAGATAACAACCTGTTTTTTTTTAATATATATATATATATATATATATATATATATATATATATATACACATATATATATATATACATATATATATATATATACATATATATATATATATATATACATATATATATATATATATATGTATATATATATATATATATATGGTTTCTGCTTTAAGATAAATCATTTTCTATAACACCAATCTCTCCAAGTCAAACGTCTGCTCATGTCTCATAAAGGTCATGTATGTAAGAAATAATGTGCATCTCCCTGGATCAATTTTAACACCTGTTTTCATAGCAACAGACGTCTTTTCTATCTCTTTTCATCTCCAGTAAATTTGGAGGTTGTATTCGGGGGCCCCGTGGGATCTCTGTCATTCCCCAAATTTCTTACAGGGGTTGCTAGAACTCTTCAAAGAGATGGAGAGAAGGGACTCATAACTTTTGTCCACAGCTACTCAATAGAACTTTCCATGATGATGGAAATGTTCTCTATTTGTACTGAATGACAGGATAGCCACCAGCCAGGGATAGCTATGAGCAATTTGTTATGGTTTGGATGTGAGGTGTCCACCAAAGCTCACATGTGAGACAAGGAAAGAAGGTTCAGAGAAGTACTTGGGTTGTGAGAGTCTTAACCCAATCAGCGAATGAATCCCCTGAGAGGGATTAACTGAGTAGTAGCTAAAGTGGTGGGGTGTGGCTGGAGGAGGTGGCATTGGGGGAGTGGCTTTGGGGTATATATTTGTACCTGGAGTCTCTCTCTCTCTCTCTCTCTCTCTCTCTCTCTCTCTCTCTCTCTCTCTCTCTCTCCTTCCTGATCATTATGTGAGTTACTTCCGTCTACCATACTCTTCCACCATGTTGTTTGGCCTCACCTTGAACCCTGAGATATGGAGCCAGCCTAACCTCTGAAACCATGAGTTCCTTAAATAAACTTTTCCTTCTCTACAGCTGTTCTGGTCAGGTTCTTTAGTCACAGCAGTGGAAAATGTGACTAAAACACTGTTGAAAAGAAGTTAAGGTGGATTCAGACACGATGGCACATGCCTGTAATCCCTGCAGCTCAGGAGGCTGAGGCAGGAGGATCGCAAATTTGAGGCCCACCTCAGCAACTTAGGATGGACCTAAGTTACTTATTGAAACCCTGTCTCAAAATTAAAAAATAAAAAGGGCTGGAGATGTTGCTCAGTGGTTAAGCACCCCAGATTCAATAAAAAACTAATAATAATCTGATGTGACTAAGAAAGTAAAATTTTAAATTAATTTTAGTCATCACATGTGACTGGTGGATACTGTAGTAGGCAGCTTGGAGCTGAAGCTGCTCATTTGCAATGGACTGGCTTCAGATTCACAGCTGAGTTCCTGGGTGTGCAGCAGCAGTAAAGACCATAATCTTCCTCAGCAATGTCTGGAAGCCAGGCAGTAGTTGTTAGTGGTGCTGAAAATCACAATAGAGTGTTCATGAAGCTTACACAAACCTCACTTTGGTTTTCACGAAAATCCTATAAGTCAGGTCCTGTCCAAAATTTAAGAGATGGACGAGTTACATTGTTTTGAGTGTTTGACTCCAAGTCTTGTGTAGGTTCTGCTATGCCTGATGCTTGATTATTTTTCCAGTTTCACAAATATTCTAGAAGCAAGGTTTTCCCAGATAAAGACCAGAGAGCTGAAGCCTAATCAGAAAGTAGGAAAAGTGCAGCCCAGCTTATCTGCAAGATCTGGGTTAACAGGGAAAGGGAGCAGGAAGGAAGGGCCGGTGAGGTCCACAGGTCCTGAAGGACACGACCAGCCTCCACCATGGTAGACTGTGTGCTAGGCACTGGCCTCAGGGCTTCAGAGCCAGCCCACTTGCTCCCCACCACAAACCAGGGAGAAAGGGGGGTTCTCTGAGAGTTGACAATAAACTGCTAAGATCTATTGAACCCATGCACGTGGCAGGGCTGAGGCTGGAGCACCTGGGCTCCCAGCATTCCAGGCAGCCATACCCAAGTACGCAACCCAAACAGATCCCCAGGGAAGCAGGGGGTTGGGATGACCAGAGAGAGGCCAATGCTGTTCAGAATTTTCCTGGAATTCTCTCAACATGCCCTCAATTAGCAAGCTGAGGCCAGAGTGTTCAGGACTCACAGAAGTTAGTTCCTGTGCAATTCTTACGTTAATTCTGGGACAGTTGGTCACAAGCATGGAAGACAGAGAGAGTGACACAGATTCAGTGTGACTGATGCTATACTGGAAATGTCATAGCAGAGAGGTGTCTGATGTTGTGCTCATTAAGATCTGGGGTCGCTGGGCACAGTGGCACACACCTGTAATGCCAGAGGCTGGGGAGGCTGAAGAAGGTGGATTAGAGTTCAAAGCCAGCCTCAGCAACTTAGTGAGGCCCTAACCAACTCAGTGAGACCCTGTCTCTAAGTAAAATATAAACAAGGGCTGGGGATGTGGCTCCATGGTTGAGCACCCCTGGGTTCAATCCCTGGTACCCAAAACAAAATAGACACACAAATAAAAGCAGGGTTCTGAGTGAGGCACATGCAGAACTGTGCCAAGGACCACTGGCAAAGGAAGCAGGCTTGCTCTAAGTAAGACAATATGGTGGTGCCTACGTTCTTAATCCACCGTGTTACTTGGTTCTTTGAGTGATAGTAGGTGAACATTGTAGTCCACCTGGATTCTAAAATAGGAAGGAAATTCATGACTGTGTCCTCTGGCACATATGTTCAGAGACAATGAATGTGTCCTAAACTGGCATCCAACCATGGAGATTCAGGGCACCAGGGGTGGAAGGCAGAATAATGTTCCTCTAAGATGTCCACATCCTAACCCCTACAACCTGTGACTGTTAGGCTGCATGGCAAAGGGAATTTAGGTGGCATGAGGAGTTGAATTTGTTAATTGGGTTACTTTATTATCATGGATGATATATAATAATAATAATATCCAGACAAGTCCAAGGTATTACGATGAGTTCTTGAATGTGGAAGAGGGAGACAGAAGGAGAGCCAGTGAGGGGAAGATGCAGGTAAGGAAGAAAGGAAATGGAACAGGCAATGTGCTGGGTAGGGAGATGGAGGAAGGGGCCATGAGTCAAGGAGTGCAGGTAGCTTCTAGAAGCTGGAATAACAAAGAAGCAGATTCCCCACTAGAGCCTCTAGGCAGGACTGCTGTGTGGCCAACTTTTCAATTTTAGATCCATCCTGGTGACACCCATGCCAGACTCCAACAAGACTGTAAAGTAGTAAATTTGTGTGTTCTTAAATCAGTAAGTTCACTAATGTGAAGTAGCCAAGTGGTCCTGCCTGGGAATATTGACAACCCTCAGTGTTCATCACTTCCAGTATATGGCCCACAAGGCCCAGGTGTGCCCCTCTGAAGCACGCTCTTCCTGCCCACACATGGGTCTTTCTCACTTCTCAGGTACAAAATAGGAGGATAACATTCCTGCATTTTTTTTTTTTTAGTACCAGGGATTGAACCCAGGGGTGCTTAACCACTGAGCCACATCCCCAGTCTTTTTTTTTTTTTTTTTTGTATTTTATTTAGACACAGGGTCTTGCTGAGTTGCTTAGGGCCTCACTAAGTTGCTGAGTTTCGCTTTCAACACACAATCCTCCTGCCTCAGCCTCCCGAGCCGCTGGGATTACAGGCATGCACCACGGTGCCCAACTATAATACTGTATTTCTAGACTGAGCCCTCAACATCAGAGAGACCATTAAAAACAAAACACAACCCAAAATATAAAGACCCTGCTTCTGATTCAAGCAGAAAAAGTCCTGGAGAATTAAAGTGCTCAGAAAACATTTCCCCTCCTCTTTCACTTTGTCTAATAAATAGATTCTGGAAGCCCCTGAGGGTGGTGGGTAATGGTGAGATCCCTTCCCCACCCCCCACTTCTGTCCTCACTCTGGGGCCAGGGAGATGGGTTGTGAGTGGGCTCAGGAGAACAGAGCTCAAGGATGCTCAGGTGTTCAGCAGGCCCAATGCTCAGAGAAAATATCCAGGTGATTTCTTTTTTTGTTGTTTGTTTTTGATCGGGACTGTTTAGAGACAAGACAGACTTAATGCAGGACCGAGCGTGCTGCTCTCTGACCTCAGCTGTGTGTTTTTCTCCATCTCCTGTCAAGGTTAGCACCAAGAACAAACAATCGCCAATGAGCTGGAACACGAGCCTGCAGAGGGCACACGGCAATAAGATTGCTCTGAGGTGAGGCTGGATGGAATCCTAGAAAACGCAGCTTTTCTATGTCTGCCCAGGGAAGACGGACATGTTTCCAGAGAGTTTTAAAGGCATCTGTTAGGGACAGAGGTGTGAGGCCAGGTGCATCTCATTGTGAGTTGTGAGATTCCCTGCAGGCTCCCAAGCGCTCCAGGCTCAGGTCTGCATGGTACAGTGGCCCTGCAGAGGGAGGATAAAGAAGGATCAGGCTAAGACCAGAAGACCCCTCAGGTTGGCTCAAGAGAAGGGGAGTTGCTAGAGTCTGTAAACAAGTCAAGATGGCGCCTGGCATTTTGCAGAGGGAGTGGTTTGTGAAGTAACGCCAGCGAGCCATTAAGTGTGGAGATTCCTTATTGGTTGACTGATGTATCTAGTTTATGCTAATTAAGATAAGCTGTGTGGAATGTATAAATACCTCTGTTGTCCTACAATAAACGGCTCCTACTCCTGCTGTATCAATGTACACAAGTTATTCCTCACCCCCCAGCTATTTTGCTGCAGCCGGACTGCGGCAGGGAGTGAAGATTTACTTAACAAAACCCAAGAAAGGGCAGAAGTTCTGATGGGTTCTGGATTCATGAAATGAACCATCTACTACCTGTTGTCTGTCTATGGAAACTATTTTGTTTTTTAAATATACTTAATCCATTAACAGACTTTTCAAAAAAATCAAGATAAAATTTATATATAATAAAGTACCTAAATCAACCTTGTATAGCTCAATAAATTTTTTCATATGTAGACACCCAAGTAAACCCCACCCACAGGACTCACTGAACTAAAACCAATGGGCCAAATCCAGTAGGCTTCTGGATTTGCAAATGGGTTGACCACAGCACAGCCATGCCCATTGTTTGCCTCTTGTGTAGGGTCACTTCAGTAGTGGCCACAGAAATCTATGACTTCCAAGCCGAAAATCATTGCCAGCAGGTGCTTTAAGAAAATGTTGACGGGCATCTAGATTGGTTCCACAGTTTAGGTATTGTGAATTGTGCTGCTATAAACACTGATGTGACTGTGTCCCTGTAGTATGCTGTTTTTAAATCCTTTGAGTATAGACTGAAGGGAGGGATAGCTGAGTCAAATGGTGGTTCCATTCCTAATTTTCCAAGAAATCTTTATACTGCTTTCCATATTGGCTGTACCATTTTGCAGTCCCACCAGTAGTATGCCCTTCAATAGATGAATAATTTAAAAAAATTGTGGCGTATATGCACAATGGAATATTACTCACCAATAAAAGAGAATAAAATCATGGCATTTGCAGGTAAATGGATAGAGTTAGAGAAAACAAAGCTAAGGGAAGTTAGCCAATCCTGAGAAACCAAATGGCAAATGTTTTCTTTGATATAAGGAGGCTGATTCATAGTGGGATAGGGAGAGGCAGCATGGGAGGAATAGATGAACTCTAGATAGGGCAGAGGGGTGGGAGCGGAAGGGAGGGGGCATGGGGTCAGAAATGATGGCGGAATGTGATGATCATTATTATCCCAAGTACATGTATGAAGATATGAATTGGTGTGAATATACTTTGTGTACAACCAGAGATGAAAAATTGTGCTCTATATGTGTAATAAGAATTGTAATGCATTCTGCTGTCATATAAAAATTTTAAAAAGTAATAAAATAAAAAGAAAATGTTGACAGATCTCTGAGACAAAGCCTGGCCAGTACCCCGCTTCCTACCTAGTTAATATCCCCCCAAAACCACTCTTTTGATCTATAGTACTGTAGGTTAAATTTGGCTGTTTGGGAGCTTCAGATATAAATGGAATATAGCTTTTATTCTCTGCTCACTCAACATGATGTCTGGGAGACTCCACCATGTCACTTTCCCTCTTGAGTGCCACCACATGGGACTCAGTCATGCTCAGGTCTCTCTGCTCCCCCACCCCCCAGCATTGGCCTCTTCTCTCATTTAGTCAGGTGTCCATGACATAGGCTCCCTACAATGGTGGTTCTTGGCTGGAATGTTCCCTCTCTCCCCCCTCCCTATCTCTCTCATCTCTCTATTTCTGAACCATGAAGGTCCTTCTGATCAGGGTTAGGTACCGTCGTCTCAGATAAAGGCATAATTACTGAAATTCTTACCTAACTATTAAATTTTGTTGATGAGTTTTTATTTTGTTTTTCCCCTGCATCCATGAGAGACCATGGATTTAGGAAGCTTTACCTCATTTAGAAAAAGAAAAGGCAGAAGAAGAGAGAAGACGCCTGTCATCACTCCAAGCTTTACCTACAAGGATAGGTGGAGCACACACATCTCTGTGATGGGGACAGGGTGGTGCAACAGGGTGCTTAGTGTTTTGAGAGTCTCCTAATGGGTTATGTGGACCCTGTAAGAAAAGAAAACAGTGTTCTGGGTCTGACACCAGAATGGGCACTGTCCCAGTCCTCTGGTGTTCAGGAGGCACTGGGACTCTGAGCCCAGCTCTAAGAAACTGCCCTGGTTCTTCCCTCTAGGACAAGCCGTAATGGTATCAGGAACATTATGGTATCTGCTGCTGACTGTGGGGATCAGGATCGGAACAAGACTCTGCAAGGAACCAGGGTGCCTCAGTAGCAGGGGACAGTTAGTTTCCAGAGTTGCCTTGGCTTGGGTGCGGGAAATGGGTAGAGACTGTTAGGACTATGATCCTCAGGGTTCTTGTATGACTCAGTGCGATGGTTTGGATGTGAGTTGTTCCTCACATGCTCATGTATGGGACAATGCAAGAAAGTTCAGAGGATAAATGGTTGGGTTGTGAGAGCCTTAACCGGATCAGTGAATTAATCCCCTGATGGGATTAACTGAGTGGTAACTGGAGGCAGGTGGGGTGTGGCTAGAGGAGGTGGCATTAGGGACGTGGCTTTGGGGTCTATAATTCATATCTGCTGAGTGGAGTCTCTTTCTCATTGCTTCCCGACCATGTGAGCTGCTTCCCTCCACCACACTCTTCCGCCATGATGCACCTGGAGCCCTGAGCAATGGAGCCTGCTGTCTATGGACTGAGACCTCTGAAACTGTGAGCCCTTAAGTAAATTTTCCCCTCCTCTACCTTTATTCTGGTTGGGTCCTTTAGTCACAGCAGAGAAAAAGCTGATTGAAGTCTTGGGAGGGTGGTCATGAAACTTTGGCTATGGAATGGAGCCAGCAATGGGTCAATAAGAGATATGATCTGAGTTGCACTTAAAATTTGTAGAGCAGTTCATATCATTTGTACACATAAACCCAAAATTTCACACATCATTTAAATGGGTTCATGGACCCCGGGCTAAGAATGTCAGTTCAATATTCTATCCTTTCTGCTTCAGTTGCCACTGAAAATTAGCAGAGACTTTCAGCGCATAGATTGAATTCCCGAGAGAATGTTCCTGGCCAAACTCATATTTTTAATTAGGCTGCACAAACCCCCATCTCTGGCCAATTCATGGACTAGTTATCCTCAGGTCAGGTTCTTGGCCCTGGTGGGATCAACCACGACAGGTGCAGGGAGGATGAAGCAGGTCATGTGACATCAAACATGGCTTCCTGGGCAGGAGGGCTGGGGTTTGTGCAGTTTTCCTTAGAAGGAGTTGTGAACCAGGTGGGCTTTGTGACTCTCCAAGGATGCTTGGAGAGGACAGATGTAAATGACTTAGTACACAGAGTCCTAGAAATAGGCAGCTGGCCAAAAATTGATAGTGGTGATGATGATGATGATGGATTATGCTCACTTGTGATGTGAGCTGACCCCTAGAGAATCCCTTCCAGAGGATTTTTCTCTCAGTGATGCTGATTGCATTGGGAAGGCAGAGAGCTGGGATTCGACATGCCCAGGTCAATAGACCCAGGGAACAAGGGTGTTTTATGAAGGTACCCATTTAAGAAATTACAGGAGGGAAAATAAAAGTACCCCTTAAATCATAAAGTGCAGGTAGGTTTGCGGATCTTTGAGAAAATGAACATCTCTAATAAATACTTTAATCACTACTAAATACAGATATTGTACAGCAACCTGAATAGGAATATTGTCTGAATGATTATAAAAGTTGTTCCTTTCATCTCATAAATTTCTGTAATTAAACTAATGTCACAGTTTGCTCTTGCATGGAGGAAACATGACAGAAGTGGAGAATTTTTACTCTGCTGCTGGCTAATTAGGATGGCATGTGATTCTATTTCTTATTTTCAAATGTTCTTTTGGATTTTGTGCTCCACACCCCTCCCCTTCCTCTTTCAAATCCTGATGTCTGAGTCGTTATAAATAAACTCCCAAGCCAGAACATTTTGAAGGTGGTTTGACTTTTATTCTCTTTTAATCCCAAATTAGTTTAGGTGTCAGTAACAATTTAAAGAGAGTTAAGAAAAGAAGACATGACCTGAATTCTGGAGAAGGGGATGTGGAGGTTCTGCTCCATTCAGGACTTGGCAAAGCAGGACATAATTTGGTTCCAGGGTGAGAAAGAGAAGTCTAGACATATCTGGGTCTTATATTTGTCTCTTACATTTGAGGAGTTTCTTTTAAAGGAAGTATAACTTTCTTCCAAAGGTAGCAAAATGTTGTAGAAAAAATGTTAATAATCATCTGGGATATAGGCTACCAAATATGGAACTTTAACCACTGGAGTCCTGGTTTCCTCATTTGTGATGAAAAGAACTTACACACTTCCATATACCTACCCATCCATCCACTCATCCACTCACCCACTTACCCATCCATCAATCCATTCACCCATTCACCCATCCATCTATCCATCTATCCACCCATCCACCCACCCATCCACTCACCCATTTACCCATCCATCAATCCATTCACCCATTCACCCATCCATCTATCCATCCATCCACCCATCCACCCCCCATCTACCCATCCACTCACCCACCTAACCATCCATTCATCCATCCATCCACTCACCCATCCACCCACACATCCTCTGGTCCACTCACCCACTTACCCATCTGTAAAGAAATCAAAAGGAGATAGAAAAAGGTGCAGAGGAAGAATGGCTAAATAGCAAAATGGCTGCTCATCCAAGCTGCCGGCTTTATTTACAACAATAGTTACACTTGGTCACTAGCATCAGTAGTACATGATTGATTATTATATAACTAAGCAGGTTACTATAGGTTACAATATAAGATGTTTTGGTTATAGTTATATATGTGCTCCAGCCAAGCATGCATTGGTTATCGTAAGAGTGCCTGGGAAAAACTGCAAAATATTTAAGCCATGGGAAACAGGGGGTGCGCTCACCAAAGGAATGCTGTTCTGTATGTTCCCATAGTCAGAACCCTTACATCCATCCACTCACCCACTTATGCATCCATCCATCCATCCATCCATCCATTCCTCCATCCATCCATCCATCCATCCACTCACCCCCCATCCATCCATCCATCCATCCATCCATCCATCCATTCATCCATCCATCTATCCATTCACCCACCCATCTACCCATCCTCTCACCTACTTACCCATCCATCTACCCTCCATCCATTCACCCACCCATTCATCCATCCCTCCATTCATCCATCTATCTACCCATCCATCCATCTATTCATTCATTTGTTCATCTATCCATTTGCTTATTCTACTAGTATTCTCAGAGAACCTAAGACATTCATTTAGGCACCCACATGGGAAAGATAGTGTTTGGCTTCAAATAAATTCCTAGCAGGAAAGAGAACACTGTATGGAGATGAAGAGCCCAGATTCTGAAATTAGATAGCTGAAGTTCTGTCTCCATCCTCTTATAAGTTGCAGACCCTGGCCTAAGTTTCTTCACCTTTCTAAGACTGTTTCCTTATATTTAAAAATGAAGATATTTCTATCCATATCATAGGAAAATATAAAGGTTAAAAATGATAATATCTACAAAGCACACCATTTAGCAGAACAATTCATATAAAATGTGCTAAATTATGGCTAAATGAATTTAAGATGCTCTGTTATGGGTTTGTAGGTAATGCTTGGGGGCCACTAGGAAGGAAACCAGTAAGCCCTCCTGGGATGCACTAAAGGAGCACAGGCAGAGTTTTAAAGGAGGTGATACTGGGTTAGGTTTTATAGGGTGAGAAGGAGTTTATAACAGAGAGATAATGGTAGAATAAGAGCAGAGGAGGCCATATATGAAAATATATAGAGACAAAATATTTTTAAGTATGGACAGTAATGTTTTAAGGTTAAACTGCTAGCATATACAGAGAATAGCAGAAATAAATCTAGAAAGGACTTTAATATACTACCTTATAAATAGCTTATTAGTCTGAGGCTTTCGGTTGCAATTAGCAAAAACCCAGCCAGAATTGGCCCCAAAGTAAAAATATTTTTTTTTTTTTTTTGGAATAAGTAAATTTATGACATTTAGAGGATTTTCAAGATGTCAGAATAGAGGAGGTCACTCCTGGCTGCTCCATGGTGTGAAACCAAGAAAGCAGATAAGCAGCTTCTCCACAAGGTGGGTGAACAAGAAAAGGCAGGAAGGGACTTTACTGGAATTTAAAACTGGACATGCAAAGCAGACTGGAGACTCAGGAGGTTGTGTATAATAAATTAAGGGAAAAATCCCCAGGGGCATGCCACAGCCGGACTGGAAGCTCCAGCCAGAGAGATCCTTCCATGAGCATAGTGGAGGCATAGGGGAATTAAAGGAACCCACATTTTTGAGAGGTCCATGGCCTGTCTGGTATAGAGTGTTTAGAGATCAAGGACATTGCCCAATAAACCTGAAAGATGCACTACATAATATCCACGTGCAGGGGAAGAAGCCGCCATCTTTCTAGGCAGCATGAAGAGGACAAGGAAGAAACCATTGTGCAGCTGCAGTGTGGGGGCCAACTCCTGGCAAACCAAAAGACAAGCCCAGTAAACACACACTGCACGATATAGAGTGTGCTTAAGTGACCAGGAGAAACATCAAAAAGGAGAGAGGCTTACACAGGAGGCAACTGGTCATGGAAACCCACAGGGCTCTACCCTTCCCCCTGCAATCCGACTGCTTGCAGGACCTGCTGGGGAGACACAGGGCCAGGAACTCAGAAGGGCGGGGGAGGGGGTGGGACAGGAGAGATTGTTTGGAGATTGACACTAAAACTAGGAAACATGGGGTCTGCAGGTGATGTAGAGGACTAAGAATTGTCTCCCCCAACACACGAGCAGAATGCAGGGGAGATCCCTGGGGTACAGTCTTCTATTTTGGACTAGCAAGTACTGGGCACTGGAGGAGCACTGATTTAAAATCTCCAGGCCAATGGGAATTCAGCAAAGAGCCTGGAGCCTGCCGAAGCCTAAACCCTGCCTCCAGGAACTCATCTACCGAATTATGTCTCTCACTCCAGCAATACAGAGGGTGGAGCATCACACTCCAGAAGACCCCACCTAAAGCTGCTGAGAAAAGAAGCTGAGAATACTTTGTACTCCAACAGAAAGAATTCTTTAACTTTTCAATAGAATTTTTTTTTTCTTTTCTTTTTTGATTCTTTTTCACTATTTAATTGTGACCTTAATGGTACATGAATATTTATAATTTTCATATTTGTTCTTTTCTCATTTCTAGTATTTTTGACACCAGATTTTTTCATGGATAAGTTTTTTGTGAACTAAGATGTTTGATTAGAAGATTTTAGTTTTGTTTTGTATTCTTTTATTTTTATTTTATAAAAGTTTTTACTTTATATATAAATTTTTTTCCTCCTACCATTTCCCTCGATTCTTGCTTTTCTTTTGCTAACAGTCAATCTCTGTTGTTCTCTGTATCACTCTTACTTTAATTGTTTACTTCTTTCTTCTCTCCTCCTCCTCCCTCATAATCATCGCATCCTATATCACTTCTGTTCTCTCTCTGTCTGCTATTTGAAATCGTAAAACTTTTTGCAAACTTGCTGTTTTTATTGTAGGTGATAATTGATCATCCCGTTTCTGTTTACTGTGATAATTAACGTTGTACATGTCATAGTATTTGGTTTAATGCTGTATATTCTTTGCTTTAGTCATTGTTTTTATTTGTCTCCCCCTAAACAGTGAGGTACCATAAATACTCAGGAACACTATAAGTCCACCAGGTAGAAACTCTACTGCCTCAGATCCATACTAGTAAATGGGTAGACACAAAAACAACATAAAAAAGCAAGGAAACAAATTGCCCCAAACAAAATTATATACTCTAATAACAGAATTTGTTAACACCATAGTGGAAGAAGTATCAGAGAAAGAGTTCAGAATGCACATAGTTAAACTAAACTGTGAAGTAAAGGATGGTATAAGGAAAAAAATCAGAGAGAAAAATACAGGAAGCAAAAGATCACTTCAATAAAAAGTCATAGATTCTGAAGAAAAAAAACAAGCAGGAGTCCACAAAATGAAGGAAATCAACAAAATTAAATAAAAATTAATAGCAACAGAATAGACCACTTAGAAAACCACCTGCACCTCAGAGAGAGCATTAATCTCCAGGATATATAAAGAACTCAAAAAACTTAACACCAATAAAACAAATAACCTAATCAATAAATGGGCTAAGGAACTAAAGAAGAAGAAACAGAAGGTGATATACAATCAATCAACAAATATGGTAAAAAAAAATGTTCAACGTCTCTAGTAATTAGAGAAATGCAAATCAAAACTATACTGAGATTTCATCTCACTCCAGTCAGAATGGCAACTATTAAAAATACAAACAACAATAAATGTTGGCAAGGATGTGGGGGAAAAGGCTCACTCATACATTGCTTGTGGGACTTCAAATTGGTGCAATCACTCTGGAAACTGGTATGGAGATTCCTTAGAAAACTTTAAATGGAATCATGATTTGACCCAGCTATCCCACTCTTTGGTTTATATCCAAAGGACTTAAAAACAGCATAGTACAGTAATACAGTCACATCAATGTTATAGCAGCCTAATTCACAATAGCTAAGCTATGGAACAAACCTAGGTGCCCTTCAACAGATAGATGGATAAAGAAATTGTGGTATATATACACAATGGATAACGGGGGGTGACGAACGACTTGTGTAGATCGATACAGCAGGAGTGGGAGCCATTTATTGTAGGACAACAGAGGTATTTATACATTCCACACAGCTTATCTTAATTAACATAAACGAGATACATCAGTCAACCAATAAGAAATCTCCACACTTAATGGCTCGCTGGTGTTACTTCACAAACCACTCCCTCTAGCATTTTGCCAGGCGCCATCCAGACTTGTTTACAGACTCTAACAATTCCCCCTTTTGTTTAATTTAAATAACAACCATAGTGGTTTTTACACAAACATCATAAATAATCTTCTACAAGCAGAAGGGGAGGATACAAAATGCCACAATACCAAGCCACTTGATGGCTCCATACAAGAAGCCCTTGGAAAAATTATACCAGCAATGACACCGTTTGCAAAGATACTGAGTTACAATTTGTTGTAGATTACAGTTTGTTGTCTCAGTCCAGGTAAAGCAGTGTCTCAATAGATTAACTCACAGTCCAGGTAAATCACAGTCCAGGTAAGTTCTGCAGGCAGCTAGCTTAAATCACAGTCCAGGTAAGTTCTGCAGGCTACTAACTTGATCCGAAGTCTCATCTGGTTTTCAGCAACACTGGAAATTCTTCCACCCTCGTTTTCACCAGCGCTGGGACGAAGGCAGGAACTCTTGCAAAGATGCTAAAGAAAATTCTGTAGCATTCCATTAAGAAAGCAACCTTCTGAACAATTTAGTACATTATCTCAAGGTTTTTTACATTTGAAATAAACCTTAATAATGCTCATTACTCATTAGCTTCCAGGTGTGGGAGAACCATTGTAGCTTAGTTATTGGCATTGAAAATGACCAAACATCAGGGACGCCAGTAGCGTCTTTTGCTGGCTGTAGCGCCTGGGCAGCCCCAGATGGCCCTGGGGAGTGTCCCAGACTCAAACTGCTACTGGGCACAGGGAGCAAGAGCCTGCGAGACTGTGCCTCCAGGTCAGGTCTAGATTTGGGCTCGCGGCAGTGGAAGAGCCAGCTCCCCGGCCAGGAGGCAGGGAAGGGCCAGTCGCCGCCGCCTCTTGGAAAATCCTTGCTGCGCTGTGACCGGCTTGCACACTCGGCAGCCGCCTCTCCGCTTCATGCACCCTCCGGTAACGAAAAGTATTTAGTAATAGCCTTTTGCTGCAACTTTTTTCCTGATAATCCTTCTTCTTCTTAACTTTCTTTTTCTTTCTGACTAGAGTTCCTGG
This sequence comes from Marmota flaviventris, assembly GCF_047511675.1. Taxonomy (NCBI): domain Eukaryota; kingdom Metazoa; phylum Chordata; class Mammalia; order Rodentia; family Sciuridae; genus Marmota; species Marmota flaviventris. The sequence goes on along the minus strand of NC_092498.1, from coordinate 171,302,418 downwards.
GCTTCCATCAACACATGCCCCCTAACTATTCTTGTTTCCACTGGGGTGCCTCTTTCCCTTATCAATTTACTTAACACCCCTTCCATATTTTCGTCACAAAGACAATACAACATTTCAAGACAAAACAAGACACAAACATACTGTATCAATCTTCTCCATTTTCTCAAAATGGCCATTTTTCCTCTCGCCCTATCTGCCTAGGGACGAGCAGATTGCCCCCGTCCTATCTATGGGCGGGCAGCTTTTTTTTTCGTCACTTACCCCCGAGTGTCCCGGGGCTCCCCGTACGGGCCACCAAATGCCGCAGTCTGGCTGGGCACAAATGCCGCAGTCTGGCTGGGCACACAATCACGAGCCACCACACAGCTTGTAGATTCAAACAGCAACTCTTTATTCCCGAACTCACACCAGCCGTCTACAATCACGTTCTGGGGAAATCCACGTTCTCTGCCCAAATCCACATCCACTGGGCTTCTGTCTCCCAAAAAATACTGTCTGAATCCCGTGAGAACTCAAGGGGAACTCAGGCAGCAGGATACGCCCTATTCCCAGCAGGAATAATCTTAAACCTGGAACCACCCTAAACCCGGATAGTCCTAAACCGGGAACGCCCTAAACTCGGATCCACCTTGGTCCTTGAGCAAGGTCACCTACATGCAATGTCACTGCAAAATGTCCTATTTCCACGAGTCCTTCCACTAAGCAACATGGGGTACGCTGGCAAAGAAATTGTCATACCTACTTGGCTAATGGCTCCCAGCAGGAATTTGCTGGTAAATGGATGGAACTAGAGAATATAATGCTAAGCAAAATAAGTCAATCCCAAAGAACGAAAGACAGAATGTTCTTTCTGACATGCAGATGCTAATTCATAATGGGAGGGGCTAGGGAAGAATAGAGGTACTTTGAGTTAGACAGAGGGGTGTGAAGGTAGGGGAGGAGTATAGGGATAGGAATGATAGTAGAACAAACCGTACATTATTACCTTATGTGCGTATATGATTACATAACATCATGTATAACCAGGAGAATGAGAGGTTATACTTTGTCTATGTGTGATGTGTCAAAATGCATTCTACTGGAGGATCCAAGAAGGCGGGCCAGAGGGAGGCAGCATTCTGTATCATTCCATGACCTGGAACTCAGTAGTGAGAATACTGCTTCTCTGCAAGCGATATCCCTGCTCCTGCACAAGAATCATGGTCACCATGCCCATTCAGGGCTCCAAGCCTCAGCATCAGAGTAGATCTCCCAACTACTCGCCCATGCAGGACTACTGGGTACCCGAGCAGGACCATCAGCATCAGCACCTGAGCAGAACTCTTGGCCACCCACCCAAGCAGAAATCACGGACGCCACTCCCACGAAGGACACCCAGTAGCTTCTCACATGCAGGAACTCAATGAATGAATATACTTTCTTCTAAGCAGTACATGGATCCTTCTCTAAAATAGATCATATATTATGACACAGAGCAACTCTTAGCAAATATAAAAAAGTAGAGATACTACCCTGCATTCTATCAGATCACAATGTAATAAGAAATCAATAATAAAATGAAAAATAAAGGCTATTCTAACACCTGAAGACTAAATAATATGCTACTGAATCAAGGAGGAGTTAAAACAATTCTCAGAAGCAAGTGAGAACACAGATACAACATGTTGAAATCTCTGGGACACTATGAAGGCAGTACTAAGAGGAAAGTTCATTGCATGGAGTTCATTCCTTACAAGAAAAAAATGTCAACAAATAAATGACTTAACATTGCATCTCAAAGCCCTAGAAAAAGAAGAACAAATCAACACCAAGAGTAGAAGAAGACAGGAAATGATTAAAATCAGAGCTGAAATCAATGAAACTGCAACAAAAGTAACAATTGAAAAAATGGACAGAACAAAAAGTTGGTTCTTTGAAAAAATAAATAAAATTGTCAAACCCTTGGCCATGCTAATGAAGAGAAGGAGAGAGAAAACTCAAATTACTAACATACGTATTGAAAAAGGAAATATTACAGCAGATGCTACAGAAGATAATTAGAAATTATTTCGAAAACTTGTACTCCAATAAAATAGAAAACATCAAAGGCATTGACAAATTTCTAAAGTCATATGATTGGCCCAAATTGAATCAGGATGACATACTCAATTTAAAAAGATCAATTTCAAACGATGAAATAGCAGACACCATCAGAAGCCTAGAAAACCAAGAAAAGCCCAGGACTGGATGGATAGCTGAGTTCTACAAGATCTTTAAAGAAGAACTAATACCAACACTTTTCAATTTATTTCAGGAAATAGAAAAAGAGGGAGCACTTCCAAACTCATTCCCTGAGGCCAATATCACCCTGTTTCTAAAACCAGGCAAAGACACATCAAAGAAAGAAAACTTCAGACCAATATCTCTAATGAACATAGATGCTAAAATTCTCAATAAAAGTCTGGCAAATCAAATACAAAAACATATCAAAAAGATAGCACACCACGATCAAGTGGGGTTCATTCCAGGGATGCAAGTTGGTTCAACATATGGAAATCAATAAATGTCATTCATCATATCAATAGACTTAAAGATAAGAATCATATGATCATCTCAATAGATGCAGAAAAAACATTCGACGAAATACAGCATGTTCAAAACACTAGAAAAACTAGGGATAACAGGAACATATCTCAACATCATATAGGCTATCTATACTTATCCCCAGGCCAACATCATTCTAAATAGAGAAAAATTGAAAGAATTCCCTCTAAACACGGGAACAAGACAAGGGATGCCCTCTTTTACCACTTTTATTTAACATAGTTCTTGAAACACTGGCCAGAGCAATTAGACAGACAAAATAATTTAAAGGGATAAAGGTAGGAAAAGAACTCAAATTAGCACTATTTGCTGATGATATGATTCTTTACCTAGAAGACCCAAAAAATTCCACCAGAAAACTTCTAAAACTAGTAAATGAATTCAGCGAAGTAGCAGGATACAAAATCACCACCCATAAATCAAAGGCACTTCTGTATATCAGTGACAAATCCTCTGAAAGGGAAACGAGGATAACTACCCCATTTACAATAGTCTAAAAAAAAAGAAAACAATACTTGGGAGTCAACCTAACAAAAGAGGTGAAAGACCCCTACAATGAAAACAACCAAACACTAAAGAAAGAGATTAAAGAAGAACTTAGAAGATGGAAAGATCACCCTTGTACTTGGATAGGCAGAATTAATATTAATATTGCCAAAATGGCCATACTACCAAAAGCATTATACAGATTTCATGAAATTCCAATCAAAATCCCAATGGTATTCCTCATAGAAATAGAAAATGCAGTCATGAAATTCATCTGGAAAAATAAGAGACCCAGAATAGCTAAAGAAAGCCTTAGCAAGAAGAGTGAAGCAGGTGGTATCACTTTACCAGACCTTAAAGTATACTACAGAGCAATAGTAACAAAAACAGCATGATATTGGCACCAAAATAAACTGGTAGATCAATGGTACAGAACAGAGAACACAGAGACTAACCTACATAATTATAGTTATCTTATATTAGACAAAGGTGCCAAAAACATTCATTGGAGAAAAGACAGCCCCTTCAACAAATGATGCTGGGAGACCTGGAAATCCATATGCAAAAAAATTAAATTAAACCCTTATCTCTCACCATACACAAAACTCAACTCAAAGTAGTTCAAGGACCTAGGAATTAAACCAGAGACACTGCATTTAATAAAAGAAAAAGTAGGCCCAAATCACCATCATATTGGGTTAGGCCCCAACTTCCTTAATAAGACTCCTATAGCACAAGAATTAAAATCAAGAATTAATAAATGGGATGGATTGAAACTTAAAAGCTACTTCTCAGTAAAAGAAACAATCAGTGAGGTGAATAGAGAGCCTACAGTTTGGGAGCAAATTTTTACCACTTGCACATCAGATAGAGCACTAATCTCTAGGGTATATAAAGAACTCAAAAAGCTAAACACCAAAAGATTAATAGCCAACCAATAAATGATCCAAGGACTTGAACAGACATTTCTCAGAAGATGATATACAATCTATCAATAAATATATGAAAAATGTTATTAGAGAAATTCAAATCAAAACTACTCTTAAGATTTCATCTCACTCCAGTCAGAATGGCAGCTATCATGAAGACAAACAACAATAAGTATTGGCAAGGATGTGGGGAAAAAGGCACACTTATACATTGCTGGTGGGACTGCAAATTGGTGCAGCCAATATGGAAAGCAGTAGAGATTCCTTGGAAATCTGGGAATGGAACACCATTTGACCCAGCTATCCCTCTCCTCAGACTATACCCAAAGGACTTAAAAATCAGCATACTACAGGGACACAGCCACTTCAATGTTTATAGCAGCTCAATTCACAATAGCTAAACCATGGAACCAAACTAGATGCCCTTCAGTAGATGAATGGATAAAGAAAATGTGGTACATATACACAATGGAATTTTACTCAGAAATACGTGGATGGAATTGGAAAATATCATGCTAAGTGAAGTTAGACAATCCCAAAATTACAAATTATGAATGTTTTCTGATATAAGGAGGCTGATTCACGGTGGGGTTGGGAGGGGGAGCATGGGAGGATTAGACTAACTCTAGATAGGGCAAAGGGGTGGGTGGGAAAGGGAGAGGGTATGGGGGTAGAAAAGAGGGTGGAATGAGACAGACATCATTACCCTAAGTACATGTATAAAGGCACAAATGGTGTGAATATACTTTGTATACAACCAGAGATATGAAAAAATGTGCTTTGTCTGTATAATGTGAATTGTAATGCATTCTGCCATCATATATAACAAATGAGAATAAAAAATTTAAAAAATGCATTCTACTGCCATTTGTAACTAATTAGAATAATAAATAAGTAAAATTGAAAAAAATGCATGACATGTAAAACAATGACGGTCTGATGGTCAGCGTGAACACTGGTTTGCTCCCATGACTCCATGAGGTCCCCAAGGAGCTGGTTTCTTTTGATTTCTACTCTTTTTATCTTTGATGGTATATTTTGCACACTTTGAGTTTGGATGTGTGGTGTCCCCTCAAAGCTCCTGGATTAATGCAGGAATGTTCAGCCATGAAATGATGGGTTCGTGGGAGCTTTCATCCAACCACTTCATCCTAGTTTGAGCGGACTGGAGGGTCACTGTGGACAGGTGGAGCTTGGTGGAGGAGGTGGGTGGTTGGAGTCCTCTTCCCTGTGGCCCTTTACCCTCTCTTTCTCTGCTTTCTGGTCACCTTGAGATGAGCAGCTTTCTCCTCCCACCATGTCCTTCTGCCCTGATGTTCTGCCTCACCTGAGGCCCAGAGCAGTGGACTTGGACAACCATAAAACCATGAACCAAATAAATTTTGCTCTTTTAAGTTGTCCAGTCATATATTTTGATCACAGCAAAAAAAGAAAAAAAGATGACAGACACACATACTAATGCTGGACGACCCTCATATCACAAGGGGGCTGCTAACTACAAGCCTAAGTGTTTTCCAAGCAACGTCCAGGTAAAGATGTTGTGCATGTGTGGTTGCTTTGGGGACAGTGTTCCAGGCAGTGGGTTAGACTCAGGCACAGGCTTGGAGATATAACAGGGCTTATGTCAAGATGACGGTCCTAGAGTAGCTCCATGTCACAGTAGATCTCCCAACTACTCGCCCATGCAGGACTACTGGGTACCCGAGCAGGACCCTCAGCATCAGCACCCGCGCAGAACTCTTGGCCACCCACCCAAGCAGAAATCACAGATGCCACTCCCACGGAGGACACCCAGTAGCTTCCCACATGCAGGAACTCAATGAATGAATATAATTTCTTCTCAGCGGTACATGGATCCTTCTCTAAAATAGATCATATATTATGACACAGAGCAACATCCAGGTTAAAAAAAAAAAAAAGCAAGTCTGCTCCTGAAGCTGTCCACCGAGAGTCCTGGGCTTTAGGATGATTGACTCACCCCGAACCAATCTCCATGCCTAGAGAAGGACATGGGCCAGTTGACAAGCCTGAGCTATATCAGTGAATCACGGTGACAACAGGCACGTGATTGCCCTTTGGCTTAAGACCAACGAGGGCCTCCTCTAATCTGGGAGGATCAGTCTTCCTATACTACGTGGCCACGACACAAAGGTGGGGAGGTGGCCATAAAGGGAAGGAGGCAGGAAGGCTCACCAAGTGGCTCATACCAGAAAACTTGTGGGCTATACTGTGAGTGCGAGTTAGAAATCTGAAGTCACTTGGAAGCAAAGATCTGCATATTAGAAAGGAGTCTGGAGGCAGTTCTGGAGCAGGTTGGAGTAAGGAGTCCAGTTCACACCAGCTCCTCACTACTTAGGTTTCTTATAGAGAAAACATCCTAATTTTATGGGAAAACTGGTATTATGGTCCTGGACCCATGGTCTCAGAAACCTCAGTTGCCAGAGTTGAATTTCAACTCAGTATCCCCAACCTGCTGAGAATAGAGGAGGAATGGTTGTCGTGAAATTCAAGGTACTCTTGTACATGCTGATTTTCAACCTGAAAGCCACTTCCAAGACATGTGAGAGCCACATGAGAGGACCTGTTAGACATGATATGAAGGAGGATGTGAGAGCCAGGACCCTACTCCCCTAGAGAACCCCTGGGAGTGACTTGACCTTGCTGAGTCTCTGTCTATTCCTTTGCAAAACAAAGTAATAGTACTACTCTCATGAAGTGGTCCATTTACCCATTAAGCAGCCATTTATCAAACACCAACCATGTGCCCGTCTTTGCGCTACAGCTCAGGAGTAAGGTGACAAAGCAGATACGTTGCATGCTTAGCAGAGTTCTTCTCAAACCTGGGAAGAAAAAAGGGACCGACCCTCAAAACACCAGGTGAATGGGAACCTCTGGTGATCAGGAAGACAGCCTTGAATAACTCACCTGGTAAAGATTTGAAGCCAACCTAGGTGCCCTTCAACAGATGAATGAAAAATAAAATGTGGTCTGTATACACGATGGAATATTTCTCAGCCATAAAGAAGAATGAAATTATGGCATTTGTCAGTAAATGGATATAACTAAAGACTATCATGCCAAGTGAAATAAGCCAGTCCCCAAAAAACCAAAGGCCAAATGCTCTTTCTGATATGTGGATGCTAACACACAATAAGGTGGGGAGGAGAATAGAAGTCCACTGGATTAGACATTAGGGAAATGAAGGGAAGGGAGGAGGGATGGGAATGGGAAAGACAGTAGAATGAATGGGACAGAACTTTCCTCTGTTCATGTATGAATACACGACCAATGAAACTCCACATCATGGACAACCACAAGAATGGGAAGTTAGACTCCATGTATGTATATGTCAAAAATACTCCTTAACATGATGTATATCTAAAAATAAGAAATGAAACAAATAAATAAATTTTTAAAAAAGATTTGAGAGTTGCCTGAGTCCTCTGAGCTCGTGGTCCTCAGGGTCAGTAGTTATTTGGAGGCCACTGGCATTTATTCCATTCAGGGCTCCTCACCACCCCCCTTGTCCTGGGATGACCTGGGAAGTGCTCTTACTGGATACCCACCACCATGTCACATAATTTCCACAACACCTAAAGCATATGCTTTCTCACTTAAAAAAAAAAAAAATTCAACTTTGCTGACTTGCCTTTTCTATCCTTTCAAGCTCAGGGCTAGAATGATGTATTCAGAATCCCATGTTTTCAGAGAACTTGGACAAACTCACATTTTAAAAATAGACTTATTTCCTATCATGCAGCGAGCACAGCAGTGCTTCCCTGGTTGTGTTTCAAATGATGGTCTTGCCACCCCCCCCCCCCACCGCCCAGAGCCCTGATGAGAAAGTCCTGGAAATAAACAAGCTCTGTGCAACTCACACACAGAGAGGCTTCCTCCCAGACAGGAAGGCACCCCTGGGCTGGGAGATGGGGCCCACACATCCATTTTCCTCAAAATGCTAGAGCCAGGGAGAAGATGGCTTAAATTGCTATGATTTGTGATCTGGAGATGAATATGTATTTTTATTGCAGTATTCATTATACAGAGTGCAAAAAGTTTTGCTCAAAGCAATCCCTATTTTCACTCGATAAGAATGTTATATTGTATTTTGCAATGCACAACTTCTTGAAGAAATATTTTAAAGAGATTACTACTGGGAAGTTTGGATCTGTGCTACTGGAGCTCGTTGGAGGGATGATTCTCCTTCCGTCTTTATCCCTGAAGCAATTTGACACTGGGCCGCCATTCTGATAACAATGCTTCACAAAAGGTTTTTGCGCTCTATATGCTCTGGTGAAAAAGTATGGAGCTGAAAATTGAATGGGAGAGCCCACAGACATCAGCCATAAGCTAAAGGCAGCACTATTGTATCAGGGAAACAGAGGGACAATGTGTATACCAATTGTCATTATCTTTAGAATGAAATGATTACATGAATCGAATTGTTCTCCAAATCTATGCAAATTAGGACACAGTCAGGATATACATTTCCCATCAACAATTGGTTGGAGGCAATATCTATGATTTTCTGATCATGGTGTCTATCCTGCCTCAACTTCCTCCAGGAGCTGAAAAGAACTTGTCTACAGTCTCACCTCAGGTGAGCAACAGCATGGTTCCCAGGGAGCAGAGAGTGATTGCTGACCCAAGGCAGGCCCATTTATAGCCTGGTCAGAGACTGCTATGGTGGCCAGATACAAAAGGATCTGGTCATTGGCCAAGAGACTACCTCCCTCTTGGATAGAAACTTTGCCACAGTCTGGCTGGGCACAAATCACGAGCCACTCAAGAGGAACAAACTTTATTTCTGAACTCCACCAGCACACTCCACACCCGCTCCCCAGGAACTCTCCAGAACACCACGCGGCTCCTCCAGCAACCACCAACCAGAAATCCCTCCTCCGGCACCTCCCCAACCAATTCGAACTCTTCAGGAATCCCCGCGAGAGCTCAACTGGAACTCAATGGGAACTCCGGGAGAACTCAAAAGTCATCATCTTAATGGCTCCCTGGAGTCACCTCTCAACCACTACTTCTGGCAAAAATGCCATGCGTCATCCTGACTCGGCTGTGGCCCTCAACAAAACTTGAAAATTTACAGAGGTCTGGAGAACATGGGCAGGTGTATGGGAGCTCCCGGGCAGCAGAGTAGTGGACAGAGATTTCCATTACTCAGGTTCTAAATACTCTTGGGTCCTCGATGAACATCTTGTTTACTTATTCAGTTGTGATCTTCCTGAGTTCTTATAGCATCCAGTCCCCTGGGTTTCCCCATCTCTATCCTTACAGTTGACAAGAATATGGACTCCACCCACATCCCCCAATTATTTGCATAGATTTGAAGGCTGTGTTTTATAGGGGTCATCTGTCATTTCTCGGGAATAGCATCTACTTATCTCTTATTAAGCTACCAATTCATGCCACCACGGTGTTCAGAGCTATGCATGTGGTCCCCTTCCCTTAAAAGACCGTTCTAGGTGACTTAAAATTTAGAAGCTGTCACTAGTGAGGATTTCTCTCATGCCCTTTCATACTCCCACCTATTGAGTTGGAGTGGGGCTCCCTGTACCCCAGTGTCAGAAGTAGGTAGGTTGGCATGTGATGGAGACCTGACCAATCCGAGTCTCCCATACCACTGGCCACATTGATTGGTTCTGGGATGGACATATGATCTAAACCTGAGGCTTTCATTAAAGCTATTAGGAACGCGTTGGTCTTTCGCTGGGATAATGTAAGTCTGGGGATCTTATGATTCCAACAAGTGAAGGGAGACTGCCTGAAAGCTAAATTAACACAGCTAGAAAAAAAATAGAGAAATGGATTCCAGTTAACATTATTTGGGAACCTTGACCTAGTCCTATGTTATGGTTTGGATATAAGGTGTCACTGGAAAGCTCATGTGTGAGATGATGCAGGAAAGTTCAGAGGTGAGAAGACTAGGTTCTGAGAGCTTCCACTTAATCAGTGGATTAATCCATTTGATGGATCAAAAATTCGAAAGAACTGCTGTACCAGGTGATGACTATAAGCAGGTCAGGTGCAGCTGGAGGAAGCATGTCACTAGAGGTGTGCCTTTGGGGTTTATATTTTGTCCCTGGCAACAAGCAGAACTCTTTCCTCCACCCGAGCCCTTATCTCCCTCTCCCCCACCTCCTCCCCTCCTTCCTGGTTGCCATACCCTTCCGCCATGATGTGGCCTCACCTTGGCTCTAGAAAAATAGAGTCAGCTGACCATGGACCCAAACATTTTCAAAGCTTGAGTCAAAAACTTTTCCACCTCTGAGTTGTTCTTGTTGGTTGTTTTGGTCACCGTGACTGACTAATATACCATATCTGAAGTTTGTTGGGCTATGGCCTTAAAAATATTTTTTTTAAGATTTTTACTTGAGTTTTAGTTCACCAACAATCTGTGAGGATAGGCCAGAGATCTCCCACACACCCCACGCCCATTTTCTTCTGTTGTTAGCCTCTCAGGGTGGTACGTTACAACTAGTGAGCCAACGTGCATACGTTATTGTTAACTGAAGTTCAGACTTCATCCAGTTTTCCTTAGTTTTGACGGAATATTCTTCCGTTCTGGGATCTCATCCAACAGAGCACATTATGCTGAGCCATCAGGTACCCTGAACCCTCTCTTAGTCTCTCAGTTTGCCTTGCTTCTTGTGACCTTGACAGTTTTGAGGAATTCTGCTCTTGATACCCTGTGGAATGGCTCCCCAACTGGAGTTTCCGACATTTACCTTGTGACTGAACAGGGACGTGGGTTCCGGGAGGAGGACCATGTGGTGGAAGGTCACTTTCATTATGCGGTATTAAGGGTGATCATCATCGTGGGTGCTGACATCGACCTCCTGGCTGAGGTATGTTTATAGGTTTCCCCGTGATGAAGTTCCTCCCCGACTTCTGTACTGTGCTCTTTGGAGAGAATTCATTTTGTGCAGCTCATACTTAGGACCCGGAGAATTGTGCTCCACATCTTCAAGGACAGTGTGTTTTCGTGAATTGTTCAAAATTCTTCTTCATGGGGAGATTTGTCTATTCTCCCTTGTTTATTTATCTAATCACGTAATGGCATCAGGATGGTCTTGTTTCACATTTCTGTTTCTGAGTCAATATTTCACTGATTCCATGGTGAGTTTGGCCATGGTGAGTTCTTGCAATTGCCTCCTGGTGTTCCCAACCGTGTGTGTGTGTGTGTGTGTGTGTGTGTGTGTGTGTGTGTGTTGTGTTCTTGAGCACTTCCTTATTTTCTGGAACTATCAAGTTCTCCAAGCTCATGAGCTCATTAACTCTATGTTCTCTGCCGCCAGTTCTTAGAACCAGTCATTTCTCCAAGGGATCCTGGTTCCTTTTATGGTGGAAAGGTTTTAGAGACCAAGATCCAGGTGTTGACTAGAGCTATGGATTTTCTAATTACGTGAGCCCAATCATCCACCTCCCCCCTCCAAATCGACTGAATTTGATGTGACTTAAGACCCCAAAACTTCAATAAATAGAGACACAAAGACATAAAACAGAGCTTAACCATCTCCCCCCACCATTGTATCAATTTCAATAAACAACAGCCCCATCCAAATCCTCCTCCACACCCTACGCAGTCTTCTTTCAGTCTTGTCAGTGCAGAAAGAACAAAGCCAGAACCCTGCTCAAGCAATGTGCTTGCTCTCAGACCCCCCTACCTCTCCAGCTGAGTTCTCTCTGCTTTCTCCAACCACCCTTTATCTCCTAAGCCTGTGATCTGTATTTACTCCCTTCCCTTTTCTTCTGTCTCTGTCCGTCTAGGCCACTACATCCCAGCTGGCTTGGAAATCTAGTTCAGTGCAACACAAATACAAATATCATAGGATTCTGCTTTCATTTATAAGCTGCTTCCTGCCGTGTAATCCAATTCATGTCATGGTGGTTGGTTCTCTGAGTGAGGCTCCATCCCTTAAAAGGTTATGTTCCAGGTTTCTTAAAACTTAAAAACCACCCACTAGTGGGAACGTCGCTCAGGTCATCATGTTTTTTTTTTTTTCCTTCATAGAACCTATTTGTAGTTCGTTTTTATTGTAGTCTCCCTGTCCAGCGTCCATACCCCTTAGTACACCATGAGTTCCATCAGAGAAGAGGAAGTCCTGCTGTCCTTCCCAGAATGATGCCTAGTGTAAAATGAGCGCTCCATAAATATTGGTTGAAGGTGTAGGAATGGATGAATGAGCAATCCACCCTGGACTCACAGCCTCTTTGCCGTCTTAGGTTCTAGAGATATAAGGAAAAAAAAATCAGTCATGTCTTACCCCAGAATACAAGAGAAAGATATCTAGGGATCCTAGATAAGGGAGTAAATAATGCTATCTAGTGTCAGAAGGGTCAGAAAAACTGCTGGGTGTGGAACTTCGAAGCTAGGGCTTGGATTTGAGTAGGAATTCCAGGTAAAGCTGCATGTGTGTGGTTGCTTTGGGGACAGTGTTCCAGGCAGTGGGTTAGACACAGGCACAGACTTGGAGATATAATGGGGCTTATGTCAAGATGACCGTCCTAGAGTAGCTCCATGAAAAGAGAAAGGAGGTGGTGGAAGACTTGGAGTCAAACAAAGGTCAGCCCCTGGGAGTATGCAACAGGTAAATAACATGTACTGATGTGGGTTTCAGGAAGATTATTTTGGCAGATAAAGATGGAGGGACAGAGAATGGAGGTAGAAACCCGATGAGGTAGAATCTGAAAGAGGGGTGCTCAGGTCTGGAACCAGCTCCCTGGATATGGGGTGGTGGGGTGGACAAGGCTGAGTGCTTGGTGGGTCTGCATGTCCCTAGCAGGGTGGTGTGCAGGGGGTTGGGACACACTGCCCTTGAGAACTGACTCTGGGTTCCCCTCCCAGTTCACATTCTGTGATGCTGAAGTCAACCATGGAGGGAATATTTACACCACAGCAATTGGCAAACACTCAGGGAAATATTTTTTTTTTAATTCTTTCTGATTCCTTTTTTTTTCCTGGAGAGCTAGCATACCAGCCACTGCCAGAAAACCAATCAGAGATTCTGGGAGAGAAAAACATATTTCTGTTTTGCTCTCTTTCCACTGCTTTTATGGTCCTAAAGTGGGTTTGTGCTGGTAGGAAGCTGTGAGTAAATTGGCTGCACAAGAAATGCTTATGCAAACCAGTGAGAAGAAAAAAAAATAGGGCCTGCCATCTTAGGAAAGAAGACAGCATCTGGATTTAATTAACTGAACCTGCCTGCTCGGTATTTTTTGCATTGAAATATATTTTTTAAACTAATTATTTCCCTCGCTTTGGTAAAAATGGGATGGGGGGGCGGTGAGAATAGGGATAAAGAGACAAAGGAAAAAGAAAAAGATGAAAGAAAGGAAGAGTGAGAAAGAATTGAATAAGAAAGGAAAGGAGGGACAGAGATAGGAAGAAAAGAAGTAAGGAAGGAGGCAGCTCTCTCTCTCTCTTTCACTTTGAATTATACACTGTATCCTCAAAGCTGTGTAATCATTAAAATAACATAACTGCTATATGCACTGAGACCATAGTTTGTGCCCAGTGCAAGAGTGTTTATAGCCCAAATAATAGTTACTATTATTAGCTATCCTCCATTTGACAGATGAGAAAACTGAAGCCTATAAAGATTAAATAATTTAACGTAGTGTCTTAGTTCGTTTTGTGCTGCTATAACAAAATACCTAAGACTGGTAACTTATAATTTAAAAAGGTTTGTTTGGCTCATGATTCTGGTGGCTAAAAGATCCAGAATTCTGGTATCCTGGCTGCATTACAACTTGTCATAGGAACAGAAAGGAAACTGGTCCTATGCAGAAGGGTCCACAGCATGGAGTGCCTTCACAACAAGTCACTCTCACAAGACAGCATTAATCAATTCATGAGGGTGGAGCTCCTAGAACCTTCCCCTAGTCCCACCTCTGATAGGTTCCACCGCTTCAGCACCACCACCCTTGAGACCAAACCTTCAGCACGTGAACCTTTGGGGGACAAACCAAAGCCAGTCACCTCTCCTAATGAGTCACAGAGTCAGGTTCAAAAGGTGAATCTGAGCCTAATCTGTGTCACCCAATGTTGTGCTATTTTGCTACTGAAGTCTTTCCCCAGACAGAGCGATGTGAGGTTCTCAGTAATACATTGGCATACCCATTCTTGGTATAATGGCATCATGAAAAATGTGGGGATAGTCCCGTCCTTAGGAATCAACCCACAGTCAGCACAAGCAAACTGAGTACCAGGGGCAGAAGAACTTGGGGACAATGCGCCCAGCCCTACTCCTTCCCACCTTTGCATTGTTGGTACCTAGTAGAGAGCCTGGCTCCCTACACGTTTATTCAATGAATAGCATGCATTTGAACTTGAAGGACTGCTTAGATTCTTCCTGCCAGAGAGGAATCTTGCAGGATGTCTTTGCAAGAGAAGAGGCAGCTGAGCCAGGGTGTGTGGTATATGTGGTGTGCAGAGGAGCAGACGGGGTCATCAGGAGCAGCTCTCAGAACACATTTCAGAGCCTGGTCTGGTCACTTCATTACCTGATGCCCTATCCTGGAGCTCTGGAGTTCAGACTTCAGTATCAACTCCATCACCAGTAAGTTGTGAATCTGATCATAAATAAGCCATTTTTGTGGATCAAGATGGTTGTGGACCAAGCTTGTTCACAGGAAGATAACAAGGAAGGGAGACGGAGTGGGTATTTAAAAACCCGAATCTTTGGTCAAATGGAGACTAGAGCAAAAGAATAGCAAGAGAGGTTTCTTGATGATTTTTAAATAACCCTTTCCTCCAGATTCTAAAGCTCAGTGCCATCATGGACTTACTCTTCCTCTTGGCTTTTATCATGCATCAGCTACCAGGTCTTACTAGTATAGATGTCTCCTCTGAGCTCTTCACCTCTCCTCTAATCCACTAATTATAGACTTTTTTAAACCCTGTGCCTGGCCCAGAGAAGGCGATCAACATGCCGGAATGCACTGGAGTTCTGCTTATATCTTCAAGGCCTGGCTCAACTGTCATGACCTCCAGAAAGCTTTCCCTGATCCCCAGGCAGAACTAGTTCCTTCTGCTTTCAGTTTCCATAGCACCATGTCAATAGTTGCACTACAATAATCACCCTCCCTACAAATCAATTGCTCATCGACCTGTCCTGCCATTCAACTACAAATGGAAATCATGCCTTACCCTATTTTATACACACTGCATCTGGTACACCTTAGACCTTCGATGTCCAGTGTGGTAGCCACTAGGTACATGGGCTTACTTAAATTTAAACTGCAATTAATTAAAATTAATCTAAAGGCTAATAGCTTCCGTTGCACCAGTCACATTTTTATGTCCTTGATGGGGTTAGAGGCTAGAGCAGTGGATAGTGTCTACAGAGAACCCTTCCATTAGCACAGAGTGTTCTATTGGATAGCGCTGTGCTAGACACTCATGGTATGAAAAACATAACAACGGCCACCATTTGAGAGTTTACCAGGCATCACTCATTATGCTAAGTGCCTTATGTACATTATCTCATTTCATTATGAGAACTGCACTATGAGAGGAATCTGAGTCAAACAGATAGGGTAAGCCATTTGACCAAAGTCATACCATTAGTAGAGGGTAGGGCCATATTTTACTGTTTCCACAGGCCAGTCTGCACTCAGTAATGCTTGTGAAATATCTCTTCTGTACCAGGGAGTACAGTGTTGCATTCATAAAATGGACTAGTGCATTACTTATTCAAAACCTAAACACCCCTTAGAAAAGGTCTCGCTAAAAATGGAGACAATCATAGCTATTTCCTGGGGTTTTGATGAAGACAGAATGAATAATGTGTACGGTGGGCTCCACAGAGTGCACAGCACAGAGCAGGTCTCCAGGGTTCACCCTCAATATTTTAACCTTTCAGGTGTCAAGAACTTCTTAGTAGAGTTATAAGCACCAAGTTGAGTTATGAGCATCAATAACCTATTATAAGTATTATTTAAAATGACTGATTCCTATTTTGAGATCTATCCCTTTGCTCCTTCCCAGTAGTCTTCTTAAGTGAGTTTTACAAATTCTTGGACCTACTGCCCATGCAATTTATGGACTGTTATTAATGTAAGAGGACGGGGGTGTTCAATAGAAGCGAACCTGGTTGGCCAAGGAAACAAGAGCTGGCAGGAAGGTAGCAACCGCTTCCATCAATGGGAGCAGAGGAAAATGGTGGAAATTTAACAGGTTTTCAAGCATGGACCCCTGTAGGGGTACAATGCCCACCTCCTCCTCAGTGGCTCAATGCCCGGGTATTGCTTGACAGAAAGCAAATGTGGTTCTTACTCACTTGACAAGAGCTTGTGGAGAATAATAAAAGACACAGTTCAGTCAGGCTGTTACCATACCAACTGCAAGGTCAGACCTGGGAATGAATCAAATCATACAAAATCAAGAAGAAATAGATCGGCGACAGGGATAGCGGGTGATGAGGGGGAAGGCTTGGTTGGGTTTCCAAGGACAAAACACTTGGAAGTAGACCAATCTTTCCAGGAACTTTGTATATTTTTTTCCCCTAATGAAATATGTTTATTCCTACTTCTGGGCCTTTGCTCTTAAATATTCTGAGAAACGTGTTCTTCACAGGGATAGTTAGAGCAGCAAGTGATGTCAAAGTTGGCCAACACCAGTGGAAATCCAGAAGTCAAGTAGAACTCAGAGTCACTTGGATTCAGTTGCTCTAGATCTATTTTCCTGGGGTTCCCTTGGACACCCTTTTCTGTCTCAGGTTGAAAGCAAGAGGGTTGGCATGGTTTGGAGCCCCACATCTGTGCAAGGCCCTGGGGTCGATTAGACTATTGCTCAGAATATTCACCTTTCCCCAACACTCCCCGGGATGTGGATTCATTCGCTCTCTGTTGCGGGTTGGTCTTGTGGTCGTCTCCTGTGGTGACACAGCAGGTGGGCTTGAAGCTAAGCATAGTCCTGTGACTTTCTTTGGACAGTGGAATGTTAACCAAAGTGACGGTGCCTAGGCCTGAGCCATGTTTGTGTATTTCCACTGGTATCTTTGTACCTTTTCCACCCCCTTGAGAAGAAGAGGCATGGTTGACTGGTCTTGAGAAGGGATGGGAGACAGTGTAGAATGCAAGATAGATCAGCAGACCACCCCCCACCAACTCAGTTTTGATCTCAGACAATGTCAGAAGAACCGAGTTGCCCCAACAGACAAGGCCTAGATAGGGTGACCTAGTGCTCCTAGTGCTAAGAATTCGTGGGGCTTTTCTAGGCAACATTTCAGTGGCCGTAGCTAACATCTGGCATCATCCAGTCATAGTAGCCTCAAGATCAGAAGAGAGAATCTCTTCTGAAATTTCTCACATAACACCAAGACCAAGCTGTCTCCCAAGCCACCAGGAAGGCTCTCCTTCCATCTCATTGGCCCAACCACAGACAAAGAGAATGGATTTATCCTCCAGAAGACTGGCTGAAGAAAGTGGGTCACATGTGTAAATTTAGTATCAGACCCATGTGGGGTGTCACTCTAGAGGGGGAAATACATACCTTCCTGGGAATGACAGGGTGGGTAAAAGTTTAGAGCAAACAGCTAATCTGCCTCGAGGCTGCCGCAGCCTGGCTCAGCACAAAATCACGAGCCACTCAAGCAGGAACAAACTTTATTTCCAAAACTCTCGCGAATGCCATGCATGCGGCCTTCTCCCGGGACACACCCCACCAACAGGAAATCCCTCCTCTGGAATTCCCTCCTAACGGCACTTCCCCAACCAATGGGAACTCTCCGGGAGTCCCTCAAGAGCTCCAAAGTAGCAGGCCAAGGCGGACAGCAGGGGTCTAATCTCCAATTGACTGCACATCTTAACATAATCATTATCAACTCAATGGCTTGCTGGCGTCACCTTTCAACCAAAAATGCCATGCTTCTTCCTACTTGGCTATGCTCTTAGCACGGGGCCATGGTGGATATGAAGCACAGAAACAAAATAGTCCTGCCCTTTTCAACCTAAAGATGAATCCAACATGGAGAAATAAAAAGGCATTAGAAAGAATCCCTTTTAGTGGAACCATTATTTGACCCAGTTACCCCATTCCTTGGCATATACCCAAATAAATTAAAATCAGCATACTATAGTGACATGGCCACATCAATGTTCATAGCATCTCAGGCCACAGTAGCTAAGCTAAGGAACCAACTTAGGTGCCCTTCAACCAATGAATGGATAAAGAAACTTGGTACATATACACAATGGAATATTACTCAGCTATAAAGGAAAATGAAATGATGGCATTTGCTGGTAAATGGATAAAACTAGAGACTATCAAGCTAAGTGAAATAAGCCAATCCCAAAGGCCAAATGTTGTCTCTGATATGTGGATGCTAACCAACAATAAGGGAATGGGGAGGGAAGACTAGAAGGTCACTGGATTATACAAAGGGGAATGAAGGGAAGGGAGTAGGGATGGGAATGGGAATGGGAATGGGAATGGGAAAGACAGTGGAATGAATGGACCTCACTTTCCTATGCTCAAATGTGAACACACGACCAGGGAAACTCCACATCATGTTCAACCACAAGAATGGGAAATTAGACTCCATGTATGTATAATATATCAAAATACACTATTCTTTCATGTGTAACTAAAGAGAACAACTAAAATTTTTAGAGAAGAAAGAATTCCTTTCCTAAAGCTGGAGAGGGGTGAAGTCAACCTTGTCTAGCACAGGTGCTACTCGGTGAAAGGAGGAGCATCTATATGAAAGCAGAGATCTTTTTAAAGGGGAAGTGGATGTTGAGATGCAACATCCTCCATCTCCTCTATTCTCTGGGTTCGAGTCAAGCCCTCATTCATCCTCAAAACCACCAGAGCCCTTTGGCCTCCCTTGTCTGCTCTTTTCCACAGAGTTCTAACTGCACTGCTCCCTGGGTGCAGAAAGGGGCATTGGCCCATTGCTCCTCAGGCAGCAACCAGAGAGTTTTGCTTCTAAACATTGAGTTTTGCTTTCAACTCAAGTATAGCAATGTGTTTGAAATCATGGGCTCCACAGTCACACCTGGTTCAAGTATTGGCTCTGCCATTTATTAGCTCTGTGACTTAAAGGTACTTACTTTCTCAGGGCCTCTGTTTCCTCACATATAAAATAGGCCAAGGATAGTACCAATGATGTAGTCAGCATTTTGGCTGCTATGACTAAAAGATCTGACCAGAGCAATTATAGAGGAGAAAAAATTGACTCAGGGGCTCATGGTTTCAGAAGTCTCCCTCCATAGCAGGCCAGCTCCATTCCTTGGAGCTCAGGGGAGGCAGAACATCATGCTGGAGAATGTGATGGAGGGAAGCAGCTCACATGATGATCAGGAAGCAGAGACAGACTCCACTCACCAGATACAAAATAGATACCTCAAAGCCACGCCCCCAATGCCCACCTCCTCCATCTACACCCACCTGCCTTATTACCACTCAAGTAATCTCATCAGGTGCTTAATTCACTGATTGGGTTAAGGCTCTTGTAACCCAATTATTTATTCTCCGAAACTTCTTGCATCGCCTTACACATGAGCTTTTGGGGGACCCCTCACATTCAAAGCATAAAAAATGACTTCAGTGGTTATTGGGTGAATATACCTGTTACAAAATATTAGCTTTGTTTTGTTGGTGTTGTTTTCTATTAGAAAGAAAAGTCGAATTCGAAGAATTTTTTCATGACAGGCCATTCAGTACTTATTCTAAATCTAGAGGGCAATAAAGTTGCTGCTAAATATTGTCCATAAAATGGTCTCTAGCTAGGTTCAGTGGCATATGCCTATAATTCCAGCGACTTGGGAGGCTGAGGCAGGAGGATCGAAAATTCAAAGTCAGCTCAGCAACTTAGTGAGGCCCTAGGAAACTTAGCAAGACCCTGTCTCAAAATTAAAAATGAAAATGTCTGGGGATGTGTCTCAGTGGTTAAGTGCTGCTGGGTTCAATCCCTGGTACCAAATACAGAAATATAAAATGAATGAATGAATAAATGAAACGGTCTCTAACGCTCAAGAAGGCAAATGTCCTCTTAGGAGAGCAAAACAGAGTGCCTGGGTGGATCAACAGAGATGGAAGGAGTTGGCTGTGATTTTCTCACCTTCCTTGTAGAGCTGTTAGTTCTGTATTTGGTGAAGTCGCTTTGGGTGGCTGGTGATGAACATCCACAATATCTGGGTTTACTGGTATGTTCAGGCTTCTGTAATAAACCATCACAGAATGGATGGCTCGAGCAACAGAAAGTATGTTCTCACTGTCCTGGAAGGTGGGAGTCAGAGATGGAGGTGTTGCAGGCTTGGTTACTTAGGAGGATCTTCTTCCTACCTTGTTGGTAGCCATCTCCCCAGCGTCCTCATGTGGCGGGGAGAGAGCGAGCTACTGTGTCCTTCTTCTTATTACAATGCCAGTTCCATCAGATTACGTCCCACCTTTATGACCTCGTTCGGCCTTAGTTTCCTTTAAAAGGTCCCATTATGTTGCGTTCTTGAATCCTCAGAGAGCATCTTCTTCCTCCGCAGACCACCTTTCTCTGTGTGTCCGTCTTCATATCACAATTTTTTTCTACCTTTACTTTATTCATTTATTTTAAGTGGTGCTGAGGTTCGAACCCAGTGCCTCCCCCGTACAAGGCAAGTGCTCTACCACTGAGCCACTGCCCCAGCCCCTATCATATCATAATTTGTCACCTCCTTTTTTTCATGTCCTTTTCCTAACCATTCTCAGAGATTGACCTCCTGGCCAATAAATCCACTTCCAAACCCTGTATATGAGATTCTGTTTGTCCTCATTCAGACCCGGCATCCCTCCATCCATAATGCTGGTGCCAACTGACATGCCTGGCCCTCTCAAAAGTCGGGGCCAGTCTCCGAAAAAGAAAGGACTTCAAGCAGGGCTTCAAAGTATCCCAATAACTTCTTTATTCTGATGAAGAATACTGATTCCTGCCCAGACCACATGACACCCCCTGTCTCAGGAATTCTTACAAAGGACATCTGAAGACTGATGTGCCATTTAGGGTCTTTGGAAAGGTCTCCTGACATTTTAATGATTAACAAGTTAAAGATTAACTAGTTTTTATCTTGGAACATTCACAAATATGGTGGAAAGGAAGAACAAGAAGACTTGTAAAAAGAAGACTGGATTTTTTCAACCGAGAGAAAATAAGATCAAGAATCTTCAAGCATACAGAAAGACTCACCCATAGACCATGTCCAGCTGTTTTCTGTCACCACAAAGAGCAGTACAAGAGCATGAAGTTGGAGGCAAGGATATATTTCTTAACAGGAAAAGAAGTCTTAACAGTGGAAAAGCTCTGTATCTCCGAGTCAGGGCCCGTGTACCTGAGAGTTCATGAAGTAGACCATCTGACCTTTGAGAATGCCACATGGTCCCTGGGTCTATGGTCCCCGGGCCAACTTCAGAGCCAAACCCGGCTTGGAAGCAGAAATCCAGCTCTTCCAGATGAAACTCGAGTTACCTAGAGCAAGAAAGGGAAATAGCTCATTCTCATCACTCTGACTGACTCATTTCCTGGTCAAATTGCATGCTCAATATATTCAAGTAAAAGAGGAATAGGTAGCCAGGTGAGGTGGTGCACACCTGTCATCCCAGCAGCTCAGGAAGCTGAGGCAGGAGGATCATGAGTTCAAAGCCAGCCTCAGCAAAAAGAAGTCCTAAGCCACTCAGTGAGACCCTGTCTCCAAATAAAATACAAAATAGGGCTGGGGATGGGGCTCAGTGGTCAAGTGTCCCTGAGTTTAATCCTTAGTAGTTATCCCCCACCAGAAAAAAGGGGGCTTAGATAGATGGATTCATTCCATAGGCACAAGAGAGGTAGTGACCCCAACCCCATCTCCTTTCTTTACCCAGTCTTGATACCAGGCTGGGACGCTTTGAAGATCCAGCATCCCTCCTTCCAGCTGGATGTGACTCAGTAGTCAATGTGATGATTACTGAGGGGATGTGGCCTGGCCCTCACCAGACCTTCAGATGCTGGAGAGGAGAGGGTAAACCAGGGGTGGATCCAGTACGCTCTCTGATCAAGCAGACTGTCCCCAGGACACACTCTCATTTATCCACCTGCCTCTTGGTTGTTATATCAGATGGAGTGGGACTTACTGTCATAATCTATTTTTTTTTTCTTTTTCTCTTTTGGTACTAGGGATTGAACCCAGGGTGCTTAACCATTGAGCCACATCCCCAGTCTTTTTATATTTTATTTAGAGACAAGGTCTCACTGAGTTTCTTAGGGCCTCACTAAGTTGCTGAGGCTGGCCTTGAACTTGGGATCCTCCTGCCTCAGCCTCCCGAGTTGCTGGGATCCTAGGTGTGCACCACTGCACCCGGCTTGTCATAGCCTAGGTCTTACTGCCTGGATGCTTACCAACCAATTCTCCTTCTTGGTGTTCTGACGTCTCCACCATTCTCCACGCAGGTGGCTGGTATGTACAATGAGCCAGGGCTTGCTCTCCAGCTCTCTTGCTGTCTCTCCTTCCTCATCTTGCTTCTTCTGGGGCAGCTGGACAGTGAAAGATGCTGGGCTTTGGGTCTGTGAAAGATAATGGAAGCAGTAGGCTCCATAGAGGTCTCAGGTTTTTAACCAGATATCAAGATTATACCAGCTGCAAATAAAGTGGTAGCTTTGTGGATATCTTTATTCCTGAAGTATGGAATGTTCTCCGGGATCTGAGGAGGGAGGGCTGCAGGAGGTTGATTGGCAAGATAGGACTCAGGCATCCTCAGGTCCTGGGAAGCTTATCTCCCCATTCAACCCCCAGCATGTTGAAGTTGATGGGCGCTAGAGAGCCCACACTGTGGTTCTTAGTTGTACTTTCTCTTCACCCGCTGGTCATTTGTTCTCTGATCCTTACTTCCCAGATGAAAATGGAACTTCCCAGAGATCCTACACCCAAGAAAATCAACCTGATATTTTGGAGTTGTAATCCATGCGTCTTCCTGCCCACCCACAGTGGACTGTTCTCTGAACTTCACAAAGAAGCCCCAAGAGGAAAGAAGAAAATAACTGGGATTCCCCCAAACACCAGTCCAGACAGACATAGGGCCCTGGGCCACTGAGCCCTTCTACAGTCACTACAACGCTATAGTCCCGCCTCTCATCACCCCTTTCTCTCTACAAACATACCCCCAGACCCAACATGGGACTTGCCCAAAGTGGGTCCCAAAACTTTCATCACTTGAAATGTTCCTCGGAAATATTTCCTAAGGTTCAACAAGTTTGGGAAATGTTTTGAACTATGTTCTCCCCCCACCTTTGGGCATCCACAGAGCATCTTTTCCTGGGACCAAGACCAGTAAAGAAAGGAGATAGAGCTGGGGACACAATCTCTTCTGTTCCTACTGAATGTACCCATTGACATATGCTTCTTTTAATTCAATGAGCGGAGCATGCGCTTTCAGGGCATTCACAGGTTAGCAAGTTAAAAGCACCAGGAATTCCTACAATAAGAGATCCCTCTTGATTTTGCTCAGCTTAGAGAATCATAGAGCTCTTTTTTATTTCATTTTTGCACGATTCCCATTAAAATCTTGAGAAGTGAACTTTGTCCCAAACATCAAAAGGTTGGCTCACATTAACATCTTAGTGAAAGGCATCTGGCCTGCATGGATTTCTCATTGTCCCCACCCACTCTCATGTCTTTCATGTGACATCTGTCAGTCTCACTATAATACTTGGAATATAGATTTTTTTAAAATATTTTTATGTTTGGTACCAGGGATTAAACCCAGGGGCATTTAACTACTGAGCCACACCCCCAGCCCTTTTTATGTTTTTATTTTGAAACAGGGTCTTGCTAAGATGGTTAGGGCCTCACTAAGCACTGAGGCTGGCTTTGAACTTGCAATCCTTCTGCCTCAGCCTCCTGAGCCGCTGGGATTACAGGCATGCGCCACCGTGCCTGTCTGGAGTATGGATTTTTAACTGTTTTATATGTTGTTATGCACTCCCAGTTCTATGAACTGCCAAATGGATCTCTTTATTAGGAGTCTGAAGGCATTTCAGGCTCAGTGAGGTGGCTCAGTTCTCGAGTTGGGGCATTTCAACAAGTCACCAAGGAACTCCTCATAAAGTCAGATCTAGAAAGTTAAGGCGACCCACTCTTTGTAAGAACGGCTTGCCACTTTATTCCACTACTTAGTTAAAATAGCATGTCTGAAGAAAATATATGTAATTTGCATTGTCAGTATCAAAAATGACAGTAATTGTAATTTCTGTGAGCAGAACAATCTGCTGTAAAAGAAATGTTAATACTCTTAAAAAGTCTAAATCCTTTCCAGGGTGTGGCGTGGCCTATAATAGGTGTCTTTGTGTTTCCTTTAGACTGTACTGTTTTTAGAGTTCTATTCACAGACCCCGACACCCCAATTTGAACATGTCTCCTGGGATGGCTATTTGCTGCCCCTTACTGATGAAGGCAGGAGGAAGGCGAGAGGTAATCATTTCTGACTCTTGATGGATAGGGGACTCCTCGCCAATCACAGACTCCCTAAAAATGTAGGGAGGTGAGGGTGATTTTTCCCAGCTTGAGTTCAATCCGGCTATCACAGACACATAGGCACTAAATTAGAGACTGATGTGTGTTCGGAGATGGACATCATGTGTGGCTCTTTGAAATATAAGGGCAGACACAGGAGGGACCACAAATCACTTGCTAAACAGCGCTAGCAAGGCGAGCCATGTGGTGGTCAGAGATGGGGGGGACAATCACATCTGAAAGTGGTGGATTGGTAAATGGTGAGGAGGACTAGAAATCGGTATTTATGGGTGAGTTGGCCCCCAAAGTATAACTCTGACAAAGAGTTCCAAAATTGTGCATTTTATTGTTTCTGTCAGCCTTTTTAGGGCTGCTGGAAGGAAGCCTGCTGAGTCCAACAAGATCAAAATGACCCTGGAAATGTTGGAGAATGGGCTGAGCTCACGGCAATTTGAGCTGTCCCCACGTGGTGCCTTTCTGTGGAATGTATGTGGCAGGAAAGGAAAGTGACTCTGCAGAAAATTCACCCACAAACAGAAGGGTGCCTATTCCCAGATCTGGACTTTTTTTTTTTTTGTACCAGGGATGGAACCCAGGGACACTTAACCAAGAGCCACGTCCCCAGCCCTTTTTATATTTTATTTAGAGACAGGATCTTGCTGAGTTGCTTAGGCCTCACTAAGTTACTGAGGCTGGCTTTGAACTTGCGATCCTCCTGCCTCAGCCTCCCAAGCCACTGGGATTACAGGTATGTGCCACCGTGCCCAGTAGTTCTGAAATTCTTCAGGGAAATTTCCATGTCCTACAAACTCTTGAAAAACTACTGCTGGCTTCCTCTCAGCCCTGAGCAACACTTCAAGCCTTTCCTGTCACCATGGTCATGATGTTGTCCTGGCTTCTGCAGAGGCTGAGGGGGTGACCACCTGCTAGAGAATTGGGTAGGAGGTACCCAAGGACCCCTGCAGCCAGAATGGAAGGTAGGTTCACACTTCCCCTATGTGATCTGGGTTTTAGTCAAAGGATCTGCAGTTGAATAATCTCTCATATAATTTAGAGCTGTTGACACCTCAAGAAAACACTAAATTGGGGATTATCTTCATTTCATACAACAAAAGTAACTCAGAGTGTTTCCTAAGGAGGTGCAGCTACATAACTTGTGGTGCCAAGAACAAAATGAAAATGTGGGCTCCCTTTGTCCAAAATGTAATAACAACGTCCAGAGAATAACATCAGGGCTTTAAACCAGCAGCAGTGCCCTTCTGAGCCCAGGGACCATTGTGACTGCTGGGTCCCTCAGACTTTCTCTCCATTATCTTCATCTCTGTCTCTTTCTCAGACATGAGGGTACTATCCACAAGACTTTGTCTTCTCCCTGTCCCCCATGGTTCCATGTTCTCCAGAGCAGGTCGGCAGAGACCGTCCCAGTCTGTCTCCTCGCTGGCTCCATCTCTGTTCTCTATCATGTAGATCCAATGTTGGAGTCAGCTTGTCTGCTGCTGTGACTAAAAGACCCGACCAGAATGATTGTAGAGGAGGAGAAGTTGATTCAGAGGTTCACAGATTCAGAGGTCTCCGTCCACGGACAGCAGGCTCCATCCCTCAGGGCTCGAGGGGAGGCAGGACATCATGGAGGAAGAGTGTGGTGGAGGGAAGCAGCTCACATGGTGATCAGGAAGCAGAGAGAGACTCCACTCTCCAGAGACAAATAGAGACCCCAAAGCCACGCCCCCAATGCCCCCTCCTCCAGCCACACTCACCTGCCTCCAGCCACCACCCAGTTAATCCCATCAGGGAGTCATTCACTGGTTGGGTTAAGGCTCTCACCACCCAGTCATGTCTCCTGGGAACCTTCATGCATGTCTCACACATGAGCTTTTGGGGGACACCTCACATCCCAACCATAACATCCACTTTGTCTCATGCCTCCTGGGTTGTCCCTGTTTATCTGACCCAGATTCAGTGCTAAAGGATGCTATAAATCTCACCTGATCCCAGCTTCCTTACAGGCAGGTATGGGGCAGAGGAGATCATAAACACTCAAGTATTTTTATTAGTATTTTATTTGTTAGTATCAATTCATTACTGACACACATCACTTGCTATCAAGTGCTGGAGGCTGTTTGTCATCTCTAAAAAGCACATGTCCACCAGGTGTGGTGGCTCATGTCTATAATCCCAGCAGTTCAGGAGGCAGAGGCAGGCGAGTTGCATGTTTAAAGCGGGACAGCAATTCAGCGAGGCCCTGTTCCAAAAGAAAAAGTAAGAAGGGCACAGGATGTGGCGCAGTGTTTAAGCCCCCTGAGGTTTAATCCCTGGTACCAAAAATTAAAATTAAAAAAGCAAATGTCTCTGACTTTTAGGAATTTCTACTCTAAAGTAGATAATAATGGTGATGATGTTTTTTTAAAAGGAAGAAATTGGGCATCTACTCTGTGCTAAAACTTTCCTTCTACACATTAGATCCTTTAGTGCTCACCGCCGTGTGAGGGGCATTTATTATTATTTCCACGTGCAGATGAAAAACGGGAGCTGACAGAGGTGGTTGACCTGTTCTTGTTCACACACCTGCCATCTGGCTCTGTAGCTTGGGTTCTCCGTATTATTAGGCTATGCTGCACACACAAATGAGAGCAATTAGCTTATTTCCCCACCCTGCCTCTCTGCCAGGCATAAATAAGCCTTTAATTAATATTTATGGAATAAATGAAGGTGGTAGTTAGAAAGGAAAGGGAAGAAAATGAAAATAATATATATAGATATATAATGGCAAAGAATTGGCCAACTCTAGTCAGAGGAAGAGAGAGCTCTGTACAATTTCCCATACTATCTTAATCCTCTGGTTTATAGAGTTTTAAGTAGCAATTTCTGAGCAGCCATTTAGTGTTGAAGGGGTCAGAGTCTGATCCAATTCATTTTTTATATTTGCTGCAGGCTTAGTATAGCACCAACTAGTTGCTCAACAAATATTTCCTTAATTGAATTAATTTGAATTGAATGGGATTGAATTAAATCAAAACTTTTTTTTTTTTTTTTTTTTTTTTTTGTAAGAACGTGGCTTTAAGCTGAGGAAGCTTTAAATGTAGATTAAACAGAGTTAGTCAGGGCTCTTAACCACTGAGCTATATCCCCAGCCCCATATATATATATTTTAATTTTTGAGGCAGTGTCTTACTGAGTTGCTTAGGGCCTGGATAATTTGCTGAGTTCTCCTTAGAAGTATATAAAATAGGGCTGGGGCTGGGGCTTAGTGGTAGAGTGCTTGCCTAGCATGTGTGAGGCACTGGGTTCGATCGTCAGCACCACATAAAGTAAAATAAAGACATTGTGTCCTCCTTAATAAAAAAGTATACAAAATAGCCCAAAGAATGTGAACATAGCCTAAGGAGCCCCAGATACCTGAATCTCAGTTTAAGGGAGCTGGGAGAGGGTCTAGGCCTCCACATACCCAATTTGAGCTTGCGTATTCTCCAGTGGTTATGTATGGATTAAATGAGATGCTACCACGCCTTCATGAATGGGTATTAAATGAGATGCCAGCACAACTCCATGAATGTATACTAAAGAATGTTCCTTTTTAGCTACCAGAATGGTTGCGTGGGGATTGTGCCTCATCTTTATGGATGACTTGTCATAATTTCTAGAATGATGGAAACCAATCCAAGCCTCCTTTCATGGCAAGGAAACAGCATACTGAATTTTTCTTCCTCTCCAGCTCATAATAGGTAACATGACCTTTCCCTAC
Organism: Marmota flaviventris; assembly: GCF_047511675.1. Classification (NCBI taxonomy): domain Eukaryota; kingdom Metazoa; phylum Chordata; class Mammalia; order Rodentia; family Sciuridae; genus Marmota; species Marmota flaviventris. Next base: position 171,274,203 of record NC_092498.1, on the reverse strand, counting down.
TCTGAATAAGAAGAGATGAATTTAAATATGTTTACTTGCATAGAGTTCTGAGTTGGCTTTAGGAGAGCAGCTCCCCACCCTCACAGGCCTCTACTTCTGAGGAAATCACCGAGGTGGAGGTGTTCCTCCCATAGAGGCCAAGATGGCCCACACAGTACAGGCTACTCCCCTCTTGCACTTAACAGCTCCAGGAGAGGGAAACAGTGTTGCTCTCAACAGCTGGTGGCTGGAGACAACTCTCCCTTCCACATACCCTTCAACTGCCTGGACTCTGCTTCTCTTCCAGCTCCAATTTCCCAAGCAAGATCCATGGCAGTTCTCACAGGGTCCTGTGAGATGGAAGCAGCAGTCATTTGGATCAAGCCCCATCTCTCACCACCACACACACACACAGACACACACACACACCCACACACTAAGATACCCAACCCAAAGTGTGGTCCAGCTAAATGGTCCTGGGATCTCATTCCCAGGCTCTAGCAAAGCTGGGACTCTTATTCCAATATTGAGATCTAGATTGCAGTAAGCTGGGTTTATTTTCCCAATTTGACCCTAAATTCATGTCCCCAAATCCCACTAGACAAACTCAGTAAAGATAGCATAGTCTTCATCATCAGCCTGTTCTGGTTTTTTAGGAGTTTGCTATATGTGAGGAGAAATAACCTGTTCCAAGTCACACGGACAGAAAAGGAAGCGCAGGTCACTTTTCTATGGAGAAATTAACTCAATAATGGCCCCGTGGCAGAGGTGCCCACCTGCAATCCCAACGACTCCTGAGGCCAAAGCAGAAGGATGGCAAGTTCAAGGACAGGTTGGGCAACTTAGTGAGACCTTCAGCAATTTAGTGAAACCCTGTCTCAAATAAAAATTTTTAAAAGAACTGGGGCCAGGTGCGGTGACACACACCTGTAATCCCAGTGGCTCGGGAAGCTGAGGTAGGAGGACTGAAAGTTCAAAGCCAGTCTCAGCAAAAGCGAGGTGCTAAACAATTCAGTGAGACCCTGTCTCTAAATACAATACAAAAGAGGGCTGGGATGTGGCTCAGTGGTGGAGTGCCCCTGAGTCAATTGTTGTGGAATATAGCTGGGATATAGCTCAGTGGTAAAGGATTTCTACATTCAATCCCCAATTTTTTTTTTAAAAAAAAAGGATAGGTACTGAGTGGATGTAGCTCAAACTGATCTTGGAACAGATCCATTTGTTTGTGAGAGCAGCACATCATTTAGGAAGAAAAAGGAATCTGATCCACTGGTTTGTTGGTCCCCTGGGCTCTGTTTACCTCCCCAGCCCCTGTGAAAAGAAGATCCAGGCACCAAGAGCACTTGCCTCCTACAACCAGGTGCATGCACCAGCACACATGCCGCCCTCAAAACACACACCTCCACAAACACACACAGCATGCATGCCTACACACATATGCAGAACCTGAAGAGGGCTTCATGAATTCTTTACTTCAACCATTATTGAGTCCAGATAAGACTTTGGGAGTCATCCTTGGCCTCTGTAATAGGTCCCTACATATTTTGTGGATGGTTCTATTACACAAAATTTCTGATGGCCCCACCAGAAATTCTTTAGGGCTTCCCTCTAGGACCAGCAGTTTAGTTACAGATATTGTCCTTCACCTTCTTTTCCCATCTAAAACATCCCATGTTCTCCTTTTTTTTGGGGGGGGGGGGTGAGGGGGGTGTACTCGAATTGAACTCAGGGACACTCACACTCTGAGCCACATCCTTAGCCGTACTTTGTATTTTATTCAGAGACAGGGTCTCACTAAGTTGCTTAGGGTCTCGCCTGTTGCTGAGACTGGCTTTGGATTCGGGATCCTCCTGCCTCAGCCTCCTGAGATGCTGAGATTATAGGCATGTGCCACCGCACCCCACCCCATGTTCTTTTGACTCCTTCTTTTCTTCCACCCTGACACTACCTCATCTTTGGGAGTCGGCAGGTCATTCTCTCCTCTACCGATTTCTGTTCTTAAGAAGCTGGAAGCTGACAGTCATGAGGATGAAACACGGAATAGTGGGCTGGGAGAAGCCATTGGAGTGGCTGGCTCATTATTTTAAACAGGGCACATTTCACCCTGTGAAGGTTAACTTGCTGGTGGACTCCCTCAGATGGCACATGATCTCTATTCTTTCTTGGGATTGTTTTACTGCTGCATTTCCACCCAGATACACTAAGTATGTTAAACTAACTGAAATGGAAATTTATTGTTATTATTTGCAGCAATCCAATACCATTCCTTCCTCTCTTGTTAACAGGACCCTAATCTTCCTTTATAACTTAGTAGAGCTATCAAGGGCTTCAGATCTCATTGGACCATGCGACACCTGAAGCTATATGTGCCCATGGAGTATTCAGATAGAAGAGCAATAAAATCCAGTTTGGTTTCGACTGGTTTGAGTTTGAAAACAAGAATCACCAATAATGTCACCCCCACCCCTCTGGTCAGATCTTTCTGGCCAAGACGCCATGATGTTTCCAGGTCTCAAATGGAGACCTAACAGCTGGGCAGCAAACCATCACTGACTTTTGCTGGGGGTTGCTAATGTGTGGTCAGCAGCACCTGATCAGGGGAGGAGAGTCCTGGAGGCAGAGAGGCGGAGGCCCCTCATGTAGAGTTTCTCCAGCACAGGATAAGGATCCACAGAATGGCTACTGGCACCAAGGACTAAGAGTGAACTCTCCTTGGGCCCCAGATGGGCCCCCTGCCCCTGCATGTAGCTGCAAAAAGATGAGCCTGGGAAAAGACCATGGATGGTCCTGGCTTCAAAGCACTCCCAGAATGTCCTCCAGGTTTGGAGAAGAAGGAGTGCCTGAGGGCCCTCATCCAGGAGGTCTTCAATGCCTTGGAAATGTGAATCTTCTTAATTTAAGGTGAAAGTTACTGTACTATATATTTATTCTCTCTCTCTCTCTCTCTCTCTCTCTCTCTCTCTCTCTCTCCCTTTTCTCTGAAAAGGCTGGTCCACAGTTAAAGGGATGGGTCCCAAGGTGAAGACAAAGTTTCTTTATTTAATTACTGTCCCAACTTTCTTTCTTTACCTCCAGGCCTGGTTACCAGGAGTAACCCAAAATGCAAAGAGGTGAAGGGAGCCCCTTGGGGGCTTAAGGCCCAGAGGGCTCAGCTAGAATCAAAGCTGAGCTCGGAGACATGTTTCAACTTGTTCTGCAGATAATTCAGTGTTCTGGACTCTTCTTAAAGGAAATCTCACTGTGTCCCAGAGAAAAAGCAAAGGAAGGCATGTGAATCTTTATCAGACGCTCTGGCTAGATTTTTTGTTTTATATAGGCTAAATGAAGATTGTGTGCTTATTTGTGCAAATAGCCTGGTGTATGCTTGGCCTGGTGACCCAAAGAGGTTAATGTCATTTGTTGAGGAAGGGAATCGTAAGAAAGAGAAAAAAAAATTTAAATAGCAGAATACTACAAAATATTTTTTTTCAATCTAGCCTTAGGAAGATTACAGATGACATAGGGCCAGATTAGAATACATAAACGGGTTATAGGGAGAAATGATAGTATATAAATATTAAAGATTCTAGCTAGGCAAAGAAGCACACACCTATAAACCCAGCAGTTCAGGAGGCTGAGGCAGGAGAATTGCAAGTTCAAAGCCAGACTCAGCAATTTAATTGTGAGGCCCTCAGAAAATTAGCAAGACCCTGTCTCTAAATAAAATAGAAAAGGAGTAGGGGATGTGGCTTAGTGGTTGGGTTCAATCCCAGTACCAAAAAATAAAATAAAATTCTATCCACTGCAACCATATACCCTCTCAATACTTGTGCTTGGTCAGTCTTTTCCCCTCCTTTAGAATCCAAGTAAGTTACCTTCAGTAGGGGAGGCCTTCCTTGACCCCCAGAACGTATCAGCTCCCTTGTTCATTCCCATATGTTCTCCTCAAAGGTATCCTTTTAAATTTTTTACATTACAATTTTTTTATATATTTGTCCAATTATTTGACAAATGTCCCACTTTTCCCAACTAGAAAATGATTTGTAGGATAGGGAATGCCTTACATTTCTATTTGTATTGAGATTCCTGTGCATACTACAGTGGTTGACATACATTAGGTATCCAATATGTTTTTGTTGGTTTATTGGGCAAATAAATGACTGATAAATGAGTGGATGGAAGATGTACTTAGTTCCTGAGCACTTGCAGATAACACCCTTAAGAAAAAGGTCTGTCTGTTGGATGTTTAGTCTTATATTGACACCTATTCTCTCTGTGATCCAGGTAAGTGATTTGGTTTATGTCATTATTTTTTTTTAAAGAGAGAGGGAGAGAGATAGAGGAGAGAGAGAGAGAGAGAGAATTTTAATATTTATTTTTTAGTTTTCGGCGGACACAACATCTTCGTTTGTATGTGGTGCTGAGGATCAAACCCTGACTGCACGCATGCCAGGCGAGCGTGCTACCACTTGAGCCACATCCCCAGCCCTGGTTTATGTCATTATTTGTTCTTTGTGATAACAAAAAAATTTTTGAACCTAAAAGACCCAGAATAGCCAAGGCAATTCTAAGCCCAAAAAGCAATGCTAAGGGCTGGGGATGTAGCTCAGTTGATAGAGCGCTTGCCTTGCATGCACAAGGCCCTGGGTTCAGTCCCCAGCACCATACACACACACACACACACACACACACACACACTGCTGAAGGCATCACAATAACTGACTTCAAATTATACTAAGGAGCTACAGTACCCAAAACTGCATGGTTCTGACATAAAAACATATATGTAGACGAAGAGTACAGAATAGAAGGCACAGAGACAAACCCACACAGATACAATCATCTGATCTTTGACAAAGCTACTAGATATATACATTGGAGAAAAGACAGTCTTTTTTTTTTTTTTTAGCTTTAGGTGGACACAATATCTTTATTTTATTTTTATGTGGTGCGGAGGATCGAACCCAGTGCCTCATGCATGTCAGGTGAGTGTGCTACTAATTGAGCCATATCCCCAGCCCCAAAAGACAGTCCTTTTAACAAATGGTGCTGGGAAACCTGGTTATCCATGTATAGAAGAATGAGATTAGACCCTTATCTCTCACTCTGCACAAAAATCAAACTCAAAATGAATCAAAGACCTAGAAGTTAGACTAGAAATGAGGCAGTTTCTAGAAGAAAATGTAGGGTCAACACTCCCACATACAGGCAATGACTTTCCCAATGGGACCTCTAAAGTTCAGGAAATAATGCCAGGAGTTGTGAATGGGATGGATGGAATCAAATTTTAAAGCTTCTGAGCAGCAAAGGAAATCACTGAGAATGTGAAGAGAGAACCTATGGAATGAGAGAAAGTCTTTGCTAGCTATGTTGACATAGGAATAATATTCAGAATATATAAAAAATTCTAAAAACTTAACATAAAAAAAAACCCAAATAAACCAAGTAATAAAAGGGCAAATGAACTAAACAGATACTTCTCAAAAGCAGAAATACAAATGGTCAACAAATATATGAAAAAAAAATGTTCAGCATCATTAGCAGGTAGGGAAATGCAAATCAGATGTCATCTCCAGTCAGAATGGCAGTCATCAAGAATACAAATAATAATAAATGTTGGAGAGGATGTGGAGAAAAGGAACACTTGTACACCATTAGTAGGATTGTAAATTACTATAATCACTATGGAAATCTGTATGGAGGTTTCTCAAATGGAAAAGAATGGAACTATCATATGACCCAGCTCTACCACTCTCAGGTATTTCTCCTGAAGAATTAGTCAGTATATAAAAACGATACAAGCCATGTTTATAGCAGCACAATTCACCGTAGCCGAACTATGGAACCAGCCTAGGTATCTGTCAATGGATGACTGGACAAAGAAACTGTGGTATACATACACAATGGAGTTTTATTCAGTCATAAAGAAAAGTGAAATTGGGTCATTTGCAAGAAATTGGATGGCACTTGAGAATATTATGTTAAGTGAAATAAGCCAAACTCAGAAAGTCAAGGGTCATATGTTTTCTATTATATGTGGAAGACAGAGAGGAGAAAGGAAAAGACAAGACAAGTATGTGGGGCGTGTCATGAAAATTGAAGGGAGATCAGTGGGGTAGGGGAAAGGGAGAGGAACAGGGAGGAGGCTAGAGACAGGGGAAATACTGGGGAACAATATTGGCCAAATTGTATGGATATATTGTGGCATGCATGAATATGTAACAATAAGTCCCACCATTATGCATGATCATAATGCACCAATAAAAAATTAGAAAAGGAAAACTAGCAATAAAATATGTGAAACTGAATCTTGGGAATTTATCACTGTTCAGATCTAACCCTTTAGAAGGGAAAACTGAGGTCCTGGAGATAAAGTGGCTTGCCCAGAGCAGGGCAGTGTGTCAGCAGCCAGACCAAGATGTGGGCTCCTTTCCTAGTGGAACAACACTGTGGTCACAACAGAAACCATCCTGGGGTTTGGGTTAGTCCATACGAATCAGCCTGAAATATGGTTTTGGCCCCCAAAGGCGAAAAGAATTCATTGGCCTCTGTATTTTCCTTTTTTGTTCTTTTCATTTGTATGTATTTTTCTGCTTTTTTTTAATTAATTCTTTTTTATTGTTGGTTGTTCAAAACATTACATAGTTCTTGATATATCATATTTCACACTTTGATTCAAGTGGGTTATGAACTCCCATTTTTCTGCTTTTTAAAAAATTAAATTTAAGAGAAAAAGTGTTTTGTTTTGTTTGGGGTATTAAATCCAGGGGCACTGAGTTACATCCTCAACCCTTTTTAATTGTTATTTTGAGACGTTATCTCACTAAGTTTCCCAGGTGAGCTTGAACCTGTGACCCTCCTGCCTCCACCTGCCAAGTAGCTGGGATGACAGGTGTGTGCCATCTCATCTGGGTGTTTATCTCATTTTCATTTCTGATTGATTGTAAGCATTTCTCTAAATTCTTAAAAATGGGGTGTTTTCTTTGTATGCCCTATAGTGTGAAGCTTTTCAATAAGTACACTTTTCACTGAGTTAATTTATAAATAAAAATAATAATACAAATAAAAAGGAAAACTGTAAAAAGAGTACTACGGTGTAGTACAAGAAAGAGAAGTGGCATGGGTTTACTTTAAAAGGAAAACCTAAGGGTTTCGTTTAAGAATACTTCCGTGATGCAAACTTTGGAATTCGAAGAAAAACCGGAATGTTGTAAGAGAGTGGAAATTACGTTCTTGAATTAAAACTTTGCGAAACGTGAGAAGAAAAAAATGTTAGGGAACCGACTCAAATGTTCGATGTGAGCATCAATAAAGTTAATTATTGCAGTGATCTGCACAGATCAAATATGTTTAAATCTATGAGTTAATAGTGATTGTTTAAAAGTAAGGACTCTCTAAGGAGGCAAGATGGTGGAGTGGAACTGGACAGCAAATCACGAGTCCTCTGCAGTCTGGAATGGAAGTGAGAGCTGATCAGAGAGAGGGGGTGACGGAGGGAATGAGCTAAGACACAATGAGCTGGACAGTCAGCGACTTGGAGGGACTTGGAAATCCTGGAGCAGCCACAGCCAGACCTACTTAGCTTGAAAGAATTAAATCTATATGGTTTTGCTGAGTGTGGTGGTGCACATCCACAATCCTGGGCCTGAGGCTGAGGCAGGAAGACTGCAAGTTCCAGACCAGCCTCAGCAACTGAGCAAGTTCCTGTTTCAAAACAAAAAATAAAAAGGATTGGAATGTAGTTCTGTTGTAAAGCGCCCCTGGCTCCAATCTAGCACTAACATGCAATGAATAACTAAGTCTGCATGGGTTCATCCCACTTACCTATAGCAACTAGCTGAAGTAACTAGCAACTAGCACCTAGCTGAAACTAGCTGTCCAAGTAATTTTTATAAAGGAATCACTTTGGGGATGAAGGTTGCTGAACCCCTTCTCCCACCATCAACAAGGGCAGTGGGGTGGAAGAAGACAGAGAATAAGTCACTCTCAGGGAGTGTAGCATCTCGGGAACAGCAAAGGCCCCAGCTCCTGGCCACGCGTATGGGAACTGCAGCAAACAACGGAAGCTGCCAAGGTCCCAGCAGCACTGTGCAAACCACCAACTCCAGGACCCCCACAGTGGGCCGCAGTAGCCAGCAGAAGCCATCCATGCCCCAGAAATTGCCACACAAACCACACAGGCAGTCCACGGACACATGTTCCAGGGCTGCTGGCCTCATCAAGATGAGGGTCCAGATGACAGCCCACTGACACACATGTTCCAGCCACGGGTGGCCACTCATCCCTCCTGAGCCATCCAGAACAATGACCACTTTGTTGCTGAAACTCTACCATGAGTTCCGTGATCTGTTAACCTAGAAATCTACAAGGATGGACTCATACCTATTTTGACACCTCCACGCACACAAAGCATTATTGCAGGTAGGCACACAAGACTGCATTCCCAGCAAGGAGATACCTGTCAGTAGGTCAACAGGCCATCCTGGGTTGTTTCCTTGAAAACAATCAGAGAACTAACCCCTCCAGAGAGCTATTAGGGTCTGGACACCCCCCAAAGAATGGAAGGAGCCTCCTAGATTTGCTTCAGAGGTGGACTGGTGAGGATGCTACCCCCATGCCCAGAGAAACTTACAGGAAAAGCTAAGGAGATAAGAGAATTTACTAATCCTCCCCAAACTTGCTAAGATTCAAATCTGCAAGGCTCAGTAATAAATCTCAACCCACCTACCCCTCCCCCCCTCTCTCATAGCTTACAATGGAGAAACTAAAACTCTAATGTCAGTTTCTTGTTTCACAGATATTATCTTCTGTATTGACTTGATGTCTCCCTCTATTACTTGACATTATCTACAATAACACAATTTTATGTTTTTATTTTAGTGTCTTCTTTTCATTTTTTCTCCTTGTTCATGTTTATACTTTTTCTTCTTTGGTCTTTTTCTTCTTGCATGATCTGCTCCTGTACCATCATTTTTTCGTTTTCCACTCCCTATATAGTTGAATAGTATTCTACTTTATTTAATAATTAATTTCTCAGCCCTGTTTGGAACATTACTCCCCTTTCCACTTTGGGGTTAGTGCAGTTGTGGAGAATATTTTCAATATTTTTAAAGTTGTATGAGCTTGGTTCTGAAGTGGTCACAGGTACTGGTGGTTCTCTCCTCTCAAGGCAGTCCTAGGAAGGAAATAGAGCAGCATGATCATGTTAGGTGGGAGTTTTGACACCTTGGTATATAAACAGCCCAGGGCACATAGTAAAGAGAAGAAAGCTCAGTAAAAACTCCCTCATAGAACAGTACAGGAGAGAATCACCCCAGTAGATGCACAAAAATTGATAGTAATAAAGGGAATATGAGGTAATAAGGTGTCCCCCCAAATTTATAACATTCCAATAATCAACTCCATAGGCATCAAAGGAAACACTGGATAAATAATTTTAAAACCTGATTGTTGAAATAATTAGTCAACTAAATGAAAATCTAAGAAATGAACTAAGGGAGAAAATGTAGATACATTTTCTCAATAAAAAGAGGTTCTGAGAAAGAATCAAACAGAAGTACTAGAAATTAAAAACTCAATAGACCAAAAACTCACTAAAAGATTAATTAGATCATGTAGAAGATAGAATTTGCACCCTTGACGCAAGATATATGAACTTGAACACCCAGAAAGCAATGAAGAAAAAAAGAATACAAGAAACTAGGGATCAGAATATAACAAAAATTCTGGAACAAGAATTTACCATTAAGAAACAAATCAGTAATTATTGTCAACAAGGAAGGAGGGAGATACAACCAAATACAGGTAATGTGTCCAGTGACATAATAGCAGAAACTTTTCTAAACCTTGAGAATGAGGTGCATATCCAGATTCAGGAAACATTAGAACCCCAAATAGACAAGACCCAAAAAGAACTTCTCCACAATGCATTATAATTTAAGTGCCCAAATATACCAAATAATAATTGAATTCTGAAAGATTTAAGAAATAACAGATCATATTTAAAAGGAAGCAATCAAAACAACATATGATTTCTTAGAAGAAATCAAGCTCTGAAAAAAAAATAACTAGCATGAAGATTGCTATACCCAGCAAAACTATCCTTCAGAATTAAAGCTGGAATAAAAACTTTCCAAGGTAAATAAACTAAAAGAATACATGACCATTAAGCCAGCATGGCAGAAAATACTTAAAGAAATTCTGTGTGTACATAGAAGATGAAAATAAACAGAAAATCTTTGGAAACAATAACTATTAATAGAAGACTACTTAAGAAAATAAGAATTAGGATCAAATAAAATAGTAGATTTAAATTGAAATAGAAGGAAACAATCAACATTTCTCTATAATAACACTGAACGTAACTGGTCTCAACTCTCCAATTAAAAGACATAGACTGGAAGAATTGTCCAAGAAACAAGAGCCAACTTTAGTTTTTTAGAATAACTTAAAGGCAAATAAATCTAGTCTGAAAGAGAAAGGATAGAAAATGATATTTCAAGCAAATTGAGTCTGAAAGAAAGCAAGTGTAGCTACTCTCATACCTGACAAAGAAAACTTCAATTCAATTTTAATCAGAAGAGAAATAAAAGGTCATTACAAACTGGTAAAGGGAATAATTAAACAAGAAGATATAATGATAGTAAAGATGTATGCCCTCAATACTGGTGCACCTAATTATATAAAACAAACTTACTTGACAGAAAGCCTCAGATATATACCAATACAATTACACTTTGGTGATTTCGATACACTTGTCTCACCAATACCTCATGCAGGTATAAACTGGGTATGTTAGTTATGTCATTTGCAGGAAAATGGATGGAACTGGAGAGCACCATGTTAAGCAAAGTAAACCAGATTAGGAAGTCAAGTGTTATAATTTTTTCCTCACATATGGAAGCTAGAGAGAAAAAATAAAAAAGAGGGTGGGGTGTCCATGAAAATTGAGGAGAGATCAATAGAATAGAGAGAGTAGAAGAAGAGGACTTGGTGAAGAGAGGAGGGAGGGGAAAGGAGAGGTACTGGGATTGAAATCAATCTCATTCTATTATGGACAGGTACAAATATGTCACAATATTTCACTATTATGTAAAATTACAATACACCAATAAAATATTTAAAATATACAAATATATAAATATACAAAATATACAAAAATATAAAATATACAAAAACTTTCCGGTCATTTTGGAAGATACTGATAAATTATCTCATTATTTTAATAGAAGAAAAGATTCAAAGGTTCATATTGCTTTTCCTATATGATTTATACCATTGTTTAACCAGAGTCAAAGAGATTTTTGAAGTAAAATATTCCAGCAAGCATATTGTAACATCATATTCCAATATCACCTTGTGAAATCCTTAGTCCATTAACTGATCATCACAAACTATCTTTCTCCCCAAAGGACATGGTGATATTTAGGTCCGAGAGCTATCTGATGAAAGCTTGTTTCAGGGCCTTCTTGGGTTGCCTTAGAAAATGGGAAAATGTTCACCTCTTTTTCTCTGGAATCCCCTCCCCAGGTTCAAGGAATCCTGAAACTGAGAAATTGGTTGTCAGGGACAGAGGGAGTCCCTCTTGGAGCTAGTTGTTTGGTTCTATCAGGAAGAGTGGGAAATGGCATTCCTAAAGGTTCCAGGGAGTGAATTCCCCTGTTTTTTCTTTCCTCTCTTCTCTCTTCTCCATTCTCTTGTACACAAGCTCCGACGACCCACCTAAAACTCTGAGGAAGGCGAAGTTTCTTCTCTAGTCAAAGAGGTTGCCTCCATGAGTATGTGGAAGGGGGACCCCATTACGGTATGCTTGTTGCTCTCTTTCGGCTTCATGATCTAAAGAAGGCCATCATCACAGGCAACGTGCAGCCGAGTGAGACGTGTAACTCTAGTCTGCTGAATGGAAGATAGATAAGTGAGCACCCTGGGGAGCCAGGAAGTACTGGGGTGGTCATGGAGAAGAGGGTGCTTGGAAAAAATGAACCCAGAAAGTTGTGTTTTGAATTCCTGGATTTCACTCACACAGGACTCATGCACAGATAGGATTCCAAACAATGACCACAGCCAACCCCCCCCAGGTCCCAGACGGGCTGCTGGCTGACACACAATGATCTGAACAGCAACGTAAGGCATTGAAAATGGACTAGACATGGAAACCACATCCCCCAACGGTGCACTGGAACTTTTGGTTTCAATGACTGTTCAAGCAAAACCATCAGCATTCTTCATGGGGTTTAAATAAGAGCCAGAATCTCATAATACAATATTCAAAATTCTGATGATATAATAACAATATCACTCAGCTCAGGAAGAACCAGAACAATCTCATCTCCACAGAACAGAGAGTCCAAAAATAGACAAGCACAAATATAGCTAATTGGTTTTTGACAAACGTTCATAGGCAATTCGATGGAGAAAGAAAAGTCTCTCCAGCAAATGGTGCTGAAACAATTGACCTTCCATCTACAAAATAAGTAAATAATCCACTCAGATGAATGCATAAAGAAACTGTAGTATATATGCCCAATGGAATATTACTCAAGCATAAAGAAGAATGAAATTATGGCATTTGTGGGTAAATGGATGGAAATTGGAGACTATCATGCTAAATGAGATAAGCCAATCCCCCCAAAACAAAGGACAAATGTTCTCTCTGATATGCAGGTGCTGGGGGAGTGGAGATTCACCAATTGGGTAGGAGTGAGTGGGGAGAAGGGAAGGGGGATGGGAACAGGACAGACAGTAGAACGAACTGGACATAACTTTCCTATATTCTTATATGAATACATGACCAGTGAAACTCCGCATCAGGTTCAACCACAAGAATGGGAAGTTAGACTCCATGTATGTATAACATGTCAAGTAGAAACACATTCTATTGTCCTGTATAACTAAAAATAACAAATTTTTTTTAAAAAGAGGTTGAAACGAGTTAAAGCTCAGGAGAAAGTATGACTATGAAAGGATCTCTTAGAGTAATGGAGTTGTTCCGTACCTTAATCATGGTGGTTAGAAGAATCTATGCATGTGTTATCATTCATGGACTTGTGTACTGACTAAAAATGATCAGTTTTTCTATATGTTAATCTATAAGATTAATGACCTATCAGAAAAGTTTTATAGATCCCTCAGCTAAGATCTTTAAAACAGATTTTATCAGTACATAAATATAAACAGTTTTATTATTACCCTAAATTCTACTTCATGCATTCTGATGCTCTTTTCCAAACCTGGTTCATCAACATGTGATTCGTTTCAATTTGCTTTACCAAGAAGAACCACGACAGATGTGGTGGCACCTGCCTGTAATCCCAGCGGCTCAGGAGGCTGAGGCAGGAGGATCACAAGTTCATAGCCAGCCTCAGCCACTTAGTGAGGCCCTAAGCAACTCAGTGAGACCCTGTCCCTAAGTAAAACATTTTTTTAAAAGGCTGGGGATGTGGTTTAGTGGTTAAGCACCCCTGGTTTCAATACCCAGTACCAAAAAAAAAAAGAAAGAAAAAAGATAAAGAGCCACAAATTTAAGGAGAAGCACCCCCCTTTCCTCAATGTGACAAAATAAATGTCGGTCCACTTTGACTTGTTCTTCAGGGGTACCATCCTCAAGATAATGAAAACCTGATGACGGGAAGTGCTGTTTGACTGCAGCATGATGTCTCCACACACCGCCATTTCTGGACTGGCTCAGGCAAATTCTTCCCAGGATGCCTCAGGTCAGCAGTAGGAAGCAGTGACTCCCGTGGAGGCTGGTCACACTCTGCGGTTCTCCTCGAGCAACAGACGCCTGCCCCTGAGAAACAGGATAGAGAGACGCCACTGTCACTGAGACCTCAGTTGAAGACCCCATGTTCAGAAACTTGAAATGGCATGGCCAACTATGGTGGTCTCAAGGTCTGCTCCCCAATTCTCTCATAGTCCTTCCTTTGAGAGGGGGAGGCCAATTCTCCCCTTGAATGAGCTGAACTCAGTGACACATTTCAACAATGGAAGGGAAAGGAAGTCCCGTGTGGGAGACCGTGGAGACGAGTTCATAAATGTCACCGTAGTTTCCCGTCTGTTGTCTCTTCTCTCTCTGTCATGACTCACTCTGGGGAGAGCTGACTGCCGTGTCCTGAGGACACTCAGGCAGCCACGTGGAGAGGCTCACAGAGAGGAACTGAAGCCTCCTACCAAGAGTCACGTTAGTGAGGCCAGTCACCACACCCCTGTGGACCTCCGCCAGCCTCCACCTCCTGAGGGACCCCAAGACAGAACCACCTAGGAAATCCACCCCTGTATTCCTGACCCCCAAAACTATGAGATTAAAGATAGACAAAGGGGAGTCAAGGGAAGCCGGGATGGGAGTAGGAAAGAGAGAAGGAATGGGGCATCGCTTTCCCATGTTCATATATGAACACACGACCCGTGAAACTCCACAGCAGGTACAACCACAGAACGGGATCCTAATTAGAGTAAGTTAGACTCCATGTATGTGTAATATGTCAAGATCCACTCGACTGTCATGTAGACCTAAAAAAAAAAAAAAAAGATACTGGTTGTTTTAAGATGCTAAGTTTTGGGGTAACTTATTCTGCTGCAACAGATAACTAATACAACAACCATTCTAATGCTAAACAGCTCTTTGATTTAGAAAGAAGTAAAGAAAGATCATGATACATTTTAACATTTTCACCAAACTAAGAAAAACTCAAATTTATGGATTTCTTTTCCTAAAGATAAGGGAATACAAAGATTCAGGGCATTTCTTCTTTCTTTCTTTCTTTCTTTCTTTCATTTGTTTTCTCTCTCTCTCTCTATCTCTATCTCTATCTTGTTCTTTCTTTCTTTTCTCTTTCTGGTACTGGGGATTGAACCCAGGGTGCTTAACCACTGAGCCACATCCCCAGCCCTTTTCATTTTTTATTTTGAGACAGGGTCTCACTAAGTTGCATGAGGCTTCATTAAATTGCTGAGGCTGGCTTTGAACCTGAAATCCTCCTGCCTAAGCCTCCAGATCCTCTGGGATAACAGGCGTGTGCCACTGCGCCTGGCTCTAGGGCATTTCTTACAAATGATTTTTTAAGTTATTCATCTGCCTAAATAGATATACTCTCTGTGATGTTCCAGGTGATGCTTAGGGAAGCTACACTGAGTATCACCGTTGACCTCTTACCAAAGATGCCAAACTGCTAATTTGATAGACAGCTTCCTAAATAGGATATATTCTATTGACTAGACCAAGAACAAAGTCAAACAAAGAACTATGGCCAAAATAGACTCAATACACATATTTTGGCGTTAGCAAAGGGCTGCTAGATTTATTCTTTTACTTAGCAAACGCTGAGCTCACATGGAGTCCAAAGAACCCAACAAAACCAAATGTAGCACCAAGATTAAAAACGTCACCCTGTTTCTTTGCACTCACACATAAAGAACTTTCTTCTCCTTTGGCATATACCATGAGACAGTTGCCCGAGAAGTTACACTAAGAGAAAATATTTGATGTTCACATCTTCTAACACTGAAGAGGGAAAATCTGCCCAGCAACTCACAAATCAGGAAACACTTGACAGAAAAATATGCTTGGGCAGCATTGCTTGTTGCATTCTTTAAAAGGAAAATTGAAAACATAGAATCACAAGGGTCAGGCAGTTATTATTGGAATCCGGCTCTTATAAAACATAATACATACCATTTCTCCCAACTAAATTACATTACTTTGTCCAAGTCACCCGATGGGGCCCAGGATAAGGTGTTTTTCTGATGTAGATAACCATGTAGGCTTCCAAAAGCACATCCACTTAAAAGTGGGGCCTCGAAGAACACCAACAGTGACAGAAAAATGATATTTTTCTGTAACCTCAGCATCACAGAGAATAGTTCCCCAAGTTGACCAAAAAAAAAAAAAAAAAAGGAAAACTTTATTATTAAACACATAGAGTGCTATTCAGCAAAATCTGTCACTGAGGGCAATTTCCAAAACTGGGCCTTCTAGAGAGTCTCCTTTGGAACTAGGCTTTTAGGAAACTAGAAACATTTTACAGATCAAGGTATCTTTATGACTTATGTGTGTGTAAAGAAGAGGAAAAAATTTGAATACCAAATAAACAGCAACTATCAAAGTAGTGGAGGGAAGGATACAATAAAGAACAAGCCGAGCCACAGTTTCACATGAGCTTGCAATTTGAACATGTTTTTTTTTTATTTATTTTTAAAAATGTTCTTTTTAGATATACAGGACAGTGGAGTCTATTTTGACATATTACACATACACGGAGTCTAACTTTCTAATTGGGATCCCATTCTTGCCGTGGGACAGAATGTGCATTTATATATAAACAGGAAAGTTCTGTCTGATTCATTCTACTCTTTCCTATTCGCACCCCCTCACCCTTCCCTTCCTTTCCCTTTGTCTAATTCAATGAATTTCTGTTCTTCCATCCCCATTCTCCTTATTATATGTTAGCATCCACATATCAGAAAGAGCATGTGGCCTTTGGTTTTGGGGGACTGGCTTATTTCACATGGCATGATAGTCTTTAGTTACATCCATTTACTGACAAATGCCATAATTTCACTCTTCTTTATGGCTGGGTAATAGTCCATTGTGTATGTATGTCACATTTTCTTTACCCATTCATTGTTAAAGAGCATCTAGATTGGTTTCTAGCTTAGCTATTGTAAATTGACCTGCTATGAACATTGATGTGGCTGCATCACTATAGTATGCTGATTTTTAAGTCTTTTGGGGATATACTGAGAAGTGGGATAACCAGGTCAAATGGTGGTTCCATTCCAAATTTCTGAGGAATCTCTACACTGCTTTCCAGACTGGCTGAACCAATTTGCAGTCCCACTAGCAATGTATGAGTGATAAGAGAACATTTTCCCCCCCATCCTCACCAACCTGTATTGTTTAATACATAGTTTAACCATGTTTCTAAGGTCAGCTAGTTACAAAATTCTGCAGATCTCATAGTCGACCTATGTAGGCTTTTAACAAAATGTCACTTGAATACCCTAATTCAGAAAACATCTAATGTCATGCTGGTGTTGAGAAGCTAATGGCCAGAAACAGGAACTGAGTCTAGACTCTGGAATAGGACGCTATTATTGTGGAATCTTGAAGGAAGAACATGTCTCAGTGTTTTTGTCTGATCCCAAACGATATTCCTCTAAATGTACAGCCATCGAAAATGAAATGGGGACATGGTGTATACATTCATGGTGGCCACATGTTTCAAGAGAGAAGAAAAGATGGATGTGGAGACAAGAAAAATTTATTTAGAAACCCATTTTAACCAGGCATGATGGTGCACAGCTGTGATCTCAGCAGCTCAGGAGGCTGAGGCAGTAGGATCTCAGGTTGGAGGCCAGCCTCAGCAATTTAGCAAGGCCCTAACCAACTTATCGAGACCCTGTCTCAAAATAAAAAATCAAAAAGGCTGGGAATGTGGCTCAGTGGTTTAGCACCCCTGGTTCAATCCCTGCTACCAAAAAAGAAAGAAAGAAAGAAAGAAAGAAAGAAAGAAAGAAAGAAAGAAAGAAAGAAAGAAAGAAAGAAAGAAAGACTCACTTTATTTCTAGAAATCATCTAGAATTTCTCAACTCAGAAGCAAAAGTTAGAAAAGGGATACCCATTTGGAAGAAGGTAAAATTTTCTCCTTTTCAAAGCAGAACCAGGTTACCCATCACTCTCCCCTCTAAAAGGTCTGATGTATCTCTTACCTCTCTCCATATTGAAAATGAAGCCCAACCTCTTTCCAACAACAGCATCTGCTTAGATCCCATTCCCACCTGGGTTTACATGGTGCTTTAATGTTTCGTCCTCAGAGTCAGACATCCAGTAAACAGGTAACAAGCACCTGTGAGCGTGGATGCCCTAGACCTGTAGGTAATCTGAAAGTAACTAAGTGACCCTGGGGATAAGAACATGAGCTAATTTCCCGTATGTGAAATCCCCAGTGGCCACTCAGACAAACTTAAATTCTTCCTGAGCAGCAGGGATCCCTGAAAATCTGCTCCCTGGAGGGCTCTGTTGCAACCTCCTGTGTCTCTAGAACAAATCTCACCTTTGTTCATATCCCCACCCAAAGGCAACTGGAAAGCTAAAGCATAGCCTCCGTTAGAATCACCCGAGGAGCAAACCTCAGGACCCTCTCTTCAAACCTAGGGAGGGTGGAACCCTAGGTTTGCCCAGATTGAAGAAGAGTCCACGGGATCATCGAGCACGCCACAGAATGCTCCCCAGCCTCATCCTTCACATCCACATGTGCCCTCGGAACTCAGGACACTTTCAGCAGCCCAGCTGTGGTCCAGGTGTTATTTGCGGGCACATCCTGCAGACGGTTCAAGTGACTACAAAAGAAACACAGCTCAACTTTGGCAAAGGTCTAGACAGAGCTGTAATGATCTCAGAATGACATTTGCTCAGTGTGGCCAGTAGTAGTGTGATGGCAGGATGTTTTGGTGAGTGCCTACTAGGTGCAAAGCACATAGTAGGTGATTTCATGAGTTGCTTTTCAATCTTTTCAACCTGCAAAAAAAAATCACTGTTATTTCCCCATTCTACAGATGAAAAGATGGAGGCTGAAAAGGGGATGAATGATTTATTTGTTCAGTGACACAGAGCTGGGAAATCAGAACCAGACCCTGCTGACTCCAAAGCCTTTATCTCCTTTCCCACTGACCCGTTCCCCACCTAAAAGCACCAAAGGAAATATTCTTAATTTCTTCAAGATTATTTGTCATTTATCGGCGTGGTCCCTAAAAGACCCCTGCTGAAATGTATAGGGGGGTGGGCAAATAAGGAAGATGATTCTATTTGATACATTTGTCTCTGACATGTTGACCAGATTCCCAAGTGACATATTTAAGATGCCATTGACACTTCTATGGGATGATTGGGCAATTGTGTGCCATTCTCTGGCTTGAAACATTTAACTCACCCAAGTGAATGAGATGTGATAAAATGACATTCAAAATGGAGTTTGAGGAGGTTCTGTGTGAGCATCAAAGACATAACCCATAATAGGGCACAGGATTGGAAATGTCCCCCCTAACACCCATCTGTCTACAGTGCTATTTATAATCTCTTTACCCAGCAGCAGGAAAAAAAAAATGGAAGTCACTTCAGGTAGCAGGGGGGTAAGAGAGAAAACTGATAAAGGAGAAAATACTGTCACAAGAGACCAGGCTTTTTAATTGGTTTCATCTCTTAAATCCTCCAGGCCAATATTTTGAGCAAGAGGGAAAAACAAAATCACCACCCACGCAGGCGATTCCATCCAACCTCCCACCCTGAGACGAACACTCCAGATAAGCCAAGACACCTACACAAACAGCTCATATCTTTATTTAGAAACTCTCATCCCACTGTTGGGAGAGAGTTCCTAATCAAGACAGCGAGAGATGAAACTGTCAAGCAGAAAGAGAAATCACACAATTAAGAGAGACTTGGATCCCAGCTCCTCAGGCTCTCGTTGTTCCTAGGAGTGGGCACGGGAGCCCCCTGACCACCTCCCCAATAGGCCCTCCTCATCCAATCTAAAAAAAAAAATGCAAAACACCCTCAGTTCAGCCCAGGAGCCCATGGATGCCACATAAAGGTGACGGGGACCCAAGAACTTCCAGCATTTTCCGACACTGTTAATGATGTGAACTTTGTTCCATCTAGAATGTCTCATCCTGGACTCGTAGGAATCGCAAGGTAACCAGAAAAATGGCAAGAAGTGCTTCTGCCTCCAAGAAAGCATAAAACAAATAATGCCTGGTGCTCCATTTATTTGAAGTCCCAGCCATGCTACGTTATAGTTAATGGACTTTGCCCGTCTCCATTCTGGCAGGGCTGAATTGGAACAAAGAAGGAGTTACAGTGAAGAATTTGTGCAGCTATATCTGGGGACCCAAGCGGGCCGACAGAAGCAGGCCAAATGGTGTCTCTTAAGATGAACAGTCCCAATCTTGAATGTCTCTACCATATGCTGTACCATAATGTCTCTGCAATGAGATGGATTAAGGGTTCCAGTCTGCCACCAATAGCCAAAGGACATCCACTGATAATCACATATTTTGTTCTACGGACAGATAACAGCAGCCCACAAATGAGATGCGCCTCCTCTCACGCACACGGTTACATGAAATCAATACTTAATTACAGCAGGCCTGCATGTGTCCGTGGTGGTCAGGTCTGGTGAGGAAGTCGCACAAAGTTCCTCCAGTGAGTTAATGAGACTCAGAAGGGTTGGGGCATGCTGGAAAGACGGTGGCCCCTTACTAATCTCTTTCTGAGTTTTAGAGTTAATGAATCCCCGTGTGTGAACACTAGGTTTGGATTGGAAGGAAGCTATGAGCAACACCTAACGATGTCATTGAGGGGAAGGTGCTGCCCCAGGGAGCGGTTTCTGGAATGCTCTTCAGATCTCAGCATTCCCTGGTGGACACGCAAAGCCTCCTGATACAGACCCTGGGAGAAGCAGGCAGCATCCTCGGTTTAAAAAAACCAGAACCTTCCACAGGAGGGTTAAGATGAAATGTGCACTAAAGTATCCAAGCCTTTCTGGGTTTCTGCTTATTAAATTGCTAAACAGGATGCATCCAGGAGCATCCCAAAGGAAAACTATCGAAAGAACTGAAAACATGGAATCAACAGGGTGCCATGGTCATGGATCCCGGCCCTCCTGTCCCCAGAAGCTGCAAAATACCTTGCAGTTCAAGCTACTTGTCCATAAAACAGGGATGACCTTCTTCTGACTAAACCAGAGGGCCACCGTGAGAAAGATCAGAGAGGCAGAAAGTGCTTTGTAAACTAGGACCTTCCAGATCCCCCTGTAAGAGATTATTATTATTATTTTATTTTAGAAGTGATAGGACCTGGGGATTGCAATCTCATGAATAATCGAAAAGAAGTGATAGCTCCATTTGTTAAATTCTCAAAGCAATGTTAGGCAAGGTCACCCTGGGACACACACACACAAGAAAAGAGGGGAATGAACTTGGAGAAAAGATTCCAACCACCAAAGCCAAGGATATAGGCGGGGGAAATCCTGCCTTCATTTATCTATGCCACACTCGGAAGACTATGCCAAAGAGCGTTCTACCTCCAGGATGTATGTTCCTGCAAGAGATTTTTCATTGTCCTTCAAAAAAATTGTTTTCACTTTATTTTATATAGTCACTCCTTTTCGGAATGTATTTCTTTGCTTTTATCAAATACAAAGTTCTATGGGTTTATTTGTTCAAGAAAATATACCGAATCATTCCTTGAAAAAAATAAATGAATTGAAGAACCCTAAAGATATTTTTAGAAATAATATTAAAGATATGATAGGGAAAGAGAATGAAATAAAACAAGAAGAGTCTCCTTCACAGGATAGCGGAGGAGTATGGCCTTCAAAGGAGGGGTGGGTGGGGCTGCTTGCAGAAGAGAACCCAGCTCTGTAGCTGGGCTGGCCTCACCACTGGCCAGCTGTGTGACTTTGGGTGGGTGACAAGAATTCCTGGGGTCTCCATTGCTTCATCAGCAAGATGGCACACGAAGACTTCCAAGGCTTGTTACAGGACTCCTTGGGCCAAGGTTAGCAGAGGGGAAGCCTGCACCCTTCCACATGCTTCCAGAATGTTCTATACCCACCTTCTGGCTATGCCTGAGCTAGCAAGAAGCCCTCCTTGAAACCAATCACTGAAACCTCCCTTAATCCTAAGTCAAGTTTGCTCCTGTGACTTCTATCACTCATCACCTCTGCAAGAGCCGAGAGACGTTTCACAACTGAGAAATCATCCTTGCACAGAAATGAAAACTCTTCATTGAATTCACAATGGGTGTGTGTGAAAGCAAGAGGGAGTTGTCAGACATGAGTGCCCCGGTTTACTAAAACCAGAACCTTCTACAGGAAGGTTAAGATGAAATGTGCACTAAAGTAGCCAGGCCTTTCTGGGTTTCTCCTTATAAAACTGCTAAACAGGATACATTAGGTAATTGATATATTGCTAATTTAAACCATATAGTACTCCAGCAAGTTGGGGCATTGTAGATGGTACAGATATTGCAACCCTTATGAAATTGCAAAGCTACCATGATTAATGCAGATTTGAACTACAAGAATTCAAAATGATGTGACCTGGAATAGGTTGAACCTCTCTTTATGGACAAAATTGGAAATAAAGCAACCTATCCCCACCAGATTCAAAGTCTATTGACAATCACATACTTTAAACTCAGAGGGAAGCCCAGCAAACTAAAAGCTGAGTTGACGGTAGAGTCACATTGGGGACATTGATTTTAGCTGGTAAATGAAACTCACTTCTATTTTTTGTCAGTATTAATCTTGATATATATGAATTTTGAATATGCAAGGACTTTAGGGATATATTCTTCAAATACAGTACCACCTCTCTGTGTTTGATTGTCATTTATCATTTAGGAACTAAAAATTTAGACAAAATGCCTAAAGCCTAAGGACTACTGGGAACCAGCAACATGGAATGGCATATTAGTCAGGGTTCTCTAGAGGAACAGAAAGAACAGGAGATATACATATAGCTATTATTACAAGAAGGGGATTTATTAGGTTGGCTTACACAATCAGAAGCCGGATAGTCCATAATGGCCAACCGCAGGCTGGAGAGCTGGAGGAACAAGTAGCTGCGTGTTCCAAGATGCTTGGCTCAGAACAAGAGGGATCAGTGACACTACCCCAGACTGGGACCAAAGGCTTCTGGAAACTCCCTGGAAAATCACTGGTGGAGACTGAAGGAACTGACATCCTCAGGCATTTATAGCAGAAAGGCCTAAGGACTAAGGAAACAAGCCTGCATCTGATGTCACTTCTTTGTTCTTCCAATATTTGTTCCATCCAAGCCTCCAACCTATTGGACAGTGCTGCCCACACTTAAGAAGGGTCTCCACTTCAGTTCGCTATTGCATGTGTCAATCATTCCTAGTCACACCCTCATTGACACACCCAGAAGCCTCTTAATCTTAGCCATCTCTTAATCCAATCAAGTTGACAATTCAAATTCATCATTACAAATGGATGGTTTTCAAAAGAAGAAAGAGATTTTGCTTTACAAGTTACAGCCTACACCTGGAGGATACCTAATCATTTTACCCGAGAGGACACACATTTATAAAGTGACATTGGTCTCAGTATCTACAGCAGGCTCAGGATCTCAGACATGCTGCTGGGGCTTTGTGTGTCTCTCTCTTTAGGCTACTGTAGTCACTAACTGAGGGTTCTCAAACTCACAGGAACATTCAGGAACTGCTCTTGAAGTATTTTCACATACATTAATGCAGATTGCTCCTGGTGTCCTTAATAACTCTGTGAGGTGGCAAGATGGGGAAACGAAAATGCAAAGAGAATAAGAGGGTTGCACAAAGTCACAAAACTGAGCAGTCTGAGAACCAGATCTTCAGCCTCTATGCCAGGAGGTCACTATCAAGCCAACGTGAGCTTGTACTTTGGAAACAGTCTGAGAGGAGAAGGTAGGCTCTCCATTCAGGGTCATAGTCATCTTCACACCGTGGACTGTGTGCTTGCTGTTTGGAGTTTCTCCATGTTCATCCTTTTAAAGATACCCCTGCTGTATTCATCAGCAGGACAGCTGAAGGAAGTGACCCATTCTCTCCTTCCAAGGTTGACAATGTGAGCAGATAATTCAACTGGATGATTCCTTTCTGGAATCTCGGTGTCAATCAATGAAAGAACAGAAAGAAAATGGTTGGGTCTCATTCAGGAAGCCACAAACTCTAAGGATGTTACAAAATAATTCTTACTAACTAGAAGAGCCTTGGGTCCTAACCTCCAGGTTGATTTTTTCGGTTTCCCACTGATTCTATGAGCAATTCTAACCCAGCCAATTCCTGTTTGGGTAAATTAGCCAATTGGTTACTTGTAAGCAAAGAAACTAGTTCAGAACCAAATTATGTCTATATCTTTGCATATACACTGGGGCCCAAAGTATAAGAGAAGTGAGAGTTTCAGTGTGTGACCTCATATGTGTGTACATCATGCATGTACACAGGTGTAAGCTTGCTGTCTCAAAAGCATAGGCCTCATGTACAAAAAATGACTTGCAACTTTATTTCTAATATATTATATCTTCTGGTTATTGAAAATACTGGGCTAAATTTTTCATGACCTAAATGGGAGCTTAAGAGAGCTCTTACTGGAAGAGAAATTTAGCTTCATCTAATGTGTTTTTTTCTTACTATTTTATGCCATGTTTCATTATTCTGATTTTTCTTGTTTATAACTAAAAATCAAAACAATATATTTGTGTGACAATTGGGTTATATGATTTTTGAGGGGGGATAGAATATCATTCCAAACTACCATCAGGCTTCTGATAATGTACTTGGCCTGCCATGTGTGTGTGTGTGTGTGTGTGTGTGTTTTGAAAATATTCCCTTTGTCTTTGAGAAAGTTGAAGCAGTTACCCAGAAGTTGTGGATCAGGAATCCCCAAGATATCTATCAAACTTAAATTGACTTTATCACATTTCTTCACTCCATAGCTTACTTCTTTGATGGCATGCTTTTGCCCATGATCCCAGTAATTCCAAAGCAATGACATTTCCAAGAAAAGAAATGCAATAAGCAAAGTAAATTCATAAAGCAGGGCTCTGAATGCTTTTCTACCATCTTGGGTTTGACGTTTGATCCTAGAAGATGTACACAGAGATGCGGGGAGATCATTTATAATCTTTAGTCTGATGACAGCAACGATGCTGAAAGATGCCCTCCCATGTCTGGAGATACTTGCTCAATTCTTTGTAATTAAAAAAAAATGTATTGGGTATCAATATATGCACAGCAGGATGCCGTCCCCCTCAAGTTTATGATCATGTGGCTAGAGGATTTCAGGCTAGACATGGGCTGAAGTATCTAGATCTCATAAAGATAATCATACTGATAAACTGCTTCCCCAAGTTTATTGTTAAGGTTTTTGCCTGAATTTGGATGGATTTATGTGTCTTTGCTGACACTGAACATTTCTAGAAATATCATAGATAAACTGGGGTTTCAGAAGAAAGGGAGGAGAGAGGAAAACAGGAACAAAAGGAAGGAAAGATATATTGTTTTCTACTTCCACTTATAGACTAATTACTTATCTCTAGATTTATCGCTATTGGAAAAATGTCAATCCTAGACTTCCCCATTACTTGGCTCCTATCATATTCTCTCCTTTGATTTATCAATTATATATTTTCTTTTCAGAATGTGCAAACACATGTTTATATTATCTCATTTTAAAAGTATCCTTAGGAAGGAAAGTACCAGGCTTTGTGCAGGATAGGCTTTATCAGACAGCCCAGTGGAGATGGATTTTTTTAAACAAATTTGGTTTGAGGGGAATTATCTATGCTGATCTTCCCTCTCATTAATGCAAATATTTAAAAATTAACTCTATGCACAAAATACACTTTTGTCAAAGAGGCATGCAGACTTAATTAAGAATTTAACTGTGAATGTTACTGTAAAAGAATTACAATTGCATCTAATGTGAAAGATTTTAATTTTTCCCCTGTCTAGTTTATTCATAATTGAGGTAAAATTATGATAATCAGGTATTATATGCCAGGTTACACAAATGAATAGTAGGAACATCAAGTTTTAAAAAATGATCATCTACTCCAGCTTTTCATTCTATCAAATTTGGGGAAAGTTTAGGTTATACATATTGATGAGGCTTTATTACTATTTCAGTTCGCCAACTAATCATCCATCCAACACCCATTCTGAAAATACAGCTCTGCATTCAGGCTACCCAGGTACTACCAGTGAGTCCATCAATGGAATGCATTCTTATTCCTATGAATTCCATAAATTTCCCATCAGGGATCTAGGCTGGCACCACCATCTCGGGAAGTCTTCTTACTCTCCCTTGCCCTGGATTTGGGAACCCTCTTGCATGTTCCCATAGCAAGATGTCTGGCCTCTGAAAAGAAAGAATTCAACCTACAGTAGTAAATGCTTGTTTCTCATAGTAGATGGTGAATTCAGAATACAATGACCATGTCTCCTGCCTGCTATGGTACCCACAGAAATGTTCATTAGAAGACATCTTTAAATGAGTGGATGTAACAATAGAATAAATACTGAGCATGGGTTAAATGTTCTCTTTCTGGGGATATGACAATATGCAAGGTAAGAACCCGAGTCTTTATGAAGCTTACATCCTACTGAAGGGGATGCTCTCCTCTCTTATGATAAGATCCCAAGATTTGAGTATGGGTTTCTTGTATGCATATTTTTGAAGTTTCCTTGTTGGCTGCTTTGTTGATTGGTTGAGGTCATTTTACTTAATGGTTCTCTAGTGGGGTGTTTTCTACCAGGTCAGACAAGGATAAGGGATTATTCCTGCTTTTCCCATGTCATTTTTTTCTTGTGACTCATTCTCCCTTGAGAACCTCCCAGGAAAGAGAAGTGACTGGGTTAAGGCAGGATCTGGCATTTCCAGGATTTCTGATTGAATTACTCTCTCATAGCAGTCACCATTAGCCATCCCACCCCTGTTTGAGCAATCCACCCTGATCTAATTCTCTGAGTCCCTGTCTTGTTAATCCATTTCATATCATTAAGTTGGGTCATATGAAAAATGCTGATTATCGACATGTGCCTACATTACATATGAACTAATATTCCTGTCTTGTTACATTTGCACTTATTTCTCACAGCTTTATCTATTGCTTGCAATAATAATCTTTATGATTCACCTGCCTCCAGTTTATTTTCTATACCAGAGGCAGAATTATCCTTTATAAAATAGGGGTATTAGACCACCACTCCCCAACTCAAAGTTCTGCAAAGACTCCCCATCACACTTGGAAAGTCCTTACCACATCCCCAGAGGCCTCCTTTCATGATCTGATTCCAGTCTCACCCTTGAGTCTCTTTTTCCCACTCCCTTGAACTGACCTTGCATCTCTCAGAATATGCTCAGCCTGTGGCCATCTTAGGGACCCTTCTGCTCTTAAAACCCTTTTTATCAGATGGCTGTTTGAACATTTAATTATAAATCCCTTTACTTATTACTTCAAACAGAAGTCACTACAACACTGTGTTTTCTGGCTTTATTTTTCTTCCAAATCACTTGCCTTAGGTGTTCATTTGCTTATTGTCTGTCTTTCCTCCTGAATGTAGACTCAACTAGTGAAGCCCTTGGTTAGTTATATCTCTACCTTAGGGATTGAAGCACTGTCCGACACATAGTACGTACCCACCAATTTCTGTGGAATGAATGAATGAAGAAATTATACATTTCCTTGTTGACAAACTGCCCAACTAGCTGTCCTTTAGAGTATCACCTCCTCCTGAGTTATTAGTACTGAGTTCTCCCACATCAACCCAAGTAAGGACCTTGCAAGCACTAATAGTTGTGTACACCTGCACAGTACAATATGGCAGCCATGAGCTGCACATTGGTACTGAGCCCTTGAAATGTAACTAATTCTAATTAAGATGTGCTCAAAATGTGATATACACATCAGATTTCAAAACTTTAGCATGAAAAACAGAATGTAACATATCTCATTGAGATATTTTATTGCATGTTAAAACAATAATAATTTGGATATATTCAGTTAAATAAAATGTGATTAAAAATAATTTCATCTTTTTATCTTTTTTAAAATAACTATCCAGGAAATTTGAAATGATACAAGAGTTTGCACTTGTGGCTTGACTTATATCTCCATGGGTCAGCTCTAGACTAGGACTCGTCTCTATGAAAATAAAGTATAAAGGGATTTGAGTCGTATGATTGGAATTCTGGACTTTTCGTTGCTAGCCACAAGGTTGAGCAGATGTAAGTTTTATGAACCTCATTTGCTTGTCCATTTCATGTGTGCAATAGAAGTTACATTGGAAGATGGTTGTGAGAAATAATGAAATGACAGATATATGAAAAGGGCTGATATTGTAAGGGTAAAAGAAATTGAAGTTAAAGTGTAAAAGTTAAAATGTAAAGGACCAGGCATTGTAAACCTGCTTCTAAACTGCAAAGCATGGGTTAAATTCCTGATGTAGTTAAGACAATGCCCTACTGGCCATTTAGTTGATTTATAGCATTCAAGACCCTGTGCAGCTTGTCACTTAGGCATTCAAGACCCAAACCAATCAGTTTGAATGTAACCCCCTCCTTAGGAAGGACCTATCACTCCAGCCTGACCTGTTCCCGCCAATGTATGTACTAATCAAATCTAAGAATTGTTGTTTGACTTTCCCGCGGTGTATGATGATTTGTTAAATGAGACTGTGATGTATGTAAAGTCCCGCCCTCCCCCAAAAAAGTGTACTTAAGCATTGCACAACCCCTGCTCTGGGCTCTGGGCTTGCTGGGAGCCATTAGCCAAGTAGGTATGACAATTTCCTTGCCAGCGTACCCCATGTTGCTGACATGTTGCAGCGACATTGAATGTAGGTGACCTTGCTCAAGGACCAAGGCAGATTAGGGTGTTCCCGGTTTTAAGATAATCGTGTTTAAGGCGTTCCCAGTTTAGGTTCCAGGTTTAAGGTTTAAGATTATTCCTCCCGGGAATAGGGCGTATCCTGCTGCCTGAGTTCCCCTTGAGTTCTCACGGGATTCAGACAGTATATTTTGGAGATAGAAGCCCAGTGGAGGTGGATTTTGGCAGAGAACGTGGATTTCCCCAGAACGTGATTGTAGACGGCTGGTGTGAGTTCGGGAATAAAGAGTTGCTGTTTGAATCTACAAGCTGTGTGGTGGCTCGTGATTGTGTGCCCAGCCAGACTGCGGCATTTGTGCCCAGCCAGACTGCGGCATTTGGTGGCCCCTACGGGGAACTTCTGAAGTTTAGAGGTAAGTGAAATTGCTCGCCCCTGAGGAAGAGCGAAAGAATGGGTGACCAATTCAAAAAACAATGTGTTATTGTTTTGATTTATTTTGTTTTTATTTCAAGTTGCCTGTTCCTAGAACTTTCTCAGGCAAACTGGGAAAAATTGTTGAATCAAGGTTTGAAGTTGTTCGCCTCCGAGCAAGAGAAATTGTTAGAGGAAGAAGGCACCACAGTGAGACCAAGAACAATTAGGGCATATGTTGATACAATACAAAAATGTAGCCCATGGCTTTTTAAAGACGAGTTATTAAGTATATCAATGGGACCATCATGGTATCCTGTAGAAAGATTTTTCTTCAACAAGAAAGAGAGGGCTAGTTCTGTTTGCTACACTTGTCTAAGATCTTGGTTTCTACAAAGTTCTGATTAATTTACAAAGCTAAAATGTTGAAACAACAACCACTCTTTACTTATTAAGTTCCATAAGGTAATATATTTGAACATTATGTGTGTTTTCATAAATTGGTAAATGGAAAAATGTTTAATATTGCTTTGTGTCTGTGTCTTTGCTAAAACAAGGTTACTAAGAGTTAAGATTCTATTATGTGTAATTTATATACAAAGAGTAGAAAAATTTTCAGTTGGGTTTCAATTATAGTATTATAGTATCATAAAAAACATGAAAGTCTTTCATCTTATTAAAGTGGAATAATTTGTCTAAATCAGAAATTTTATAAGAGTTGTTTCAAAATGTAAATTTATAAAAAGGGTTAACGGTTAAAAAAGAGATAGAAAAAGATTCAAGATGTGGAAATATATTTTAATATAAAAGGTTAAAGGAAAAAGAAATGATTCTAGATGAGATAATCTGTGTGGTAAAGTAAAAAGTTGTAAAATGCCATTTAAAAGCTTGAGAAAGAAAAAGGTATTTGTACATGACAGATTGAGACAAAGCTTCTCAATGGAGTTAAAAAAAAAAGCCTTTGGTTGAAGGGCAGCCATGTAAACTAACATTGAAGCGATTTAAACAAAATCTAAGCCTCGTTTAAAAGAGTGAAGCTGTAGGTGGTGAAAAAGTACATTTAAAAGTACAGTATAGATGATAATTAAAAGGCTTTAAAAGGTTAAATTGAAGGTGGTCGAGATACCTTCATGGCGAAAAAAAGATTGCTTTATTGCATCATTCGAAGCCTAGTTAATCTTAAAGGCATTACTTTAAAAAAAATGGGAAGATAATAGGATAAAATATACTTAGATAAAGAAGATTAAAAATTTGAAGTGAAAAACTTTAAAGACAGAAGAATAGAAAGTTCAAAAAAAAAAAAAAGATAAAGAAGATGTAAAAAGATAAAAAAAAATGTAGGAAGACAAAAATTTTAAACCCACAAAATAGGAAAAAAAAAAAAAAACTAGGAGGAAAATAAGCAACTAAGGGTAAAAATACAAACCTTAAAAAAAAAAAACAACAACTAAAAGATAGAAATAAGATAGAAAATGGTTAAAAATGTCAAGTAAGGTATTACACAGATAGAAAATGCAAAAAGCTAAGACAACTATTAGATACAGACATATACTTATTAAAGCAAAAAGAGGAAATTGGAAAGGGGTATATATCCCCCAAAGATAAACTTAAAATAACGCTTTTTACTCTAAACTTTTTAAATTTGGATTCATCAGGACTTAGTGCTGCGGAAAGGCATATGTATCCAAAAAATGTACATAAGCCTAAAGTACTTTGGAAAGATATTCTAACAGGACAATGGAAAGGTCCTGACCCAGTGATTGTCTGGAGTCGGGGGTCTGTTTGTGTTTTTCCACAGGGAGAACAGCAGCCCATTTGGATTCCAGAGAGATTAACT
Source organism: Marmota flaviventris (assembly GCF_047511675.1). NCBI lineage: Eukaryota > Metazoa > Chordata > Mammalia > Rodentia > Sciuridae > Marmota > Marmota flaviventris. The sequence continues at coordinate 171,243,607 of NC_092498.1, read as the reverse complement.
AAAACAGTCTCTACAGATCGAAAAGAAGATGATTTGACTCAAATCCATAACAGCTGATATCCAGAACTCCAGCTTGGCCATTCTTACATCTGCGACAGTGATTAACCAGGATGCTTTTTTCAATAGCTATTTTATTATTGCATTTTTCCACATCATAAGGTTCTATTTTTATTTTTTGAGCTCATACAAACCTAGGTTAATGTTTTTCTGATCAGTTTTATTTTTTGACTGTGGAGTTTTTAAACATTGCAATGGAGATTTCACCCAGGTAAAGCTACAAGGCCTTTACTATTTTCTTATGTGTTGTACGTTTGTGTACACTCTTGTGTTTTGTGTTGTATGTCTGTATGTGCGTATGTCCATATTTCTTATATGAGGAGCGCTCATGAAAAAATGGATCCGAATTATTATTATTTTTATTCACGTGATTTAAATGGTTTAATTTAAATTAGGTAAACAGCTGTTAAGGATTGTTTTTAAAGGTGGTTAACAGATCTGTTTGTTTACTAGTTTAAATTAGGTAAAAGGCTGTTAAGGATTGTTTTTAAAGTAGGTTAACAGATCTGTTTGTTTACTTTCACCTTTCCTTTTCATTATATTTAATAATTCTTTTCAGGATAATGTCTCTTTAGCATCATTGCCAGAATTCCTATCTCCATCCCAGTGCCGGTGAAGAACTCAACAAGTAATGCTCAATCAAAGAGTCAACTTACTTTGGGAGGAAACGGATTTTGGGAGGAAATGGACATATTGATAGATTCCTCTGCTTTGAACTGCTTGCAGAACTTGCCTGGACTATGTAACTATCGTTTGGTGCAGCGAATTGTGTTAATGCTGGCATATCTTTGCTGATGGTGTCACTAGTGATGCAATTTTTATTTCCTTGCCAGCGCACCCCATGTTAATTGTGGTAGTGCTGACATATCTTTGCTGATGGTGTCACCAGTGATGCAATTATTTCCCAAGGAGCCGTCAATTGGCTTGGTGTCGTGGCATTTCTGTATCCTCCTCCCTTCTGCTAGTGATGGTCTAAAATTTGGGGGCCAATGGCTTATGCTGGACCGGTAGTCAGTGACGGGTATGATTCAATTGCAGTGGTATCAACCTAAGACAGGAGGCTGACGCCTAAAGGTCAGTTTTCCGATGACGGGTAAGAACCATATGTTGAATTGGACAACCTACCAGACACGGTCCTTAAGCCACATTGCTTGTTGTTTAATTAATCAGAAGGGGGGAGATGCTGGGAGCCATTAGCCAAGTAGGTATGACAATTTCCTTGCCAGCGTACCCCATGTTGCTGACATGTTGCAGCGACATTGAATGTAGGTGACCTTGCTCAAGGACCAAGGCAGATTAGGGTGTTCCCGGTTTTAAGATAATCGTGTTTAAGGCGTTCCCAGTTTAGGTTCCAGGTTTAAGGTTTAAGATTATTCCTCCCGGGAATAGGGCGTATCCTGCTGCCTGAGTTCCCCTTGAGTTCTCACGGGATTCAGACAGTATATTTTGGAGATAGAAGCCCAGTGGAGGTGGATTTTGGCAGAGAACGTGGATTTCCCCAGAACGTGATTGTAGACGGCTGGTGTGAGTTCGGGAATAAAGAGTTGCTGTTTGAATCTACAAGCTGTGTGGTGGCTCGTGATTGTGTGCCCAGCCAGACTGCGGCATTTGTGCCCAGCCAGACTGTGGCATGGGCTGTTCTCCCTTCTTGAGTGGGCACGGAGCCCTAGCATGCTAGATCAATAAATCCCCTTCTGCCAATTGCATGAGTGGTCACTTGGTGGTCTCTTTCTCCGACGCTTCGCCGGACCCTTACAATATATCCAACGCATGGAGAACATTCTGCTTTTTCCCTTCTCTCACTGAGGCTAAAGTCCTGGCACCCATTTTGTCAATTCCCCCATACTTACACCTGACCAGGCCAGTCTGCGTCCAGAGCACTGGTAGAAATGAAACATCTGTATAGTCATTTCACAAGGATGTTGGAGCATCTGCTCTGTACAAGGAATTGTGCGGGGCCAGGTATGGTGGTGAATGCCTGTAACCCCAGAGGCTCAGGAGACTGATGCAGGAGGATCATGAGTTCAAAGCCAGCCTCAGCAAGGTGCTAAGCAACACAGTGAGACCCTGTCTCAAAATAAAATACAAAATAGGGCTGGGGATGTGACTCAGTGGCCAAGTGCCTCTGAGTTCAATCCTTGGTACAAAAAAAAAAAAAAAATTAAAAAAAGGAATTGTGCTGGACTGGAAGTAGGGAACAAGATTTTCAAAACTCTGGGCAAAATGAGGAAGAAGGGGCCTTACAGTGTCCATGTGGGAGACAGACTTGACCCCACACCTGTTCATTGTCCCATTCTCCTCCTGGGCCAAAAAGGAGAGTCTTCTGCCAATTCTCTGTCCCTCAGTCATGGCCTGTTGGCAGGTAGGACCTTCCCATCGCAGGCCTGTGTGGCTCTGAAATCTGTGCCCCAGAATCTGCTTGAGAGCAAAATACACAAACCAACAAGCTCTGGCAACCAACCATGCATGGTTTCTCAGCCCTCTCCCTGACAGTATAGGGTAACTCCAGGAATTTAGAGGTTTTTTTTTTTTTTTTTTGGTACCAAAGATTGAACCCAGGGGCACTCAACCACTGAGACACATCCCCAACCCCTTTGCTCCCCCTTTTTAAAAATTTTTATTTAGAGACAGGGTCTTGCAAAGTTGCTTAGGGCCTTGCTAAATTGCTGAGGCTGACTTTGAACTCCTGATCCTCCTGCCTCACCCTCCAGAGCCTGGGATTATAGGCATAACCCACTGGACCAGGGATTTGCATTTTCAAAAGCTCCAACAGGATATCCTGATGCATATACAACTAGGATTAAGAACACTGGGAAGGGTGTTCACAAGTCTTATGTTAGCATTTTCACCTCCAGGCAAATCATAAAGCCTCCCAGAATTTCAGATTCCTTGTCTGTTCTGATATCTATAAAGAAGGAAGATGTCAGGATTGAATGATGTAGGGTTTGGGAAAGCATTACATATCCACATATGGTAGCGATTTAAGTGTCATTAAGAAATAAAAGGGGGAACAGTGGTATAAAAGAGAGCCTCTTGAACACCATTTCCTATTTTCTGTGGCATATTTTCCTTCAAATTTTGAGCCATCCATTTTTTTTTCTTTTTTTAATTTGCTAGAAAAGTTGTAGATTCACAGCAAAACCGATCAGGTGGTACAGAGATTTCCCATATGTCTCCTATCCCCACAAAACCATAGTCTACCCCACCACCAATACCTCCCACCATAACAGATGAAACCTATATTAAGGCCTCATTATCACCCAAAGCCCAAAGTTTACACTAGAGTTCTTTTTTTATTTTTATTTTTTTTAGTACTGGGGATTGGACCCAGGGGCACTTAACCACTGAGCCACATCCCTAGCCCTTTTTTATATTATATTTAGAGAAAGAGTCTCGCTGAATTGCTTAGGGCCTTGCTAAATTGCTGAACTCATGATCCTCCTGCCTCAGCCTCCCCAGCGGTTGGGTATTCATTCTCGATGGACATCATATTGATTTGGACAAATGTATAATGAACCACACAAATCTACCATTATTGTCTCCTGAAGGTTTTTCGTTTCAGCTGCCCTTCAGAATCTCTGTGCTTCACCCATTCATCTCTCACAGCCTCCATACTCTGGCAATCACTGATCTTTTGACCATCTCCTTAATTTTGCCTTTATAAGAGTGCCATATTGTTATCATTGCACAGTACGACGGCTTCTTTTTTCATATTGGCAACTTTCCTTTGTAATATGTATTTCAAGTCCTGCCATGTCTTTTCCTAATTGGATAGGACTTTCATTTCCACAGTGGCTAACATTGCATTCACCCGCAGGTTTTTAGTTACTCATCCGTTCACCTACTAAAAGGTGTCACAGTTGCTTTCAAGTTTGGAAATTAAGGATAAACTGCTATAAACAAACATGGGCTGTTTTTTGAGTGTACACATGGTTTCAATTCCAAGATGCATGATTCCTGGACCATATGTTAAGGGTATGGTTAATTTTAAAAGAAACCAACAAACTGTCTTCCAAAGTGATTATACCATTTGTATTCCCAACAGCAGAAACAAGAGTTCCTGTTCCCCCAACATCCTCATCTGCACTGGTTGTGTGGTGTCTGTGTTCTAATAAGTAGACAATGGCAGCTCATTATTTTGTAATTCCCTAATGATGAATGATGGCAAGCATCTTTTCATATGCTCATTAGCCATTTGCATACCTTTTCTGATGATGTTCAGATCTTTTTCATCAAATGGTTCAGTTTCTGATTGTTGCATTTCAAGCCTTCTTTGTGTGCTTTGGATAAGACTCCCTTCCAGATGTCTTTAACAAATATTTTCTCCCAGTCTGTGGCTTGCCCTCTCATTCTTTCAAAAGCCATCAGTTTTTGTTGTTGGTGTTAGTTATTCTCAAACTTCTAGGACAAATGTTCTAAGTGCCAACCTAATGGGGCATTTTATATTGGTGCACCAAAGCAATTACCACTGAAAATCCAATCACACTGTCGATGTTTTTAGTTAAGACTAATGAAGACATGTCTCCTGTGGACAATGGTCGACTCTTTTTCATGCTGTGCAGATTTTCAGCTTTCTAGCTTAAATGTGACTCCATTACCCTCCGCCCCAGAACACTACCTTGGACCTTACCATATGAATCCGCATTGATTGGCACAGTAAAGAAAGAGTTGGGAAGAAGCTACCCTGGGATGGTTGATTTAGGATTTTTGTTCACAAATCAGATGGCTAAAGTTTTTTAAACTTCCCCAGAGGTTGCAGACAGTAGCTGGAGCACATCTGGCGCTTCATTTCATCTTAAAAGTAAGCTGAGGCCCAGCTTTTCTCTGGGCTCCTGGTCCTGGGCCTTGGCCAGGAAGCCATTTAGCTAAAGAGAGGAAAAGGAAAAGTTAAAGAATATTTCTGGGGGTTGGGGTTGTAGCTCAGAGTAGAACACTTGCCTAGTGCGTGTGAGGCCCTGGGTTCGATCCTCAGCACCACATAAAAATAAATAAATTAAATAAAGGTATTGTGTCCATCTACAACTAAAAAGAATATATATAAACATATATATATATGTATATATATATATATATATATATATATATATATATATACATATATATGTGTGTGTGTGTGTATATATATATATATATATATATATATATATATATGAAAAAAAGAGAATATTTCGGGTATTCACACAGAGGTCTGTCTCAATTCTCAGAATTGTCAGTCGAATTTCCAGGAGAATAGGATGGTATCTCCATCCAATTGTTCTTGTATGATTATATGTATAAACACATAGAAATTTCTTAACCAGGGGCTGGGGTTGTGGCTCAGTGGTGGAGTGCTTGCCTGGCATGTGCGAGGCACTAGGTTCAATCCACAGCACCACATAAAAATAAATAAATAAAATAAAGATATCGTGTCCAACTACAATTAAAACGTATTTTTAAAAAAAGAAATTTCTTAACCATGTTGTGTAGCTATTTCTTCAAATATCTTCTTTCCTGCCTTCCCCTGAAGTCCAGCCACAGAATGCAGGTATCAGAAAAAAAGAAAAAAAAAAATCAAGTGCTTTGATTCTGTTCCCTAAGTTCCATGTCTAGTTCATTATTGGGTAACAGCTTTGCCTGGTGAGGGAAAAATAAACGAACACGAAGAATCACCTAGGTTTTTATTCTGAAAACAAAAACAAAAACACATATACAGGTAACAAATCACAACTGTATTGTTGTTCCTGGGATGGTAATACAGATGTAACAAATGTGACAGAAGGAACAAATCAACATTGTAATCACTATAAGAGCCAAACAAAAATCCTTCCACACCACAAAAGATCCTGTTATCCAATGGTGACAAGTGCCTGTCAGAAGCCCTTAGTCCCCCAAACTCTCTCCAGGTAGCAGCATGAGGCCACTGGCCAGCGGCTCTCCCACATGGCTGGCAAGGATGGCCCAGCTTTAAATCACTGGGGAAAGCCACACCTCCTGAATGTCCTCTCTGATCTGAAGCTTGGTTTCTCCTTTCAGACTTCCTTGGCTGAAGCCCTTCCCCTTTCCGTGACTGGTTTTTCATGAGCAGTCCTGCCATTTCATGAAATTCTTTCTTCTTGATGTTTTACTTTTTTTTTCTATGGCTTGGGGGTGGGGTGGAGGATGGGAGATTTCCTAGTCCCCTAATCTTTCGATTTAATCTATGTTTCTGAATCGATAGACTCCATTTCTGTAGTACACCCAAAGGGCTGAGGTGATCTCCCAGCCCAGAACAGAAAATCAACAGCAAGATTTCATTTAATGAGAGCTCGATACACACAGGTCTGCTTTTTGGACCACTCAAGGGCAATCATAATGGATTGAAAATATTGGGCCCATTTTTAGTGCTGTGAGTTTCCCTTAAAGTTAAGCAGCTGGCATTGGTTCAATCGAAGGAGTTTAATATTTAAAAGAGTCAATATGTAGAGTTATTTCTTAGGCCTTAAAGGAGAGAGTAATATAAAAATGATGAACTAGTCTGAAGATACTTAGTTTTAACTCTGTATAGCTTCTATGGCACATAGAACCATCTGTGTTACAAACCACATTGGAGAGAAAAACTGTGCATATTCTAATGTCATTTAAAAAAGCAGTTTAGTTGGGTGTGGTGGCTCATGCCTATAATCCCAGCAGCATGGGAGGCTGAGGCAGGAGGATCACAAGTTCAAAGCCAGCCTCAGCAACTTAGCCAGGTATTTCACAACTCAGTGAGACCCTGTCTCTAAATAAAATACAAAAAAGGACTGGAGATGTAGCCCAGTGATTAAGTGCCCAGTACCAAAAAAGAAAACAAACAAAACAAAACCCCACAGAGTTTAATTTCACAAGTGTTTTTGGTGGTTGTTTGCAGTATTAAGAATAGACTGAAGAATAAACATAAGAAAGAAAGAATGCAGAATCCAGGGGACTCTACTCTGTTCTCAGGGTCTACCTCCTCTTTGGATAAAAAATAAATAAATAAAACCCAAAGGAAATGGGCCAGGCATTATGTAAGTGTGTGCAACACACAGGAAAGGGGTCCTGTCCACTGTCACTTATCCAAAAGACACTTAACTGGTCAAAGAGAGCTAAGTACAGCGCTCACCAGTCAGGAAGCATAGATCACAAATGGCTTCATCACTGGGCCTGATGCCACAGATGGATTCAGCAGGGACATGGTTGGACATAGACAATCTGAAAGTAATTGGAATTAATATAATGTAACTAGAAAATATATAAATTTTCCTCATAACCAGGAAAATAAAAATGTCTTCTTTGGTTTTAAGGTATGCAGAACAGGTGTTAGAAATTCATTTCACATGTGGGGAAATGGAAATGAATTAATTTGCTGCTAGCTCCCAAGTCGAAGAGGTCTGAGTGAAAGTTAGGTCTGGTGACTCCAATTCTCAATTTAAGGAGAGTCAGTTTCTATTGCAAGTCCATCCATCCCATTTATCAGGAGTTTCTCTCTATCCATATGGAAACTTTAGCTCTGATGGTACATGGAGCATCTATCTTGCTGTCAATTCTGATACAGTGGTAATGGGAGACATCACTAACCAGCCACAGCATTCCATTCTACTGGCACAAGATGCAACTTTAGGATCATTCTTGTTGGCAGTCGCCCTGGCTCCAAAGACTAACTTCTTCATCCCCCGTCCCCCCAGGAAGAGCCGTCCAATGGTGAGCCCTGCTGGCTCACATGATCCTTACCCACCAATCAGACTAGCCCTGCTGGCTCACATGATCCTTACCCACCAATCAGAAAGCACCCCATGCCAACTGTCAAACCATTCAACCATTAAACTGTCATAACTGTCAAACCACCCCCGGCTCTATAAATATGCAGAGCTGTTCCTCAATAAACGGGCATTTTCTCCGACGACAAGCCTTGTTCGTTCTTTCACTTCTCAAACCACTTCTCCAGGCAGCTACTTCCTCAGGGGGGTTATCATTGGAAAAGTATTCTACCAGGGGCAGCAGAAGAGCCATGAGGACCTGCATGATAGCATGAATTTGTTGTCCTTGCTTTATCAAATCATGCACCCTCTGCAATTAGATGTGTGTACAGCAGCCCAACCACGTCTTTAAATGCATTGATCATGTTGCCTCTTATGTATTATAAAGTATGGGGAAAACAGGTAGAGGCCAGGCTTAAATCTTGTTTTCAAAGGGGCCTACATTTTATTAGGGAAGACTAAGATGCATAAAACTTGTGCTACATGGAGAATTCTAAATATTAGTGATGAGTGCTCTGTGCCAAGAAAACCAGACAATCTGAAAGTAATTGGAATTAATATAATGTAACTGGGAAATATATAATAATATATAGAGGAGGCCAGATTGCCTCCAGACAGAGGGGACACAAATAAAGCTTCACGATGGGGCTAGAATTTGAGACGGGGCTTTGTAGAATAGGGAAGACATGACCATGGGGATGACAAGGAAGCAGAGGAGGAGAAAAGAACATTCTGGGCATGAGAAACACCACCAAATAGGCACAAAGGAGGGGCCATGTAGATCATATATAGGAAACAGTGGGTAGTTCAATACTGGATTGGCAAGCGCTTAGGAATGGTAGGAAATAAAAATAGAGAGTTAGTTGGGGTCAAAGAGGAACAGGCACTGAAGACCAAGGTAAGGCTTTTGAGATTTACCTTATGGAGAGTGGGGGGTTAATGACAGCTTTGAGACGATGGAATGGGCCCCCTGGTAAAAAGCTGTGCAGAAGAACATGGCCGGCAGCGTCATATAGAAATCCGTGGAAACAGGCCTGAGACTCAAAGGGTTTTGCAAAGGGAGAATTACAACTCCCAACCTCAGGTTGGAAGATGTTACTGCCTCTTTTAGATAGCACAGCTGGAGGAGAAATAAATACTTCTGACCAGTTTTAGTACCTGCTTCTCTCTCCTGTATTCAGAGTCTGTGTTGACCTGACCTGGAGGGATCTGGCTGCCACCTGAGGGAAGATAAAATATGACCAGCTCAGTAATGGAAACCAGGGTCACCGACGCAAACTTGCAGGAAAATACATCAAGAATTCTCTCTGCCTCGCCGAGTTGGAGCCCAATTTATCTGCAAGCTCACGGGGCTTCAGCATGCTTGTAGACAGAAAAGGGGAAAAAGAGGAAGAGGAGGAACAGAAGGAGGAGAGAGGTCAGGCCAAGGCACCAGAGTGTCCTACCCCCAGAGAGCTTGGTGACAGCAGGCAGGTTCCAGAGAACTCACGACCGGCCCAGACTGAACAATTTCTGGGCAACTAGTACTTTGGAGGTGTCATCTCATTTAATCCTCACATAGCAATGTGGGGAGTTCATATCATTCCTACCTTATAGAAGAAGAGTCCCCAAACTCGGACTCAGTGAAATCAAACAGCTGAGAATTTCTCTGTGAGTTGGAGAAAACTGGCTTGGCCAAGATTGGAAGTCCCAGCGGCAAGCGGGCAAGCTGGATCTTATCTTAGGTCTACCTGGGGCCATATTTTCCCACTGAGCAACTCAGCCTTAAGCTCAGCTACCTGCACTGACTGTGTTGCCCAGGTTACCCCCAGGAGCAGGCACGGTGGCCGTCATTATCTTTGCTTTCATTCATTCCCTTGATGCTCTCCTCTGTATTGATCTGGATTTTTTTTTTCTTTTGGCCTTTTGAAGCAGTGTGTTCATTTCCAAGGAATTTTCCAGATCAGCCTCAGAATGACTTGTCAAGCTGTGCCCCCGTGTCGGCTGCCTGACACGCTGTAGCCGCGCCACTCTTCCCTGATGTTTACCTTTCTCATCCAGATTTCTGACAGGGGTGTGACAGCTGTGTCCCCCACTCTATTCCTCTCCTGTGTTTTATTTTCCACTCCACCACGCTGAGCTTCACAAATCCATTTCTTGGTGTCGATCCCTCCAAGGATGCCCTGGCAGCATAAGCGTATCCCCTGTTATATATTGCTTGTCTTCTCCATCTTGGACATGCACAGGCATATACCCCTTATTGCTTAAAAAATTAATGCTGCAATCCAGAATGTCAGATCAGGCCGACGGCAGCAGGCAGGGAAGGGTAACAGCAGCTGGGGAAATACATGGAGCCAATTGTGGACTCAGAGGCCCTGACGACAGGCATCAGCCACCCCATGTGGACCCAGGGATTTTCTTTTTGTTATGACTGTGGTTAATTCAATCCTATCCCAGTAGCCTTTAACCTACGCATCAAAGTGCTCCCTGGCCAGCAACTCTTACATTTTCTCAGCTCAGAAAGATAATTCCCTGTAAGGTCGGCAATGGGAAAATTTTGATGAAAGTCTATGGGGTCAAAATAACAGGGCATTTGATGCTGAACCACAAGATGCTTTGTCCGTGGCATGGATCTTTAGCCCCAGAGTGCAAGAAGGGGAACAAAGACCTCAGTCTTTTTCAGTTACTGAAAAATGGAGATATCGTCATTGATTTCTTTTCTACCCTTTAATAGTAATGTGTGCCAATCGCAAGACTTTCAGAATTCTATACATGTCTACCCTCTCTACTGCATAAGATAATCTCAGTTAGCAGTATAATAAATATTCTTAGTAATAGGTTAGGAATATAAAATGTATTTTTTAACCCAAAGGGATACGTACCTAGCGAATGCTTTCTTATGTCTGACTCTGTATTGTAGTCACATCTCCATATCAAAACATGGTCTTCCAGTTAAAGATGAAACAGTACAGATATTTTAATTCAACTTCTTTCTAAACTCATACAAAACAACTTGAAAAAAATAAAAACTTGCCGGGCATAGTGGCGCACGCCTGTAATCTTAGCACTGGGAGGCTGAGGCAGGAGGATCACAAGTTCAAGGCTAGTCTCAGCAACGTAGTGAGGCCCTCAGCAACTTAGTGAGAGCTTTTGTCAAACTAAAAAATTAAAAGGACTAAGGATGTGGCTTAGTGGTTCAGCACTCTTGGGTTCAATCGCCAATACCAAAAAAGAAAATATTAGACACATTTCTACACATGATCGCCACAAATAACATAGGTAGGTAAACTAAACTCCAAATCACATGCCATGAACCACAAACTGCAAAGTCAGCCCTGTGCTTTATTAAAAAAATTTTAATTTGTTTTAATTAGTTATATATGACAATAGGATGCATTTATGCACTTTGATATATCATACATAGTTGGGATGTAATTTCTCATTTTTCTGAGTGCACATGTTGCAGAATCATATTGGTCATGTAGTCCCACATATACATACAGTAATAATGTCTGTTTCATTCTACGATCTTTCCTATCCTCACATCCTCTCCTCTTCCCTCCCACCACTTCCCTCTGTCCAATCTAAGGTAGATCTATTCTTCCCTAGTGCCCCCCACCTCACCTTATTGTGAACTAGCATCCGCATATTAGAGAAAACATTTGGCCTCTATTTTGGGGGGGATTGGCTTATTTTGCTTAGCATGATATTCTCCAACTGCATCCATTTATTGGCAAATGCCATCATTTCATTCTTCTTTGAAACCTGGTCCAAAATGAGAAAAGTTGTTGAAGGCTACACAATTCACCTCTGTAGAAATTAGGTATGACATAGGATTCCCTCAATATGCAAATGACTCAGTCCTAAAAGGCTAAGATGATAACCCATTGATGAAAACAATGAGCCATAGAGACATAGGAAGGCCAGAGGAAAAATAGTGTACTCTCTCTTTCCTTCTGCTCCAATAAAATACTGTATATACTGGGTAATTTATAAAGGACAGAAATCTATTTCACACAGTTCTGGACCCTGGAAACCCCAAGATCAGGGCATTAGCAGGTTTACTGTCTGGGGCACCTCATTACTGCATTCTCATATAACCAAAGATAGAAGAGGTCTAGCCAGTTACCTGCAGCCTTCTTATGAGAGTACTAACCCATTCTTCAAAGTGGAGTCCTCATAATCTAATCACTTTACAAAGATCATAGCTCTTAATACCGTTGCATTGAGAATTGGGGTTCAACATGAATTTTGGAGGGAACACAGACATAAAAACCATCACATGAGGATAGTTCCTGCACAGTTCCATGTTCCACTCTACAGAAGGCAAGCTATATAAACAGGTGGAGCTCAACAAGGTACATGTCATTTTTATTGTCCCAAGTCCAAGTTCACAATGTGGCTGGATGACCTGATTTGCCCATTTCATGCCTCGTGTTTAGTGTAATTAGAAATAGCACCTGGCTTCCACACAGAGCGAATGATCATCTGAAAAATAAATTCCATGGTCTCTCTCTATATTACTAAAAGAGTGTTTTAATCAGATTTTGTCTGCTGAAAATAAAGACCCAACCAGAACAACTATAGAGGAGAGAAAACTTAATAATGCGGGCTCATGGTTTCAGAGGTCTTAGTCCATAGAAGGCTGGCTCCATTCCTCAGGGCTCCAGGTGAGGCAGAACATCATGGTGGAAGAATGTGGTGTGGAGGAAAGTGGCTCGCGTGATGATCAGGAAGCACAGAGAGACTAAGATGAGCTCACCAAATGTGTACCCCAAAGCCACGCCCCCAATGACCCACCTCCTCCAGCCACATCTTCCACCTTTAGCTACCACTCAGTTAATCCCATCAGGGAATTAATCCACTGATTGGGTTAAGGCTCTCATGACCCAATCATTTCTCCTCTGAACCTACTTGCGTTGTCTCACACGTGAGCTTTTGGGAGACACCTCACACCCAAACTGTAGCAGAGATTTCAGAGATGAAGAAAGATAAGCCAAAGATAGATAGCATTAATCACCAAATTACAATTTCAAGACCACAAACAGGGAGGGGGATCCCATCTAAAGTTTGGTGGTCTCCATTGTTATGGTGTGGACATGAGGTGTTCTCCAAAATTTCCTGTTAATGGTGGAATATTCAAAGGTGAAAAGATTGTAAGAGCTGTAACCTTTTGGTCCATCTTAATTTGAATAGTTATTAGCTGTAGGCAGGTGGGGCATGGCTGGAGGAGGTGGCTCACTGGGAGCAGGCCTTGGAAGGGTTCATCTTTCTTGTGGCCCTTCCCCAACCTGTTTCCTGACCCCTCCATGAGCTGAGTAGCTTTCTTCCCAAGGGCCCTTCTTCCATGATGTGCTGACTCACCTTGGGCCAGAGCAAGGTCATCAGCTGTCTATGGACTGAGATCTCTGAAACTGTGAACCCCAAATAATCTTTCCCTCCTCTAAGTTGTTCTTGTCTGGTATTTTGTTCACAGTGATGAATAGCTAACTAAAACATGTATAAAACAAAAATTAAAGACAAAGGAGGATGAAATGACTGAAAATTGGAGAGCAGAGGTCAAGAAAGAATGAGGTTACACATTAAGGGGGTTTTAAGGGTTCTCTTGAGTTTTGGGTAACTACAAGGTTGTGCATGCATAGAGTAAAACCCTGCAAGCTGGGGAAAAGGATGACAGAGTTGGAAAAGCGGAACAATTTCCAGAGCTCAACAGAATTGTAAGGTGTTCAAATTTTGACCAGCCAGAGTGAAATGTCCACAGTAATCACCAGTGACATTCAGTAAACATCCCAGAGGGATCATGATCTAGTAATGGCAAAATGCCTACAGCAAAGCCTCCTCTAGACAAATCTTCACAAAGCTTTAAAAGAGGATTCCAAGAACTTAAAGGTGCTTATAAATAAGTGCTTATAAACTAGCAAAACGTTAGCTCAAATGCCTTTGGGTTGACATGACCTAAGTCAATTTTTTGACAGAGATGTTAAGTTTGTTTGTAAGATAAAGGTAACAATGTCATTAAAGTTGCAAAACTAATTCTCATTTTGCTTAGGTGACTGGCCTATTAACTAATTGGGATAATATTTGTCTCTATTAGGTTTTTAAAATATAATGTTCATTGCTTTTCATGTATGGTAAACTTTTAATGTTTTGACAAAGAAATAACTTAAAAGGTTAACTGTGTTTGATTTTCATGGATAAAAATTGCTGTTAAGACACTTCAGAAATACAGAAGATAATCAAAAATTATTTTGAATCCTTATACTCCAATAAATTAGAAGATAGTGAAGGCATAGATAAATTTCTTAAGTCATATGATCTGCCCAGATTGAGTCAGGAGGATATAGACAACCTAAACAGACCAATATCAATTGAGGAAATAGAAGAAACCATCAAAAGACTACCAACTAAGAAAAGCCCAGGACCGGATGGGTATACAGCAGAGTTTTACAAAACCTTTAAAGAGGAACTAATACCAATACTTCTCAAGCTACTTCGGGAAATAGAAAAAGAGGGAGAACTTCCAAATTCATTCTACGAGGCCAACATCACCCTGATACCTAAACCAGACAAAGACACTTCAAAGAAAGAAAACTACAGACCAATATCTCTAATGAACCTAGATGCAAAAATCCTCAATAAAATTCTGGCCACTCGGATACAAAAACATATCAAAAAAATTGTGCACCATGATCAAGTAGGATTCATCCCTGGGATGCAAGGCTGGTTCAATATACGGAAATCAATAAATGTTATTCACCACATCAATAGACTTAAAAATAAGAACCATATGATCATCTCGATAGATGCGGAAAAAGCATTCGACAAAGTACAGCATCCCTTTATGTTCAAAACTCTAGAAAAACTAGGGATAACAGGAACATACCTCAATATTGTAAAAGCAATCTATGCTAAGCCTCAGGCTAGCATCATTCTGAATGGAGAAAAATTGAAGGCATTCCCTCTAAAATCTGGAACAAGACAGGGATGCCCTCTCTCACCACTTCTGTTCAACATAGTTCTCGAAACACTGGCCAGAGCAATTAGACAGACGAAAGAAATTAAAGGCATCAAAATAGGAAAAGAAGAACTTAAATTATCACTATTTGCAGATGACATGATTCTATACCTAGCAGACCCAAAAGGGTCTACAAAGAAACTATTAGAGCTAATAAATGAATTCAGCAAAGTGGCAGGATATAAAATCAACACGCATAAATCAAAGGCATTCCTGTATATCAGCGACAAATCCTCTGAAATGGAAATGAGGACAACCACTCCATTCACAATATCTTCAAAAAAAATAAAATACTTGGGAATCAACCTAACAAAAGAGGTGAAAGACTTATACAATGAAAACTACAGAACCCTAAAGAGAGAAATAGAAGAAGATCTTAGAAGATGGAAAAATATACCCTGTTCATGGATAGGCAGAACTAACATCATCAAAATGGCGATATTACCAAAAGTTCTCTATAGGTTTAATGCAATGCCAATCAAAATCCCAACGGCATTTCTTGTAGAAATAGAGAAAGCAATCATGAAATTCATATGGAAAAATAAAAGACCCAGAATAGCAAAAACAATGCTAAGCAGGAAGTGTGAATCAGGCGGTATAGCGATACCAGACTTCAAACTATATTACAGAGCAATAGTAACAAAAACAGCATGGTACTGGTACCAAAACAGGCGGGTGGACCAATGGTACAGAATAGAGGACACAGAAACCAATCCACAAAACTACAACTATCTTATATTTGATAAAGGTTCTAAAAGCATGCAATGGAGGAAGGATAGCATCTTCAACAAATGGTGCTGGGAAAACTGGAAATCCATATGCAACAAAATGAAACTGAATCCCTTTCTCTCGCCATGCACAAAAGTGAATTCAAAATGGATCAAGGAGCTTGATATCAAATCAGAGACACGCCGTCTGATAGAAGAAAAAGTTGGCTACGATCTACATACTGTGGGGTCGGGCTCCAAATTCCTCAATAGGACACCCATAGCACAAAAGTTAATAACTAGAATCAACAAATGGGACTTACTCAAACTAAAAAGTTTTTTCTCAGCAAAAGATACAATAAGAGAGGTAAATAGAGAGCCTACATCCTGGGAACAAATCTTTACTCCTCACACTTCAGATAGAGCCCTAATATCCAGAGTATACAAAGAACTCAAAAAATTAGACAATAAGAGAACAAACAACCCAATCAACAAATGGGCCAAGGACCTGAACAGACACTTCTCAGAGGAGGACATACAATCAATCAACAAGTACATGAAAAAATGCTCACCATCTCTAGCAGTCAGAGAAATGCAAATCAAAACCACCCTAAGATACCATCTCACTCCAGTTAGATTGGCAGCCATTATGAAGTCAAACAACAACAAGTGCTGGCGAGGATGTGGGGAAAAGGGTACACTTGTACATTGCTGGTGGGACTGCAAATTGGTGCAGCCAGTTTGGAAAGCAGTATGGAGATTTCTTGGAAAGCTGGGAATGGAGCCACCATTTGACCCAGCTATTCCCCTTCTCGGTCTATTCCCTAAAGACCTAAATAGAGCATGCTACAGGGACACTGCTACATCGATGTTCATAGCAGCACAATTCACAATAGCTAGACTGTGGAACCAACCTAGATGCCCTTCAATGGATGAATGGATAAAAAAAATGTGGCATTTATACACAATGGAGTATTACTCTGCATTAAAAAATGACAAAATCATAGAATTTACAGGGAAATGGATGGCATTAGAGCAGATTATGCTAAGTGAAGCTAGCCAATCCCTAAAAAACAAATGCCAAATGTCTTCTTTGATATAAGGAGAGTAACTAAGAACAGAGTAGGGTCGAAGAGCATGAGAAGAAGATTAACATTAAACAGGGATGAGAGGTGGGAGGGAAAGGGAGAGAGAAGGGAAAATGCATGGAAATGGAAGGAGACCCTCAGAGTTATACAAAAGTACATACAAGAGGAAGTGAGGGGAAGGGGAAAAATAATACAAGGGGGACAAACGAATGTCAGTAGAGGGGGCAGAGAGAGAAGAGGGGAGGGGAGGGGAGGGGAGGGGGGATAGTAGAGGATAGGAAAGGCAGCAGAATACAACAGACACTAGTATGGCAATATGTAAATCAATGGATGTGTAACTGATGTGATTCTGCAATCTGTATATGGGGTAAAAATGGGAGCTCATAACCCACTTGAATCAAATTGTGAAATATGATATATCAAGTACTATGTAATGTTTTGAACAGCCAACAATAAAAAATTTAAAAAAATTGCTGTTAAAATTAAATGAATTGGGTAAATACAAATGGGATAGATTCCCATGAGGGTATATTTTAGAAAAATATATCTAAGTTATTTGTACATTAAAATACTATAATATCAATTGCTAAATGTAAATTCACCTATTATTGGTTTCTTAAATTCTATAAATGAGAATGTATTGGGGTCTATTAAATGTGTCTTTATAAATTATTGATACATGTAAAAATAGCTCAAGATTATCTTTTTTCTGGGTCTTCATTAAAATATAAGATAACTAAGAACTTAAATTCTTTTATTAACAGGTAATTCTATATGCAAAGAGTTCAAAAAATTAAACTGTGTTTTAAAGATGAGGAAAGTATAAAAAGGACATGCTATCCTATTCAGAGGAGAAGTTATCTAAACTCACAAGTTGAGCAAGGATTGTTTCAAAATGTAAATTTTAAAAATGATCAGGCAAAATAAAATAAACAGTAAATAAAAAGAAATATGAGAAAGTTATAGGTATGGGGATATACTGTCAGTAAGAATGGTTAAATGTAAAGACTATGCTTTGGAATGAGAGGCAATTTTTGGAGGGTCGAACAAGATTTTCTTGCCCTAAAAGAGAATGACTGGATTGTTTCAGGATAGAAGGAAGAAAGATGGGGGGGAATTGGAGATGTAAAAAAATTGTACAGGTCTAGGTAGATTATAGAGTGTTTATGAAGGACCAGTGTTTCTGGAATGAGATTTGTGTGTGATCGAGTTGGCAATAATTTAAAAGTTATTTGAGGGGTTTTCTAAGATCAAAATTTGGAGCATGGATATCTGGTTCTAAGTTTAAACAACAAGATTTTCTTAAAACATTATTCTGCTCTTAGAAACATTTACAAAGAACCTGCTTTAAAAAGAAAGACTTTGTGCTTTATGCAGATAATTTTATGTGTCTTTTGCTGATTGTTGGGTTTTCATTATTTAGGGAAACTATGTCTTGAGAACTGTACGGTTTACTTTTAGCACTCCAGTTGAATGGCCAACTATTATTTTAGGTTCTTATGGTATATTTTATACCCTAGATATCAGTGACTAGGGATGTTTATACATCTGAGGGATAAAGATGCTGCATGTTTGAGGTGTTTTTTTAAAATACCTTTTTAGTTGTCAATGGACCTTTGTTTCATCTATATGCAGTGCTGAGAATTGAACACAGTGCCTCACACATGCTAGATAAGCACTCCACCACTGAGCCACAACCCTAGCCCCAGCATGTTTGAGTTTTATCTAAATGTTATAATATAAAATTTTGTTAAGTTATAGGCACACAGGTTTAATACATACATGGTAACTGACAAGTTCTTTCTTTTATACAATATACATTGTATATGGACATTAAACATGTAAAATGGCCAATAAAACTTATGACATTACTATCTTTTGTTTGTTTTGACTAAACACATGTTTTGTTACAGTATTTGTGAGATGCACTTGTAAATCAGGTAATACGTCCATTTGTGATCTTAATACTGTTTCCTAAACTTATAAGATGTCAAAAGATATCCTTTGTTTTTTCTGTTTGTTTGTTTTGTTTTGGTGCTCTTAACCTATGCAGACCTGTTAAAGGCAAAGCCACATAATAATAATTATCTTACTGAGCTATAAATTCTAAATTTCACTTTGACAGTTAAAGCTAAATTAATATACAAAAAGGACTTCTGTATAACTGTGATGCTAATTATTACTGGCTTCTTTTTATGCTAAAAGTATTCATGTTTCCTAAGTATACAAGCCTTCTAAAATACAAAGCTTTGGAGAATATTGACCATGTTGGTGTTTTCCAAACTGAATTATTTTTTTAAAGAGAGAGAGAGAGAGAGAGAGAGAGAGAGAGAATTTTTAAATATTTATTTTTTAGTTTTCGATGGACACAACATCTTTATTTTATTTTTATGTGGTGCTGAGGACCGAACCCAGCACCCTGTGCATGCCAGGCAAGCCCGCTACTGCTTGAGCCACATCCCCAACCCCAACAACTAAAACTTTTTTTTGTAGAGACAGTCTTTAATTTCAGGATTGTTTATGTGCTCCTCATTGCATTATGATTTTAAGTGAAGATAGGTAGACGTGCCCAAACAGGATGCAGTCCAAACAGTGCCACTCTGATTAAGAGATCAGGCATTGATCACCCAGGGAGCACACACGTAAACAAGTACATTCAATTTTATTTTTTAAACATTTCCTTTATTCTTAAAGGAAAACAAGTTGGGTGGGTATTTATTTATGTCCTTTAATATTTTGTAATTGGATCAAAGTAATCTTTTATGAAAAAGTTAGATTTCCCAGGCTTGGTGTAGTGGCTCATGCCTGTAATCCCAGTGGCTCTGGAGTCTGAGGCAGGAGGATCATGAGTTCAAAGCCACCCTCAGCAATTTAGGGAGGTCCTGAGCAACTTTTCGAGACCCTGTCTCAAAACATAATATATAAAGGGCTGGGGAATGTGGCTCAGTGGTAAAGTCCTGGGTTCAATCCCCAGTACAAAAAAAAAAAAAAAATTAGATTCCCAGGAAAACTGCTGAAGAAAATTTCAGGCAAGATGGAAAGAGATTTTGCTGGTTTTTTACACTTAAATGTAGATTTAAATGTCTGGAGATATTAAGAGTCTGTTGGTCATGTAATAATACTATCATAATTTTTATCATAAAATGCTGTATACAATGGAAAAAATGAGACTGTTTTTTCAATTGCTAAACTTTCCTCAAAACACTAACAATGGCTATTCTATGTCTTTGTCACCCACAGTTTTCGTTCTTCTCTTAAAGCATTTGCGAACATAGTCATAAAAACGATTCTCAGGGGACTGGGGTTGTGGCTCAGCGAGTGGTAGAGTGCTCACCTAACACATGTGGGGCCCTAGGTTCCATCCTCAGCATCACGCAAAA
This sequence comes from Marmota flaviventris, assembly GCF_047511675.1. Lineage (NCBI taxonomy): Eukaryota > Metazoa > Chordata > Mammalia > Rodentia > Sciuridae > Marmota > Marmota flaviventris. The sequence continues at coordinate 171,223,648 of NC_092498.1, read as the reverse complement.
ATAAATAAGTGAAGGTATTGTGTCCAACTACAACTAAAAAATAAATATTTTTTAAAAAATGATTCTCAGGTTACTCTTAGATATAGTTTTCTGACAAAACTAGGCTTTTTTTTTCAAATAAAGTTGTTTTCATGGAAACATCTTTGATAAATATTTGTATTACTCCAAAAATTATTTCTTGATTCAGAAATATCATGCAAACTAGATTTGTTTTGCTCTTATTAATTTTGTTGTGTATTTTCCTTGTAAAACTCGGTAACTGTCGCCTGTTGTTTTTTTTTTTGTTTGTTTTTGTTTTTGTTTTTGTTTTTTGCAGAAGTACAATTTCCAACAGAACAACCTGAGCAGTATTTTTGAAATGAGAACCATTACCCACAGAGCAGATAGGATATGGCCCTCCCTCCGTATACTAACACTGACCCCCACTCACTGAAAGGAGTAACTCTAAAATCACTAAAGTTAAAATTAAAACCCACTAATCTCATATCAAAAATGGTGAAACGAGGGCTGAGGCTTTAGCTCAGTGGTGGAGCGCTTGCCTAGCATGTGTGAGGCACTGGGTTCAATCCTCAGCACCATATAAAAGTAAGTAAATAAATAAAATTAACTTCTTAAAAAAAATGGTGAAACTGGTCTTAAGGGAAAATACCTGATTTTTGACCAACATAGGGGCAGTTTGTTCACTCAACAGGGGAGTACAATAAATGTGCCATCACTGGGATAAAAGCCATACATAAAAGCCAAAGTTGAGCTGGATACAGTGGTACTTGCCTGTAATCCCAGTGACTCAGAAGCCTGAGGATGTAGAGTTCAAAGGCAGCCTCAGCAACTTAGTGAGGCATTAAGCAACTCAGCGAGACCCTGTCTCTAAATAATAAATACAGAAAGGGCTGGGGGTGTGGCTCTGTGGTTGAGCGCTCCTGAGTTCAATTCCTAGTACCTGCCCCTAAAGGTCAAAGTTGACTTTAGAGTTCTTAGCCCCCAGACTATAACCCATTCAAAGACCAGTAGCTTATTTCCCAAAGAGTTTCACCCTGTGACCCACAGATGGCCCAACAATTTGAGATTAATAGCTACAATGATGATGATTTTGTTATTGAGGTCTCTAAACTGATCTTGGGATAGGCTATCCATACACAGGCCAATGAGCTATAACCAAACCAAGGGCCCCAGCACACACCTGTATAAACCTGTAATCAGACTGATTCTTGTAGACACTATGGGAACAGTCATATCTCTTGCTCCCTGGGGTAAGTAATACAAAACATAAAACCTTAATTAAAACCCTTTTCAAAAAAAATAAAATAAAAAAATAAAAAAGGTATACTTGCTGGCTTGCAGCTTTTACTAAACTCCTTGGCTATTGGAAAGCATTAGAATTTTAGCAGAGGAGGGAGGAATTTGTGTACTCTTAAATTCCATCGGCTGTGCTTGGTTATATACCTCAGAACAAGTAAAAATTAACATTAAGGAGATATACAAGGAAACCCTATGGCTATATAAATATAACCAGAAAGGATTTATCGAGTGATATACCATCTCATCTGGCTTCTACCACTTTGGGGGCCATTATTCACCATGATCCTACTTCTGATTTGGGGGCCTTGCATAATTAACACAACTGTAAGATTTATGTCTTCTTAATTTCACCAGTTCCAAGTCAAGCTGATGTGAACCATGGTTTTCAATCCATCCCAGACAGAAAGCCTGGGACACCGTACTTGTCCCATTTAGATTAGTCAGTGGAAGATTTTATGTCAATAGACATGTAGGGTCAGTATCTAAATGTCAGCATGAAGAAACTACAAGAACATGAAGACCTCTACTCTTTCCCCCACAAGAATAAGGAGGATAAAATCTCTCAGTGGGATAAGAGGTCATCCGCGATCATAATAAGGGGCAAAGTGGCAGATAGACTCTTGGGCCTCAATTCAAAGTCTTTTCCAACTCCCCAGCAATGTGTCTTTCCCCACCACCTTTTTCTTAACCAGATCAACCATAAACACCAAGTATAGGCAACTCCAGAAGGTAACCTGCAGGAGACTGTCATAAAAAAAAAAAAAATGGACTCCTTAAAATCTGTACCGTAAGAATGCTAGACCCTTCCTGCAATAAGGCAAGAAAAAGAAAAGAGCAGAAAAGAATGATTAACATTTTTAAAATTAGGAAATGGCATGCAAAATCTAAAAAAGCCTAAGAAACTACAAAGGAAAGCATGAAACTGCTAGAACTCCTAAGTAAGTTTAGCAGATGTGTCAGTTGAATAAGCACATGAGAAGATATTACATGATTAAATCATCTCCACAATTATGAAAAGATAGAAGAAAAATGTAGAAATAATGATACAACATAGGATTTTATTCCACATGCCAATTTTAATGTTTTTATTGTAACAATTACAGAGAAATGCATTATGCATAGTTACTTGTGGTATCTATAACATATATACAATATACCAACTAGCTTTAGCCTGCATAGCATTTCACTGAACAGATGTATCTTAAATTATTTAACCACACTCTTTATAATGGAAATAGAAATCCCAGACTTAATAATATTTTGAATAACAGTGCAAAGAATATTCTTGCACAAACATACAGGTTTTAAAGGAAGGGATGCTGGGTTTCCAGTGGTGGTAAGGAGACATTATTGGGTGCACATCCAGAATACATACACACACACACACACACACACACACACACACACACACGGTGTGTTTATGTGTATAGAGACAGAGAGAGAATGAACGAACCTATACGCAATGACTGCCCAGAAGAACAAACCTATCACCAGAGACCTTCATGTGCCTGTGACAATCACAAACTTGTCACTCCTATGAAGTTAACTTATTATTTCCTTGAATAAGTTTATGATTTAATCTTCCATGCAAGCAAACCTGAACAATACCACGTAATTTCTTCCTATCACTTGGAACTTAGAATGTAAAAATTCTTTTTTATTTGCTTCTTTTGCTTAACATTATGTTTAATATATAAACTGTTTCTGAGAGCTATGATTTGTTCATTTTCTTGTAGTATAATATTCTCTTGTATATTACATTACAATTTATTTAATGATCCTACTGTTGATAAGTGTGTTTGTCAAGTTTCTGTTACTGTAACAAATACCCGAGTTAATCCAGTTATAAAGAGATAAGGTTCATTCTGGCTCACTGTGTCAGAGATTCCAATCAGTTGGCCCCACTGCTTTTAGGCCTGTGGTAAGTCAGCACATCATGGCAGAGCGTGCAGGGAAGAGCAAAACTTCTTACTTCTGGGCTGGGAAGTAAACGAAGGGAAGAGGAAGGGGCAGGAGTTCCCCTATCCCCTTCAAGGGCACCCGCCTAATGACCACATCTGCCTCTCAATATTCAAGTTTTCATGACCTTCCTATAGAGACAAGAGGGAGACCAAGATTTTGACACATGAGCTTTTGGGGGACATTCAACATCTAAGCTATGACAATGAATGTCTGAGTTGTTGGCAGTTTCTATTTTAAATATACTTTAAAAAGTAGTTTTGCATCTGTCTATCTATCTATATACACACAAACATATATACATATCCATACATACATCTGTATCATATGTATATATGATTTTACTTTCCTCACATATATATTATATTTTTATATATTTCTTTGTATATATCATACATATATATGATTTTACCATCTTTTTTGCTATCCTCTGAAGTACTTAAACACTAAAATAATAACAATAAATAATGTAGCACATGTAGCCAGGTGCAGTGGCACAATCCTGTAATCCCAGAGGCTCAGGCTGCAGAGGCAGGAAGATCTTGAGTTTAAAGCCAGCCTCAGCAACTTTGTGAGGCCCTAAACAACTCAGTGAGTTGTCTCTAAATAAAATATAAAATAGGGCTGGGGATGTGGCTCAGTGGCTGAGGGCCCCTAAATTCAATCCCCATGACCCCCCAACCCTGAAAAAAAAATAATAAAACACATGCAAATTTGCTCCAGCCTGAATAGTATTTCCTTGACCCCAGGTGTACCAAAGTCTTTAATTACTCTTCTTATAAAGGCAATGGAAGTTGCTAATTAATCATAAACAGCAGTGCAACCAACAGTCAACACACTGGTGAGGGATGAGACAGCTGCTGGGTGTTGGACGGTGCAAGGGATGGCATCTGTCCAAACGCAGGATAACTTCCTTTCCTCACCTCACCCTTCACATGTTCCCAGGAGAAGCACCCCTGCAAGCTGGTTCTGCAAGGGGAGATAAAGTAAGAAAAGAGCAAGATGGAAAGAAAGATAACAGAAGACAACAGAAACAGGAATTTAAAAAACGTAAATAGAAAAGTTGAAAGAAAAAGGCAAGGAATTCACATAGAGAAGTCACTTAAACAGGATGTGTTAACTCTTCACAGTAATTGCTTCATATTTGCCTTTTTATCCAAATCATTTGGGGTGGTTACCAGGGATTGAACTCAGGGGCACTCACCCAGTGAGCCCCATCCACAGCCCTGTTTTGTATTTTATTTAGAGACAGGGTTTCGCTGAATTGCTTAGTGCCTTGCCTTTGCTGAGGCTGGCTTTGAACTTGTGATCCTCCTGCCTCAGCCTTCTGAACCACTGGGATTACAGGCGTGCGCTACTGTGCCCTGCTTTATCCAAATCATTTTAAATGAAATTGCAGACATCATGATACTGTTCCCTTCAATATTCCCACCTGCACCTCCTACAAAAGGCGAATCTCATATGTTCTCAACATATCATTGTCCTCAAGAAAATGAAACAGTAATTTCCTAATGGTGTCTACATAAACTCAGTCCAGTTTTCAAAGCAGAGCACCGGAAGAGAGAGAGTGATTATAGAGAACGTGGACATTCTAGGGAAACAGAACAACAGGGCAAAAAGTTATCCATGAGCCCATTCCTTTGCACAGAAAAACAAAATCTTCACCATCTCATTGATATGTGGAATGTAAAAAGTCAAATTCTATGTTCAGAGAAGCAAAGAGTAATATATTAGTTTCCAGAGCCCAGGGATGAAAGTGTTACAGAGATGTTGGTTAAAAGACACAAAATTTTGCTGGGCACGGGGGCACGTGCCTGTAATCCCAGCAGCTGGGGAGACTGAGGCAGGAGGATCAGGAGTTCAAAGCCAGCCTCAACAACTTTGTGAGAACCTAAGCAACTTAGCGAGTCTCTCTCTAAATAATTTTTTTTTTTTTTTACAAATGGGCTGGGAATGTGGTTTAGTGGTTAAATACACTTAGGTTCAATCCCTGGTGCCAAAAGAGAAGAAGAAGAAGAAAAAAAAAAGACACAAAATTTCAATTAAACAGGTAGAATAAATTCAAGAGATCTATTGTACATCGTGACTGTGGTTAATAACAACCCTACATATTTTAAAATTGCTTAGAGAGTGGATTTTAAGTACTCTCACTTCAAAAAAAAAAAAAATCCTGTGAGGTAATACATATGTTGAATCATTTTATTTAACCATCCTACTGTGTTTACATACATCAAAACATCGTGTTGCACTCCACACACAATTTTTACTTAATTAAAAACAAATTTTAAAAATACGTGGTTCTGCATGAAATTTTTTTTAAAAAAGATTAAAAAAATCAATAAAATTGATGCAAATAAGTGAGCATGCACAGGACAAATGGTGCTCAGAACAGATCCTGCTCATCCTGGTTCGTCCTCCTGGCTGGTGGAGACCGTGGGCCCATGAATTCCACCCCAGACTTAGCCACATTTCGGCCCCACCATTTGTCACTTGGAAACCTGCCTAGGACCTGCTAACAGAGATTTGAGATGAACATTCTGTGTCCAAGTGCCAAAGCCAGGACTTATTATAGACCCTCCACAACTCTGCCTACTTTCTTGAAAAAAAAATTACTTTTCCTCCCCCAAGCAGAAGATGAACTGCTTGACAGCTTCCGGTCCCCTTGGACTCATCAGAGAGTCCACAGACATCTCAAGAAGAGGGGAAACAGTTTCTTGGTAGGAAGGCAGTGTTTGGAGACTGCAGCTAGAGCTCGAAACATAAATAACTTCCAGATCTCTCTGCGGCAGGCAGTCAGCCTGTACCAGGGCACGCTCTCAGCAGACGGTGTTCCAAGGGCTCAGCCTTCCTTCCGTTTTTTGTCACATGGGGGATATTTGTGAGCTAGTTAAACCACAGCCAGGGCTTCAAAGGGGTAACTCTAGGCTTTGGGAGGAAGGAAAAGCACCCTGCTGCCTCCTCTCTCCCTGTTACCCTGCTTGTCCCCAACCCACTCTCCAACTGCCACCTGCTTCTATCTCAGTGCCAGTTCTTAGGGACAGGTGTGAGATGACAGATCAGGAGAGAAACTACTTGCTTGCAAACTCTCCTGCAGATCTAGGGCCCTTTCATTCCCAGCACTGCTTTCAACCTTTTCTTTAAGGTAACACTCAAAACACAAAGGGAGTAAAATAATGCACTGCTCTGAAGGACAGTCTCCTTCCTGGCCTGGGCCCCCAAGGATGGGTCAGATCTTCTACACATAAGTAGCCTTTTGCTGCTGTCCTTCATCAGCTTCGCGGATTCCCCTCCATCTTTGCACACATCCAGTGTCTTCCGGGACACTGGCCCTCACCTGAATTGTGGCATCTGTCATTTGGATTTGTAGCTGGTAGCTCCAATCCTGATGGATGATAACAATGATAATAAAAGCTCGTTTAAGTTTGTGTAAGTCACTGCGACATGCTGGCTGGTTCTCACAACTGGGGTCTGCCTTCTCTCTGGGTTTGGATTAAGCACCCCCCAGTGCTCCTCAGTGAGCTCTCTCAGTCTCTCCTGCTGTCTATAGACCCAAATCTCGGCATTGTCTTCTTCCATGCCACGTGACAGAGGGGCCCATGGCAGAGCCATAGCTCCGCTCAGGGTCCATGATGTCAAGCCCAGGAAGCTAAAGCCTAGCATCTCCTTCTACCACCTGTACCACTTACCCCAGTAAATGCAGGGGCAGCCCCAGATGAGTTACATGTCCAAATTCCTCTATGGGCCTGAGCAACAACTGCCCATCTTTCCATTAAACCCTCATTTATGAGGGTTTAAAGCCAAGCATGGGGAAATCCAGACCATTCCCCTTCTTCTTGCTCTCCCTCCCCACAGGCTCCTTTGTCCCCCCTGTCCTTTTCCAGGCCAGAAAAGTGGTGGCATATTGGCCTTTAACTTCTCCAGGGCCAGCCTCATTGCAAGAACAGAGGGATCTGCTCCACAGAAATCAATTAAACTGGGTCATTAAATCTATAAACTGGGTCCTTCCTCTGTGCCTGCCAAGAACCCACCGCACCCCAAAAGAGGGAATCAAGTGTATTGCAAGAAAATGGTTGAATTTGCAAGGTGTCATGATGTCTAATCTGCTTTTGCATCTCAGAAGCTAAGGATCATCTTCTCCCTTGTCTGTGATTTCCAACCTTAACAAATCCTAATCTTTCATCCCACACATCCTCTAACCAGGCAGATGACAGCTCTTTTGGTTTGAGTCTGGAATGTCTCCCAAAGGCTCTTGTGTTAAAGGCTTGGTTCCCAATACAGCAATGTTTAAGGTAGGACTTTGGGGGAAGTGATTGGATCATAAGGGCTCTGAGCTCATCTGTGGAGATATCTGAATGGACTATTGGGAGATGGTGGAAACTGGAAGAAGTTGAAGCTACTTAGTGGGAGTTGATCCTTGAGGGAATGCTCTTGGGGACTATATGCTGCCCTCAGCCCTTCCTCTCTGCCTTCCTGCCATGATGAAGTGAAAAGTTTTGCTCTGCAATGCCCTTCCGCCATGATGTTCCTACCTGGCAGCCATCTGACCATGGACTGAAACCATGAGCCAAACCAAATCATTCCTCCCGAAAGGTGTCCATATTGGGTATTTGGGTCATCCTAATGAAAAATTAACACACCGGCGGCCTTAACAATGATCACAATAACACATCCACGAAAAGAAAAAGAAAAAGCCCATTAATAGTTTCTGATTAACTCCTATATAACAAGCAACCCTCCCCTTGGGTTATACAGAGGTTCAAATAAGATTTTGCATGTCAGATGCTTAGGAAAAAGCCTGATCAATAAGTATGCAATAAAATGTAGCTGTTCATTATTATTTGTCATTTACAGTGTCACTTAACCTACTGAGACACAGGAGACAACTTGAGCAGCTGTTGCCATCTTACAAATTAGAACGATGTGGCTCAAAGACACTCCTACTTTCTCTGAGTCATATGAAGACTGAGCCATGGGACCAAATTGGAATTCAGAGTCTGAACTCTTGTATTCAGAGTTTTAATCGTTCTTCTTTTTTTGGGAGGGGGAGGGTACCAAGGATTGAACCCAAGGGCACTTAACCACTGAGCCACATCCCCAGACCCTTTTTGAATTTTATTTAGAGACAGGGTCTTGCTAAGTTGCTGAGGCTGGCTTTTGAACTCGTGATCCTCCTGCTTCAGCCTCCCAAGCTGCTAGGATTAGAGATATGTACCATTGTGCCCGACCTTCCTTTCTTAATCAGGTTCTATCACATTTTACATAGTCTTCTGGGACCCTTAGATCAAAGACGAGCATACCTTTTTAATAAAGGCCCAGGGAATAATTTAGGTTTTCCAGGCCAAAAAGTCTCAGTCACAACTCAATTCTGCTGATGTAGCATGAAAAAAGCCTCAGACATGAACACACAGGTATGGCTATGTGTCAATAAAACTTTATTTAGACAATCAGGTAGTGGAGTGGATTTTTGCCTATGAGCTGCAGTTTATCCACCTTGGCTGCAAAACAGTAACAAGTGCCTTGGGCATAATGAGAGATCCAAAACCAGTTAAGATGGATAAATGAATAGAACAATACCCCATTCTACTCTAAATTCTGTTATTCCAGTAAGTGTCTATCTAATCTAGCATCAAATTACACATGTCCTTGGATTATTCAGAATTGTTTCATATGCCTCTCCTTTTTTCCATATGTGAAATAATACTGAATTCATATGAGCCTTCTGACTTTGTAGTCAAAGAGGACTGGAAATGAGGCCTAACTTTTTCAGTTGAGTAATTTAATTCACCTTGAACTTCTGTTACCACATTTACAAAATGGGGATAGGAATGCTTACTGGTGATAGGATGAAGTTCAGAAATTGCATTGGCACAGTGCAGAATGAATAGTAGTCAATATTGCAAATGAACTTGAGACAGGGGCTAGGTCTTCTTTTTCAACCTCTTACCCAAACCTTGTTTTAGTGTTCTTCATTGATTTAAGAGAGTGAGAACTAGGGAAATGGTGTGTTGGGCCTGGCCCGCAGGGGAGGGAGACACACCACATGTTGAATTGCCTAGATGTTGTCTCCTCTCTCTTGCTGTGACTGACTGCAGAGGTTTTGCAAAGGACCAGGGAAAGGTCTCTACTTGTGACCTAAGCTCATGGTTTCTGAGAGATGGACAATGTGTTCAAGACCTATGTTTAAAGGCACTGTTGAAGATTTTCATATTTCACAGTCTAGGTTAAACTCTTCAACTGATATACATAAGAAAGTAGTAAGTCTTCTATGTGGTAAACACAAACTAGAAGCAGAGATATGATCAGCTGCAGAAGAACTAATCTTCACTATATTCCTGAGAATTAGAAGATAGTCCTAGCCAGGTGGCCCACGCCTAGCCAGGTTCCCACGCCTGTAATCCCAACAGCTCGGGAGGATGAGGCAGGAGGATTGTGAGTTCAAAGCCAGCCTCAGCAACTTAGCAAGTCCCTAAACAACTCAGTGAGACCCTGTCTCTAATAAAATACAAAAAAGGGCTGGTGATATGGCTTAAGTGTTAAGCACCCCTGGGGGTTCAACCCCTGGTACTAAAAAAAAAAAAGAAGAAGATGACACATCAGTGGGTCAGTGGTGCCTGTCACTCATTATCTGTCTGAGGGCAAGGCAGACCCACCCTCCTTACTGGGAATCAATATTTTCCAAATTTCAGAAACTTATATACCAACCTGATGGTTTTTAATCATGTCCATGTATCCGTTTTAATATTATTTTCCTTTCTTGTTGAGAGCCACGGCCCAGTCAGAATGACGCCTGGCATTTGCCAGAGAGAATGGTTGAAAGAGGACACCAGTGAACCATTGAGATGATTATATGAGTTAAGCTATATATAATTGCTGTGATGCTGGATTGATTGAATTGTATATTTGACCTTTACTGTCGGGCAATAGGGCGGCTCTTGCTGCCTTGGTTGCCCCATACTTTGGAGTTCCCGTGCAGTTCTCGCGGGGGTTCAGAGAGATTGGACGGAGCCCAGTGGAGGGAGTGTGTTCCTGTGTGGTGTGTGCAGTGCCGGTGAGAGTTGGGGAATAAAGGGTTGCTGTTTGAATCTACAAGGCTTTGTGGCGGCTCGGTTATTTGTGCCCAGCCAGACTGCGGCACTTTCTATTTCAAATAAATCAACTAGTTTATTTTACTTACTGTGTTCTACAAAACACCTATAATATATCTTAATATATTAGTTATGATACATGCACATTTTTCCTATCATGCATGGTAATAAATGCACACATACCTATTGCAACTCTAATAATACAAATGCTTCTTTATGCAGCACTAAGTGTCATCCCAGGTTTCACCAAGAGTGGGTGTTCCCACGTTTGGAAACATTGCATTTGCTCATGGTTAGCTACTGTTCTTTCCACATTGCTGGATTCTGTTTCACCCTGAGCAGCACCTGTGCGGCACCATGTCAGACACACACTTGGCATTTGCATTTACATAGAAGCCCTTCCATTGATATTTATCATCTCCAAAGCACTTCAATAGAGATGGGAAGGAGATGGAACACACAGGAGAAAATTTCCTTAAAGGTTTGCATAAACTCAGCAATGGAGAGAAACAACCGGAAGATCCCAGAAGGAGAACCAAGCCCCGTTTGCTCACTGTAAAGAAGAAGGCACTACTTCTGGGTGAGAGGAGTGGCCTCCCTCCAAGAGAGCGGATTTCTTTAGAGGGTGTTGATTCTGATTGCAGAACCTTAACCTTGAGATTTTATGGTCCCTTAAAGTGTCTTGCTCTTTGCACTAACAAGTACTTGCTGATAAGTTATCTGGCTGGATTGCTAGGAGGAAAGTCGTGAGATTCCAGGCAACTTCAAGACATTATTAAAGCAATATATTTTGATATTATTACCAAGCTTAATCCTACGTTGAATCTGAAGTTATGGAGTTCATTCTAAGGCACTTGATTGTACCCAGAAGAGAAATCGTCTTATAAGGAATTTTCTCAAGCATGCTTGAAAGAAGGGTAGTACATGGCTCAGAAAATACAACAGCTTGGACAGCTATAAGCTATCAAAGTAAGTTGAATTGTCTTACTGATATAACCTGCAGTGAATGAGTTCCATCTCTGAGATGCTCGTTGGAAGGCTGCAGAGCATATGATTTTATGAATGTCTTATGATTATTAATATAGATAAGGACTGATGCTGTCTGATATTTGGGGGAAGACTTTTTGGACCACATGACTAATTTGTTTGTGATCAACAAACAAATTTAGTGGCCATTAAAATTATTTAGCTTTAAAAACCACTATTAACTTTTGTAATGGTCAGCTGCCCTCTTAGGAGATAAATAAGAGTAGATAAGGGTGAGAAGGTATAGCTTTTTTTTTTTTTTTTCAGAAATCCCTTCATGTTCTTGCACTAGTTTATGGTCAAGTGTCTTCCATTAGGTAAACTAAAAAACTTAAGCTATTTGTGCACCAAACTCCAAAGCTGAACCTGATTGTCTTCCTAAGGAAGCTACTTCTCTGAAGCTGCATACCTCACAAGGATGCTGAATTACTTATTCAGAGATTTTGAGCTGAGGGTGGTGATGCACTCCTGCAATCCCAGCAGCTTAGGAGGCTGAGTGCTTTAGTCAGCTTTTTAGCTGCTGTGACTAAAAGATCTGAACAGAACAATTATAGAGGAGAAAAAATTTATTTAAGGGCTGACAGTTTCAGAGGTCTCAATCCAGGGACAGCAGGCTCCATTCCTCAGGGTTTAAGGTGAGGCAAAACATCATGGAGGAAGAGTGTGGTGGAGGGAAGCCACTAACATGATGTTCAGGAAGCAGAGAGAGACTCCACTCTCCAGAGACAAATAGAGACCCCAAAGCCACGCCCCCAATGCCACCTCCTCCAGCCACACGCACCTGCTTCCAGCCACCACCCAGTTAATCCCCATCAGGGATTCATTCACTGATTGGGTTAAAGGGTATAACCCAATCATTTTTCCTCCAAATGTTCTTGCATTGTTTTACACGCGAGCTTTTGGGGGACACCTCATATTGAAACCATAACACTAAGGCCTATCAGGACTGCAACTTCAAAGCCAGCCTCAGCAATTTAGCAAGCTCCTACGCAACTCAGCAAGACCCTGTCTCTAAATAAAATATTAAAAAGGGTTGGGATGAATCTCAGTGGTAAAGCGCCCCCCCCCCCCCCCCGCCCCGGGTCCAATCCCTGGTCCAAAAAAAAGAAAAAGAAAGAAAGAAAAGAAAACCCACAATCCTTATTTAGCCTCATATTCCAAAGAGTGGCTTCAAACTAGGACATACCCCTGCCTAGGTGAGATACAAATAAAGTTCTCAAGGCAGGCAGAACAGGAAGAGTCAAAGAAAATCAATGTATAGATCCTCAGCTCTTCACCAAGTTTGATCTGCCTAAGAAGTGTCCTGAGGCTGGGGTTTCCTATTCCAAATTCTCTTTATGCAATCTGTCGAAAGATCTTGAAACATTCTCAAGGAGAAGCTGCTCCTCACATGCCTAACTAAGGCTGGTTCTTGAGCAAGGGAGGGGTCCTGCACCTTCAGCCCCCAAATTTCCTTGTTGAAAAACCTATCCTCTGGAAAGAGGCCATGAAGTGGCCATCAGTTTTATCTTGAAGAACTTGAACTGTTTATGTAAGAAATGGAACTGGACCAAAATCATGGTGCTATGATTTGAATGTGGGTTTTCCCTTATGAGTTCATGTGTCAGAAGCTTGATCCCCAAGGGTGATGGTATTGAGGTGGGGGGGCCTGTAAGAAGTGGAGCCTACTTGGAGGTCCTTAAGTTGCTCTCTGGCTTCCTGGCTGTGGCCATATATTTCTTCTTCCATTCTGCCCTCCTTCCTTCCATCCCCCACCACACTCCCTTCCTCCTCTCACTCTCTTTCTCTCTCCTCCCCCATAGATGTTTCAAAACATCATCATTCGCCATTACACTTTCACCAGAGACCAAATCAATGGGATCACCTGATCTTGGACTTTCCGCCTCTGAAACTAGACTCAAAATAAACCTCTTTTCTTTATAGACATCCTGGCTTCAGGCATTTAGTTATAGTAACAGAAAACAGACTAAGTCAAGCTATGTGATGGAATTAATATTGCTTTTTTTTCCAATTTAGCAGGTCAGTGATATCTCATTTGAGTATAGGTCACATAACTAAATTCATCTGTTGTACGGATTTTACTTTCCTTAAAGAACAGTCTTTTCTTGCACTTAATGATCATATGTACATTATGTTAATATATTAAATCTTACACATGACACATGACTCAGAAACACCTGCATGGATATGGGTACTATTCTTTCATAAAATTAGCCTAGTTAGTTTTGGTTTTCCAAGATCAAAATACTGACCAGTTACAAAAAGATAAACTTATGTAGTTTATTTTCATTCTCTAAGTAACTGATTTATTTTTCTACCACTTCTTCCAAATTGAACCTCTTATTTTCAATCATTGGCCAAAGAGTAAAGGTCATTAAAAGATTTTTTTTTTTGCTTCATGTGTTTATGCCATAAGCATTGGGTAAAAAATGAACAATTTAAATAAGGGAAATTGTTTCACATTTATCAATTTTGGTATAGTTTCCAATTTTCAACTTAACATTTTTCAAACATAGAAAACTAAAAATTGTTTAGGCCAGTGACTGTAACTCACTTAGGAAGCATAGATACATTTAGGAAAAGTAAAGTCATTATTGCACAGGTTAATACCATTTTTTTCCTATAGAGTGAGGCAATCAGTCATTACAAATTAAAACTGTAGATCATCAATTGCAGTGATCTGGTTGATTACTAGCCTCTACTAATTTGCAATTGATAAGCCTAAAGTTTGGCTCTGTACCAAAGGTTACTGTTTACTCTAAAATTACCCTAGTGTCAACCTTAGTAGGACCACTCATGAACAAGCTAGTGGCTTTCATCAAGGACAGAGTAAACATAGTTCAGATGATGGTTCTGCGTACCCACTATCAAACCCTAGACCCAGAAGGAGAATCCTACCAAGATGTAGGGCTTGTCCAAATAGACCCCCAACTGAGGGAACCATGATTGGTCCCCAAGTTTCCAGACAAAGGGGGGAATGAGAAACTGATGTGACTCCATTTTTAAGAAACCAGCTTCTACCTCAAGTCCTGTGCAGAGGGAGCGGGCGTGACCCTTATCCTTGGAAAAACCCACAGAGCCCTCCTAGGCACACACCCACCCTGCTGAGTTATTTGCAAATTAACAGGAGGGGTCTGTGGTGTCAGATGTCCCTGACTCAGTTACACTAGGTAAGGACCCACAGCAATCCTCCAGCAACCACCAATCAGCGTGAGACAGGGAAAATACCTGAAATGTCAGGTGATCCTCCCAGTAGTTTCGGTGGTTGATAACATGTTAGGAAACCTATAGTTTGGCGCATACAGCCCTCATGGATTAAACCAGTCAGTTCAAAGGAATCCCCCTCTTGTACTAACCAATCACTCTTACCCAACTTGTTCCCGCCAGTGAATGTGCTAATCAATGTTAAGAGTTATTGTTTGATTTTCCCACGGTATGGAATGATTTGCTGTGTGATGTTGTGATGCATAGAGTATCCCCCCAAAACCTATAAAGTCTCATTGAACTGAGGGCCAGGACTCATTCCTCGGGACCGCTGCATCGGAAATGGTTGTGAGTCTAGGCTTGAGCTTGCAATAAAGACTCTTGTGTGATTGCATTGGGAAAAAAAAAAAAAAATGAGCGGACAGCTAAGGGCTGCTGAAGCCTTTCACGTAAACACTATTAGCGGTCAGTGGCACAGGATCTTGCTACTTTTGAGCTCTTGGTGCAAAGTGTGCCCTGGTCTGAGAACAGAGTAGCCTCATGGGGAGCTGGAGAGAGTACCATCTCTCTTTTAAACATCATTTTGCAATCTGTTTTTGTTTTGTTGTTGTTGTTTTCAGTGGGTGAGTGTACCAGGGATTGACCTCAGAACCATTCCACCACTGAGCCACACCCGGAGCCCTATTTTGAGTTTTATTTAGAGACAGGTTTTCACTGAGTTGCTTAGCACCTTGCTTTTGCTGAGGCTTGGCTTTGGACTTGAGATCCCCCTGCCTCAGCCTCCCGAGCTACTGGAATTACAGGCATGTGCCACCGTGCCTGGCCCTGTTGCAATTTGGATGCAAGTTCCACCAAGGAGGACTGTGGTCCAAAGGCAGCAATCACTTCTTATCCGTGGGAAGGGCTCAGTTACACTAGGTGAGGACCCATAGGTGAGTCTCCAGCATGTTGCCAGGATTCAGAGCGTGCCTTTGGGTCTCCATCCTGACCTGGGATGGTACATCTTCAAAGTTCTTCAAGGGCTACCTTTTGTTTGTTAGGGTTGCTCATTTTCTGAGTTGTTCACATTGACTATCTTAATGTAATCGTTGGGAAAGAACTGAAGAGATAGGATGCTGGGCTGCGAACGTAAGAACCTCCTGCCCGGAATGGTACTTCTTGCTCTGTACTTAATTCAGTTTGTTGGGAGGCCGTCAGCAATCAAAACTGTCAGGCTCAGGCTGCAGCAATGGCTCAGTGGTAGAGCGCTTGCCTACCATGTGTGAGGCAGTGGGTTTGATCCTCAGCACCACATCAAATAAATAAATAAAACAAACAAACAAATAAAATGAAGTATTAAAAAATAACTGTCAGGCTTGATTTTGAGCTCCACCTCTTCGACTTAACTGGTTGAGTGACCTTGAGAAAGTCATCCTCTCGGTTTACTCATGTGGACAATTATGATAATAAAAGCATCTGTCTCTTAATCTCCTAAGGCTATTGTAGAGAGGAAATGGAAGAATATAAATACAGTGTTGAGCACAGTCTCCAGCATGCTGCCAGGATTCACAGCATGCCTGCTCCAGATCTCCATCTTGACCTGGGATGGTACATCTTCACGCTTTCTCCCGATTTATGGAGACTTCCTTGGAAACCACAAGCACACCCATTTCCTATATGGCTGAGAATGCACCTAGAGATCTGCCAGTCTTCCTATTGGCAATCTCCCCATTTCCCCTACAAGTCTCCTTATTGCCCCAGTCCATGAGGCCCAAAACGTGCTTATTTATATATCCCACAAAGCCATGATGAGCACTGGGATAGCCCAAGCCTTGTGGTAAGCCCAGGGGTGAGCAAAGCAGGCAGGGCCCCTCCTCTTTTGAAACTCACAGTCTAGCAGGAAAACAAACTATCAGTGACAATAACTAACAAATCTGGGTAATACCAGATGCCCTGGGAAAGCACAGCAGAGTTACCTGTCCTTATTGTGGGAAAGATAGTCGGGGATTAAGGGGGAGTTAACTTTGCTTTCTTGAATAATCAAAGTCTTGCACCCCCCTCCATGACAACCAGCTATCCAAAGTACAAATCTCTGTTACCAAGAAGACCATATAAGCAAGTGGGAGATGTGCTAATGTAACCATATTTCAGATGCCATCAGCAGCACCCTCTTGGACATGAAGCATAGGTATTTATATGGTTGACTCTCAGAGTGAACAGTCAGTGATTTCCCAGGTATAGAAAATACATTTTCCATTTCACAGCTCAAACCGGAGTCTGTTTCTCAAAGGCATGTACTGGATGACAATATCATTTCCAACACAGAATCTTGAACAATTTTTTTTAAGAGAGAGAGAGAAACGTTTTTTAATATTTATTTTTTAGTTTTCGGCGGACACAAATCTTTGTATGTGGTGCTGAGGATTGAACCCGGGCCGCATGCATGCCAGGCGAGCGCGCTACCGCTTGAGCCACATCCCCAGCACCAATCTTGAACAATTTTTAGACTTTTAATCCAGTACTTCCATAAATATTATGAGATAAGATCCCCACCCCCTATAGACAGTCTATTTCCCCATATCACTTGCTGAATAATCTTTCATCTCTTCCACATTCATTTTCAATTTCTACTCTCTCATATACAAAATTCCCATTTATTTACAAGTTTATTTGGGGGCTCTTGGTCTTGATCCACTTGTCAATGACATACTTTTCTAATTGCTACCGCTTTATGTTTTGGTACCTGATGGGGAGATGCCCCCTCTTTGTTTAATTTTTTCTTGGCTGTCCGTTGAAAACCATAATATACTAAATATCTTTACAAAACAGCTGAATCTGAAAGTCTATTATTTTTACCTATTTCTCAATATGAAGGTCTAATTTATGGAATATGCATTGCTTTTCAATATTTATTATTTTCACAGATTTTTTGACATCTTTATATCAGATTCTATTTGTATATATAACAAAAAATGGGGTCATGGAAACACTATGGGCTTAATAATCAAAGGATCTATATTTGAGACCAGAGTCTGCCATTTGCCAGCTGTGTGACCTGGGAGACACCAATCACTCTCCCTGAGCCTGGGTTTCTTCATTTTTAACACAGAGGTAATAACAGCCTCTCTCATAAGGTATCATGAGGATTTTATAGGAGAATCCATCTAAATATTTTAACAAAGATGCCGGCACACATCACAGAGATATTAGAAGCTATAGGTGTAAAAAAAATAGGCTATAATTTTTTTAATGGTACATAGTATTCAGTACCACTGTTGTAGAAATTGGCTAGAACATTTCACAAGCAGAGAAAATCTTGTCCTGGAACTGTAAATCTATATAACCTACGGTTTGTGGATAATGGACATTTTGATGATCTCATCAGATTCCTTGACTCCTATTTTTCAAGATGTGTGTCCAAGTCTTTGGCTTTGAACTCCAATCAAGAAAGGAGCCCCCCCACCACCAAAAAAAAAAATTCAAACAGTGCATTTGCTAAACACAAGTGGGCTGTAGTTGTCATTAAGGTGTCCTAAGAGATGAAGGTAACTTATAAAGCAATGTGTAAACAAGATAAACTAGGGAGTCCCAGAGTCTGCATCCCAGGAAAGATTACCTTATTAAATGATTATCAGGAAATCAATCACTTTGGCCTGTAAATAACTGCCATGTGTGGTAATGTGGTTGTCACACTATATTTGCCACAACTCAACTAGAAGAAAAGGAAAATGCAAAAGTGTGAATGTAAGTCCATAAATATCTCCAAAGAGACTACCGCAAATTTAATTAACTGAGCAATTGAGTCTGACTTCTTTAAATTTAGATCTGAAATTTGAGGCATTCCTCCAGAGTATTCTTCTTATTAGAATGAGGGAGGGTAGGAGAAGCAGGGAGAAAACAAAACAAAACAAAGGCTCCATTGAATTTTAGCTCAGTAATGTTTTATCATTAGAAGAGATTAAAAGAAGGAATCGTTATGTCTCTTATAATCAGCTTTTGAGTCAGCTTTTTCCCAGATATAGCTAAAAGGACCCAACCAGAACAACTGTAGAGAAGGAAGTTTATTTGGGGGCTCACGGTTTCTGAGGTCCCAGTCCATAGACAGCAGGCTCCATTCCTCAGGGCTCGAGGGGAGGCAGGACATCATGGAGGAAGAGTGGGGTGGAGGGAAGCAGCTCACATGGTGATCAGGAAGCAGAGAGAGACTCCACTCTCCAGAGACAAATAGAGACCCCAAAGCCACGCCCCTAATACCACCTTCTCCAGCCACATCCACCTGCCTCCAGCCCCCACCCAGTTAATCCCATCAGGGATCCATTCACTGATTAGGTTAAGGCTAGAACACAACCATTTCTATTCTAAACCTTCCTGCTTTGTCTCACACTTGAGCTTTTGGGGGAACACCTCACATCCAAACCATAACAATCAGTAAAGTATATTAGGCAAACATCCTGATGTGGCTGTTTTTCCCAAAAAATAGGACAAAGTCCTCAGTAAATAATTCCACTTCTGCAAACATTGTGACCCCTATTAAATGTAAAGAACCAGCACTATACAAAAAAAGATATGGCACATAAGACACCATATCTTGGCAGAGCACCATATCTTTGGCTTCAATTTCCAGGGACCAAAGTTCAGAGGAAGGTAGACATGTGAGTGTGTGGATCACGCGGTAGAGTGGGTAGAGCTCTTGGTAGAGGCACAGATTCAAACAAAAGAAGACAGGCATCGATCAGCAGTCATGGGCCACATTATGGAAGTGATCAGGGACCACAAGCAGAAGTGCCTTATACAAGATACACCCTCCTGCAGCCTCTGGCTCCACACTGAAGCATGTGGAGTCATCTGGGCCATAGCAGTCCCAGGGGGCATTCAGTTTTGCCAATAACCCATGACAGAGTCTTTTCATCTCCTTCAGGCAGCAGGCTAGGTACATGGCCTTGGAGCCGGCTCTGCATACCCAAGTCCCCTCCCTTCTCCATCCTTCCTTCCCATTTTCTTCCTCTCTCTCTTTCTCTACTCCCTCCTTCTCATTGTCTCTTGCTCTGATGCCCATATACCTGTTCTCTCTCCAACACACTCAACACACACACCACACACTATTTGCGTTGGGGTGGGACAGGAGGCCCCCACATGACTGCACCGTCTTCTAAATGTAGCTTTTGCGATGCTCTTATGCTGGGGCTGGAGTGGTAGGAGTCGAGAACTCACAAGAATAACATCATTGAGGCAATGCTCTGTTTCCCAGGAGGCCCGCCCCCACTGTGTTTGCCCAACTGGGGCTAAAGGGAGCACCAAGTCCTAGACTGGAGAAATTCACACAGGCTGACCCAAGGGGAGACCATGTCTTGGAGAAGCCAAGATTCGAACCAGGCTTGGAATGCAGCATGAGCCATATTATAATTGGGGAAGTCAAGACCTGAAGGGAAGCCCAGAAAAGTACAAAGCATCTATTATAGTTTAGATATGAGATGTTCCCTAGGAGCTCATGTGTGAGGCATTGCAAAAAAAATGTCAGAGGTGACATAATTAGATTATGAGAGGTGTGACCTAATCAGTGAGTAGATCCACCCGTATGGATTAACTGGGCTGTAACTATAGGCAGGTAGGGTGTGGCTGGAGGAAGTAGGTTACTGGGGGTGTGCCTTTGGGGTTGCAATTTTGCCCCTGGTGAATGGAGGTCTTGCTCACCTTCCTGATTGCCCTTCTCTGAGCTGTTTTCCTCTGCAACATCCTGCCACCCTGATGTCCTGTGTCACCTCAGTACCAGAGCTAATGGAGTCAGCTGTCTGAAATTATGAACCAAAATAGACTTTTCCTCCTTTAAGTTGTTCATGTCAGGTTTTCTGGTCACAGCAATGCAAAGATGACCAAATCATCATCTCTCTGCCTCTGCCTTCCTGGACAGCTGGATCTTTAAGTCTAAGGCATCTGTAAATAAGCTTTGTGGTACTTGGAATCATGCTACGAGTTCCTTGTCTTTGAGCCCCATCCCCATGTCAGGGTGAGGCCTTAACAATGCCAGGAACATGTTTATTCCCAAAGGACTTGGGCCCATATTGCCATAGTGATACTGAAATGAGGACAGAAGCCAGATACTTCACAAATAGGTGCCCATCCCCTGGGTCCAGAATTCCTCAGGCTGCTTCTAAACACCCTGATAATTGAGCATCTGCTTCAGATATCGGGGTACATATGAATCACTTTCTTGCTCATAGGAAATGGTATACTTCTTTGGGGCTCATGATCACACTTGAGGACATCATCAGCAAGAGAGGGCACTATCAGCTTGTCAATGACACTAGATGACTGAGGGGGTGTGGAGAGCTGTGGCTCAGATCATGATCTCTGTCTGCCTGGTGGTTGTGTTTGCACTGGGAACTTCCTGTTCAAAGGTGCAGGTCAAGAAGGCCCAGTTGTCATGGCGACGCCTGGCCTGGGGAGGCTTTCTGTGCAAAGGTGCAGAGCTATATCAGTGTGGTCCTTGAGCTCAGGCACCAACTCCAGGGGATAGAGTATTCTGAGCATAACAAGATGACCACGATGTCTCGCCAGTTCCCCTGTGACCTTCAAGTCTGAAACTTTCCCACAAGAAACCTTTTGATGATAAAAACCTATATAATAAACATGCTGAGCGAGCTCTGGGTCATTATTCCTCCATTAGAAGACCATGTCCCACCTGGTCCCAGCTTTTCTCTCTACGTGTGTCTATTTGTCTTTTTTCAGTCCCCCAAGGCCCCTTGCCAGTTTCTGAATTAACCACCGTGCAGGTCATGGCAATAGGGTGAGGAAAGAGGGCAGCTTTTGTGGCTTTAATTATGTAGGGGTCCCAGGTGCTTTTAGCTTCACTCTACGGGAATCCTGTGATCAGCCACCATTAGCACAGTATTCTCCCTTTCCAAAGGAAACAAAGGAAGAAAGACCATATTTCTTCCACCAGTGGATATAAGGCAGAATTCCAGGTCCAAGGGGCTGTGGACTGGGGTCAGGGTGGAGGCAGAGATCTCTTTTTTTTTTTTTCCCACCACATCTCCCAAGCATCTGCAGAGTGCCTGGAACACGTTAAACCCTCAGTAAATACTTTGTGGATGAATGATGTGGCTGTGACAGGAACCCAGCAATCTGGCTACAGAGTTTGCCCTGGACACCCAATGTCATCTCTCTCTATTCTCCCCTGCATTTCTCCATCTTTTCCCCAGGAAGTTGGTTCTCAAGCCTGCAGGGGAATCACCTGGGCAAGCTTGTTAAACACAGATCGCTGGACCCTGCCCCAGGATTCTGATCTGTAAGTAGGTCTGGCGGGGGGGGGGGGCGATTTTCCATATCTACCAAGCCCCCTGGTGAGGCCGCTGCTGCTGATCTAGAAACCACACATTGAGATCCTCGGTTCCAGGCCATAAACCCCATGTTTTTATTACCAACCATTTTTCCCCCACAGGAAGGAAATCTCCTCCTGCTCACCATGGTAGGAGTGGGAAGGAACAACTGAAAACTGACCCATCTGTTTACAGGCAGAAGCAAATTTCAGCAGCCGCAGCAGGACATACTGAAGTAATAGGGCCCATAATTGACAATCGGGAAACCGGGGATTTGAGTCCTAGGCCTCCTGACTGCAGTAGCATGACAATGGGCAAGTCAGTTGATCTTTCTCCTCCTCATTCTGTCTAAGGGGCATGCACAACCCCCCCCCCCCCCCCCCCCGCCTTGCTACATCCATAAGTGTCATGAGAAACCAAGGAAGAAACCAAGAAAAACACTCAGAAGACACTCACGGATGGTAGATCCAGCCTGTGTGATTATGCAGTCAGCTCATGAGGTCCTAACGTTGGTCTTGAAACTAGAATGACCTCTGGTGGGTGATGGCTGAGTTCAGAAAGAAGCCTGGGCTCCCTTTGTGTCCCGTGCCATTGAAACAACAGGAAACAGCAAGATGTTTCCGAGTAGAACATGGAAATTAAAGCCATATACTTCCAGGTGAAATATACTTCATTATCACAGGGCAAACATAAAATAAATAGGGCAGAAATACAGCTATCTGTTCCCCATAAAGAACGGGGAGGAAATTTGGGGAACAATTCCTGAGTAACTTTAACTGCCTCTTCTATCTTTTCACCGCAGAGCCAAGAAGGGCAGAAAATTATGACAAACTCATTATGATGATGGATGGGGAGCCAGTCCCTTCCGTTGGCGACATTGCTGGAGCAAAGAGCAGTTCTGCAGCTCACATACTTCAATAGGCAAGACACTCCAGATGATAATGGGCAATACAGATTAACAACATTATGTTAAAACAGGATAATTATTCTTTTTCATTTCCTAGTTCTTTCCCCGTGAACCTGGTCCTGCCTTACATTTTTCTGTTTCTTGTTTCCAAGGCGCTATCTGCCTCTATCAGGCAGGCAGGCTCCTTTCCTGCTAATTAAAGGTGATTTTTGTGCTTGCTTTTCCTGGGGCTTCCAACAGCAGGGGTCCAGAGAACAGGGATTGATGAATCCATTTCAAGGGAACCGCCTTTTCCAAAAGCAGAACGAGGTCATTGGATGACCAGGGACACAAAGCAAACAAGCTCTGCAAAAACAAATCCCATGATTCTTTTTTTGTTGTTGTTTTTTCCTTTAAGTGATTTTTTTTTTTTTTTCAGGAAAATTATAACAGTGCATGAAGCAGTCGTCTGGTGTGAGGGGGATGAGTTCAGAATTAAGCAGTGGACATTTTTTACTTCCGCAGGAGGTAAATTCTAGGCAGCATCACCTAATTAAGCAACCATCTGGGTATGCAAAGGAATAAATTTGTTCCTGCATGCATTCATTCATTCAGGTAGTCAATCAGTTAGTCATAACAAGTGTCTATTGAGAACCTACACCATGCCAGGCACTGAGCTAGACCCTGGAGGTACAAATATAGACTCCAGCCAATATTTCTACCATAAAAACTGCATTAATGACAATTTCTCAAATTTGTATCTCGATTTACAATGCATTTTTAGGACAATGTTTCTAATTTAGGGAAAAGTCAAACAAGCACGGCAAGGAAAATATGCACCATGTTTGCAACCCATAATGAAGTGTCATAAAGATAGGAACACGGGGCTGAATGGAGACCGATAGAGAGGTTTACTTTAGGTAGTGAACTCACAGAAGCCACCTCAGAGGAGGTGGAGGATTAGCTGACACTAGAAGGACAAAAGCCAGCTAAACATTCCAAGCAGGGGAGAAAGAGAGTCAAGAGAGCAGCATTTGCAAGGCAAAACGCATGTGGCTCTCTTGAAGAGCTAAAAAAATTCAAGATGGTGGTTGGTCGCAGAGTGAGATCAAGAGGGGCAAGATGTGGTTGCAGAAATACACAGGGACCAGTTTAGACAGGACGTTGTGGGCCACTCCAGACACAGGTGTGGAGTCCAGAACTTATTTCTAAGTAAATGGGAATACATGGGAGGGGGTTTTCATAGGGGTGTAAAGTGACTTCCCTGGCCTTTAAAGAATGAATGAAAGGTAAGAGGAGGAAGTATAGAGCCACAGGGGACAGAAGTCCAAATAAGAGGAGGTGGTGGGGGGGTTGGTGAAGATAGATGAAGGAAGGAGTGACTAAAGGCAGAATCTGGAGTAGGATGGATGGGACTTGCTGATGGATTGCTCAGGGATGAGGATCACAAGAGAAGAATCACAGATGACCTGGGAGCTGTGGGATTGAGTGCCTGGGTGCATGGTAGCACCTTTTATGGAGACCAGCCATAAGAAAATTAAGTTCCAGGGCAGAAATCTCTCACTGCCTTTGGAATCCCAGAAATTACTGAGTGTTCTGCCAAAATGGGTCACTTTCCACCTAGACCTCAGTCCATTTTCAATCTACATGAAGTTGTGTCCTCAAAAACTACCTGGAAATGGTGTCCTAGGAGAGTGTTCCATTCTGACCCATGAGGTCCCTCCACCAGCAAGGCACTCAGCCACATGCCACAATCCTGTTGTCCACAATGGCGGCTGAGTGGTTTTAAGCCAAGAGCCTGGAAGTAACATGGGAGATACATATGCAAAACACGGTCATATTTCCACCATAGAAACTGTGCCAGTGACAGTTTCTCATATTTGTATCTCAATTCGTAATTTACAGTGCATTTTTAGGAGAATGTTTCTTAAACTTCAGCATGCATATAAACTCTCTGGGTATTTTTGTGAAAAATGCAGATTCTGATTCAGTAGGTCCAGGGTAATGCTTGAGATTCTGCATTTTTAGCAAGCTCCTAAGTGATGCTGAGATTCCTGACCCACTGGTGACATCTTGATTAGAGTATGCATTAACCCATGTGATCCTACACAACCTTAGGGGAAGTTTAATCTCCATTCTACAGATGATAAAACTAAGAGCATCTCAAATTATATCTTGTCTAAACATGGATCAATCCATAGAAGACAGATCTAGGGTATAAATCACAACTCACCACTACTGGTTTTAATAAATTATAATTAGAAAATTCAAGAGGCTATGCAGTTTGTAAGATTTACTTAATCAGTGGTTCAGTGGTAGAGCGTTTGCCTGGCATGTTGGGTTCAATCCTCAGCATCACATATAAATAAATAAAATAAAACATCCATTGACAACTAAAAAACAATTAAAAAAGAAAGATTTACTTAATCAATTTGTCATTTGGAAAATAGGTCAAAGGAAGACACATTCACACTAGAACTAATCAATATATTTACATGAGGTTAAATTATAAAAAGAACAACGTTTGAGAATCACTATATTTAACAGAAATCTTTGTGTGTGTAATTTTATTCATTTTTAAATTGAAATATAATTTACATACATTAAAGTACACAGATCTGAAGTGCTCCGTTTTATTCATCTTTAATTGAGGTTTGATTTACATACATTAAAATGCACAGGCCTAGAGTGTAAATACCAACCCAAACAAGATATAGAAACATATTTCCATCATTCCAGAAAATCCCATCACATCCTTTATGGGCTAGTTCTTTGATCTTTGTCAGCAGTGATGGATCTTGCCTATTAATGAACTTCATATAAGTGAAGCCATATGATATGGATTCCTTATGTGCCAGCTTTTTAAACTAAGCATAACATTTTGAGGTTCATAACCATTATTTTTTTAACAAGAAATGTTCTCTCACTGAACAGTATCTGCAGTTATATTTCAGCGTGATTTTCTGATACCCCTATAATGAGAGGTTTCTCACTGGGGATTAAAGTTGTAGAAGTTACACATTGACTACCCACTGGGCTTTCAATTGTAATGAGTTTTGGCCAAACTTCCTGTTCAAGTAAAATACTTTTAAAGCAAGTTTGTCTTTTGCTGAATGACCTTGTGAGTTACTTAATTGCAAATAGTGGATTTTCTCATGCCTCTGAACACTCTAAAACAAGAAATTTTCTGAAATAACTTTAAGACAAAGAAATATTTTTCAGTCTCCTTGAACCGAAACACACACTATTTCATTTTACTTAAAGTAGGACGGCACAGATGTGTAAAAGGAGTAATAAGACAGTTTCACTAACAAAGGATAGGGTGGTTGTGTAAGAATCAGGAAGACAATAAAAAATGTACTTTGGAAAAAAATTTTATGTCCAGAAAAGTTCTTTCAAGTGATCACAATGCTTTCGAACACACACAAAAAGATCATGCTGTAATTTTTATATTTTTTACCAGTTTCAAAAGTAAGTGTTCATAGCTCATGATTTTACTGCAATTACTCAGTGACAATCACATGCAGATATATTCAGTAGCATTTAATCCCACAGGCATTCACTAATATATTAGAATTATGCTTCAGTATTAGATTTTTAATCAAGAAATGATCACCTTTCTCATGAATACTGACTTGGGAGTATGTTTAAAAAAATACTATTTTGAATCGTAAGTCATATTTCTCATAAAAATGATATTTTGTCAGCAATACTTTTATAAAATTGCTTGATTTGGAGCTGTTTCCTTGCAGATCCACTGTTATGGTTTGGATGGGAGGTGTCCCCCAGAAGCTCATGGGTGAGACAATGCAAGAACATTCAGAGGTGAAATGACTGGGTTATGAGAGCCTTAACCCAATTAGTGAATTAATCCCCTCATGGGGATTAACTGAGTGCTAACTGGAGGCAGGTGGGTGTGGCTGGAGGAGGTGGGCACTGGGGGTGTGCCTTGGGGGTATATATTTGATGATCTGACCTTGGTCTCTCTCTGCTTCCTGATCACCATGTGAGCTGCTTCCCTCCACCACACTCTTCCTCCATGATGTCCTGCCTCCCCTCGAGCCCTGAGGAATGGAGCCTGCTGTCTATGGACTGAGACCTCTGTGACCATGAGCTTCCAATTAAACTTTTCCTCCTCTATGATTGTTCTTGTCAGATCTTTTAATCACAGCAGTGAAAAAGCTGACTAAAACATCCACTTTATCAGATGAGGCAGGAAAATACAGGAGAATAGAGGGAAGAAAACACAGGACAGGACAGTTCTTGTCCCGCCAACACAGGAACAAATCCTCTCCTGCTCCTGGCTCTTGCATTCGCTTTTCTCTCTCCCTGGAACGCCCAGTTCCCAGCTCTTCCTGGTACCAGCTCATTCCCATATCAGGATTTTGCCCTAATGGTCTCTGCAGAGAAGGGATCAATCATGGAGGCCCTCTGTCAGGATACCCCCCTCACTGTGCAGTTATCTTGTCTGATGCCCTGTTGTTTCCTTCCTATAAGAAAAACTTTCCTTCCTATAAGAGAAACTCCATGAGGTCAGAGTCATATGTGTCTTCTGTCCAGCCCCCAGACCAGGGCCAGGCACAAGGCAGGCACTCAATAAATATTTGAAGAAGAAATAATTGAATGTATGACTCACTGTTTTAGTCAGCTTTTTCCTGCTGTGACTAAAAGATGGGATCAGAACAATTATAAAGGAGGAAAAGTTTATTTGGGGGCTCACAGTTTCAGAGGTCTCCGTCCACAGACAGCAGGCTCCATTCCTCGGGGCTCGAGGGGAGGCAGGACATCATGGAGGAAGAGTGTGGTGGAGGGAAGCAGCTCACATGGTGATCAGGAAGCAGATTGAGACTGAGCGCTACTCACCATATATATACCCCAAAGCCACGCCCCCAATGCCCACCTCTTCCAGCCACACCCTACCTACCTTCAGTTATCATTCTGTTAATCCCCATGAGGGGATTAATTCACGGATTGAGTTAAGGCTTTCATAACACCCACCATTTGTATCTGCACGTTACTTTGCACACAACTGGAAGAATCTGAAGGCTTTCTCTAAAACCAGCCTGTCAGGACTTAATGCCTGCAGGAGGCAATTAGTCACCACCTTTCAGGTTCACTGGCTATTTCTTTAAATTCTCATCATGACGGGAAAATTATACAGTAGAGAACTGTTCCGATATCACAGATTTGGCTCATATGAGGAAAAATAGGTAAGAGTCAGTGAGCTGCTTCTCTGATGTTTCTGCGACAGTTCACATGAGATATTGCACCATGATTCACAGTTAGTGCTGAGTGTCTGCAGTTGGCTCCATGGACACCTCAGAAATTGGCCACCTGAGAGGCAGTGTGCTGATGACAAAGTAAAACAAGGTGGCTATGACATCATTGTCTTTTACTCAGAATACCTACAGCATATAAATACCTTCTTGAGGGTTTTCATTTCTGTTGTTTCAATCATGTGCATGTTAATTGTTTTGATCAACAACAGAATCACATATGTTGATGCTAAGATTGCAATAGGGCTGAAAATTCCTATTGCCTAGTATTTTTGCTGGGCTGTGTCTCTGTATTGATATGGTTAGATACACAACTACGGACTCATTGCATTACAATTGCTTACAGTACTTAGTATAGTAATGTGTGTACAGGTCTGTGGCAAAGGCTGTTTTATATAGCCTAGTTGTAGAGTAGGCCATGACATCTAGGTTTGTGTAAGAAAGCTCGGTGATGTTCACACAATGGTATATTCCTCAGAATGTACCCCCATTGTTGAGCAATGTGCAACTATACTTTCACTCTGAGTAATTCATGCTCATCATATAAAACTCAAAGAAAAGGCCTAAGAGCATTAAGATATCCAGAGAAGATCAGCACCACATGTCTAGGTAGTAGAACATGGCTTTGAAATGAGACTACCTGGATTTTGATACCAGCTTGAGCACTTACTGATTTCATTATTAGAATAGAGTCTAAGCACTCATAAATTCCTCCCATCCCTGTATGCCTGCTCTCTTACGATGTGATTAGGTCACCCCTGCCCCCACAATAAAAACACAGAATCCACCCTTTTATCCCCTTGAATTGAGATTTGGCCCAATAGGACTTACTGTGGCCCGTTGGTTTTAGCAAGTGAGATGCCAAAAACAGCTTGGGTATTTGGGTTTGTAAGCCTGAGCTCTTCTTCTGGGGGGTTAAGCTTCATGGAGAGAGGCCCAACCACCTTGCTGTCCCAGTGAAGTTCTAGATAGGTGAGTGAGGCTAATGCTGAACACTCAACCTCCTCCATATTGCTCCAGCCCAGAACTATAGCCAAACACACATTATTGGGAATAATATTTGTTGTTTTAAACTACTGTATTTAGTGAGCAAAAGCTAATGGTACGATGATTTTGGTAGCATATTTTATCTCCTTAAGTCTCAATTTCTTTTCTGCAAAAATCAAGATAATAATACTGTAGGTTTTACTTCATGTATTAAATGAGATAATGTGTGGAAATCAGTTGGTCTCCTACCTAGAACATAGCAACTGCTCAATACATTTTTATT
Organism: Marmota flaviventris; assembly: GCF_047511675.1. Lineage (NCBI taxonomy): Eukaryota > Metazoa > Chordata > Mammalia > Rodentia > Sciuridae > Marmota > Marmota flaviventris. Next base: position 171,194,348 of record NC_092498.1, on the reverse strand, counting down.
TATTTCCTCCAGGCTTCTTAAAAACGAAAGACTGTTGTTGTCTGTTCTGTTGTGTTGACATACTATTATCCCACCTAATATTTAGTCAGAAACCACTGCCTCATTGCTTATGTAGGTTTGTTATAGACTGAATGTGTATGTGTTGTGTGTGTGTGTTGTGTGTGTGTGTGTGTGTGTATGGTCCGTCCTTGAAGCAAAGAGAGACGTAAAACACTATGTCCCTGGATGCTCCCTTTCTGTTCCCAAAAACCTAGCCAAGAGAGCAAGCCTGGGCCAAAAAGTCCAGATGCATATTATCTTGAAGGACCCTGGCTCTCCCTTATGTACACTGGGAGCTAGGGCAAGTTAGCGTTATCTGTAGGAAGCTATTGTCTTTGACATATGGCAACACAGTTGCTCTTTGGGATGCTGCCATCCAAGCTAACTAAGCAAGTTAATATTGATAAAGCCACTACTTCTGCAGCTCAATCCACAAACCCCTCTCTCACTGGCCACTGAGGTGGAACGGAGGGCACATGTCACTCATTCAGCCAGCTGCAGCTGAACAGAATGCCTAAGGGAAAGAAGCTTGGCAGAGAAGGGAAGGATGGAGCTTGGATCTGTCCTGTCCCTCACCATCACCACTGGACTCCCCCCCCCCCCCCCCCCCGTAAGCATTTCTCAGTCAAGTCTCAGGCCTCACATGCAGTCTCTGAGCATTTTCTTTGGTCTCTCAGCAATCCATTCCCCTGCCTTGGAACAACTGGGCTGTGGACCTGACATTCTGCACCCCAATTTCATACACTGAAACCTAATCTCCAGTGTGCTGGTATTTGGAGCTGAGGCCTTTCATTTGAAAGTAAATAACGAGGGGATAGCCCACAGGATGGGATTAGTACTCTTCAAAAGTCAGAGAGAGCTAGCTTGCTCAGTTTCCCAAATGAGAGGCCCCTCCACAAAAATCCAACCAGATTCCACCCTGATATGGGACTTCCAGTCCTCCAGAACTGTGAGAAATAAATTTTTGCCATTCACCAGTTGCCTGATCTATGGAAATTTGCTGTGGCAACTTGATATGACTGAAGCAAAACTGTTTCCAACTCTTTGTTTCCAGCTTTTTAATTTGTAAACCCATCAGAGTCACATTGAATTACTACTCCCTCCGCCATATTGAAATGGAAGGTGGCTTTTCCAGAGCAGTCAGGCACCCCCGTGAAACTGTTGTAAGGGGAAGGAAGAAAGAATCCTCTTGTGGACCAAACAGGATTTGTTTTTTTCTGGTTGATCTAGTATAACAGTGTTTTTAAAGCAATAAGGTTGAAGAAGGGAGGTGATGAGCTCTAAGAAGCACAGAGAAAACTCCTTGGTTGCTCATATCATGTGCATTTGTTCTGAGACAAAGATGTTTCTGATTGGCTTATGTTAACCCCATAAGGAAGGGGTTGTTACCCACATTATTAGAGATAGCTCCTCCGTGGGGTGAGGTCTGCATTATCCCTCAAGCAGCCCCTGACAGAACATTGGGCAGATCCCTGTAGGTTGCTGGTGCAGAGGCTGAGGCCAAAGGTCATGGCCACAGCACACCCTGTGTGCTAACTTCTTGCCGTGACTCTCGTGATTCATGTTTTCAGGGGTCCTGATGGAAGACCAGCTCCTCTTGTGTAGGCTGTAGTCTCAGCAAATTCTAGAATGTGCACTTTGACTCTGAGACCTCAGAAAAGTGCTTCCTGAGGTTTGAAGCTGCAGGTAAACCATCAGCTGTTACCTAGAAAAAAAGAAAAGGTAAGGATTCCCTGTCAAGAACGGGGAAACCGTGAACTTCATGACAAAGACTGAAAGAACTGGGGATTATTGATGGTGTAAGTCTCTATCCTCAGGATTAAAGTTAATGGGGATGATGATACAAAAATAGACAGACTTCACATTCATGGACTGGTGAGCCCCTGGTCTTCCACTAAACCACTGAGCTGCTTCTTCTGAGCAGCTTGTTATGCATTCCATCCATGCGATCTTCTTTGACCTACTTTCCTTACTTTGCAAGATGGGAAAAATCTCTGCAGGAACTAGACTCAATCAATACCCAAGTTCCAACCAATTATCAAGCCCACCGAACCACAGTTTCTGCCTCCAATTTTTTTTTATGGCAGAGCTTCAAGAAAAAAATAGAGCTTTTTTTTTCCTTTGGATTTATATCTTGTTCTCACTCTATATAATTTGTGGAATTTTGTTGGTGAATCCAGGACAATGAAAACAGATGACAATAGATTTACTTTGGCTTCGTTCCCTCTAGAGAGAAACTTCTTCAAAAAATACTGGTATGCTTGACTTGGGACTCAAATCCCAACTTGTGCTGTCAATCATGATGTTCTTACCTGGCCACTTAGACAACAGACACACACATGCTGAATGTCTGCCTTGACATGTTTATTTATTGCCTGTTTTCAAAAGGTATCTGAGGCAGCTCACAATAAAAGATAGACAAGATAATGCTATCCAAATAGTAATGGGAAAAAAAAAAAAGATATAAAAAGCCAGACCGAGGGAGTGAGAATCTAAATATTATAACCACATTGGTGAATATAGAAGGATAAGCATTAACTTTGTCTCTGACAATACAGGAAACAATATCATGTATTGGAAGGGATTTGAATTAAGACAAACAGGCTTTAGATCCCAGAAACTTTGCTTCACGGGGGAATTTAGGCAAATTGCTGATTTTTTTCCTAGGTTCAAGTTGTTTCTACTCCAAAGTTAATTTAAAGTCATGGACTGGTCGCCTGGTCTCTCTTCCCTTTCCTGTTGGTCTCCCTTCCTCCTCTCCTTTTCTCCTATCCTATCTGGTTTCCCTCATTGACACTTCAATCCCTTATTCTTAAGTGTGGATGAAGGTTGAAGATTCATCTTCCAGAGCTATGCCAAGCTGACAAGAGGTTTGGCCCTGTCTATCTAGGGATCAAAGTCTTGTCCTGACTGATCTAAAGGAGACACAGGAAGGTTGAACTTGTTTTTATTATTATTATTATTAGTTCTTTTTAGTTATACATGACAGTAGATATATTTTGCCATATTATACATACATGGAGTATAACTTCCCATCCTTTTAGTTGTTGAATTTGGATTTTTGAGATGGTTCAGAATCCATCATCTTATTGTAATCCATAGTCTTTTAAAAATCACACACATCAATGCTTTTTTGTGTGTGTCTTTCTGAAAGGAAAAGAAAGAATGAGATACTTATTTTTCCCTACAGGATACACTATGAATCCCTAGACCAGGATTAGGACATTGGCATAACCTGCCTTTGTAATTATTATTTTATAAATTTTCAGACTCTTTACCACATGCTCATTCTGAACTTGGGTTCGGCAGCGTAGGTCTAACCCACATTGCCATCTGCCCCTCAGTCAGATGTCCCTGCTACTGGCAAAGCCGCCCAGGTTTGAAATGAGCAATTTTAGCTCATTCTTTTCTACAAATTACCAGTGGTTTAAGCATCTTCACCTCCAATAAGCAGATACAATTCTTGTTTCCAGACATTGCTAAAGTCCCAGGATCCACCAAGCCCTTCCAGGGTCCTATAGGATCCTTTGAATCATATTTCATAAAGGTTGGATCTTTAGTTCTATATGAAAAGAACTAAAGACACACACCTGTAATCCCAGTGGCTGGGGAGGGTGAGGCAGGAGGATCACAAGTTCAAAGCCAGCCTCAAATAAAAAATTTTAAAGGGGTGGGAGGGTTAGGGTTAGGGGTTGTGACTCGGTGGTTAAACATCCCTGGTTCATTTCTTGGTACCAAAAAAAAAAGAAGAAAAGAAAAAGAATATCTCTGAAATCCTAAGTCATCTAGGGTAATTGACAACTTGTACTTTTTGAAATAGCAAGGATATATAGGCTATGTAGAGAGTTTTAAGAGGGCTTGGCCTGGTAAGGGGTTAAATGGGACTAGGTTACATAAAATTCAGTGGAAGAAGAATTATTTAAGGCTGATGTTTATTCCATGTTCAAGGACAAGCTTCATAGGTTAGAGCGTCATCATTCTTTAACAGTCTTTTTCCACCAAGTTCTTTTGGAGAACCAAGAGGCTAACGGTGTTAGATCAGGCTCATATGGAATCAAGATGAACTTAAAATTCTAACAGTCTTTTGTGACAGTTATCATTAGGCAAATTAAAAAAAAAAAAAAAAAAAACTCTTCCTTTTATAACCTACTGGCTTTACTTAATTTTGACTAGGGCAGACACATATGACTCCATCTTGAATTGGCCAGCTATTATATTTTTCCCCATATTCTCCCATTATATTTGAAAAAGTTTTTTTTTTAAATATATTGCTGATCAATCATCCTGTTTGAGCATTCTTTTTTAATATTTATTTTTTTAGTTTTTTTTTTTTTAGGTGGACACAATATCTTTATTTTACATTTATGTGGTGCTGAGAATCGAACCCAGTGCCTCATGCATGCTAGGCGAGCGAGCTACCACTTGAACCACATCCCCAACACCCCCTGTTTGATTATTCTTCATTGCCGGGATGTATCCATCCTAGCTGCTGTCTAATCTGGGCCCATATTGGAGAGGAAGTGATTTATGATTGGGAGTTGGTATCAAAAACCCTTTGGCCACATTTGAGCAAGAAGAAGGTTAGAAGTAGTGGTTTGGGGGCCACACTTACCTGGAGTCCACTGTTAGATTTTAAAAAATCTTATCTGTACTATGGGTGATAGCATCTGAAAAAAACATTGAATCAGACCACTCTGGTAGGTGTGATAACGTCACAGAGGCAAAAGTTGCAGAGTTTTGAAAGGAAAATATAAAGCAAAAGGAACAAAAGCAAAACAAATTTAGTTTGTGCAGTAGGTTTGAATCAAGAAGCATCAGTTTTCTCGTCGTATCAATTTTTACCAAAGATAATCAAAATAAAACCAATTTGCCTGTAAAATAGGTTTAGTTTTATAAGAAAGAGCTGTAAATGAATACTTGTTAGAGGGTTTTCCACAAATCTGACAGAGCTTCAGTGACAATCAAAACTGAATGTAAAAGACTCAGAACAGCCATGGGTAGGATTTGGATGAGTTCAGCAACTGACAATCTAGTTCCTTTTGCTGTATATAGCATTTTAAGATAATACTCATGACCAACAGCATTATTCTAGGACCATCAGACTTTAAAGTTTTATAAAATCTTCAGAACATGTTGTCAATACCATATATCAACCACATCATTATAAAACAGCAATTGCTCATTCAGAGTTATAACCCAGATTTGACTAGAGTTATAAAGGAATCATTTAAAGGATTTTAAAACAAATAGATGCTTAATAAACCTTAATTAATTGTTTAAAGACTCCAGTTTCCTAAGAAATCAGAACCTAATAAAAATAGCAGAAAACTCAAGAAGTTATCTTAATAAAATATAAAATCTTTGCTTCCAAGGCCAGGTTTTATAAACTTTACAAAGAGAAGACCAGTATCTTAAGAAAACCATGTTTTAAACAGAGAATTAGATCCTGGCTTTACATAAGTACTGAAATTTTGATCTTGTGGGGGAAAACCCCTTGATTAACTTAATTATAGCCAACTTAAACATATGAATTTTTCAAAATTTATCTTGCATTAAACTTCTGTGACTCACGTAGACACTTCACAATTTGTTTATATTTATTTCCATGCTAGAAATATGTATCTTGGACATTAGGACAAAAATCTTACTTTATCATATAAAATCCCTTTTTCATTTAAAAAACATTCTTTAAAAATATGTCTTCATATTTTTAACCCTTTAAAATCTCCTTTTAACCTGATTTAAAAATTTTCTCCTTAAATTTAATTTTCAAAACAGTCCTTACAAAATTGCTGAATTTAAACAAATTAGTCTTTTTTTCTCAATTTTCAAAATACTTTTGTCTTCTTTATAGTTCTATCATCAAAATACAGCTTAAGTTTTTCATTTTTATACATAAAATTACAGGTTAATTAGAATTTCAACTCAGTAATCTTGTTTTTTTGTGAAGATCTCAAAACAAAGTAATCTTAAGCTATATTTTCCCATGAACCAACAATTTAGTAAAACACATTTAATAGATTCAAATGTTATCTTATAGATTTTAAGAAGCTAAGAGTATTTGAATTTGCATTTAGTAATTTATGTTGTATTATTACAATTTAATTATAAGTGACTGATATTTTAACTCCATAACTTTTAGATTTTAAATTATAGGAAGAGCAATTTTATAAGCATTTATCTTATTTATATTTATCTAATTTATTTTCATCATTTACTTACAGATTATCCATGAAAACCAAGATATCACACAAGCATGGTTAATATTTTAAGTTGTTGTTGTTGTTGTTGTTGTTATCACTATTTGTCAAAGAAAACCCCTAAAAGTTATGGACATTGAACTTGAAACATCTTGTACATACAAACACAATCCTGATTGGCTAGCCACTTAGAAAAAGAAGTGTGGATTAGTAATTTTAAAGGCATCTCTAATTCTATCTTACTGATAAATTTAAACTAACAAATATTTAATTAAGTCATATGAACTAAAAGGCATTTGGATTTATTACCTTTTAAATTTAGGAGTGCTCCTTTGTTTATAAGCATATGTTGGTACACAATACATAGCGATAAATACATATGTAGACACAGTTTATAATACACATGTTTACACAAACATATATAAAAATAGACATGAAGCAAAGACTTTATAGCTTTCATATATCAGGTATTGGGTCCCCACAACTGGGAGATAAGAGTTACAAATGCTTACTAAACAAAGCATGTGCCAGATACTTTAAGTAAGGTATTCAGAACTCAAAATGAATTCACCAGGAAAATCATGAGCTCAAAAAATTATTTTTCCACAAAATAAAACGGCTGTAGCTACTGTAGTAAGAGAACATTGATGTTAGACCAGTGTGTCCTTTTTGATTGGATGACCGTCAGCCCAGATATCCCAAAGACTGTGAGAGCCCACAAGATCAGGAGGGTCGTGGCCTAGCAGATCAGAGACTTCCGGCCATATGACACACAGATTTGTTTTAGCCCAAGTCTACTATATGCTTGTATGCCACAGTTGTCTACTCAAAGACACTCCTTTGTTCCCTCTTCTTTTGTCAGAAAAGGGTTAAGATAAAGTGCCCTACAATCTGAGAATTGGTTCCCCAGAATACAAGGGAGTAAAAACAGAAAAAAAAAAACAGTTTCCAGAAGACCTTTGTCAAAGGCAGAAGAGAAAGAGATCTCAAGTTTAAATCTTGTAGCAGGTTGGATTTTAAAAGAGACGTTCTCACCACCACTACCCCCGACCCCCCCCCCCACCACCACCACCACTTTGGTTTCAAACAGTCAGGGAATTAATAACACACGATGATGTGTGTATACCAGCTAAGCCCAGGTCAGGATAGCAACCCTGAATAATTATCTTTTTATTCACAGCAGGAGAAAGAGAAAATAAAAATAAATTAAAATAGACAGAAAGCTACAGGCTTCTGAAGTTAACCCTATAATTGCAGTATAAGAGAAAAGGGGAAAGTAAAAGCATTTAAATATAAAGAACGGTGGAGTCAAGTACACTTAGCATTTAAAGACTCCACCAGGTCCCCAAGGATGGCATTGATTACCAACAACGGCCAATTGAATCAGCAGGGCTTAGAGATTTCCCAGCCACCCAAGAGCAGGAGCCATGCCAAGTTCAGGCAGACCAAGCTCAGGCCCTTTGGTTTTTAAAAGCACAGGCCGCAAGGGGGGAGGGGGAGGAGGAGGAGGAGGAGGAGGAGGAGGAGGAGGAGGAGGAGGAGGAGGAGGAGGAGGAGGAGGAGGAGTAGTAGTATAATCCCAGCCAATAAATGGGTAAACTAGTAAACATACCAAAGTTGGTGCCTCAGTTTACCCCCTGGCTGTCTTATCACAGAAATATGACTGGAAGTTTCCCAGAGGTCCACAGTAGGGTGAAGGGAATCTCAACTCAGTCCTGGCAGCCCTTGACTTACACTACAGAAAGAAAATTTAGGGTGCATCAAAAAAGGTACATGTAAAGACTTATTCAGGAAAGCAAATGGAACAGGACACTCACTGAAAGGGACACTTGAGAGTGATATGTGCTTTGGGCAGGTCTCGGGCTCCTTTTAAAGAAAATCTTATAAATAAATGGTGCACATGAGAAACATAGGGTGTGGCGTCAGCCCAGTGAGCTCAATTCCTTGATTGTGGGGCCCACAGCAGGCTGAGTCTGGTTCTTCTCAGAATCTTCAGGTTGATTTTATCTATTTAATATGAAGCACATGACAGTACCCATGTCATGGGTCTTGACCAATCTCTCTCTCTCTCTCTCTCTCTCTCTCTCTCGGTTTCTTTTAATCAGAGTAAAAATACATTTTATAAACTAACAAAGTAAACAGCACTATTTAACTGGATTTACAGCATTCTTATGGTTTATTGGGGCTTTTAAGAACTCAGGACTGAAAGAAAACAGGTCTGGGATGGGGTGAAGGTGATGGAGTTACTTTTTTGTTTGTTTATTTGTTTGTTTGTGCTGGGCATTGAACTCAGGACACTTAACCACTGAGCCCCATCCCCAGCCCCTTTTTATTTTTTATTTAGAGACAGGGTCTCACTGAGTTGCTTAAGGCCTTGCTAAGTTGCTGAGGCTGGCTTTGAACTCACAATCCTTCTGCCTCAGCCTCCTGAGCCACCGGGAATGTTCATGGAGTTTTTAGATAAAAAGTTACAGGTCCTCTTTCCTTTTCTGTTGGTATCCTTTCTACCTACCCTTATTTCTTCTATCTTTACCTCATTTCTATTACTGTTTTCTGCTTTCTCGCAGCCAAAATAAAAAGGGAAATATTTTATTTGTGTGTAATATGTATGTGTGTGTGCATGTATATGATATTATATTAAAAATATACATACATACATACATACATATAGACATAATATAAAATAAACTACATTCAGAAGAGCCTCCATTACCTGTACTGGGATTAAATTACTATACAATTTAAAAATTTTAGCTATAGCACTATATGTTTAAAGGAAACTTTATTCTGAATGTTAAGAGATAAAAGGAAAAAAAAAGAACGTAGAGTACTTTAGGCAGTTTGAATATCTCCCTAATGTTGAAAACACTTCATAATTTGTAGAACCCCTGAGACAACTTTGGAAATCCTGGGGTTCTTCTGCAAGGCATGGTCTGAAACCCTCTTACCAGTTGCTTATCTAAGGAACCAGGAAATAAACAATGCCTTCAAAAAGGATTTAGAAGATGCAGAGATATTGGTTGTGTGGCCATTTCTTATAAGGGTCCCTCAGAAAGACCAAGGACAGGCCATTCAGGAACAACCCAAAGGCCTTTCTATAGAAATATAAGCTGCCAAGGTTCAGGTAGGCAGATTGCTGGTGGTCCTGGGGTCTTGGGAAGTACCTGTGTGTTTCTTAATGTACAGCACCGGAACTTCCCAGGATGCTTGCTTACTAGAGTCTTGGTCTCCTGCCCTGACCTTAGAAAGCCATGTCACAGCAGAAGGCAGGGATGATGCCATTGGTGATCTGTACCAACAAGTCCCATAGGAGATTCTTGGGCATGCTAAGGAAGTCAACCTCAACCGCCACGCTCTTGCCTTTTGCAGGGTTTAATTGGGTTGGTGAGTTGGCATGAAGGTGGGCTGCTTCATATCTGCAGCTCCACTAGCTGAAAATTCTCTTCTTCAACTTGCTCACCCCATAATACTCCCCATGAGATGCCCATCAACTCTTCTGGGTGCTCATCCAAAAGTCTGCTTCAGCTAAATCCTACTGTTGTTTCAGTGACATTGGGGAATAAGATCAGGGAATCTGGGGAAAAGGAAATTGCACAATATCTGACATGTGTCTAAGCAAGGTGCAGCCTCACCAGCAAGGGGCTAATTCAGCTCAGCATTACCTGAAGCAACGGAGAGTGGAGGCTGCAGTAGCTGTCCAGAGACAGCGCTGACGGCAGACTGACAGATTTAAGCATCACTCATTCTGGATCAGAAGTTCGCATTATGCACTTGAGAGTTTTCTTAAGTACTAAAGGTAAGAGCAATTAATTTCCACTCTTTCCCAACTTACAAAATCTTGGATTTCAGCATATCTGTGTCCAAAAGATTATAGCTGAAAGAAACGGAGTCAGCTCTTTCTCTCAGGAAATTATTCAAGGGGAAAGAGACCAGCTGTACTTTATGCTACTCTGGACAATGTGGTCACTGGTAACATCGCTAAGCAGTACACTTTACAATTACTGCCAGTTCAAAGGGGAAACCAGCATGTTTTTTAATCTTTCCCACTCCCCCTCCACACACATATGTGGAATATTATGATCAATTTAAAATATAAGAACACAGTGGGTTTTAAATTGGCTTCATAGTTTGAATGGACAGCCAAAGAAAAGGAAAAAAGAAAAAAATCTGTTATTTTAAAAAATTACCAGCAAGCATGGTAATTTTTAAATTTTTAAAATCTGCTTTGCAGCCAGGCATGGTGAAGCATACCTGTAATCCCAGTGGCTCAGGAGGCTGAGGCAGGAGAATTACAAGTTCAAAGCCAGCCTCAGCCACTTAGTGATGCCCTGAGCAACTCAGCGAGACCCTGTCTCTAAATAAAATATAAAAAAGGGCTGGGGATGTGGCTCAGTGGTTAAGCGCCCTGGGGTTCAATCCTCGATAACCCACCCCCCACAACACACACACTCACACACAAATCTGCCTTGCACCTTAGTGCTTAGTGCAAGTTTAGCATACTTTAACACAGTGTGTGAATAAGTAAATTAATGGCTACTGCTTATTTATTAGGCAAAAGCCTCACATATAAATTAAAGATAAAACTGAGAAATTTGTATAATCTCTAGGAAGGGAATACTGGTAGTTTTTTTCCCTATTTTTTTCTAATTTGTAATACATGACAGTAAAATGCATTTCAGTTCATGGTACACAAATGAAGCACAATTTTTTATTTCTCTGCTTGTACACAAGTAGAATCACACCATTCGTGTCTTCATACATGTACCTAGGGTAATGATGTCCATCTCATTCCACCCTCTTTCCTACCCGCATGCCCACTCCCTTCCCTTCTCTCCGGTTTGCCCTATCCAAAGTTTCTCCATTCTTCCCATGCTCCCCCGCAATCCCCATTATGGATCAGCATCCACTTATCAGAGAAAACACTCAGCTTTTGGTTTTGGGGGGTTGGCTCACTTCACTTAGCATGATATTCTCCAGCTCCATTCATTTACTTGCAAATGCCATGATTTTATTCTCTTTTATTGCTGAGTCATATTCCATTGTGTATATATACCACAGTTTCTTAATCCATTCATCTACTGAAGGGCATCTAGATTGGTTCCACAATTTATTAACTATTGTGAATTGTGCTGCTATAAACATTGATGTGGCTGTGTCCCTGTAGTATGCTGTTTTTAAGTCTTTTGGGTACAGACCCAGGAGTGGAATAGCTGGGTCAAAAGGTGGTTCCATTCCCAGTTTTCCAAGGAATCTCCATACTGCTTTCCATATTGGCTGCACCAATTTGCAGTCCTATCGGCAATGTATGAGTGTGCCTTTTCCCCCACATCCTCACCAACACTTATTGTTGTTTGTGTTCTTAAGAGCTGCCATTCTGAATGGAGTAAGATGAAATCTTAGAGTAGTTTTGATTTGCATTTCTCTTATTGCTAGAGATGATGAACATTTTTTTCATATATTTGTTGATTGATTGTATATCCTTTTCTGAGAAGTGTCAGTTCAGTTCCTTGGCCATTTATTGATTGGGTTATTCTTTTTTTTGTGTTAAGATTTTTGAGTTCTTTATATATTCTAGAGATTAGTGCTCTATTTGATGTGTGAGGCGTAAAAATTTGCTTCCAAGCTGTAGGCTCTCTATTCACCTCACTGATTGTTTCTTTTGCTGAGAAGAAGTTTTTTAGTTTGAAACCATCCCATTTATTGATTCCTGATTTTATTTCTTATGCTTTAGGAGTCTTGTTAAGGAAGCAGGGGCCTAATCCAAAATGATGAAGATTTGGGCCTACTTTTTCTTCTATTGGGTGGGTTTTAAATTGGCTTCATAGTTTGACTGTTCTTACCTTCTGATATTTCTCTTCCTTTTCTCTCTGGTCTAATTCCTAGGTCCTTGATCCATTTTGAGTTGAATTTTGGGCATGGTGAGAGATAGGGGTTTAATTTCATTTTGATACATATGGATTTCCAGTTTTCCCAGCACCATTTGTTGAAGAGGCTATCTTTTCTCCAATATGTTTTTGGCACTGTTACCTAGTATGAGATAACTGTATTTATGTAGGGTTGTCTCTGTGTTCTCTATTCTGTACTATTCGTCTACCAGTCTGTTTTGGTGCCAACACCATGCCATTTTTGTTACTATTACTTGATAGTGTAGTCAAAGGTCTAGTATAGTGATGCCACCTGCTTTACTCTTCCTGTTAAGGATTGCTTTGGCGATTCTGGGTCTCTTAGTTTTCCAGAATTTCATGACTGCTTTTTCTATTTCTATGAGGAATGTCATTGGGATTTTAATTGGAATTGCATTAAATCTGAATAGTGCTTATGGTAGTATGGTTATTTTGACAATATTAATTCTGCCTATCCAAGAACAAAGGAGACCTTTCCATCTTCTAAGTTCTCCTTTAATTTCTTTCTTTAGTGTTCTGTAGTTTTCATTGTAGAGGTCTTTCATCTCTTTTGTTGATTCCCAAGTATTTTTATTTTTTGAGGCTATTGTAATTGGGGTAGTTTTCCTAGTTTCTCTTTCAGAGAATTTATTATTGATGTACAGAAATGCATTTGATTTATGGGTATTGATTTTGTATCCTGCTACTTTGCTGAATTCATTTATTAGTTCTAGAAGTTTTCTGGTGGAATTTTTCAGAAACTCTAAGGATAGAATCATGTCATCGGCAAATAGTGATAGTTTGAGTTCTTCTTTTCCTATCTGTAGATACTGGTTCTTAACTGTGGTAAGAGAAATAATTTTGTCCCATGTTTTCCCTTATTTATGCTGAGTATATATTTTGAGGACAGCAATGCAAACTTTTAAAAAATGTAGAATTAAAAGAAAATGCCTATGCCATAAAATGTCATGGAAAAATTTTAAATTCAAAGAACATTAGTAACTTGGTTTTGAAAAGAAAAAAAAAAGAAAACACCTACATTTGACTCTCAAAATCATCTCTTTTAAATGTTGAAGGAATGATGTCGTGATTTTCAATAGCTAAATTTGCTTTTGTGACTATTCTTGCCTTCTGACATTTCTCTGCCTTTTCCCTCTGTTCGGCCCTCATTGTGTGACATTTGAGGAAAAGCAAGAATTTACATCAAAACTATATGAGAGCCGGGCATGGTGGTGCATGCCTGTAATCCTAGCAGGTCTGGAGGTTGAGGCAGGAGGATAGCAAGTTCAAAGACAGCCTCAGCAACTTAGCAAAGCCCTGAGCAACTTAGTGAGACTCTGTCTTAAAATTAAAAAAAAAAAAAAATGAAAAGGGCTGGGGATGTGGCTCAGTGGTTAAGTGCCCCTGGGTGCAATCCTTGGCACAAAACAACAACAACAAAAATAAATAAATAAATAAAACAAAACCTGTGTAAGCCACAACTATGTGGTTCACTGCACCACATATCAAAGTTGTCTCTCATCATACTCAACAATAGCTATCCTTTCACAAATCTTCACACTTAACAGATATATCAACAAATGTTTGAGGAGTCCCCACAGGTAGCAGACACAATGTTAGGCTTGAGAGATGGAGCAAATCCCCACCCCCCCCAGATGATGAGTGGCATAGTCAAGGAGGCAGAGAGATACTAAATGATCACACCATCAATGTAATTCATCAAGATTATAATTAGGGCTCTCGGCCCTAGCACCATCTTCTTGGAAACCTCTGTGCCATGAGAGCCAAGTGGAGGAAGAAGCGAATGCATAGGCTGAAGCACAAAAGGAGAAAGATGAGGCAGAGGTCCAAGTAAACTAGCTTGTGCACCATGGAGGCCAAAGGAGTAGAAATAAGGAATGCCAGAGGCCTGGGATATTGGTACAAGTTGTTGGACTGCCTGCTACCGTCCAGATTTTGTCTCAGTGGATTTAGAACTTACATCATCATCCCATTGCCAAGACCACCACCGAGAGAAGACCCACCTTGCTCTTAACAGCCCCTGTTGGACCTCTGCCTGGAACTTTGGCATTCTGGACTCATGCATTTCTCAGTTGTGGCCAGTGTGATGTGTGTACCATAAATCATTCCTTCTGTTGTTTTAGCTGAATTTTTTTTTTAAAAAAAGCTTATAATTAGGGACAAGAAATCAAATATAGTTTCCTTTCAATAACAGAGCTACAAGATGAAGAAATACGGACTGATCCTTGACTATGGACCACCACTGTAGGGTTTTCCACCTTGAAGTGACATGACTGGGTCTACCATAGTGTAAGTTCACTTTGGCTACATTGAAAGAGACTAGGAGAGGAGAAAGGGCAGATGCTGAATGATCAATGAAGAGTCTACCACTGTGTTATTTCTAACAAAAACCAGGTGATATATTATCATGGCATGTTCTAGAAGAGCAGTTGTAGAGATGCTGAGACGAAGATCAGAGATGAGAACAAGAGAAAGGTTGCCATGTGCTATGCCACTCTCTGAGTTTAAGCAATTTCCATCATCAATTGATTTAATCCTCATTATCCTATAAGTGAGTTCACTATTATCATTCCTGTTTTATTATTCAGGAAACTAAGGCACAAAGAGGTCCAGTAAACTGTCCATGGTCACAAACCTTGCAGGAATATGGACTGAGAGACTCATTTGCTAGAGCTCAAGTTTGCAACCACTGGACGCACTTGCTAACCTGAATGAGACTGCCTTCTGGAAGCTCAAACGGCTATCTGGGTTTTATCTAATATTGGCATTTTTTTCATTTCCCCGTACAGTCCTTCCAATGCTATTCAACAGATTCAATATTTTCTCATGGGTCAGTTCCACAGAGCACCTTTCTGTGGGAATTTTCTCTGCCCTGTTATTTCCTATGCTCTCTCTAGTCTCAAAATTGAATGTGTCTCGAAATTGCATGTGTCGACCTGTGCTGAAAATTAGCCTTGGAATTTTTTCCTATGAAATTGCCATCAGCACAAACCATGGGTCATAGACCAGAGTTCAGCTATGAATTCTGATGCCTCCATTTGAAAAGATCTGTTAATGTTGAGAATAAAGATGACTTAGCCATCTGGGTAGTAGATGTAGACCCAAGAAAATTGTTGATTTACAGGGTCACTTCACTATGGGAACCTGAACAGAAATGTCAATTTAAAAGGTGTGACCCTATTACTGAATTTACTGTTTTAGACTGTGCCCCCATTAGAATGGACTTGATGGACCAGGGGCTGGGGGAAACCCTGGTTAAGTCATGCCTTTGAAAACCCAGATGACCAGGAGACTCCTAGGGCTTGCCAGATAGGTGTCTGTGATGTCCCTAATGAGATTAGGTAATGGTGTTAGAGAGGTCTGCCAGTCAGGGAGGAAGGAGAGGAAGGGGAGAGAAAAACTGAGGTGTCAAGAAGAGTCAGGGATATTAAGCAATTGATTACTGAAAAGAAAAGGAGGGTTAGAGGCAGGAAAATGGTGGAGCCCTGGGAGAGGAATCTTGAAGAAGAAGAAGAAGGTGTTCAGGATCAAGTTTTAATGATAGGACTGAGATGCAAAAATGACATAAACCTGTGCTTTTGCAACAGCTACTTAAGCTTGGTTATGTTGAACATAATGGTTCATTCAAGCAGTTGGTGCTTTTATTTGCCAGAAACCATGCAAAGATAGTGTGATTCAGAAATGAATCCAGGTATCATTTCTGCCCGGAAGGAATCATAGACCAAGAAGGAAGAGTTCACCTTTATGAGAATTGAAGCATACAATAAAAGCAAAACTTACCGTGAAACAGACTCGATTTGGAGTCCCCTCTTATCCATCCTAGGGTCAGGATAATGCTCAGGCCACTCTGGGGCTAACTGGCCCTCACCAGGTCCCAAACATTTCCCAGTTGGTATGAATTGAAGTTGTGCACGCAGCTGTTCCAATAAAAACTAAAATATATACTTGGTAGGCCCCGTCTTACACACATTTTCACGCCATGCTCTGCGGAAAGAAAATCCTTGCGGCCAACATTACAGAAATGTGGCTTTTGATTTATAAGAATGTAGGAATGGTTCTAATAAGTTGTTAAATCTTGTTTATTTCTGGGACTTTGCCGAATTTTCACTTTCATTAAATTATTATTTAAAGTTCTAGTTAGTGAATTAATGTGAATAATTTACATGAATTTCTCTATATGCAATTATCTCGGATTGGAAGGCCATAAAACAGTCGGAGGTACTTTTTACAAATGGCATATATTTTTTTTTCCCCTTCACGTGCTCCACTGAAGGCCTTAGAGAAAGTTACTGCTGTAATTTCACATTTAAAGTGGAAGTATTTGGTTTAGAGAAAGTTAGGGAGATTTTAAAAACCCACATGCTTCTCATCCGCACTTTAATAAAAACATCAGAGAGGACAGGATTTCTCATGGATGATATTCAATCCTGCTCCATGTATTTGGATTTTTGTCTTAAAATAAATTGGTTTGGGGAGAAAACAGCCCAAAGAGAGAAGCTAAACTTTAAGGAGATAAATAAATTAATACATAATGTGTTTTTCATCTCATGAATAGCTAGCTAATGAGTTTCCTAACTTGTAAAAGTATTGGGAATTTTTTTTTTTTTTTTTTAGAAAAAAATAGGGTTTCCTATCATCTGGGAAATGTAAAGACAGTTACAAGAAAGGATTAATGATTAAAGAAGACAAAGGTAATGTTCTGACTCCCTAAAGTTATTCACACCTGAAATTTTAACTAGTGGATGATATACACCAGTTGGGAGATGATATTAAAATATTGCAGACTGTGCTCTGGAAATAGCAAAAATTAATGATGACAAAAAATCTCTGAACCAATGTAGAGAAAGAGGACCGAAAACCTGATTTATCTTCTATGAAAAAGTAGAGCAGATTAGACATACTTTATTTACTTTGAGGATAATGACACTGATCCTTTGGAATCCGGAACATATTAGAGCAAACCATGAATATAAAACAAGAGAACAAATTAGATTAAAAATGGGAGACCCTGCACACAACAGCTGTTGGTGGACACACATTTCTCCTGTTAATAAAATTCAAATCACTAAATTACCAGAGGCATTCTATCCTGCCTACCCTCAAAATGAAAGCCAGGCAGAGCAGGGTAAAGTAACAGAATAATGGAATCCATAAGGATAGCAGGGTAATGTAACAGGATAATGAACGCCACTCTTATTCATTCAGTCTGGAAAAAAAATTAGCCCATTTCAGAACCAACCTGTTCACATCATTTAGCATATTTTATAAAGTCAAGATCGAAAAGTATATGGGCACAGTTTATCTCCACATAAAATATTGCAGAAACACACAGATGTCACTCAAATGTAAAGAAATATGGCCAGGCGCAGTGGCACACACCTGTATTCCCAACGGCTGGGGAGGCTGAGGCAGGAGGATTGTGAGTTCAAACCAGCCTCAGCAATTAGCAAGGCCCCAAGCAACTCAGCAAGACCCTCTCTATAAACAAAATATAATAACATGATGAGAGAGCCTACAAATTGGAAGAAAATCTTTACCACATGCACCTCTGATAAAGCATTAATCTCTAGTATATATGAAGAACTCAAAAAACTTAACACCAAAAAACAAATAACCCAATTAATAAATGGGCTAAGGAACTGAACAGACACTTCACAGAAGAAGAAATACAATCAACAAATATATGAAAAGTGTTCATCATCTCTAGCAATTAGAAAAATGCAAATCAAAACTACTCTAAGGTTTCATCTCACTCCAGTCAGAATGGCAATCATCAAGAATACAGGCAACAATAAATGTTGGTGAGGATGTGGGGAAAAGGCTCACTCATACATTGTTGGTGGGACTGCAAATTGGTGCAACCATTATGGAAAACAGTATGGAGATTCCTCAGAAAACTGGGAATGGAATCACCATTTGATTCAGCTATCCCACTCCTTGGTGTACTTAAAATCAGCATACTATAGTGATGCAGCCACATCAATGTTTATAGCAACAGGATTCACAATAGCTGGACTATGGAACCAACCTAGGTGTCCCTCAATAGATGAGTGGATAAAGAAAATGTGGTTTATATACTCAAAGGAATATTATTCAGCTTTAAAGAAGAGTGAAATTAAGGCATTTGCCAGTAAATGGTTGGAGTTGGAGAATATCATGCTAAGTGAAATAAGCCAATCCCACAAAACCAAAGGCCAAATGTTTTCTCTAATATTCGGATGCTAATTCACAAAAAGGTGGGAGGCACTAGGGAAGAATATCATTACCTCAGATTAGGTAGAAGGAAGTGATGGGAGAGGATAGGAGAGGATGTGGGGATAGGAAAGATAGTAGAATGAAAATAAAATGAAGTAGCTCCAAAAATTATTTTGGTGGCAGTTAAGCCATATGCAGTGACCATGTTTGAGATACCCTTCATTATTACTGTATGTGTATATGTGACTGCATGACCTATATGATTCTGCAACAATGTACACTCAGAAAAATGAAAAATTATAATCCCTCTATGTCTGATATATCAAACTGCATAAATGTATTCTACTGTCATGCATAACTAATTAAAACAATTTTTAAAAATGTTTAAAAAGGAATGGGGAAGCAGATCCATATTGAATCCAGAGCCTCTGGATTCAATCTCTGGTAAAGGAAGGAAGGAAGGAAGGAAGGAAGGAAGGAAGGAAGGAAGGAAGTAAGTAAGTTAATATAATCCTAAATTTGTTTGAATTAGTAATTCTGTAAATTGCTGAAGCTTCATAAAACTCTAAGAGGTAGGCAATGATATTACTTTCATTTCTCAGAGGAGGAAAATAAGGCACAGGAAATCACCAACTTTTCCCTAGGACAGGCAGTTGGTCCCTGGTTAAAGCCAATGTGGACGTAGGCATTCTGGTGGCCTTCTTCATAGTCTTACCCAAGATATGATTATTCCCCTCCTACAGAGATTCGTGTTTAACTGTTATCATTTCTACATGAATAAATGTAGGTTTCTTGTGACTGTGCCATGAAAGCCTAGGTACAATGGCAGGTTGGATTATCTAGTTTCCAAAGGAAGTTGTGCACACCATAGCGCTCACCCCATGCAGAGCACTGGTCTCAAAGAGCACCCACAATAAAAGTGTAATGTCTCTTTAACCTCATTTTAAATTTTTCAAATACAGATTTTTTTTTCATGAATTTATTTTCATCCGCATGCACTGAGTTTGCATCTGAGACTTACAGACTCAGGTATATGTCTGATTGGTTGTGGCTTTTATGCACAGATTTAGAAATCATAAGGATTCAGTTAGCATTTCCACAAATGCAGCCAAAGTCTCTACATAAAAAGAAAAACTTACCCATGGTTCACAGAGTGGGTCACAACCCACGTGTTGGCATCCCAAATTATAGTACTCAAATCTCAATACATCCTAAGAATCTGGATAACCTTTTGAGGGTGTTATGGTGGCAGTTAAGCCATATGCAGTGACCATGTTTGAGATACCCTTCAGTTGCTTTTGATCAATACCAACTCAGATTCTTCTGACAACACATATGAAGGAAAACAAGTGGGAGAAAAGAGAGATAAATCTGGCTCTCAGAGGAATTCAAAATAATTTTTGGAGCTACTTCATCTTCAAGGGAGGGGAACATAAATCCTCAGTCCTTAAGTGTGGGCTGTATATAGTGACTTTCTCCCAAAAGTACAGTATAGAAGAGGAGGGGGGAAAACAGCGATTTTATCCTGGAAAAACCCGACCGCGACTACCTGTGATCAAGGTCAACATCAACACTTATAAACTATGTGCTCTTCGTATGGTGGGATGAAGTTGGCACTTTGCCTCTATGGTCTTCCTCCTGAAAATCTAATCATGAGGAAAACATCAGGAAAATTCCAGTAGGGGGTCATCCTACAAAATATTTGACAAGTACTTCTTAAAATGGTCAAGGACATCAAAGCAAGGAAATCCCAAGAAACTCACAGCCAAGAGGAACCTCAGGAGACATGACAACTAAATGTAATTTGATATTCATGATGAGGATGTTGGAACACGTGGTGGAGCCCGCCTGTAATTTCCAGTGGGCTTGGGAGGCTGAGGCAGGAGGATCGCAAGTTCAAAGCCAGCCTCAGTAACTTAGCGAGGCCCTAAGCAACTCAGTGAGACTCTGTCTCTACATAAAATACAAAAGAGGGCTAGGGATGTGGCTCAGTGGTTGAGTGCCCCTGGGTTTAATCCCTGGTATCCCTTCCCAAAAGAAAGAAAAAAAAAGAGACAGGGAAAAACTGATTAAATCTAGTAAACAATTGACTTTAGTTACTACTAATAATTATTAGTTCATAATAATATCGGTTTGTTGATTGTAGCAAATTTGCCACACTATATAACATAAGATGTTAATTACAAGGGAACTTGGGTGTCAGATACTCTGGAACTCTCTACACTATCTGCTCTATTTTTCTGTAAATCTGAAATTGTTCTAAAATAAGGTCCATTTAATTAAAAAAAAAAATACATATGAAGCCGGTCTTCTAGTAATAACAGATAAAATGGAATCGCCTAATTCCATTTGGCATACATTTTAAAATATTGATTGCATTGTTCTGGGTGGGGCCAGATGGAGCATAAATGCCCTTTCAAGGCCATGCACAGAAGAGGAGAGGCTCTGCTGGAGATCTTTCCTAAAATGCCTCTGGTTTTATAGCTGGAGCTGCATAAGCCCCTCCTCAGCTGCTGTGCTTAGGCATTTATGTAATTCTGGAGAACACGGAGCATATTAGCCAGAGCTACTGACTTTGATAAATCACCTGGGCTCTGTGGAATGCAGAGGGATATTGTAAGGAGAAATGCAATACTGTCTGTGATAATACTTTGAGGTCTCCAGAGAAAAGCACATATTTAAATATGGCCAAAGCCTGGGAATGAGAATCACAGTATGGCCAGGATCTAGTTTTAGCTCCACCAAGTGGTCAGTAGTGGTAATGGTGATCTATCTGCCACCGTCCTGAACACTGTCCAGGAGAGCACTGTATGCTGTCTGTCCATCATCTGCCCTGGGATGGTCATCTTAACCCCTGCACTCTACCAGGGATCCATCATACCAGATTTGTTTTACTCTTTGTTTTAACACGAAAAACAACATTTTGATCAAGTCGTGCTAAGTTTTTATGTGCCTGTATTGTATTGATGGTATCTTATATTAGCATGCAGCCAAACCCGTCTTCTTATCATAATTAAGCCTCCCTCTATAACTTAGTGACGACAGAGGGGGGAAAATGTTATATTCAGGGTCAAAATATCAATCCCTAAGTCCTAGCCAGTCCACTAATTAACTTCATGAACTTAAACCTCCCCTAAAGCCAATAACCCCTGATCATCCATCTTCATGGTGGACAGAAGAATCTGATAGCTAAGAATGTACTGAAAATGCTTTTTAAAAAATGGTATTTTTTGTTAGTTCTGCCAGTGAAAAACTCCTGACTAAATATAAAATAATTTAAAATATGCCCTATGCTGTGTTCACATGTTGTTTAAATATGTTTTGTCCCCACAAGGGCTTGTGTGTTAGAAGCTGGGATCCGAGTGTGGTCATGTGAAGGGGTGGCAGGGCCTGGAAAGGTGGGTCCTAGTGGGAGGTCGTTGAGGGCACCACCCCCAGAAGGAATTGAAGTAATTCTCATGGAACCCAAGTTAGTTCCCACAGGAGCAGGTTGGTACAAAGGGGTAGGCCTCTTCCCTGCACTTCCTATCTCACCATGTAATCTTTTCTTTTCACATGCACTTTGCCATGAGGTCTTCACCAGAGCTGAGCTGTTGCTGATATTATGCCCTTGAGCCTCCGAAGCTGTGAGCTAAATTAACCTCTTTTTGTTATAAAGTACCTAGCCTCGTATATTTCATTATAGTAACAGAAAAGGGACTAGTACAACCTATATACAGGTGTATATGTTAACATGTAGACACATACGTAACAGAAACCTATGTTTATGATGGCATCTCTCCATGTGTACTCATGCATCCTGAAACATGTCCTGCTGGTTTCAGATCTTACATATTCAGTGCATGGATAATCATGCCCAGCCCAACTTACTGTGAAAAAAAAATTATTTTCATAGTGATTAATAGTCATTTTTCTCCCTAATACTGTTATTTAAGCTGAGCTAGAGATAATCTTCTCAGGGGAGAAAAATGAAATTTCCTTAAAACACTATTCATTATGTTCAAAAATAGCCATAGTCCACTTTAAAACTGAGTTAATGATAGATTTTCCTAAGCAGAATTCCCCTTTTAGTAATTTAGTAGCAAAATGTTTACTCCTGGAAAGTGCCTGTTTCCCAGGGATTATTAATCACACTTTATTGGGAGGTAATCAGTTACATAGTTTACTTTTCCACCCGTTTTAGAAAATTTAAATGCTGAGATACACATTTTTTTTGCTATGAAAATCTACCCAGTAATTACCATATTTACTTTTCATTTATGGGGGAATAATCTGTTTTAATTAAGCCTAACTGAAGAACTTTTATCAGATGTAATTATCCCTTTCGATAAATATGTCTCCACTAATTACATTTAACCATGGGATTTATAGCTCTTAAGTCATTTAGTAGGAAACATAATAAATCTTTAGTAATACATGCTAAATCACTATAAATTAATTCAGATCATTAACATAATAAACAAATTAGGATAATTTTGCTTAATTAGTTTGGGTGGTTAACTCGAAATCCCATGTAAGCTTCATGATAATCTTGATTTTCATCATTATTTCTGGAATGACACATTTTTTCAACAAATCTATTTTAATATCTAAACATTAAGCCGACCCTTTGTCTTCGGTCTTTATTCTGATGACCCATTTCCAACCGAGGAAATATCATTGACTGTGTCCTTTGGTTCTTGAAGTTTGTAAAAGTTGACTATGTAAATGTATTTCAAGTCACAATATTTTATATTATGTCCTTACGTAAACGAATTTGCATTTCATGTTTCAATAAATGTGTCCTAATAAAAATCTTGCATGTGTGAAGGAAGAGTGTGTGGGTGTGAGTGTGAGTGTGTGTATGTGGGTAATAATCCAGCTTCAGGTGCTTCATAAGGGAAGCTTGAGTCTTTATTTAGGTTAAAGAAGCAGACGTACATAGCAAGTGGAAGGGAATATTAAACTAGGAAGCATTTAGAGAAATCCAGAGCAAATAAAAGCAAGTCTGTCTTTCACAGTGAATGGAGACCTTATGGAAATCCGCGATCCCGAGAGATGGTGCAGACTGGAAACCTAATTATCTTCCAAAATAGTCCAGCTAAATTCAGAGGCCAGACTGAGACAGGGTGCTAGACAGGGACCACGCCATGTCTCCTCTCGCTTCTGCCAGCCGGGCCCTCCACCCTTCCCACCTGTTCTCATCCCCCAGACTCCCAGGAAACTTGGAGATCCAGCTCAGGGGCCACCCTCTCTCGGCAGTTAGAGAAGCATCTATTAGAGGTGGCTTCCACAGCAGACATGCCCCCCTCCATTTATTTAGGTGTTTTCTCTCAGACCTGGCGATGGACTTCCAGCACAGGTGGCCCATCCAGACATGATATCCACACCTCAGTGAAGAGTTGGCCTGGGCCACTGCTGCTTGTTCATGAGCAGGTTGCAAGTGACTCAACCCGCCTGCTCCTGGCTTCCTCATTCCGCACTCCTGTTCACTCTAAAGAAGTGCTGGGTGTCTTGCCTGGTTTGTGGTCCTCCTCATCCTCCCTCATCCAGAGGATCCTCTGATTGTGGTGAGTCTCACAACTTCAGGAAAGAGACACTTCCTCTGCCTTTAACCTACCCACACTTCCCCCAGCTTCCTGAATCCTGGCCCAGACCAGCCCCCCAGAGTTCCCCTGAGAGGAGAGGAAATTCAAATAGCATTTTAATAATCCAGGCATACATTAGGAGTTCAATACATGCCTTGAACGAGTAGGAAACTCAGCATCAACATCTCAGAGACCCATCATACCTTGATGCTGCCAGGTGTTTAGGTGCAGGATAAATACGTCTACATCCCTCGTTCGTTCAGTCATTCCCATAGGAAGCACTGATTTGATAGGCACTGCTTTCTACCTCTTCCCCCTTAGATGACATTGTAGATTCTCCACAATCATTTAATCTTCTCTACTATCGCCCAGCTGGATGTGGTGGAGAATCGTTTGCCTATGTGTCTGCATCAATGAACTGACCACCCGTCAGACTATTCCAGACTCTTTATTTCTAACCCACTTGAAATCTCGTTTCTCCAGAAAGACTGTCCCTGAGTCCCCACAAGGGACATGGTCTTTGGATTGTATGTCCCTTCCTACTATCCAAAGTGGTCTTCACACATTCTTCAAAGCACTTGTTATCAGGCTTGTTTCGTGTGCTTCTCCTGTGCTGGGTTGAAAGTTCCATGGAAGCAGAAGTCTGCCCTGGCCATGTGTTGTCCCCAGTCCCCAATGGAGCCTCCTCACGTAGTAAGCACTCAATGAACGGTCAGTCCATAGTAAGAAAAAACATCAAGAGGAAAAACGGAGTTAAGCTCTATCACTATTATTTATGTTAGATATGAAGTAGCTTGTCTGAACCAGGTGCTCTTTCAAGTACTTGAAGGTACAAATTCTGTTCCCCTTTGCATCAACCCCATGACATACACACTACTGTTATTTCACAAATAGAGAATTTATGTGAGCTATGAGACCAGATATGATGGATCCTTTTTGTTCTTTTTAGATTTACATGAGAGTAGAATGTGTTCTGACATATTATACACACATGGAATATGACTTATTCCAATTAGGATCCCATTTTTGTGATTGTACATGATGTGGAGTTTCATCGGACGTATATTCATATATGAACATAGGAAAGTTATGTCCCATTCATTCCACTGTCTTTCCTCTTCCGTTCCCTTTATTTCCCTTTCTGTAATCCAATTAACTTCTGTTCTTCCCTCCCTACCCCTTATTGGGTATTAGCATCCACATAATCAGAGAGAACATTTAGCTTTGGTTTTGGGGGATTGGGTTATTTCACTCAGCATGATAGTCTCCAGTTCCATCCATTTACTGGCAAAGGTCATCAAGACATTCTTTTTATGGCTGAGTAATATCTCATTGTGTATATATACCACATTTTCTTTCCCCATTCATCTCTTTAGGGGTACCTAGGTTGGTAACATAGCTTAGCTATTGTGAATTGAGCTGCTATAAACATTGATGTGGCAGGGTCACTGTAGTATGCTGATTTTATGTCCTTTGGGTATAAAGAGAGGTGATTGAATTGCAAATGTCACATAGTCAGTAAGTATGTGATTCTAAACCAAGCTCTCACTCACCACACCATATACATTGTCTATCCAACTAGCCACACATAGACAGTGTGTCTGTCTCTGATTTTGAAAGCTTATCAGATTTTCCAATCATCATTTTATTGTACATTTGAATAAAGAAAAGGCAGTCAGATCTCTATCTCATACCATAAAAAAATAACTTTAAGACAGATCATAGGCATAAAGATGAAACTTAAAACAACAGAGTGATTCATATATATGTGACCCTGAGATAAGGAAACTTTTCTCACAGAAGAAATAGAAAGCAGAAGTGATAAAAGGAACACTTGATCACTTGGACTTCACCGAAATTAAGAGCCTCTCATTCTTCAAAACGCTGTAAAGAATATGATCAGGCAAGCCACAGACCAAGAGAAAATATCTGGAATACCCATATTTGGCAAAGGATTTATATATATAATATGTAAAGAGCTTCTGTAACTCAATAATAAAAAGGCCAATAACCCAATAAAAATTGTGCAAAAGGATATAATCAGGTACTTTGTAAAGTATATAAACAACCAATAAATACATGGATACCTGCTGAACATCATTGGTCACAACAAAACATGAGCTAAAACCATAAGATATCATAACTCACCCACCAGAAAATTAAAGATTGATAATACCAAATATTGGAGAAGATACAGAGCAACTGGAATAAACACATATTGCTGGTGAGAATTTAAAATGGGACAACTTTGAAACATTGCTTGGAATTTTCTCAAAATGTCAGACATATAATCTCTGATGAAGTACCAATTCTATTTTTAGGTTTTTAAAAATATTTTTTAGTTTTAGGTGAACACAATACCTTTATTTTACATTTATGTAGTGCTGAGGATTGAACCCAGTGCCTCATGCATGCTAGGTGAGTGCTCTACCTCTGAGCCACAACCCCAGCTCCTTATTTCTAGATTTTTTTTATCCAAGAGAAATCAAAATATTTGTCCACAAAAAAATCTTGTACATAAATATTCACAGCAGCTTTATTTATAATAGTTCATTTCTGTACATGTGATCCTAATGACATAGTTCTGGAAACAGGCTAGAACTATGCCATTAGGATCACATGTACAGAAATTACAGTTCAGCCACACAATCAAATGCTAATAAACCCTAAGCAGGCTGGGCGCAGTGCCGCACACCTATGAATCCAGTGGCTTGGGAGGCTGAGGCAGGAGGAGCATGAGTTCAAAGTCAACCTCAGCAACTTGGCAAGGCCCTAAGCAACTCAGTGAGACCCTGTTTCTATATAACATATAAAAAGGAGTCTGGGGATGTGCCTCAGTGTTTGAGCGCCCCTGGGTTCAATCCCCAGTACCAAAAAAAAAAAAAAAAAAGACCACTAGTCAGGAATAATCTACAGACACATAATATGGATCATTCTCAAAAGCACGCTGAGTGAAGGAAGCCAAAAATAAATTTGCATTCTGAATGAGTCCCACTTTATATGAAATTCTAAGACAGGAAATACTAACCTCTGTGATAAAAACCAGTTTGGGGTGGGGGCTGGGGTTGTAGCTCATGGTAGAGCGTCTGCCTTGCACGTGTGAGGCACTGGGTTCAATCCTCAGCACCACTTGAAAATAAAATAAAAGTATTATTTCCATCTACAACTAAAAAAATATTTTTAAAAAACCACTAGTTTTGTAGTTATTTCCAATGGTGTAGAGGGGACAGGAATATTGAGGAGAGATGTAACGTCCTGAATTGGTTTCACTGTCGGGTGCCTTGATTAAATGGTATATTTAAGATCTGGGCATTTCACTGTATATAAATCAGAGCTCAATTTTTTTTTAATAAAAAAAAAAAGAAAACAACTAGAGAAGATCCACTGTGATTTTAAAAGCAGATGTAGTTTTTGAATTAAAAAATACCAGTTTTTCAAATGAGGTTAAGGAGGTAGAAAAGCAAGAATATATAACCATTAGTCCGTGGGAAAGAATGTCAATGTTCTTCTGAACATGTGGCGATTTTTATTTGAGCCCAAACGACTCTATCAATACTCTTCTGACATCTCATGACAAAATATTATTAATTGCTTTAGTCAGCTTTTTTGTCTCTGTGACCAAAAGACCTCACAAAAACAACATCGAGGAAAAAAAGTTTATTGGGGCTCATGGCTTCAGAAGGTCTGTCCTTGATGGGCCACCTCCACAGTAAGTTGGCCCAAGGTGAGGCAGAAGGGCATGGAGGGGCAAGTAGCTCAGGTCAAAGCAACCAGGAAGCAGAGAGAGAAAACTTCACTTCCAGTTAATCCATAGATATGGATTAATCCACTGATGATGTGACAGCTCTCATCATCTAATCCTTTCACCTCTGAGAATTCTCGTGTTGCCTCACACATGAGATTGTGGTGGACACGTTATACCTAAGCCGTGGGCCTCTAGCCAACAGCAAATATTATACAATATATTGTGTATTATCTTCTTTTGCAAAGAGATAGACTCTGAGATCAGATGTATCTTTCCTGCCTTTGCTCAGAGTGAGCTCTCTCCCCAAGACCCTGAACAGGAGCTACCCATTTGTTGCCAAAGTCCACAGAATATAAAGTCACAGAGGCAGATGCAATCTTATAGCAGAAGTCCATGGGTCGGGCTTGAAAGGACCCACCTCCCTCCCAGCCTGCCTTCAGGTCACGACCCACTGGGGACTCACTTGTTTCCCGTGTGCAGGAACACCTTTCTCACCCACACTCACGGCTACGGATACAGTCATCATCCAGGTAAGGACAGACACCTGTCTGTTCTCTCCTTCGTTCTGGCTCCTAGAACTCAAGTTCTGCTCAACCAAATGCCTTTTCACAGATTTCCTTACTGTTTGACAATTTCTAGGGGATATTTTTTTTTTTTTTTTTTTTTTTTCAACTAGGAAGAAGGAAATAGACACTACCGGTACACCCTCCCTGCCCTCTCCATTCGGAATGTGGATGAGATATCTGGAGACACGGCATTCATATTGCAACCAGAGTTGCCATAGGACTAGATGAAAACAGAGAAGCAAACTAAATGGCCTGTTGCCTGGAATTTTTTTTAAAATTAATTTCATTTTTTCAACTTGGTAAATGACCGTTTTTTTCAACCTAGGAGTAGGTTTTCATGTGTTCAGAGAGAAAGAATCCAAGGTAGTCAATATTCTGTGCCTTTTTTTCTAAACTCCTGAGCCTCCTTTTCTGCCTTGCACTTTGCTGCATTCCTTCCAAGGGACGTCCATTCATCACCATCCCATCCTTGGCAGTGACAACGTAGACAATGCATCATGTCAAAGATGTTCCTGTTAATAATTAATGATAATTTCCATAATGGGGAATGACACATCGCATTATACCCAAGCTCAGGATAACTGGGGCTGCCAACTATTCTCGTTCTGATCCATGTGACGAGCAAGCATGGCAGAGGGAGCCTAACCAGAGAGATCTGGAGGGGCCGAAGGGGTGCCCAAACCATGATCTCACGCAGGGATTGGAGGAAGCTACGTTTTTTCAAGAACCATCCTGACCTCAGGAACGCATAGTTCTCCAAATAAAGGAAAATATGATAATTAGAAAG
Organism: Marmota flaviventris; assembly: GCF_047511675.1. Classification (NCBI taxonomy): domain Eukaryota; kingdom Metazoa; phylum Chordata; class Mammalia; order Rodentia; family Sciuridae; genus Marmota; species Marmota flaviventris. The sequence goes on along the minus strand of NC_092498.1, from coordinate 171,165,346 downwards.
TGAAGGTATTTATCATTATTCCAAATACAATAAGCTAATTTATGCCATGGAGAGATGCTTTAAGGGCAGCCTCCTAAGACAGAGTTATTTGCCTCTGTTCCTTTTCTGCCTTGCACTTTGCAAATAACTCTAATAATCTGTCATTCAGTCTATGGTGGAATAGAAAGAATTTTTTTTTAAGAATTGAGAAGGAACAAGAATCCCTGCTCAGTTCATTCTAGAGCAATGCTTTTTGTCTACACCAGCTATTATTCAATCCCAGCTTGTTTTAGAATATGGGTACCCTCTGCCTCCCCTCCTTCTCCACACTTGGACCTTCTAAATTGACATCTTGTAGAGTGGAAGATATTGGTAATGGCCTATCCAATACCAAGTGCCCCTTCTTTCTAGCTAATTTTTTATAGGGTTATCAGTAAAAATTCTCTTCCCATACTCCCTTGCAGCTGGCAGTGATACAGTTCCAGTCAAAGGGAATATATGGAAGTTTCTGGCAAAAACTGCTAAGAAAATTTTTACTTTCTTATTTATTTATTTGTTGGTTTGTTTATTGGTTCTTTTTAGTTAGTTATGACAGCGGTATGGAGATTCCTCAACAAACTAAGAATGGAACCACCATTTGATCCAGTTGTCCCACTCTTCTGTATAAATCCAAAGGATTTAAAATCAGCATACTATAGTGATGCAGCCACATCAATGTTTATAGTGGCTCACTTCACAATAGCTAAGCTCTGGAGCCAACCCAGGCACCCTTCAACAGATGAATGGATAAAGAAAATGTGGTATATATGCATGACGGAATATTACTCAGCCATACTGAAGAATGAAAGGAAGGCATTTGCTGGTAAATGGATGGAACCGGAGACTATCATGCTAAGTGAAATAAGCCAGTCCCCAAAAGCAAAAGATCAAATGCTTTTGCTCCCTTAACTAAAAAGTGATACATGTTTCTGACACCAGTATTGTTAGTTCTTCCTGACTTAAGCAACTTAAATGCACACTGGGGTCTGAAGCCACAGCCACTATCTCATCACCACAGGCCATGACCACCACACTAAGGATGATGTAATAGAGAACCAGAAAGAGCCTGGGTCTATGATGACATGGTTGAGCTCCAGCTCTGTGCCATCTGTCTCTGCAGGAGCCTTTAATGAAGAAAATCAGTCCTTATTTGACAACCCACTTCAAAACGTTGCACAAGATTAGATGTTGAAAAAAAAAAAACACATTTGAAACTTAACATGTTCAAAACAAAACTCTTTATTTCTTCTACCTACTGTGCTACTTCAAAAGTAACCCCGCTCTTCTCCCAGGACCCCCATGTCCATAACAAGCACCACACACTGTCATTCAAGACCAAAACTTAAGGACCACCCTTGGCTTCTCTCTTTCTCTCATCAGACATTCACTTCATGAGCAAGAATCATTAACTCTGGCTCTAGTGCATCCTAAACCTTCCATCTCTCTCCCTCTCCGTTCCAATTTCTCCTGTCTAGGATACCACCTTAGTCTCCTGACTAGTTCTTCACAGCAGACAATTTTTAATCATGGGGGTGAGATCATACCATTCTCTGCCTTCCACGACCTTAGACCAAGTCCTGTCCATGGCCAAGAAGGGCTACATCATCTGCCCCTGCTTCCTCTGAGATCTCAACCTGCACCACCACACCTCACATGAAGGGCTCTAACCTTTTTGCCCTTCTCTGCTCCTTCAACACACCAAGGTCATGCCTAGCTGAAGGTTTGCCTCCCCTTTACCTGGAGTGGTCTTCCCCCAGAGCCTGTTGGGATCTGAAACAGTCCCCCAGGCTCCTATGTGTTAAAAACTTGATCCTCAGCTTGGCACTACTAGAACATCATGGAACCTTCAAGAGGTGGGGTTGGTGGGAGGTTTGAGGTCATTGTGGGTGTGCTCTTGAAGGAAATCATAGGATGTCCATCTCTTACTCTCTCCCTTTTCCTTCTCAACCATAAGGTAATCAAGTTTATCCACCATATACTCCCATCATGATGTGCCACCACAGTCACAAAGCAACAGGGTCAATTGGGCACGGACTGAGACCTCCAAACTCATAAACCAAATAAGCCTTTTTTCTCTATAAGTTGATTTATTTATAAAGTTGACCTATCTCTCATAGTAACACAAAACGGACTAATACATTATTTATTCATTTTATTTTATTTAGGTCTTGGCTTAAATCCCACCTCCTTGGGCTTGCTTTCCCAGCAGTCACTATCTAAAGCTGTTTTCCACTCACTCTCCATGACATTCTGGTTTTTTGCTTCACTGCACTTTTTAACCATCTGATATTTTGTTGTTACTAATTTATTTCTTTGATTTCCGTCATTAGAAGGAAGGCTCCCTGTGTGTAGGGATTTTGTCTGTCTTATCCCTTGGTGAATCTCTAGCACTTCAAACAATGCCTACCACATAATAGACTCTAATCCAGTAAAGGAGCACATTTATTGAATAATGGATGATTTTTACATCCACACCTACATGGTGGAACACACAAAGAATATCTGTGTTATTAGATTTCTTCTTTAGTTTCACAAAACATTCAGGGGTCAAAGTTCCTGAACCTGTTGAGCAATGAGTTCTCTGGACTCCTTCTGACAGCTCTTCCTCCATTTACCAATAACTATAAAAACAAAAACCTAACATAGAGGGGCCTGGGAATAAGTGAAGTTCTTCAGTTTGAAAGATAAATTATGCTAATATCGTACATTATCACATGCTAAAGAGTCACCAACCTGCTTTAGTTCAACTTTGTTACCAAATTACTCATCTTAATTACTGCCTTCTTCTTTTTCTTATCTCATTTTTTCCCTAGTCATATTAATGGACGCATAATAATATTAGACAATGTTCACTAAGCTTAACTCTAAAAATAATGGCTGTTTTAAATCAGAGTTAATTAGTATGTCAAGAAGTTCAGGTAATTATGGGGCCATGTGATTGTTTTAAAAAGGCACTGGGGGAAAAAAAAAGCCCATTTTACCAAATGCTACATTCATGATTTTATAAAGTATTTTTAATATTTTTTCTTGATATTATTACTGAAAACTGAATAACATGATTCTTCCAAGATCATTTGTCATTGCAAACTACAGGTGAGTGACTCTCTCTCATCCTGCAATCACTGCAGAAAATATATTTAACATTAATTTATGAATCTTGGTGTCGTTTCTCTTTCAGGTTTAATAGTGAATCATGGTTTATACTATTTATATTTCATCACACACAAGGAAGGTTGTCAGGAGCAAAAGATCAGAGTAACATAATTCTCTCCTCCACCCTCATCAGCTGCTTCTCAAGAACACTAGCTAGTTAGAGGGGAGCTGGAAGGCACGCTGTCCTTGGATCTATGTGGAAGATGCTCTGGGTCTCAAGGGGAAAGAGTGAAAGTTTGGGGGGATGCCTCTGAGAGAGCCATAATATGAGTCGAGCATCATACATAAAAGACCTCTATGGGGGTATCACGGCCTGCACCCGTGTCCATCTGTGGCCCTCTGAAGACGCCCATGACCTCTCCCTCAATCCTTTGCAAAACAATCAGAATTTCAGTGCAACCAAGAAAGAAGAGCAAAAACATCTTGTCCTTGTTTCAGTGGTTTCTGAAATTAATTCCTGCCAGATCAATCAAGTCAATTAAGTCCACTTTCTTTTGATACCAGGGATTGAACCCAGGGGCACTTAACCACTGAGTCACATTCCCAGCCCTTTTTAATATTTTATTGTTTAAATTTTGAGACAGGGTCTCAATAGGTTGCTTAGGAGCTTAACCAGTTGCTGAGGTTGGTAGAGAACTTGTTATCCTCCTGCCTCAGCCTCCTGAGTTGCTGGGATCACAGGTGTGTGCCAACATACCTGGCCAGGTCTGCATTTTTAAAGTCAATACCAGTAAAGAAGATGAAGATGAAATCCAGGAGTCCCAGGCAGCAAAAATAAGTCTCTCAGCTCCTGGGCAGATCCTCATGGACATATTTTGGTTCAGGTCATTGAGTTAAGCTGTTGTCAAGATAAGAAGGAGATCATGGACAGGCAGACCTGGGCCATCCCTGGTGAGGGCAACTCTGAGGGTACCAACTGGGAACAAGGAGATGTCACCGGTCTCCATGAATCCCTGCAGATACCTGATGGAGCCTGACTTTAAGTTGAGAAATACCAAACCATCCATTGCCTATTTTCAACTTCATTGAGTTTCCAATTTCAGAGTAAAATTGTAACAATTTCAATCTATTAATATTAATTGAGTACAGCATACTATAGTGACACAGCCACATCAATGTTTATAGCAGCTCGATTCACAATAGCTAGACTATGGAACCAATGTAGGTGTCTCTCAATAGATGAATGGATAAAGAAAATGTGGTATATATACTCAATGGAATATTACTCAGCTTTAAAGAAGAGTGAAATTAAGGCATTTGCCAGTAAATGATTGGAGTTGGAGAATATCATGCTAAGTGAAATAAGCCAATCCCACAAAACCAAAGACAGAATGTTTTCTCTAATATGTGGATGCTAATTCCCAATAAGGCGGGGGTGGGGCACTAGGGAAGAATATTGTTACCTTGGATTAGGTAGAGGGAAGTGATGGGAGGGGAGGGGAGGGGATGTGGGGATAGGAAAGATAGTAGAATGAAACAGACATTATTCCTGTATGTATATATGTGACTACATGACCAATATGATTCTGCAACATGTACACTCAGAAAAATGAGAAATTATATCCCATCTATGTATGATGTATCAAAGTGCATAAATGTATTCTATTGTCATGTATGACTAATTAAAACAAATTTTAAAAATTATTAAAAAATATTCATTGAGTACCTCCCAAGTACAAGATACTATGGACTGCAAAACTATTTGATCTCTTATTATTTGAGCTCTTACCAACACCTTCCTGTTCTTTCTCACAACATGCAATGCCAATTATAATTGATGTTCAAAACTAATGATGTTTCGCACCAGTCAACTTGAGAAACTGAACTGTTTCTATTCCAATACCACAACCTCTTCAGGGAGGTGCTCAAAAAAATGTGTTTGAATCAGTGTATAGAAGCCCATACAACAGTTTAGGACATAAAATAGAAACATTTGAAAAGCTAAAACAACAAGAGAAGAAATATCACAAGGCAGCATATGACCAATTGCTAATCAAAAGTAAAAAGTTCTAGAAGAGAAGTGATCACTTCAGGCTGGAGCGGGGACTCCCTCAGGTTGGAAGAGGAACCCTGACACTGAGTTTGTTCCACACCTTTCCAGCCTGGAGAGAGAGGTACCTGCACAATGAGGAAGGAAGAATAGGAAAAAGGAGAGACCGATGAGAGTAGGAGTGTGTCCTGCCAGTCAAGTCCCAATGGCCACTATACTTCTATTTTTTCTTATTTCAGATGTGTGTAAATTATGTGGGTGCAATCAATGCTCAGTAGTTTAGTTGGCTACCACAGACCACAATCATTTTGAGCAAGGGTGGCACAATGATGTATTCATTCATAATTAAGTTGATAATTAAGTACCAAGCACTTACCTGCATGCTCCCAGGTAAGCTACACAACTATATGAGTTTTTCTGTCTCCATTTTGCAGATGAGGATACTGAGCCTCAGAAAGGTTATATGAAGCTGACCAACCACCATCCAGTGCAGTTGATTTCCAAAGTACAACTGCCCTATTTAATCCCAAGCTCTCATGCAGTTAGATCTAGTCCTGTTGAATGCTACGAACTCCAGCCTGAAGATGGTCAACTGCAGTCAAGCAGCCTTTGGTTAAGACAGGAGGAGCCCTGTGTTGAGGTCTCTGGCCTCAAGAGGGAGATGGGAAGACAACTCAATATAGCTGAATTTACCCTTATGGGAAACACATGGAAGGGGGTGACCAACTTTGCCTCTCCCATTCCTCTGCACCCACCTGACTCCTCACCACTGCCTTGAGGAGCTCTTCAGTTTTCACTGGTCTCCCTTGTTGTGTTTGGCATAACAGCCTCTAAATAAATAGGTCTATGCCCTGATTCCTGGAACCTGTGGATAGGTTACATCACAGAGCAAAAGTCTTTGCTATATATAGTCTTTGAAAGAGTCTTTGCAGGTATAATATAGGTTGTGGACTTGAGATAGATTATCTTGAACTATGTGGCTGGGCCAATTCCATCAAAGGAGCCCTTTAAATCCCAGAGCTCTCTTTGGCTAAGTTAGAGAGATGCAACAGAAGAAGGCAAAGATTTGAGATGAAAAGCTAATGGGATGGGGGATAGAGGGATCTTAAGGAGGTGAGAGAGTCTCCCAGTCGATAGCTAGGAGGAGAAAGTGGGACCTGACCCTGCAACCCCTGTCAGTAACCTGAATGAACTTGAAAGTGGATTCTTCTCTAGAGTCTCCAGAGAAGCTCGGTATTTCCGATATCTAGATTTTTGTCCTGGTGAGAACCTAAGGAAAAAACCAACTGAGTCATTCTCAGTTGCTAACACTTCTGATCCATGGAAACTATGAGATAATAAATGGGTATTGTTTAAACTACTAAGTTGTGGGTCTTTTGTTATAGCAGCAATAGAAAGCCAATACACTGCTAAAAATGTTCTACCCTCCTCAGCGATCTTCTTTATATCTTGTTCCAATGTCATGCCATCCGTAAAGCCTTTCTCAACCCCCAAAGGAAACAAAGCTCTCCTCCTCTGGATTCCTAGCACATCTTGTCTAGACTTTCAAGGGTACTTATTTCCACCCTTGTACTGTTATTAGCTAGTATCACAACTATCCTACTAGATTATATACTGTGTCTTAATTAAATGTTGTGTCCCCCCACACCAGGGCATTGACATAGACAGAATAAATAGTAGACTGCCATTCCAGCCATCCATATTTAGCATGCCTTGGTATATAACACTAGTGGCCACTCACATATCTTCTTTTCTGGCGCCCAGAGTAGTGGGATGTCAGTCTAAGACAATTCATGGTAAGAAGGGCCATGCTATTCTACAAGAACAGTTCATTAGTGATGGGTTGACACCGTTTTATTAACCTATATTGACTGCCTTTTAAATCCAAATTGAATGCTTTAGTGAAAAGTAAATTGAAATATTACATTGGAATTATTCTTGACAAAAGAACATCACAGTTTGATGCTGCTACCATCATCTGCACAGCTATAAATTACTCGTACATCAAAAGCCAACTTGATTATGGTTCCTCAGTTAAACAAAGACAAGTTAATGTCCCTGCAAAACCACTAATTCATTAAGAGACATGGTGAGCATCTCTATAAATAAAAGAGCTAAGGAGTAAGATGTGATACCCATGATTTAGAATAAATTAACTCTTTAATATATTGGCTGTGCTTAGAATTAACACCCAGTATCTTTAAATAGCTAATTAGCAGAGAGGTCTGAACCACATGGAATATGGAAAGATAGTAAATCACGTTCTATCTCTCAGAGCATATGGTAATAATAGATAATTCTAACATATCTTAGGCATGGAAACATATTAGACATCATGACTTTGTCTAAACCTAGTCTTTGCTAAGATGTGTCATATATGAAAAGTATTAAACAACATAGCCCTCACCGGTAGATTGAGAAATCTCATGGAAGAACACAGTCCTTGACTCCAAGGAGAAATCAAAGCTCCCAGTAGAGAGAGCAACATGAAATATATGCCTGTGTGCACATTATTATTATTGATGTAATTGCTTCAAGGGATGCACTCACTCCAGGTAAAGAAAATCTATAGGGAAGTTCTGATTTATCTCATCACTGCAATGTGTCCTCCATACTTGAGTAGAGTGAAATATTTATGTATTTGTTAAAAAGGAAGTGCTAATTGGCCAATCTTGTTAAACTCCCTGGAGGGAGAACTGGATGAATGGAAGGTTGTTAGGAAGTGTAAACAGATTGAAAAAGGTAAGGCAAACTGTAAATCAAAACTCAACTAATCGAGAGAGAGTAATTTATGAAGTAGAAAAAGCCATCAACTACATGTATGCTAATGCTGACAGTGATGAGGATGTTGGGAAAGGCTTCCACTCTCACGTGTCAGCCATCTCATTGCAAAAGAGGCTCAATAACTGTGCTTAGGACTATTCGGTGCAGAGCCAGGAGGCTAGGCCTAGTATCCCAAACTTCACTCCCTCATGCAACCAATCAGAAATGTTTGAGTGTCTTCTGCTGGACTGGGTAGTATGGAGATGTAAAATGGATGAGAAGGAAATCCTGTCCTTATGGGATCTGAGCAGAAAATTTAACAAGGGTAAAGAGAACGGTGTTTTCAAACTTTGGGCAAAAGTAATCTCCTATAGAACCTCACCAGGTAAAACAGAAGGAAACGCAGCTTTTTGGTTGAAATAGAAGGCCAAAGTCCTGGATTCTAACTGACTTAGCATTTCCTGCCCAACACCTCACAGCACTGTAACATCCTGAATCACATCCAGAGACCTCTTGGAGTCCACACATCATCATTTGAAAAGTCTTTGGGATACAACCAATCAAGGCAGAGAGTTGCATGTTCTATACATGAACAAAAAGGGTTCCAAAAAAAGTTGAATTTAGTTCTATTTAATCTTAATTAATAGAATTATTTTTAAAACACTCTCTCTTTTTTTGTAATTTTACAATGTCTGGGGCAGGTGTCTACATTAGGGAGTTCAGGAAGACCCCTATGAGGTTGTATATTATCGAGCTTTGCTTGTAAATTCTAAGATCTAAAGATGATATAGGAATCATTCCAACTAGAAGAAGCAGCACATTCAAAGCCCTGATAAGATCAATTTGATGGAGTGGGGAGCAAGAGGAGTAAGGGTAGGAGATATGATATGGTCTGACTGGTCTGAATGGTAGCCCCAACCAGAGGAGACTGTGTTTGGATTCTAGTGCATGTGCAATAAGAAGAAATGAAAAGCACGGGAGTCACATGGTATGACATATTTCTAAAAGGTCTCTTTGGCTGCAAAGTGGAAAATAGACTTTAGGGGGCATGATAGAAATTAGAAGCTAGTATAGTCACCCAGTGATATAATGGGGTTTGAAGGCAGAAATGAAGACCAGTAAACAAATTTCACCAAAATTTTGAAGGCAGAATAGAGAGACTTGTGGGTTTGAGTAGGGAGAGGAGGATAGTGGGGCAAAGAGGAATTAAGGATGACATTTAGTGACTGACCTAAACAGTGAATGGGTGGGAGGGTTACCAGTAAGGTTTGGATCTGTAATATCACATGTTTAGAGGAGGAGATTTGTAGTAGTGATTGGATCATGAGGGCCTGGACTTCATCAATGGATTAATCCATTGATGACTGAATGGATAACTGGGAGGTGGGACCAAGTTGAAGGAAGGAGGTCATTGAGGGCATGCCCTGGAAGGGTTCATGTTCTCTCCAGACCTTTCTCCTTCCTTCTCTCCCTCTCCCTCTCCCTCTGTGCTTCCCAGTTACCATGAGCTGAGCAACTTACTGTCATGTCCTTCCGCCATGATGGTCTGCCTCATTTCGGTCTCAGAACAATGGAGCCAACCAACCATGGGCTGAAACCAGGAGCCAAAATAAAACTTTTCTCTTCACATTGTATCAGGTTGTTTTTAGTCAGATTTCTGTCCTTGTGACCAAAAGGCCTGACAAGAACAATTTTAGAAGAGGAAAAAATTTATTTGGCACGCCCCATTTCAGAGGTCTCAGTCCATAGAAGTCCAACTCCATTGCTCTGGGCCCAAGGTAAGGAAAAACATTATGGTGGAAGAGCATGGAGGAGGAAAGTGGCTCAGGACATGATAAGAGGAAGGAGAGAGAGAGAGAGAGAGAGAGAGAGAGAGAGAGAGAGAGAGAGAGACTCCACTCACCAGGGACAAAATATAAACCCCAAGGCACATCCCCCCCAAAACCCACCTCCTCCAGCCACATCCTACCTGCCTACAGTTACTACCCAGTTAATTCTTATCAATGGAGAAAGACATTGATTAGGTTATCTCTCTCATAACCTAATCACTTTATCTCTGAACGTTCTAGCATTATCTCACACTGAGCTTTTGGGGGGACACTTCATATCTAAACTGTGACAGGTATTTTGGTCAAAACAGTGAGAAATCTGACTAACACAGGTACCTTTGGTTGTGATGAGGAGGAGGAGTTTTGGAAGTTTTGGGAAGAAGGAAGAAGAATGAAGAGTTTGAGAACAGAGAAAGACGCCTAGGTTTTGGCGTCTTGAACAACTAGCCCATTATCTATGTCATTGAATCTCCAGAGCAATCTTATAAAATTATTAGCCTCTTTTAAGAAAAAATTAAAGCTCAGGCAAGTCAAATAACCAATGTGCTCGAGGACACTCCATATGGAAGTGTCAGGGCTGGGATTTGAGCAAAGGTATGATTCCAGAGTCCCCAACTTACAATTTCCACACACCGCCTCCCGCTACAGAAAAACTGAGAATTGCACTGATTCTTTTATCCTCACTGCCAAAGAGTTTTGAGAATCAAGATGATAAAATGGGAACTTCTCCCTGCACTGTACAGTCATTTTGAAGCATAAAATATTTTCAGCCATTGAATACTGGCATATGTTCTTGATGCTGTGAATCAGAGCCATGCCCCAGGCAGGCAGATTGCTATTCTTTTATTTGGTTGCCAGTCACAGGACTTTCCAAGTCCCACACCTGGGTGCTCTAAAGGAGACTCAGAAACTCTACCCTAAGACTGGGAGTATTTTAGTCTGATTACATTAAGATTCTCAGAACCTAGTCATTTCACCTTCTAAACTCCCTTGCTTTGTCTCACACAATCGGGGGACACCTCATTTCTAAACCATAATAATGATGATGCCCTGCTCTCAAATATCACAGGAGAACTTCAGGACACCCCTGCTTCCAGGCTGTCATGTATGACTTACCTTCAACACATGATGCACCTTGCTGAGCCTGGGGATGACATTTCTATACAAATAGGGATGCTGTCTTGTCCATAGTTGCAAGAACTTGTCTTCTGTGGGAAGAGGTTGCACAACATTTTACAAAACTATGGGAGACTCCCAGCCTGCATTGGATAGAGTCCTTGACAACTGCCAAGCCATTGTCTTTTGAGCTAGGAAATGAGGGGAAAGGAAAAGAAGAGGGAGAGGGATGGGCACCACCAGAGAGCTCTCACTGGATTCTAGGCTCCATGCTGGCATCTATACTCAGATGAATGATCTTGGGAGGCAATGATTAGTATTCTCATTTAAAAATGAGAAAAAAAGACCCTGGAGCTCAGAGAGTTCATTTAGCTTGTCAAAAATCCATAAAGTGGTTAGAAAGCAGAGTCAAAATTTTAAGCTACATATATCTGATTCTAAAATACGATGTTTTTCCCCCACTAGGCTTTAGTGCCAAAGCATACAATCAAGAAAGAGAGGACAAAAAGTGTCTTCTTAAAGCGTGCACTCAGAATCCCACTGAAAATATGAAGTCACACTTCTATGTTGACTGGAAATTAATTTGATTTTCAGCTGAGATGTCAGGAAAAAAACAATTCTGGGTTCAGTTATTGTTATACATGTGGAATGGAGGTTATCAAACTATAATGAAAAACACTGACCATATTTAACCAGCCAGATTTTTATTTCCCAGGGCCATGATAAGGAAGAGGACTGAAATTTAGTTTGCATAATTATAAAGAAACTCGGTTAGCAAAAGGAGAAGGCAGGTAGCTTTATTCTATTGCTAAGAAAATCGATTCTCCTATCCCAATGAGAATGCCAGGTGAGAAATGGGGATTTACATGGTAACTTTTCACCAGGATGATTTGATTGATGTAAGTACATTCTATACCTTTCCGGCTCCTAAATTCAGAGTGGTGCAGCTAGGCTGAGGCGTATCAGAGCTGACTCCCTTTCTCATTCCACGTTGATAATTTAAATGCTTATGTTAAATTTTCCATGTTAACTTTCAGGGGTTTAAAAAATGAATCAAGTTTCTGTTCTCCATCAGATTCAGGAATGACGGGAATTAATGTGATATTGTCTATAATGAAATGTAGTGGGGTTGCTTTATTCCTGTTTCTACCCTACCCTTTTCTTCTCTTTAAAATATCCCAAAATGGAAAAAAAATAATAAAAAAACAGATGTTTCATATTAAAGAGAAATAAATGCAAATGTGCACTAATGCACCTCAAGAAATATTGTATATGTTCAGAGAATTTATTATTTATATGAATGGAATCAATCTGCAATTTTCCCATTCAATAAAATGACACATATTTCAATGGCTTTGCCAGCCATTTCGACCACAGGACAAAAAAAGGAATGATGCAGGATCTAAGTCAAGGGTGCATTTCATTTTCCTAAAATTATAGAATGAAAACAAAAGAATTCTGATGCTATTGCTCACCAAAGGTTGCCTCTGTGGCTAGTTTAAGAGATTAACTAATTTCAGTTATATGTTAAATAACCTCATCAAGAGGAGTCAATCATTTAGGCTGAGCTTCATCAGGGGGCAAACTGTTCATACCCAGGTACTTTTGTGCTGGTAATTTATGTTTGGGAAAGACCTCCTGGTGAGCCTTAATGCTTCCATGTTATTAAACTCCTTCTATTATTTACTTTGGGATGAAGATATAAATTATTGAAAACAGGAGCATTTTCCCTTGCTAATTAACAGCGGGCTAACTAACCAGCTCCCCTCGATGCCTAAGGCTTCATTCCAGGCACAAATCTCCCACCAGTGTTATTACCACTTCCAGGGTTTTGCTAGGTAATTTTAATCAGTCATTGTGTGTTGCATGGAAGTCCAACAGCTGTGCACTTGGATGACCTTATTATCATTAGCAGCAAATCAGGCATTGAACAGGGAATTTTTCATCAGGAAAGACTGCATGATCTCATCAACTTGGGAAAGGCCAGGTTCATTTTATTTATTTATTTATTTATTTATTTATTTCTGTGATTTACAACTTAGGAAATGAGCACCTTTGGAGGAAAATGCACACTTTAATGGAGAGGGATCTATCTGAAGATTCTCTTTAACACGTTTTCTGTATTCCTTGACTCTCTTCTAGGGAAAGAGAGAATTGCCATCGCTTAGACAGTTTCCCAGTGAATGAACAGGAGTCTTCAATGGCTTTTTGATTTTTTGGCTTGGGAATCAACAATTCTCCAGGCTGTTAGAGGAAATTATTCAAATAATTGCTCTGAAAAAAAAAAAGATCTTTGTGTTCCCATGATGGGAGGAAGCACATTTTTGGCACAAAGATGATCCCAGAAAGAGTCACAAAATATCTGCCGGAGAGATCACTCACTAAAGTAGGCATCTTACAGATCCGTTGACATTAATTCTAGAACCCTAGTGCAACCCAGACTTTAATATCAGGCCTCCCATTACTTTATATACAAGAACCACATTGCCATTGTTTTTGCTGCTAAGACCTAATACTTTTTCCTGTATCTCCTTTAATTTAATATTTAGCCAAGCTCTTATCTTTAAAAAAAATGCTCCTCGTGGAAGAATTCACTGCTTTTTCCCCCCTTTAAAAGTAGCTTCTCTGGAGAAAGCAGTAGTTTTGTCATAATACTCCCCTTAATTCTCAATAATGACCCAAAGATTATTTTCCTCCCTGTTAGCATCCATCTGCTATGGAGATCAATTTCTTTGTAATTTCACAGTAGTGCTGCCAAATGGGACATGACCTTGTGGATGTTAAAGATGACCTGTGAGGTGGCCTGTTAAGGACAGAGATAGTATAGAATGTACAACTTCTTTTCCCTTCTTGTACGGATCCTCAAGGTGATTACCACAGTGTTACACCAGTCTCAGTTCTCTGATATTTATGACCTTGCCTTTGTGGGTAACTGTGGGCAAAATCATGAAGGGAATATGATATGATGTAGTCTTCTCCTACCTTCCCTGTTTGGTCCCTTCCCACTCTCTCTCCCTCCCTCCCTCCCTTCCTCCATTCCTTCTCACCAAATATCACTGTACTCTAAAGGAGCCAGGGTCAGCTGGGTGGTGAAGAGAATGTAGTAGATACTGTAGTGGTCCATCCAGAGATGCTCTCTGGAGCTCATACACCTATCCTTCCTCTGCTGAGAATGTCAGCTAAGGAAAGCCCTCAGCAGCATCCATCTCTGGGATATTCCTGCATCTTCAGGGAATGACCTCACCCAAGTTTACATCCACTCCCAGAGAGCTACAGTCAAAGACTGACCAAAACTGGCATACAAAGATTGGGCTCCGTGGCCTCAGTTGGACAACTCTGAGGGACCACCCCATATTCAGGGCTCCCATCAGGTTGGCTGAGGCTCAAGTGCAGCCTGACTTCATCTCAGCTTCTCCCTCTACCCAGTCCTGCCTTCCTCACCTCCTTACACGTGTGTCTCCCAAGATCACTTCCTAATAAAACTTCAGCATCCAACTTTTCCTTTTTAGATATGTCTCCAGGTAAACCAATCAAAGATGTGGAGCCGGGGGAGTGGGGTCACCAGTCATTCCCGATATAAATAGAAGTTAGAACCAGGAAGACTAAGTGATGAGATCCAAAAAGCAAACTTGAAACTGAACTCAATAATCCAAAGTCATATTCAATGAGTTTCAGTGGAAGTTAGAATCAAGAATTTTAGGGTTAATTCTAAGAGCAGAAAGTATGCAGATGTTTACATTTTGAATCTATCATTTCTGCATAAATGAGTTGGGGCTACACAGGGTCTTCCAGCTGCCCACGACACCCAATACAGTGCATTCTAGTAAACCTTCACTCTAAGGCTCCTATCACCTAGCCACACCAGTCATAACCATTTCCATTCTCCACGCCATAAAGTGAAATCCTGCAAACATCATGTCACCCCCCACCCCTCTCCAAAGTTCCACTGGAAATTCCAAGGCTCAATAGCCCCTTCTGTCCATCATGTCTACTTCCCAACTCTGCCTCTCTCATCACTGTCTTCCATAGTCTAGGCCATGGGTCAAGTCCTCTTGACCGTTGTCATTCTCCTGAGCACTTGGGAAGTTCAATCCATTGCCAAAAGTTACCTTATATTCTCTATGTTTCTCACTGTATAGGAAGGTGGGGTTTTGTGCTGGTGGATATAGCTCCTATGGCAGAATGCTTGCCTAGCATGGGGGAGGACCCAGATTCAATACCCAGTATCTTAAGCAAGTAGGCACTCTTCCCCTGAGTTATAATGGTTAATTTTTGAATTTATACATTGTTTTTATTTCTCATAGTTTTAATGTTTCCTAATTTTCATCTTGTGTGTTATTGAATTTACTGATTATTGATTTCACCTGTATACTGTTCCCAGATATATCCAGTCTAGATCTTGCATGTGTATTTATGTGTTTTATGTGTGTGTGCATTAGACAGAGAAAATATAAAGAATCAAACTTTGAGGAAATCTGCCCTACGTTTTAAGAACTAAGTTCTTCTCAGAAATGACTGACTACGAAGCAGAAAACAGTGACCCTTTCTCCTTTTATGGACTAAATTGTGTCTCTCCAAAATTCATATCTTGAAGCCATTAACCACAAATGTAAAAAAAAAAAAATGGAAATAAAGTCTTTTTTTTTTTTTTTTTTGAGATTCACTGTGGTATATTTATATACGTATGTAGGAATGTAATGTCAGATTCATTTCGCTGGCTTTCCTTACCCAATCCCTCCTTTCTTTCCTTCATTCCCCTTTGTCTACTCCAGTGAACTTCTATTTTTTAAAGCTTCTATTTTTTAAAAATTTTCTTCCACCATATCAGAGAAAATATATAATGACTAATTTTGACTAGAACTTGCTATGAGCAAGGCACTATTACATACTTTATTGCTTATTAATGCTTTATAAAGATTACATGTAACCTTGTGATGCAGTTATTATTATCATTACTTACATTTTACAGACGAGGAAACAAAGGCACCGAGGGGTGACCTTCTCCATATATTAAGGATTTTCTTTCCACTCTGAATACTGAGATTGCCCGGTTGTGACATCCTCAGTCATGTAATAGCAACATCTCCAATAATAACCTCACCAAATTGTTAGCCTTCTGGTTTACGGCTCTCATCTCTTTAAACAGTATTTGCCATGATCCTTAAATAATTGATTCCTGGGGTTGTCTTGAACCCCCAACTCTGAGATGTCCCTCTGACCACCGGCTTATATCCTTTATTTATCCTGCTTATTCATTCCTCCTAAACTGATTTCTAGTAGCATTTCTTCCTCCCTGGGTACAGTCTTCTCTTCTCTTCTCTCCACCTTTAGCTTTCCTGCCTGACCACCCTGGGTCCCCATCTTCCCTTCAATGACTCTTTCATCAGCACCTGAAACTCTCTTACCTTGACATCATTGCACATATTAAGCTAACTCCCAATTCTACACTTTTCTGATGCTGCTGTTGTTTTTCGTCGTCTCTCTTTTGAGTACAGGGGGAAAAAATCAAATTTCCTAAGCAAGACTTCAAATCCCTGCAACATCTTCCTTGACCTGCTCATCTGCCACTACCGCTGTCCCCTGTGGCTGGTCAGTGTCTCTCCAAATCTCCTTGTCAGAAATCTTCCTCCCTTTGTTCTGGAAAAAAAAACAACAATAAGACCTGGTGATTTCAAAGGAGTGGGGATGTTGAATCTCGAGGGTCAAATGGATGATGACTTAAGGATGGATCCTCTGAGCATGTGCAAATCTAAGTGTCAACCTTGAGCATGGAGAGTGGAAAGCAGACCAGATAGAGGGTCCAACTGGGCCTTCTCAGATCAGAGGTGCAGGTCAAACACAAAACGAAAAAACATCATGAAAACAACAATGATCACAATGAAACATTAAGGCCGACCACAATTATGTAAGGCTGACTACAATTATGTGCCAATAATTAGGCATGAGATGTAGTTTATATGGATTGCCAAAGCAAGTGAATTTAAGAATATTTTAGAATATGACTGCCATTTAGATACCTGAAGAAATAAAGAAATCAAGAGAATTGACCTACAAAGCTGCAAGGTATGTAGAAATGGGACAAATATTCTTGTCTAAAATAAATGTGACAATAGATGAATAAAGTTAGTTACCTCACATTTCACAAATAAATGACAAGTGGTACTTCTCAACAGTTGCCATATCACCAAGAAATTCATATACTGATGAGTATAATGAACTTGGCCATTAAGACTAATATCATTATGTATTAAAACCAAACGTATCTAGGTCATTACCTTGAGATACTTTTAAAAGTACATTTATGTATGCTGTTTAATTATCCATTGATTCCTTTGAAATGACTTCCAGGTCTTAGATTTCGTATAGTTTGGAATTTTGATTTTTTCTGGAGAAGATATGTAAATAAAAGAAATAAAAGCAACAAGGATAGCTGACAAAGCAGGAACATGCCCTTTAAGACTTAGGAACCAAGAATAGCATAGTGTGTGCTTATTGGAAGAACTTAGGCTTCCTATTTTTATGATTTAAAAAAAATATCTTTGCATTGAAAGTAAATTGTTTTTGAAGTGTTGTGTGGATTTTTTTTTAGTTGTAGATGAACACAATACCTTTATTTTATTTATTTATTTTTATGTGGCGTGGAGGATTGAACCCAGGGCCTTACATGTACTAGGCAAGTGCTCTACCACTGAGCCCCAGCCACAGCCCTGTGGTGTGGATTCTTACCTGCTGGAAACTCAGGAAACAGGATACTAGTTGTGTTTGCAGAAACAAAGGCCACTTAATACCAGAAGCTCACAACACTAGAACATTCTAATTGGGGTAAGTTTGGAGAAACCCAGAGAGCAAAGTTGTGGTTCAAGAAATCACACTTACTGCAAAAGATGCAGGATTTCAGAAAGTTATAGACAGTGATGTTGGAAAGTTTCACAGTTGCGTACTAAGTCCACTGAGAGAGGAGGATCCGATAAAGCTAGACGTGTCAGCAAGAGAAGAGACAAAGTCTTCCCGGCACCATGAGAGAATGGAGACTTAGGAAGAGAGTGATATGAATGTTAAAAGATCAAGGGAGGCTTTGGAAGAAACTGATGACGTCTGACGTTTCTGTGCTACACAGTTCAAGTGTTGAATACAGGCTGTCCCATCATACTGCCATACTATTTTGCTACCATCAACATATTAATACCAGATAAAGTCTCAACAAGCATCAGGTAGCATTATTATTGACAATATTAGTATTGTTCATTAGCGCAATGGAAGGATTCAGTCCATTTTGACTGAGCAGTTAGGGAATCCCAGGGACAAATCCTGGAAGCTCACTGTCCTCCCCTGTACTTAAAAGTTCCTGATAGTGCCTACACCTGTCTGTGCCCAGCCTGAAGCTATTAATAGACATATGCATAGATCAGCCTCACCAGACCCAGAGACAAGTAGAGAAGGGCATAGAGTGGGTCTAGAGGGACAAACTGAAGCTGTCCATCACATGCACATGCAAAAACCACGATTTCGTTAAGCCAGATCCCAGATTCTCAAGGCATTTCATTTATTCAGACAACGCATTCAATTTGACGGCCTCCTGTGTGGCAATGACAGCTCTGGGTGCCAGAGACACTGTGGTGAAGAGATTGACAGGGTCCCATCCATGACTGCACAATGACTATCATTGGCTTCTTTCTTCATAAAAAATACTAAAAATTAAAAATAATATTTTATAACATGAAACATCAAGCATAAAGATAATTCAAATCCAAGTTGCATTTACGATTACAAATTCATTATTATTATGTTCTAATTTGGAAAGAAACTAAAAAGAAAATATTTTCATGGGCACCTGGAAGCATCATGGATCCTGAGTACAGGGTTCACTCTGCCTAATGGCTACGCTGGCCAACCCTGGTTCTGGATGTCATAGATCTTGCATTGTAGTGAGGGAGATAACAAGTCATAAATAAATCAAGGGGAGAATACCAGAAAAGCACAATGAAACCAACTAAACAAGATAATTTAGAAAGTGACCAGGGGAGAGGGGTTGTACAGATGGAATGTCCAGAGTGATCTCCCTGAAGGGGAAGTAAAAGCCACGATGCCTAGAGGTCTCAGTGCCCTGAAAAATCTAAGCACTCCACAGAAGCAGTTATGGCAGGAAAGAGCCTGGTGAGCTTAAATAAGAAGGACCGTGAGGCCAAAGTATAGTAGAAGACAGGAGAAAGGACAAGATGAAAGGGGTCAGTCGAACTCACATCACTCACAGTCTTGCAGTTAAGAATTCAGATTTACCTGTAATCCCAGCAGCTTGGGAGGCTGAGGCAGGAGGATCATGAGTTCAAAGCCAGCCTCAGCAACTCAGCGAGGCCCTCAGCAACTCAGTGATACCCTGTCTTGCAATTAAAATATAAAAAAGGACTGGGATGTGGCTCAGCAGTTAAGCACCCCTGATTCAATCCCTAGTACAAATAATAATAATAATAATTTGGATTTTTACCATAAGCTGGACATTTGCATGGCTTGGTTTGTGGAATGGTTCACAGGGAGAAGCAGGGAGACTACTGCAACTGCAGACCACCCAGGTGAGAGAAAGTGCTGCCTTGTGCCAGGGTGAAAGGTATGAAGATATAGGAAGTATAAGGCATAGAAAAAGTCCTTGAAGCTTAGAGTCTGCAGGACTGCCAAGGAATTGAGGCAGTGGTGTTGGGGATTAGGAGAAGCAAAGCAAAGAAAGGAATCCAGGGTGACTTTGGGGGTTCTGACTTGAGAACTTTGTGGGAGGGTGGTGGCAATCCTAGCACTGGCTTTTGTAAGCACCATTTCTCCAGTCAGACTAGCCAGTTAATAAAATGGGATCTGATTTACCTGCTGCGATTCTCACTTCTCTTTTCAGGAGCATGTTTGCTATGGAAGTACCAAATATGGGAATTCATTTTATGTCCTTTGTCATGGAAACGATGGCTTTGGTCACCATGCTGCTTGCCATTACTCTGCCAAACCGCCATTTTGCCCCTTCCTTTCACATCCTACTTTTTCTTTATTATTATTATTTTTTGTACACAATATCTTTATTTTATTTATTTTTATGTGGTGCTGAGAATCAAACCCAGTGCCTCACATACAAGGCAATCACTCTACCACTGAGCCACAATCCCAGCCCTCACAGACTAGCTTTTAACCATGCCTAGGTGCTTGGCTGGCCCATACCTGATTTTTTGGATAGACCTGTCCCTTCTAGCAGGACCTAATTGGTTCAGATAATTGGTTCTCCAAAAACCTTTTCCTCTGGAATCCTAACTTTCTTTTCTGCTCCTGATCCTAGTTTCCTATTTGGATCTGAATCTTTCTTTGTTCATTGATGTATGCTTCAAATCATCTGAATTCTCATCAAAACTAGATGACTAACCCCTTAAGGGATGATAAACTCGGGTTTCTATTTTTATTCCTCTTGTCTTGTTCTGTATGCTTTCTCTCAGTGATCTCATTGATCCCTTCATTTTCCAAATACTTACTGAGCCCTGTTTAGATGCACTGTCAATGATGATAAAATCTAGGGTTCACAGAGCCCACGATCTACACGCTAAACATTCACTTAATCCTCAAGATGGGTCCTGCTATTATCTCCAGGTTAGAGATGAGGAAAGAGAAGATTAAGACACATGAAGGAAGTCGACCAAGGTCACTTCGGCACCTGATGGAGCCAGGATTCAAACCCAGATAATGGATCTTCAGTGTCTATAATATCCACCCTGTACTGTCTCCTCTGTACCTCTGAAAACGCGTCTCAGCTACAAACTCAAATATCCAGCTTCTTACTAGATCTCTCTATTTGGATGGCCCACAGGGAGCTCCAACTCAAAGTACTTAAAACTGGGTTATCTTTCTCCCTACTGTCCACCAATTGTCCAAGTTAAACATCTTGATGTCATTTTTTTTTCACTTGGCCCCCGACACTTTCATCCCCAGACAGAATCCAGCCATTTATAATTTCCTCTCTCTTTTACAACTCTTTAGTTCTTTTCAATTTATTCATTTCTCTATGTTCACCCTTTTCATTTCACTCTTGCCCTCGCCCATTCTTTCCTCAATACACAGCAGTAGCCTCCACCTGATCTGGGATTGATTGATTGGGGATGTGTGTCAGGGGCACAATGGACAAGCGTCCTCTCAAGCACCAGAACTGGCCAGGCTTGTTGTAGCATTTAACACGATACCTAATACACAGAGAGCAAATAAATGATGTTGGATGAAAGAACAACAACAACAAAAAAGAATACTAATGTCTTACTGTCTCTCTGACTTCAAGCACAATGTTCTAGACTATATGCAGTCAACAGCTGTGTGTAGGAGGCACTCTTCATTGCCAATGGTAACAGATCAATTCTACCAATTTAATGTTCTTTGTTTGTTTGGGGGCTTTTGTTTGTACCAGGGATTGAACCTAGGGGCACTTAACCACTGAGCCACAACCCCAGCTCTTTTTTATATTTTATTTAGAAACAGGGTCTAGCTGGGTTGCAGAAGGCCTCACTAAGTTGCTCAGGCTGGCTCTGAACTTGTGATTCTCCTGCCTCAGTCTGCTGAGCCAGCGGGATTATAGGCATGAACCACTGCACCCGGCTTAATGTAACATTCTTTAAAATCTACTTCTGGTGCTGGGGATGTGGCTCAAGCGGAAACGCGCTCGCCTGGCATGTGCGGGGCACTGGGTTCAATCCTCAGCACCACATAAAAATAAAATAAAGATGTTGTGTCCACCGAAAACTAAAAATAAATATTTAAAAAAATCTACTTCTGGTTTCTGACTATGTTCTGTTAGTTCATCTCAAGTCTCTCAAATTTCTTCCCTACTCCTGCCTATCACCCTTAATCTGTACCTTCTAACTTCTCCCAGGTTTTAGTAGGCTGATAACTTTTAAATTTTGACAGTTTACCCATGGAGAATTTATTATATGCCCTCAATAATAAAACTATTCCACTTACCACACAAACAGGTAGATACAGGAAGAACCAGTGGTTTGTACAAATCCCAGCCTCTCAGTGCTTTATAGGTTTAGATGTGACTGTTAAACTATAGACCTTCACCTTGATTTGGGGACTAATTCTTCCTGGTACCATACACTACCCACTAACCTCTCAGGTTACATTCTGAGATGTTTTTAATGGGCTTTCCTTCTTCGTTGTCTATCAGTGGACTCCCTAAACACATCAGATTATTTCCCCTTCATCTGATGAATATTTTATGTTTGTCCAACTGCCTTATTTCTACTTTTCAGGCAAAGCAAGCTTTTGTATGTTAAATTTGGGGGGTAGGGGAAAAGGTTGTTTATCGTCTTCTGCATGCTTGCTCTTCCTGCAAACAACAAGCAAAGTCACTAATTCTCATTTAATTTATAAAGGTTAGAATGGTTTGTGGGGCTGTCTCCCTCAAGATTTACGGAGCTTACTAATAATAATGCCAAACCACTGAACCGTAGCATCTATTCGTCTGTAAAACTAAAGACATTTTAACATTTGCAGGACTCCAGTCTGCTGCAATTAATTCTGATGGGATGTCCACCGTCCGGAGTTATTATCAGCAGGAGATCATTGGAGAGCCACTAGCCACTTGGAAGGTGAATCTTTTTACAAATGCATTTGGTTGTTGCCCAATAATTAGGAGTTAACATTGAAGTCTATTGTGAATGGGTAAGAAAAAAGCATTTCAGCAATTAGTCAATTTATTTTTGCTGTTGGGCTTTTCTTTTACAGTGGAAACCCAACCAGCATACATAATTCAAACATGATAAACAATAAAAATGTTCTCAAGTTTTAACTAAATCATTTGGAAAAAATGGTCCCTTCAGTTATTAGGATAACAAGAATTGAAAGTTAAAAAAAAAAAAAAAAAACTAAGTTTGACCAAATCTCTCACTAATCAAGGACAGTGGACTTATTATTAGCATCAGAAATCAAGTATTAGGCTGGGGTGCAGTGGTGCATGAGTGTAATCCCAGAAGCTTGGAAGGCTGAGGCAGGAAGATCAGGAGTTCAAAACTAGCCTCAGAAATTTAGCAATTCAGTGAGACCTTGACTCTAAATAAAATATAACACAGGGTTGGAATGTTGCTCAGTGGCTAAGTGCCCCAAGGGTCAATCCCTGGTACCAAAAAAAAAAGTATCAGAGTCCTAGATTTCAGACAGGGTTTTTTCCCTGAAGTTTCTGGGAGGTAGAGGAGTCCAAAGATGCAAACAAATTTGAGTCCAACAAGCAAGTACTGAAAATGAGACAAAATTCTGGAGTGGTGTTATTCAGTGTTAGGTAAGGGACAAAGTAAGAACGCTACTGGATACCATCAAGCAATAGGGCTGATCAGCTTTAGGAATTGGCTGAAGTTTTATTGGACTATTCAAGATGAAGTGAGGAAAAATCAGGGATATACAATTCCCAAAATGTTACAATAAATCATTGAGCCCTTCAATATGCAAGGAACCGTAGTGAAGGAAGTAGCCTGCACAAAGATAATTTGGTACCATCATGTTATGGTGTGGATGTGGTGTCCCCCAAAAGCTCATGTGCAAGAAGGTTCAGAGGATAAATGATTGATTTACAAGAGCCTTAACCCAACCAGTGAATGGATCCCTGATGGGATTAACTGAGTGGTGACTGGAGGCAGGTGTGTGTGGCTGGAGGAGGAGGCATTGGGGGCGTGGCTTTGGGGTCTCTATTTGTCTCTGGAGAGTGGAGTCTCTCTCTGCTTCCTGATCACCATGTGAGCTGCTTCCCTCCATCACACTCTTCCTCCATGATGTTCAGCCTCACCTCAAGCCCCGAGGAATGGAGCCAGCTGTCTATGGATGGAGACCTCTGAAACCGTGAGCCCTCAAATAAACTTTTACTCCTCTACAATTGTTCTGGTTGGGTCTTTTAGTCACAGCAACAAAAATGCTGACAAAAAACACATCCTGTTCTGAAGAAGCATGCGAACTGGTAGTAAAGACAGCGGTAAATAGGAAACAGCTACAGAAGGGCCACGTGGGGCAACAGGAAACGAACGTGTGGCATGAGAGGAGCCCAGCCTTCATTAGAAGGTGTTCTCTGGAAACATCAGTAGGTTCATGGGAAAGTGAGACCATGAGGGCGAGGAGTCCCTAGCAAAACAGGTGACATGCCACACCAACTGCCACAGAAGGCAGCATTGGCCTGATCCTGCAGGGGAGGTCAGGAGATGGCAGAGCACCTTCCCAGAGCTGTCCTTAGTGTGTCCTCAGATGCAGTCAGCCATTGGTGAGAGGCTGCCCCCAAAGGGATCTGACATGAGCTTTTCGCTCATGTCAGCAAAGTAGGCAGCAACAGTCTGTGGACAGCCCTCCAAACAGAGATCCAGCTGTTGGAAGTGACAGCTCAGTGAGAGACAGAGGGCATGAAAACGACAAAGAAACTGGTGACGATGCAATAGTGCAATACAGGTGACACTGTCAGTTATCTTGCTGAGCAGAGTTCTAGAAGGGTGAACAAGGTATGTGTATAATAAACCAGTCTGCATGAACCTTGGAATCCTTTATTTTTTCAATTTTCTTGTTATCCATGGGCATGCATTTGCATAAGAGTGCAATTTTTCTTTAGGTCACCTGATACAGTAATCTGAATATGGTGCTTGCAATTGCATCTTATTGCATTTTTGAGTAGGGCTGTGCTGTGCTTGCTTTCCTGCTCCCCACTCAGTGGTGACATTAACTACATTTTTGTTTCATAGTGTGGTATCCTCAAAATCTCAGCCAACTGCTTGAGACTACTAAACCTTCTGAGCAACTGTTCACTCTGAGCCCAGATGGCAGGATTGAACATTTTAGCAAGATAAGGTCAAATTTTGATACCATTCCGGGCACTTGAGATTCTGCTCAGGATAGCTTCTTTATAGAAGATGAAATCATAAAGTTATCCTGCAAATTGTAGACCATGAAACAAACAATATTCCCAGGGCCTGAAGAATAACGTCTACCAAGTGACCTCGAGGCATGATAATTTTCAAAGACTTCATTCTTCTTTTTTTGGTAACCAAGCTAACAAGATTCCTTTTTTGCAATAGAAGTCCACTGTTCAACGATACTGTGAGATGTGCACCAATTTATTGCTTGATTCAGTAGGAGATTTCTCCATAATAGCCTCTGTTTTGAGACACTTCTGTGCACTTCTCAAGTCCTGTGACAATTTTGCACTGACTAAACGTTACACAGAGACGAAAATAAGTTGTTAAATGCCAGGTATCGTGTTAAGTAGTTTATTCAATCTTCACAATAACACTAATAGCAATAAGGTATTACAAGGTAGCAAGAATGTAATACTTTATACTTTTAAAAATATTTTTATCAGTGCATTATAGTCATACATAATAGTGGGGTTCATTTTGACATATTCATAAATGCATATAGCATAATTTGCTCCATTTCAATTCCTAGTATTTCCCCTTTCCTCCTTCTCCTTCCTCTCCCAATCCCTTTCTTCTGCTCTATTGGTCTTCCTTTTATTTATTATTTTTAGTTGATAAATTATTGTAATATAAAAATGGAATTGTGATATATTCTTACATGCACATGGCATAATTTGGTATATTTCTTTCTTTCTACTTATTGTTTTCTAATTGATAAAATATTGTTACGTATAAAAGTGGAATTGATTGTGACATATTCATACGTGCATACAGCATAATTTGGTCAACTTCTTGCTCCAGTTCTTCCCTTTCCCCTCCCCTCCTCTTTCCCCTTTGATACCCCTCTTCTACTCTACAGATTTCCCTTCTACTTTCATAAGATTCCCCTTTTTTAAATTCCTGTTTTCTTCCTAGCTTACACCTACAAGAGAAAACATTTGAAACATTTGACCCTTGACTTCCTGAGTGTGGCTTATTTCACTTGGTGTGTTTTCTGGTTCCATTCATTTACCAGCAAATGGCATAACTCTTCCTTATGTTTGGGTAGAACTCCATTGTATGTACCTATATACATTTTCTTTATCTCTTTGTCTATTGAGAGGCATCTAGACTGATTTCATAATTTGGATATTATGAATTATGCTGCGATAAACATTGGTATGAATGTATCACAGTGCTGATTTTAGTTCTTTTGGATAAATGCCAAAGAGTGAATAGCAGGATCATGTGCTGGTTCCATTCCTACTTTTTTGAAGCATCTCCATACTGCTTTCCAAAGTGGCAATATGGATTTAAAGTCCCATCAACAATATTTAAGTGTGCCTTTCCCCCTCACAACCTTGCCAGCAATTATTGCTATTTGTGTTCTTGATGATTGCTGTTCAAACTGGGGTGAGGTGAGATCTCAGTGTAGTTTTGATTTGCATATTCGATGGCAAAGGGTATTGAACATGTTTTTCATATATTTTGTTGATCATTTGCATTTCTTCTTTTGAGAAGTGTCTATTTAGATATTTTGCCCATTTATTGATCAGATTATGAGTTTCTTTCAGTGTTAAATTTTTTTGAGTTCTTTATACAGTCTGAATATTTATCTCCTATTGGAAGAATAGCTGGCAAAGAATTCCTCCCATTATGTAGGCTCTCTCTTCACACTCTAATTTCCTTTGCTGTACAGGAGATTTTTATTTGATGCCATTCCACTTATTGATTCTTGGTTTTATTTCTTGAGCTGTAGGAGTCCTGTTAAGGAACTCCTAAACATATTGGTGCCTGCTCCAATATATTAGAGGGTTGACCCTGTGTTTTCTTCTAGAAGTTTCACCCTTACTTTTTTTGAATGAGCAAATCAATTCATTCAATTCATTCAAATTCTAGGTCTTGAAGTTTTTCACAGAAATAGAAAAAACATCCGAAAATTCATATGAAAGAATAAAAGACCCAGAATACCCAAAACCACCCTGAGCAATAAGAGCAAGGCTGGAGGAATCATAAAACCTGATCTGAAATTATGCTACGGAGCTATAGTAATAAAACCAGTCTAGTATTGGCATAAAAACAGACATGGAGACCAAGGAAGAGACTAGAAGAGACAGTGATAAATCCATAAAGTCATCTGATTCTTAACAAAGATGCCAAAAACCTATGTTGAAGAAAAGAGAAGCTTTTTCACAAATGGTGCTGGGGAAACTGTATATCCATACATAGAAGAATGAAATTAGATCTGTATCTATCACCCTGCATTAAAAAATAAAATCTACTCTACACTTTTTACAGATGATGAACCAAGGTTGAAAAAGTAAAAGTAACTTGCATAGAGTCACATAGCTAGTAAACATACAGCCAGGATTCAAATCCAGGGAGACCTGATTCTTTTCACTCTGAGATCCAATGGGAAGAATTTCTAGAGCAAGAATCATTCCCAGAAAGCAGCATGGATCCGTCATCAACAAATATGCCTGTCCCCAAAGAAGAAAGAATCAATGACTTATGGCTGGCTGAATTTCGGAACTGTGGCAGATGAATGACTGCTGACTTCTTTTGGGACCAAAGTGTCTACTCTGGTGACACAATGGCTTTCTTACCATTGTAGGTTGGGTGTTCACAGGTATAAACAATTTGTTTCTGTAGTTTACAGGGCTTCAGACCAAGAAAAGCCTTCATGCAAGGAGCTCTTATCAAAGATTCACATCTAAGGGGACTTCTCTACAACCTGATCTTATTACAATAAAGAGACCCTTGATGATCCATGTCATAATAAGATGTAATCCGAACATAACTTTCCTATGCTCATTTATGAATACACAACCAGTGAAACTCTACATCTCATACAGCCACAAGAATGGGTTACCAATTAGAATGTTATATTCCATGTATGTATAATATGCCTAGTATGTATAATATGTCTAAATATACTCTCCTGTCATGTATATCTAAAAAGAACAAATATTTTTTTAAAAAGATGTAATTTGGGAGGAGTTCTTAGAAAAGAGTGAGTGTATTTTAGACATGTGAATAATGTAAATGTGTTGAATAATTTGTGGCCAAAAGGTAGACTATGTACACTAAAGATCACCATAAAAGTTTTTGCTACTAACCCCTTTTATTAGTGACCCTTCTCCCTTTGCATCTCCCTTTGGTGGCTTGCTTAAACAATTGAATACAACAGAAGTGACATTCTGGATCTTCTAAGACTAGGTCATAAGTTTTGCTGCTTCCACAGCTGAGAATATTTGTTCTTGGGGAAGCCAGTTATCAAGTTAAAAAAAAATGTTACTACTCTGAGATTAACTTGCAACTCAAGCTGGGCATATGGAAAACCATGAATAGAGAGAGAAAGCTATCTAGCCAAACTCTGCTGACCCACCCAGCCCAGGTATAAGAAACGTGAGGAAGAAGCCATCTTGAATGTTTGAGTTCCCCAAGATACAATATATTAAAGAAGCCAGGCAGAACCAACATTCTGGATACCTGAGCCCAGGGGAGCTCTCAGCAACCCTCACCACACCCAGCCTGAATTCCTGATCCACAAAATCCCATACATCATGAGATAGTTGCTGCCTTCCATTACTAAGTTTTGGAGCGGTTTATTAGACAGCAGCTGATAACTGAAACACACTGTTCTAGGATCTCCCTAAAGGAAGTGATTGAGTCATTCAATCAGTAACTAGTTGTTTGCCATGATCATTCTATTAAAATCAGTGCTATGTTCTTCATCATTAATTATTAATCTTACCATTAAAGTAATGCAGGTTTATTAGAAAATATATAAAAGTATAAGAAGATAATTAAAATCACCCACAATTCCACTACAACAAGATATAGTTATATTTTTAAAGTGTGTGTGTGTGTATGTGTATTAGGCTGATGCTATACCGAATTGTTCTCTCTTGATACATAAAAACATACCTAAATTAAAGGCTTATAATGGACAATAATTTTTATTGCTCACAAGACTGTGGCTTAACAGTGATTTTGCAGGCAGCTGGTGGGTCAGCTGGAACTTGAGGTCCAGGTGGTCTCATTCACATGAATGTGCTGTGAGAGACTGGTTGGTTCATGGAGCCCCAGCTGGGATTCTCCGCTCCATGAGGCCCCTCATCCTCAAGGAATGTATCCCATCCTTCTTCACAAAGAAGAAATCTCCTTCAAGCTCCCACATTTACTTTTTTTGAATGAGCAAATCAATTCATTCAATTCCCATTGTTCCTTCCCAAAATGATGGCTATTTAGCTGGCCGATGTGAGTTAACACAGCCTACCATCATACCCTCATTGTCCCCTACAGTTTTGCCATCCTCTGAACTGGATAACTGAATGATGTGATAGTGGTGGTAGGGTCACTGCACCTCAAGGTGACCTTTGTTGCCATAATCTGTTGAGTTCATTTCAAAGACTTGTAAATGCCCTAACCTACAGTATGGCGGTCACTAAGATTGATTTCTAAGAGATATAGGGATAGCTCTGTCTTGCTTTAGGCAAAAATATCCCATGAGTTGTGGTTATACCTCCTGAATATATTAAGTCTCGGAGATATATAGAGGTTACATGGAAAGGTCAAAGTGAAGAGGTGAATCAGGGAAGCAGGCCAGCTGGGAAATACCTGGGAAGCAAAGGTGAGAACTGTTTTGTTGTCTGGGGCAATATCATGGACTTCCATTCTCCATAAACAGAGCCATTAATCACCTGAGTTATTTATAGAATATTCATGAAACAGAAATTCCCCTGTGGGGTTGCAACTGTCCTCTCTTCGGTCAATGATACGCTATAGACTTATCACAAAGTCTGTTAAGAGCAATAAAAATCTGCTAAGTTCTTGGTGCCTTCAAACACAGAAAACACCTGGCTAGGGTCCACACTCTGTCAAAAATCCTTTGAACAAACTTCTTGATCAAATGGTTGATTCTGATCACTCACAGTGTTCCCATTTTGATGTGGAGTTATCTAACAGCTCTGA
Source organism: Marmota flaviventris (assembly GCF_047511675.1). Classification (NCBI taxonomy): domain Eukaryota; kingdom Metazoa; phylum Chordata; class Mammalia; order Rodentia; family Sciuridae; genus Marmota; species Marmota flaviventris. The sequence continues at coordinate 171,135,626 of NC_092498.1, read as the reverse complement.
TATTGAGTGGCTACCAAATTAGGATGGCTATTATCAAAAAATAATAATAATAAAGTAACAAATGTTCCTGAAGCTGTGGAGAAAAGGGAACTCTGGTACACTATTGGCTGAAAGTAAATTGATGTATCTGCTATGGATAATAGTTTAGAGGTTCCTCAAAAAAATTAAAACAGAACAAGCATATGATGCAGCAATTCTACTCCAGTTATGTCTCCAAAGGAACTGAAATCAGTATGATCAAGAGATATCTGTGCTGCCACTTATTTACAATAGCTAAGATACAGAAGCAACCAAAGTGTCCACTGATGGATGAATGGATTCAGAAAATGAAATATATACACATAATGAATACTGTTGCTTTTAGAGAGAAAGAAATCCTAACATTCAGGCTCAAGATGGATGAGCCTGAAGTTCATTGGTCCAAGTAGAAAAGCCAGACCCAGAAGCACAAATACTGCTTGATACTACTTAAGTGATGAATCTGAAACATTCAATCTCATAGAAACAGAGTGGAATGGTGGTTGCCAGGGGGACAGGGTGGGATGGGGAAGAGAAACATAAAAGTATTAGTCAAAGGGCACAATTTTGCCATGATAGGAGTTGAATAAATCCTAGAGATCATCTGTACAAGATAGTGCATACAGTATTCTTAAAATGTTCCAGGGTAGAGCTGGGCATGGTGGCACATACCTATAATTCCAATCACTCTGGAGGCTGAGGCAGGAGGATCACAAGTTCAAAGCCAGCCTCAGCAACTTTGAGAGGCCCTAAGCAACTCAGAGAGACCATGTCTCTAAATAAAATATTAAAAAAGGGCTAAGGATGTGGATATATAATTATAAACCCATGGAATATTTCTTATTCTAATTAGGACCCCATTCTTGTGAATGTACACAATGGTGTAACTTCTTTATTTTATATGTGGTAATGATGGTTTCGTGGATGTATTTGTCTCTCCAAATTCAACAAGTTGTAGATACTAGATATGTACAAGTTCTTATATGCCAATCATACTTCTATCAAGTGGTTGTTTAAAAAAAATGGCAAGTAGAGGAAAGAGATATTTGAACAAAGTGATGACAAGTCTGAACCCTGGCAGGGACCAGTGTGGTTATACATGTTCTGGCTCAGCCATTGTCACTAGCTGTGTAGGCTTAAACACAGTCATTCACCGGCAGAACGCTGGATTTCCCCAGCTGGGACATGGAAATAAATTAGTTAGATCCCTGATTGGGATAATGCAAGCAAAGCCTTTAGCACAGTACCCAGCACATGGTGAGCCCTGGATGGAAAAGATGGTTGAAGGAAGCATAGTTTGGTGCCAATGATATCTTTGTCCCAAGAATATGAGTGGGGCCAAGAAGAGAACTGTGACTGAGTTTACCCTGAGAAATGCACCGCACCTCATTAAATATATACAGGACACAACATAAGCCATTGGGGAACTGGATCTAGGGAATATCTAGGTACATTGTAATGAGTTTAACTAAATTTGTGAAATGCTAAACCTCTAGAACTATAGAAATTTTATCATTCTCACTGGATGCATATAATAAGACTTTAAAATAGGGACGCTGAACAAACCCCAATGCTACTTATTAAAATTCAGAAAAACAAATGAAACCTTGGTGTTATAGCTCTGAGGAATCTAGTTAACATCAGAAGTTATTTCTCCTCATTTCTCAAAATATTCACTTTCCCTCCCAGGCAAAGCAATGTTGTGTTTAATACTAATAAAATAGAAGCTTCAAGCACAAACTTCAACAGGTCAGCTTCCCTTCTCCCTCCCAAACCAACCGTGACCAAAAGATAAATTTTGCTAATTACAGGACGATTAATAACTGGTGTTTTTCTAGACTCAAAACAATGTGTTGAAAATGAAGCATAATTTTGTAGAGAAGAAAATGCTACTTTAATGAATTCTAACTCATTTTTCCATAGTTCATTGATAATATCTTACACATATGTACAGTAGTTCTAATCTGGGAAAGTCATTCAGTTGATTATAACTGTGTCTCTCAGGTTTTATTTTCCTGATTTACTCCTTAATTTAGAAATAATGTATTTGAGGCTCACATATCCACTGGGATTTCCAGTTGCATATTAATATCACAACTATGATGTTTTGGGAGATTCAAACTGGCATATGATATCATGGTCCAGCTTGGTTAAAGAATATAAATAAGAGAATATAAGAATCATGCGGAGAAATCAAAAGAGAAGGAGGGAATTAAAATCACGAGTACAGAATAAGAAAATTCCTAACTTAGAAAATTGTATAGTTCATGGAATAGTGCTTAGGGAGAAGCCCTGAAATCAGGAAATTACATTTAAGAAAACTGAGGCACTGAAGTGAACCCACATCTTGTTCAACCATCAGTGAATGAGGGTGTTTGGTGGAATCCACCATAATATTCCAATGGAGACCACCTCCACTATCTCCTCACCAGAAATGAGGTAGATTTCTTTCCAGAAGACTTGTCTCTCATTTTGTAAAGTACATCAGTGGGAAATTGGAATTTACTTATGCAATGACTTACCTGTCAGCTCTCTGTTATGGATCTATTCCCTAAGTGTTAAGGGCAGCTGTCCTGCACCTGATCTGAACTTATAATATGGCTGGAAGGTTCCACACTCCCAGGAAGCCATCTGCAGCCTTAAAGATGACGAATACTTCAGCTCATTTCTCACAAAGGCTGAGAGGAAATGCCATTGGCTGGCTTGACAACTCCTCAATGGGGCTCAGAAGCAAGACTCAGGGTCCATGTTTCCTGCAAACATTTCATCAGAGATGTCCAACCTACTCAGCAAACCATTTCTTTGCTCACTGATCTGTATCCTATTTGCCACGGAGGCCCAGCAACACAAACACTTTCAGCAACAGCATTGCAAATGTTTCTGTCACCTAGACTCATTTCAAATAACCTTGAGTTTGGAATTATTCTTGGCAGGCAGGGGTCTGCTCCAAAAACCTACGGAGTTTTCTTTACCCACCCCCATCTCAGAGGGTGTCCCTCCTGGAAGACACATGAAATTTCTTCCATGGCAAACACAGCAGCATGAGATCCCCCCTGAGAACCCGTGTCCCACCTAAAATATTCATGGCTCAGATTCCCACAGGCTGATAAAAGAGTGCCTCAGCTAATGATATCCGCAGTATACCATCCAAAACATGGGCTTCCAGGGATATGGTGAGAACACTTCTGTCTTTTGTAATTTTATTTATCCTTAATTTTTCACTGCTCCTCAGATATATTTTAAAAATAAAAACATATGAAACCATGAAAAAATTATTCTACCTCATGTTATGGACTGATCTGATCCTGCTACTCATAAATTATGCATGATTGCATCCTGTGGCATTTTAGTTCTGCTCACTTTATAATTTAGTCTGACATTTGGATAGCCCTGGCCCTTCTGCACAAAAGTACTTCCGAATCACTTAATTATAACCATTATATCTTGGGAGAAAATGTGTACCTGTAATGACTTGCCACTATCAAGTGGCCACTTGAAAGCAGCGAAAGCAAGTTTTCCATGCCAAGAAAGAAGAGTCACCCTATATATGAAAAGAACTGTCCAAAGTCAGAGAACTCTGGGTGGCAAATTACAGAAATCTATTCAGACGGGTTGGAGCAAAATAATGAGATCTAACTAAGAGTATCAACAGTGAACCCAGAGGCACCATATCCAACTGGGCTTGGGGAACTGGAATCCAGAATTTGCAAGCCCAGGGAAACCAAAGAAGCAACCAACTCATCTCTTGCTCCTTCTCCTTCCCTCCCTTAGGTCATGTTAATTCATTTCTGCATCCTACCATGCATTTGCATTAGCCATCTTTTTCTTTGCCTTCCAGTGTTTCCTGTTTCCATTGCTAATGAAGGAGTACCTTGTCTAATGATGTTTCCCCAGGACACCATCCAAAACTTATGGCATGGAAGTGGCCGCCCCAGCACACAGCTCCAGGGCCTCCAAGCTCCAGAGAGACCCAACACCAGTTTCCAATTTCAAAAGAGAAAATCTGGTTGAACCTGCTTGGTTCTGATGTTCACCCTCTGCCCTCATCAAGCTATGGCTGCCTTGTCTATGAAATTTACAAATCTGAAGCCCAGTTCAGCATTAACCCTTTGGAGTTAACCTCAAAGAATGTGTTTAAAGATGAATCATGAGACACAGTGAACAGAGTGGTGGATAGAAGAAGTCATCCAATCATGTCCCCACCTGTGTAAAAATTCCCTACCAGCTCAGCTTTCCTGATGGAAGTGTTCTCAGCCTGAATACTTTTTAGCACATACTCCTGATAGGGCTGGGCACACTTCACCCTCAGATCTGCAACAAGTTATGCTGAAAACGAAACTGCCTCCATAACTTTCCATCTTCTTCCTGGAGTTTACAAAAGAACTGAATTCTGACTTTTATACAGCAAAGATTTGAAGACAACTGTACCACAGAATTTCATCTCTTGCATTCAACAGTTTTGGGTTCCCCTAAATATTTCTTTAGTTGTGCTCTTCTCTGCTTGCGCTATAGTTTGTCAAGGCTTCTAGGTATATGACTCTAAATGTCTAAAATTTGTGGAACCATCCAAAACAATGTTGGCTGAGATTCCTTAAGTCTTGCCTTGATGCAGTATTACTATTGATAGGTACAAAAAACTGTTTTGCCTTTTTGAATGGTGTACTGTGGTGTAGACTTCAAGACCCCAGATTTCCTAGGTTCAGATGGGATCTCCATTTATGAGCTGTATGATTTCAGGAGGAAAAATCTTTGTGACTCGGTTTCCTGACCTGTAAGGGTTACCTATGCACAGAGCTTACCTACCAAAAGTCGCTGAAATCATTGACAACATGCAAAAAGAATGTAAAATAGCACCTAGTTTACAGTTGGTGCTCAATCAATGTTAGGCATTCATTTAAAATGAACTGAATACCACTCACTGTCTTTTATGTGACTTTCCAGAGGGGTTAAATTTTATCTTGAACGTCTTAATCTCTTAGTTCAGCCCACAGATACCCTTTTGTATCCTGATTACCTCACTCAACAAAATTAGTTTTCCCTCTCAGGCTTATGTTGTCTACAAATGTGTTGATTATGACCTACCTGTCTTGGAGATAATGAAAAGATTAAATAAGATAGAACCACAGAGAGAATGTGTAGAATGCTAATGGAACCCATTCACACAGCATCTTTAAAATACAAAATGCTTTCCCATCATCTCATTCACATTAGGTATCATCAGCCCTCTTCTTTAGATGATGATATTAAGACTCAAATTGTGAATCTGCTTGTTTGAGGACAGAAAAGTAGCAAGTGATTAAGCCCAGACTGAAACGTAAGCCTCCCTTTAACTTCATTGTTCCTTATGTACACTTGATGAACAGCTAAAATTTCATATCCACTTTATCTTTTGCATTTTTCAAAAAAGTCTTCATCATGGAGAATAAGGGCTGCTGGGTGTGAATGTCAATTTAGGAATGACACAGATCTCTTTGAGTCTCGGTTCCACCAATGAGTCACTGAAATGACTTTACTAGGTTACTTTCTTAAAGTCTTGGTTTCTTTCCTCTATAAAATGAATACAGTGATAGTACCTAGTTCCTAGGTTTGCTGTAGAGAGTAACTGAAATAATTGTGTGGGCTGCTCTTCATGGTAATTGTGCATCTGCTACATGGTAGCTGTGATAATTCTCATTTTTAATAATATTATCCATGAAAGATTGTCAAGTAGCCCTAAAAGGCAAGACTCATTACTTCTTTGGGCATTATTATGGCTAAACTACTTGCTTCCAGTTAAAAATCCCAACCCAAGCAACCTTGAACATGGACCCATTGGGACGCCCATGACTTTGGATTATAATACTGTGCTGTCCAAAGTGATATCACTGAATACTCCCTAAGAGTAGAATCCACTATTTGACATAGAATTTCCTTAAAATTTGTAAAATTACATCACCTCTCCCCACCCTCATTCTACAATCAAGATTTCAAACAGAATGAAGTACGGTCATTGCAGTCATTATTATTCCTATTATGATTCCTGCTCTAGCCTGAGGTGTGATATTGCAGTACTTTGGAACAGTGTGATGACCAATGCAAAGCAGGATTCTGGAAGCAAAACTGGATGCCAACTTGAGCTACATGTATGGTCATGGGCCACTTGGTGTAAGAGCAGCTAGTTAAAAAATGTGTGGCAGTTACCATTTCTACCACTAGAAATATGACTCAGAAGCCATGTTCTGCCAATCAAGGATCCCTCACACCAATAGGAACTCATCAGATGGCAAAGGAACCATTGTTCTCATACACCTGGGCCTCGAGTGCTGGTGGAAGTGGAGGGGGATTTCATTAACAGAAACTCCAGACACACGATGAGAACCAAGGAGCTGGTATTCATCTCCCCAGCCCTCATTATGTAGATCATATTGAGGAAAGGAGCAGGCCCAGGGAAATATCTTAAGAAGATAATCAAGAGAAACTGAAATAATAATAACTACTTTTATTTGCCTATGTGCTCTCATTTCTGCCTTCTGTTTGAAAATTGAATATCACTTGACAGAAATAAAATTGTAATAGCATGAATATAAATTTAATGTGAGGTTCAAACGCAATTTTAATATTTATTTTGTAGAGATAAACACTAGCAGCACATATCTGAATAGAAAATGTATTATAACCCAAGCCAAGGACTCACAAACTAATCCCATTTTAAATATATTTATTCAATGTGGCAGAGAGAATGAAGCAGTGTCAACAGTTTGGCACTGAGGGCTTCCCTCGTGGGAGTGAGAATTCCTTTCGAATGTCATTGTTCTATTCCCAGGGGCAGCCTGTGCCCAGGGGTATCTTCAGGAAAGGAATGATGTGTCTAAGCCCTTCAGCTCTGATGGGGGCCAGGGACAGAAGAACAATGAGAAGGTCTTTTGCAGGAGTCTGTTCTCTGCAGATTAAGCTGAAAACCAGCCATCCACCAAGCAGAAGGATATGGGAGAGACTCCAAGCACATTTATGGCAGAAATCAGGTGGGCATATCAAAGGGTAGATTCCAAGGAAAGCAAATCATTGTACCAATGACTTCATGCCACAAACAGGATATAAACTTAACTATTTCATTGGGCACCTGTAATCCCATGAGTTCAAAGCCAGCCTCAGAACCAGCAGACCCACACTGGAGCCCAGGCTCAGGCCTAGGACTGCTCCCACTGACTGGTAGACCCAGGCTGGATCCCAGGCTTATCCCAACTCCATCTTGGGACATTGCAGCCTTAGCTATAGCCCTCCCCATGCAGTAACCTCCATCTTGGAACAATAGATAGGGCATGGAGGCGGTTGAATCTCTGAGCAGGCAGCCCACCCTTTCAGCCCCATCTCTGAAAGTGGTTGCAGCCATCTTGGGACACCCCCCACTACTATCATGAGTTAATTCTGCTATTTCCACCATCACCTTTAGTTGCAGTAGCATTTTTCATGGAACATCAGCTGGGGACTAAAAGCCCAACACCAAGGTGAGGTATAGGTAACCTGCAGGGAAGCTACAAGAGTATAGTATAGGGTAGGTAATACCTCAGATCTTCACTGCAAGAAAAGAAGACACATAGACTACATGAAACAACAAGGGAAGGAAGTACCCCAAACAAACCAAGGTACCGTCATAATAGAATCCATGGACAGCACAGTTGATGAAATGTCAGATAAGGAGTTCAAAATGTGCATAATTAAAATTATCTATGAATTAAAGAAGGACCTAAGTGAGCAAATACAGGCAAAAATTGATCACTCCAACAAAGAGATAAGAGAGCAAATATAGGCAACCATTGTTCCTGCCAACAAAGAGATAAGGGAGTAAATACAGGGAAAAAGATTACTTCAAGAAAGAGATAAAGATTCTTTTTTAAAAAAATAAGAAATCCTTGAAATGAAGAAAACCATAAACAAAATAAAAAGCTCAATAGAAAGCATCACCAACAGATCACTTGAAATATGGAACGTCATATAATGAAAGCAAAATATACAATCTTGAAAATAAAGTTGACCATACAGTGACAATGGTAAGAAACCATGAATAGAACATCCAAGAATTATGGGACAGCATCAAAAGACCAAATCTAAGACTTATTGGGATACAGGAAGGCACAGACATTCAAACCAAAGGAATGCATAATCTCTTCAATGAAATAATATCAGAAAATTTTCCAAACATGAATTGGAAAATCAAATACAAGAGGCTTATAGGGCACCCAAAACACAAACTTGCAACAGATGTATACCAAGGCACATTATAATGAAAATGCCTAGCATACAGAATAAGGATAGAATCTTAAAGGCCACAAGAGAGAGGAATCAGATCACATATAGGGGGAGACCAATTTGTATCTCATTAGATTTTTCAACCCAGACCCTCAAAGCCAGGAGATCCTGGAATAACATATACCAAGCTCTGAAAGAAAGTGGATGCCAACCAAGAATCTTATATCCAGCAAAATTAAGCTTCAGATTTGATAACAGAATAAAAACCTTTCATGATAAATAAAAGTTTAAAGAATTTACAGCGAGAAAGCCTGCACTACAGAACACCCTCAGCAAAATATTCCAGGAGGAGGAAATTAAAAACAAAATGAAAACCAACAAAGGGAGGAACTGGACTAAAGGAAAGGCCAATCAAAGGAGAAATCAAGTCAAGTTAAAAGCCAAAAATAAATCAAAATGCCTGGGAATACAAATCATATTTCAATAATAACCCTGAATATGAATGGCCTAAATGCATCAATTAAAAGACACAGATTGACAGATTGGATTTTTTTAAAAAAAGACCCAAGAATATGCAGCCTTCAAGAGACTCATCTCGCAGGAAAAGACATCCACAGACTAAAGGTAAAAAGGCAAAAAAAAAAAAAAAAACATTACTACTCACATGGGCCATGTAAACAATCAGGGGTTTCCATCCTAATATCAGATACAGAAGACTTCAAACCAAAGCTAGTGAAAATGGATAAAGAAGGACATTTCATACTGCTTAAGGGATTCATACATCAACAAGACATAACAATCATAAATATCTATGCCCCAAACAATGGGGGCATCTATGTATATCAAACAAGCCCTTCTCAACTACAAGGACTAAATAGACCACAACACAATAATACTGGGTGGCTTTAATACACCTCTCTCACCACTGGATAGATCTTCCAAACAAAAACCAACCAAAGAAACTATAGAACTCAATAATACAATCTATAATTTAAACTTGACAGACATATATAGAATATTCCATCCATCAACAAGTGAATACACTTTCTTCTTGGCAGCACATGGATCCTTCTCCAAAACAGACCATATGTTAAGCCACAAAGCAAGTCTTAGCAAATACAAAACAATAGAGATACTACCATGTATTCTATCTGACCATAATGGAATGAAATTAGAAATCAATAATAAAATAAAAAATAAAAGCTACTCCAACACCTGGAGACTAAACAATACGCTATTGAATGATGCATGGATAACAGAAGACATCAGGGAAGAGATTAAAAAAAATTCTTAGAGGTAAATGAGCGCTCTGATACAACTTATCAAAATCTCTGGGACACCATGAAGGCAGTACTAAGAGGAAAGTTCATTGCATGGAGTTCATTCATTAAAAGAAGAAAACGTCAACAAATAAATGACCTGACTTTACAGCTCACAGCCCTAGAAAAAGAAGAACACCAAGATAGGAAATAATTAAAATCAGGGCAGAAGTCAATGAAATTGAAACAAAAAATAATAATTCAAAAAAATGACAAAACATAAAGCTGTTTCTTTGAAAAAATAAATAAAATTCACAGACCCTTAGCCACCCTAATGAAAAGAAAGGAGAGAAAAAACTCAAATTACTAAACTTTGTGATGAAAAAGGAAATATCATGACAGACACTATTGCAATACAGAAGACAATTAGAAACTATTTTGAAAATTTATACTCTAGTAAAATAGAAAACCTCAAAGACACTGACAAATTTCTAGAGGCATATGATCAACCTAAACTGAGTCAAGGGGACATACACAATTTAAACAGATCAAATTCAAGCAAGGAAATAGAAGGCACCATCAAAAGCCTACCAACCAAGAAAAGCCTGGGACAAGATGGATTCACAGCTGAGTTCCACAATACCCACAAAGAAGAATTAATACCAATACTCCTCAAACTATCCAATGAATAGAAAAAGAGGAAACCCTTCCAAACACATTCTACAAAGCTAGTATCATCCTGATACCAAAACCAGGCAGAGACACATCAAGGAAAGAAAATTTCAGACCAATATCCCTGATGAACATTGATGCAAAAATTCTCAATAAAATTCTGGGAAATTGCATACAAAACCATATTTAAAAAATAGTGCACCATGATCAAGTAGGGTTCATTCCAGGGATGCAAGTTTGGTTCAACATACAGAATCAATAAATATAATTCATCACATCAATAGATTTAAAGATAAGAATCATAAGTTTATATCAATTGATGCAGAGAAAGTATTTGATAAAATAAAGTACTATTTTGTATTCAAAACACTAGAAAAACTAGGGGTAGTAGGAACATACCTCAATATCATAAAAATCTATCTATGATAAACCCAAGACCAACATCATTCTAAATGGAGAAAAATTCCAAGCATTCCCTCTAAATACTGGCACAAGACAGGAATGCCCTCTTTCACCACTTCTATTCAACATAGTTCTTGAAACACTAGTCAGAGCAATTAGACAAATGAAAGAAATTAAATGTATACAAATAGGAAAAGAAGAACTCAAACTATTATTATGTGCCGATGACATGATTCTATACTTACAGGATCCAAAAAACTCCACTGGAAAACTTCTAAAATTAATAAATAAATTCAGTAAAGTAGCAGGATATAAAATCAATACCCATAAATCAAATGCATTTCTATACATCAGTCAGGGATCCTCTGAAAGAGAAATTAGGAAAACTACCCCATTCACAATAGCCTCAAAAAGAAAAGAAAATACTTGGGAATCAATTTAACAAAAGAGATGAAAACCTCTACAATGAAAACTACAGAAGACTAAAGAAAAAGATTAAAGAACACCTTAAAAGATGAAAGGATCTTCCATGCTCTTGAATAGGCAATATTAATATTGTCAAAATGGCCATACTACTCAAAGTGCTACACAGATTCAATGCAATTCTGATTAAAATCCCATTGTCATTCCTTATAGAAATAAAAAAAATTATGAAATTCATTTGGAAAAATAAGAGACCCAGACTAGCCAAAGCAATCTTTAGCAAGAAGAATGAGGCAGGAGGCATCACAATACCAGACCTTAAACTATACTATGAAGCTATAGTAACAAAAATGGCATGGTATTGGCACCAAATAGACATGTAGACCAATGGTGTAGAATAGAAGACACAGAGAAAAACCCACATAAATACAATTATCTCATACCAGATAAAGGCACTAGAAACATACATTCGAGAAAAGATAGTCTTTTCAACAAATGGTGCTGGGAGAACTGGAAATCCATATGCAGCAAAATAAAACTAAACCTCTATCTCTCATCATGCACAAAATTCAACTCAAAGTGGATCAAAGACTTAGGAATTAGACCAGAGACCCTACGCCCTAACAAGGGAAAAGTAGGCTCAAATATTCATCACATTGGATTAGTCCCCAATTTCCTTAACAAGACTCCTAAAGCACAAGAAATAAAATAAAAAAATTAATAAATGGGATAGATTCAAACTAAAAAGCTTCACAGTAAAAGAAACAATCAATGAGGTAAAGAAAGAGCCTACATTTTGGGAGCAAATTTTTTTACATACATGTCAAATAGAGCACTAATCTCCAAGATATATAAAGAACTCAAAAAACCTAACAACAAAGAAACAAATAACTCAATCAATAAATGGGCTAAGGAGCTGAACAGACAATTCTCAGAAGAATATATACATTCAATCAGTAAATATATGAAAAAATGTTCAACATCTCTAATAATTAGAGATAAGCAAATCAAAACTACTCTAGGAGTTCATCTCACACCAGTCAGAATGGCAGTTATTAAGAATACAAACAACAATTATTGTTGGCAAGGATGTGTGGAAAATGGCACACTCAAACATTGCTGGTGGGACTGCAAATTGGTGCAGCCAATATGGAAATCAGTATGGAGATTCCTTGGAAAGCTGGGAATGGAACCACCATTTGACCTAGCTATCCCTCTCCTCAGTCTATACCCAAAGGACTTAAAAACAGCATACTACAGGGACACAGCCACATCAATGTTTATAGCAGCACAATTCACAATAGCTAAACTGCACGGAAGCAATCTAGATGCCCTTCAGTAGATGGATAGATAAAGAAACTGTGGTATTTATCCATAATGAACTATTACTTGGGATTAAAAGAGAATAAAATTATGACGTTTGCAGGTAAATGGATGGAGTTGGAGAATATCTTGCTAAGTGAAGTAAGCCAATCCCAAAGAACCAAAGGCCAAATGTTCTCTCTGATATGATGCTAAACCATAATGGGGGGAGGATGGGAGAAATGGAGGAACTTTGGGTAAAGGGGATAGAGAAGAGGGGTGGAGGTATAGGAGCCAGGAAAGATGGTGAAATGACATGGACATCATTACCCTAGGTACATGTATGACTGCACATATGGTGCAATCTAGATCGTGTACAATCAGAGAAATGAAAAGTTGTGCTGCAATTGTGTACAATGAATCAAAACACATTCTGCTGTCATAAATACCTAATTAAAATAAATAAATATTTTTTAAAAGAGAGCCTCAGCTAAAGCAAGGCACTAAGCAACTCAGTGAGACCCTGTCTATAAATAAAATACAAAATAGGGCTGAGGATGTGGCTCAGTGGTTGAGTGCCCCTGAGTTCAATCCCCGGTACAAAAAAAAAAAAACTTAACTATTGTGAATGAAAAGGCAAGTTGAGAGAACAAGGGTTCAGCCTCTGGTTGTCCAGAATGACCTACTAGCATCTTTTCCAATGGCCAGGGCTCCACCTCTGTGAGCAGGTCTTTGCCAGAATTTGAAATTGCCCTTGTCTGTCTTAGCTTGAAGGCTGCTTCTTCTCCAGAAAAATCATTTGCAATACTATATGCATTTTTATTTATTTCTCTTTTCTTTTTCTTTTTCCTCACCATGTTCCAAAACACACCTATTTACTCTTATATCCCCAGACTCTCTAAAGAGTGCCTGGCACCCAGCAAGTTAATGCTCATTAAATAGCTGTCCAAGGAATGAGTGAATTCCCTGTCCGTGGTACTTCTAAAATCACACCTCAAGCCCTATTGCTTTATTTTGTGTGTCCAGTCGGCAGCAGCTTACAGAAGGTGAATCTCGGCTCAGAAGAAGCATGCTGCCACCCCAAGTCCTTGGCAGGTGTGACCATGTGGCCAGGAGCTGCATTTGTCTTTCCTCCTTGCAGGAGCTCCTACAATCAGTACCACTCTGGTCATAAAATGAATCGGAATCCCTGGAAGGAGGTGAAGCCAATAATCTGATTTTTAAAGCTTCCTGTGTGATTCTGACCTGCAGTCAGCTTGAGAACGGAGCTACCAGCTCCTTGAGAATTCACGAGACCAAATCCAGTAAGCAGGTCCTGTTTGAGATGGGAAGGGAGATGAGTGAAAGCAGAGGAAACCAACTGACCCAGACTAGACCCTGCCTGGAGACCCAGACTTGACCCTGCCCGGAGACCCAGAACAGTACGGCGGTCACAAAAGGGGGCCCTCTGTGTCTCCATCACCATAGAACCCGCTGTTCTGCCTCTATGTGCAACCGTGGGCCCTCCATTCCATGTAGCAGTAGCTACTCTGTAATTGCCAAGCCATAATTTCTTATTGCTAAGTGGGATTAGGAAAAAGAGCATTTATCTGAAATTCTCAACTTGACTGGTGTTAAACCAGATGCAAACCTCAGGAAGAATTAATCTCCTGTGTGCAGTGAAAGTTTTTGCACAAACCCACAAAATGTCCAAGAAAAGTAAATAATGAGTGTCTAATTTCCTTCTGTATCGTTTGGCTAATTATACAACTCCTGTATTATAACAGTGCTTGGATAAACATAATGATATCTTATTTGCCACAAATTCCCTCCATTTAGTTAACCAATTACTTTTTTAATTCTTTAGGTATCATTAAAGCCAATCTAATTTAAGAATAAAACAGATGTGTACCATAACCGGGTTACAAATTTAACCCCAGATACCTCATAAGTGTATAAAAGGGAAAAAAAAATCTATTCCTAATATGCTATTTAATTACTATGTTTGAGAAAGAAATAATATATGCTAATGATGAAATTAAAGGCTCTAAGATCTGATTTTATTACATTTTGTGAATATTGGCTATAACTTGGCTTGCAGCTAAATTTATCAAGATGACTTTTTCCATTCATGTGGGGCTAAAGCAATTTTCAAGCAAGAACCAGGCTCGAGCCATGGTGGACGGTTAGTGCCGGATAACTTTTATCAAACAGCGCCTCATGCTCTGAATCTATTAGTTGGTAACAAGGATATACCAAGCTAACATGACGGCCATAAATAGTGCCATTAGTTGCTTGTATACACGACAAAAGTGTCTAATGGACCAATATCACACACTTTCCCACAGCAGCAGGACTTATTTTACAATGGGTTATTATGCTAATAGATTGTAAAATAGTATACGAGAATGTGGCTCTAATGTATTTACCCCTGTAGACAAGGGGAAAAATGCTTTGCAAGCAATTATCGTGAATTATTATACTATCTAAAAAACAATTACTGTAGACGCGTGTGTTTCAGTTTTCCAAGTTTATTACCGCTAGCATGCACACAGTGAAAATAATTGAGTAAGCAACTCAAGTATGCACTTAGAAACATAACGGTCTAAGGTAATGTGGAATAGAGGTACATTCATCCCTCCTTCTGCCCCCCCATTGTTCCTATATTCTAGAAAAGCCTTTTCTTCTTGAACGCATCAAGTACTTTTAAGAAACAAATTGAACAATGGCTGTAATTTTGAACGTAATTAGATGAACCACTTTCCCTTTTTTTAATCTCCAATTACCCACAGAAACCTGCACATAGCTCTGCTACCACCTCCTCTCAGTGCCAGCTGTTGCTCTTGAGTGTCAGATCAGGGCAATGTCACCCAGCCAGAGCACGTTTTAAAAGTGTGTGCTCTGTATGAATGGAGGCTAAATGAATGGGATCTTTTCAAAAGGCAGGTCTACCTCTATTGAAATCCATCATTATCGGGGTGGTCTTCAAACCCTGTACATTCACGGAGTGATACTCCTCTCCCACCTCTAGCTATTTCTGACACCATGTTTCTTGAACTTAGTCAACACAGGGTCTTTGCACATGCTGTTTCTGCTGCTCATAAAGCTTTTTACTCACTCCCTGTAAAAAGCATTTAACCAAATTTCAGATTTCAAGTCTCCCTTCTTTACTCTCCTTAGATTCCTCACTGCACCCCCTCCCTACACTGATATTCCCTCAAGATATTATCTTTCTGTCCTTCAAAACTCCTACCATGGGCTGGGGTTATGGCTCAAAGGTAGAGCACTCGCCTTGTATGTGTGAGACCCTGGGTTTGATTCTCAGCACCACATAAAATAGATAAACAAAATAAAGATTTAAAAAAAAAACCTACCAAATGGCAAATTTGAGTCTTATTTGTGTGATTACTGGGCTAACATTGGTCTTCCTCAACAGAGAATAGCTCCATGAAGGCAGAAATCCATTGGTTTTACCTACCATTGTACCACTATGTCCAGAACAGATACTCAATGAATTTTTCTGAATGAATAAAATCGATGAGCAAAGTCAGAAAGGTAAACATAAACATCAGTTATGAGAGAAGGATGAGGAAACCAGGATGACCAAAATAGAGAAAGAGAATGATGTTAATGGTGTAGGACAAACTCAACTAGTCATTAAAAATACAAGATAAATTGCAGACAAAAAAAATCAACAGGAGGATTTTGAAGACAGACTAGAAATTAGGTGGAAGTGAATTTTAAATTGGGGTGGGTGGGATGGGAGATGCTCTAGTATCGAAAATAGCATGGACCAAGAAAAATGAGAAGAGAATTGATCCAAGAAGAAAGAGGAAGATCAGGGATTGCCATTCAGGAGGGAATCCTGGGGATAGGAGCCAGACTTCAAGGACTTCAAGGGAAATAAGAGGTAGAGAAATGAATGCATTTGGAAAGGAATGGGGAGACCAAAATCAATGAATACCGGGAGCACAGTGTTGAGTGTCTCAAGATGGAAGAGCTACCTCTTTCCCCACATCCTCACCAACACTTATTGTTGTTTGTATTCTTAATAGCTGCCATTCTGACTGCAGTGAGATGAAATCTTAGAGTGGTTTTTATTTGCATTTCTCCACTTGCTAGAGATGATGTACATCTCTTCATATATTTGTTGATTGATTGTAAATCATCTTCTGAGAAGTGTCTGTTCAGGTCCTTGGCCCTTTTATTGATTGGGTTATTTGTTTTTGTGTGTTGGTGTATTAAGATTTTTGAGTTCTTTATATACCCTAGAGATTATGTGAGGGGTAAAGATTTGCTCCCAAAATGTAGGCTCTCTACTTACCTCACAGATTGTTTCTTTTGTTGAGAAGAGACGTCTTAGTTTGTGTCCATTCCATTTATTGATTCTTGATTTTAATTCTTGCGCCAAAGAAGTATTATTAAGGAATTTAGAGCCTAATCCCACATGATGGAGATTAGGGCCTACTTTTTCTTTTATTAGGGGCAGGGTCTCTGGTTTAATTCCTAGGTCCTTGATCCATTTTGAGTTGAGTTTTGTGCATGGTAAGAGATAGGGGCTTAATTTCATTTTGTTGCTCATACATTGCTGGTGGGACTGCAATTTGGTACAGCCAATATGGAAAGCAGTATGGAGATTTCTTGGAAAACTGAGAATGGAACCACCATTTGACCCAGCTGTCCCTCTCCTCACTCTGTACCCCAAAGATACTACAGGGACACAGTCACATCAATGTTTATAGCAACACAATTCACAATAGCTAAACTGTGGAAACAATCTAGATGCCCTTCAATAGATGAATGGATAAAAACATGTGGCATATGTATACAATGGAATATTACTAAGCAATAAAAGAGAATAAAATCTTGGCATTTGCAGGTAAATGGATGGAGTTAGAGAAGATCATGCTAAGTGAAGTTAGCCAATCCCAAAAAAACAAATGCCAAATGTTTTCTCTGATATAAGAAGGCTAATTCATAGTGGGGTAGTGAGGGGGAGCATGGGAGGCATATACGAACTCTAGATAGGACAAAGGGGTAGGAGGGGAAGGGAGGATGCATGGGGTTAGAAATGATGGTGGAATGCAATATTATCCAAAATATATGAATGAAGACACGAATTGGTGTGAATATACTTTGTATACAACCAGAGATATGAAAAATTGTGCTCTGTATGTGTAATAAAAACTGTAATGCATTCTGCTGTCATATGTAAATAAAAAAATTAATAAAAAAGAAAAAAGATGAAAAAGGTAGATCCATTTCAATAGGGAGAAGAGTCCATGAGGAGCGGGTGAGGAGGAAGGCTGGGAGGAGCCTGAGTGGCCAGGGAGCAGCAGGTCCCCAGAAACCACAGGATGCAGATGGGAGCAGGAGCTGTGAGGAGAGGCAAGCTACCTCTGAGTAAAGCTGGCAAGGGGAGGAAAGAGACAGAGAAGCACAGGGCAGCCACGGTGGGCAGATCACAGTCTAAGGTCTTTCCCAGAAAGCAAGACTCCAGGACTTCAGCCAGAAACCAACTCTGGGGAGAAGAAAGGAAGGAAATGTTGCCAAGGAAGGAAACCTGCAGCATGGACTTCTCCGGGTTTGGTCTACAACAAGGTAGAGGGGAAAGCTATTGGGAGTCCACCGGGCTCTGAAGACTAACTTCCCCATCCCCCAAGAAGAGACGTCCAATGGTGAGCCCTGCTGGCTCACATGATCCTTACCCACCAATCAGACTAGCCCTGCTGGCTCACATGATCCTTACCCACCAATCAGACTAGCCCTGCTGGCTCACAGGATCTTTACCCACCAATCAAAAAGCACCCCATGCCAACTGTCAAACCCTTCAACCATTAAACTGTCATAACTTTCAAACCACCCCCAGCTCTATAAATATGCAGAGCTGTTCCTCAATAAAGGGGCATTTTCTCCAACGGCAAGCCTTGATCGTTCTTTCAAAAGCAGTCTACCGAATCAAGCCCTTCTGGCCACACTAGAAGAAAAGAGAAATGTCTAGAAGCTGCCTGTTCAAAGTGTAGCAAAGAAACATATGTCAGGACACCGAGATCTGGAAGCAGCACTTGATTAGTGACACAATGGTGCTGAGGAATAATTCCCAAAGTCTGAGCCACGAGCACAGCAGGGCTTTTACTTTTATACATAAGCAAGTTTGGGGCACATTAAGGAAAGTTGGTGCGATTCTATTGGAGGGTGCATTCTACATTCCTTATATGGGTCCTAGCTTGTGAACAGCTTAGGGACTCTTAGCTCATACGACTTAGGGACTTTCACTGCACTAAGCCTAAAAGGGGACTGTTCTGTCCCCATTGCTGTGTTTCCTGCTTCTGCCACTGCAGTTATCTTTTACAGGTACCTGTTAGCTGCTACAAGCCTCTATGGTTAAATGACAGTAAGCAGAGCTGCTGAGTGTGAGCTTGCAAAACCACAGCCTATCATCTCTTACACTGCTGAAGTTCCCACTTTGCTCTACCACAGAAGCAACAGTTGCCACACAAGGGCTGAGTTCCTCTGAAAAGCCACTCTTAGCCATCTGCTAATGGCAGCACTGAGCATTAAAAATGGGGACAGCAAGCCCACTGCCTGAGGTGGCTCGGTGCATCTCTCCCACAGTATCAGGTGCATTAGCCAAGACGTGCCAATGTGGTAATCAAGTGATAGATGACTGAGCTGGGGAAGAGAGCCATAGTCTCACGGCCTTGGATGGCCTGTGACCCATACACCTGGCACTGTGTGAGGTGTAGGCTATCCTCAGGGGGCACTAGAGGCATCAGGAAGATTAGAAAAGGAGGACAGGCATCCCTCAGCCATATGCAAATGGGTAGCTTTGGAAAGGAGGGTTTGGGTGAAGAATTACTACTGACAGTCCCAGAGTTTTTCCCAAACATACTTTTAATTGATGATCCCATTCTATCCTTTCTAAAGGCATTTTTAAAGCTCAATAAACGACTGCTTACCACAGAGCACAATGCAATCCCTCACAAGTTAAGCTGTTCTCGTGAATCACTTGTAATTACTGGGCATTTTCAAGCCCAGCGGATGTATAACTATATTATTGTATCTCTGCGATTTTTATGAAGTTGAGACAAGGAAACAAATCATGGTAACTGAATTAATCTCTTTGCTGGAGCTCATAATAATCAGAAGAAAACTTTAATATCATATAAACCAAAAAATTGCCACTATTAAATCATCCCGTCTTTTACTAACTGCTACTTAGTTTGTTTACTCTCAAAAGGGAAGGGGAGCCAGGGAAAAGAAAGGGAGAAAGGGGGTGAAAGGCACAGAGAGGGGGGAAGGTGGACAGGGAGGGAAGAAAGGAAGAAATTGTATTAGTTCTCTATTGCTGCTATAACAAATAGCCCCCAAATTTAGCGGGGTTTAGTACAGAAACATAAATTTATTATTCTCTTCTAGTTCTAGAGGTCAAACACATAAAGTTAAGGTGTTAGCATGGTTGTGCTCCTTCTGGGGCCTTCGGGGTGGAACCCATTTCCTTGTATTTTCCTGATTCCAGCAACCACCTGCATTCCTTGACCCCAGTCCTTTGACTCCCGCTCCCTCCTTCTTGTAAGGTTCTTCTTATAAGAACCTTGTGATTACACTGGACTCACCCAGATGATCCAAGATAACCACTCCTTTTTAAGATTATTAATTTATTCAAATCTGCAAAGTCCCTTTCTCCATGTACATGTAAGATAACATAGTCACAGGTTCCATGAATTCACATGTGAACCTCTTTGGGGGACATTATTGAGCCTGCCACAGGCTTCTTTTTTTATTTTTTTAAGAAGAAAAGAAAAATATTTTCCAACTGAATGTTAAGTGGATACCAACTGGAATCTCAAAGCCATTGTGATAATACCCTTCAAGTCACAAGGGAGGAATCACTTTTAAAAATTTCCCTCTCTAGAAAACACACAGAATGTGACCTGGTGCCTTTTCTGCGACTTTTTTGGAAAACACATTCACACCTGTAATCTGATTTTCTCCTTCAAAGACCCCCTTGTCAGAGGCAGTTTATTCTTAATTACTGATAAAAAGACTGAAGGAGAAAGGCTGGCCACCGTGAGTCCCCAAGTCACCTAATAAGTCCCCAGCAGCAGAGCAGGACCAGTCTGCCTGCAGATAGCTGTCCATTCTCTCTCCATTGCAAGACATTTATCAGCCATACTCTATTTATAGCTTTGGGGGAAGAAATTGAACCCTCTTAGATCTCTCAAGTCTGTTGAAAGAGATCTCATAGGTCCTCCTCCCATGCCCACATGCTCTTCCTTCCAAGCATTCCTGTCACCTGAGCATGTCACCCTGCATCGAGCCCCCTACTCTACAAGTTAACCTGCTCAGGCATTCTTCTTTGGTATCTGTTTCCAAAAATAGTTCCAACAAATCCTGGCACCCACTCAAAGGTGGCACTTTGTACAGAGGCCAGAGCAGGGGCAGCACAGCCCTGAGGCTGTCCATCAGAACACACCCCACAGGTAGTCCACAGACCATGCAAGGGCCAGGGAATCTGAACCCAAGCCTTTCCTTTTTATTCTTTTTAAAAATTCATTACAGGAGAAGGAAGATGGCGGCGAGGGGAGTGCATTGTCCCCGTGTGCTGCTTCACTGTGTGGGAGTATGACAAGTCAGGATGGCTAAAGGATATTTTGTTAGGAATTTCCAGCAATAGTGGGGTGCTCCGGAACCTGGAGGAAGGATTTCCATCGCACGAGGATCGGCTACGGGGACTCAAACGCGAGAGGTTTGTTGCACGGAGGGTAACACTGCTTATTCAGCAAATCGCCCCGCGGCTAAAGTCTGCAGAGCGCGCTGGGATAGAGACGCAGGGTTACAGCGCTGCAGTTTCTGCCAGCCACGCAAGCACCGTACTCAGGGCTGAATTCTGGGTTCGAGACGGGGGAAGGAAGCGGTCCATCTCGGTTCTCCACACCAGTCAGACCACAGAGGAGGCCAGCAGCCACCATGTTGGTAAACTGACGTCACCACCCCTGTTTTCGACTGACCGCAGCTCATTCAGCCATAGATCAGGTAATTTCAGGCTGCAATTCGCCTGCGGCTTGCAGACAGATTGCTAGGGTTCAGCGCCTGGGTGCTTCTTAGAACCTGATCCTATCGGAGCGAACACCGAGCGCGGGGCGGCCGAGTTCCGGCTCCCGGAACCGTCCCGGAACCGCCCTGGCCCAGGGCTGCAGAGCCTGCGGAGGCTGCTTCTTGGACCCTGCGCCTATCAGAGCATACACCAAGCACTAAGCAGCCGAATTCCGGCTCCCGGAACTGAGCCCGCGGGGACTGCTTCTTGGAGCTTACACTTATAGGAGCTTACACAGAGCACGGAGCGGCCGAGTTCCGGCTCCCGGAACTTCCCTGGCCCGGGGCTAGGAGCCCGCGGAAACTGCTTCTCGGTCCGGGTCCTGCTGAGGGCCGGTCAGGACTCACCCGTTGCTTTGGTTGCCTGGCAAGGGGAACGAAATGCTGCCATTCGCATAGGATACCAACATGGCAGAGATCTGATGTCAGCAGAAAGCGGCGGAGGAGAGAACTTCATCAATACCAGCGGTGACATAAGCAGTTGGTCTCCTGGTAGGGGGGGTGAGGCACAGTCACCCGAGTCTCCTCAATTTGTCGTCGAGCCAGAGGGGAGGAGCCGGGCCGCCGCCAGCGCCCAGAGCAGGCCCAGCGGCTCGCCAGCGTGGTGACCGCGTGACCCCAATTGGAGAGGGGGCGGAGCGGAGCCGCCACCCGCACCCGCAAGGTGGGCAGACCCGCGACCCAGTGGTACATGGGCGTGGTAGGAGGGGCAGGGCAGAGCCGCCGTTCGCGCAGGCAAGGTAAACAGACCTGTGACAGCCTGGCGGGTCAGGCCCAGTGGCCTGCCAGTGTGGTACACACGTCACCCCAACTGGAGTAGGGGCAGAGCAGATCCTTCTGCCACGCCCGGATCAGGCCCTGCCGGTGTGGTGGTCACGTGACCCCAATTGGAGTGGGGGCGGAGCGGAACCGCCACCCGTGCCCGCAGGGTGAGCAGACCAGTGATCAACCTGCAGATCAGGCCCAGGGGTCCGCAGGCGTGGTAGGAGGGGCAGGGCAGATCCGCCGCCCGCACCTCCAAGGTAGGCAGACCTACAACAGACCGGCAGATCAGGCCCAGGAGCCTGCCGGCGTGGTACAAACACCACCCTAATTGGAGTAGTGGCAGAGCAGAGTCACCGCCCATGCCAGGAACAGGCCCAGCGTCCTGCAGGCGGGGTAGTCATGACACCCCAATTGGAGTAGGGGCAGAGCAGAGCCTCCGCCCGTGCCCGAAAGGTGGGCAGATCTGCGACCGACCAGCGGGACAGGCCCAGTGGCCTGCCGGTACGACAGACACGTCACCCCATTTGGAGTAGGGGCAGAGTAGAGCCGCCTCCCGCGCCTGCAGGGTAGGCAAACCTGCAACCGACCGGCGGATCAGGCCCGGTGGCCTGCCGGCGTGGTACACTCGTCACCCCAATCGGAGCAGGGGCAGAACAGAGCCGCCGCCAGCTCCCAGAACAGGCCCAGTGACCTACCGGCGTGGTAGCCACGAAACCCCAATTGGAATAAGGAGAGAGCAGAGCCGCCGCCCGCACCTGCAGGAAAGATACGCAAACAGTATGAAAAGACAAGGAAAGAAAGGACCACAAGCAATGCAGGTCAACGCAACTTTAGAAGAGGTAACAGCTGCAGCAGATGGAATGTCAGATAAAGAATTCAGGATATACATGCTTCAAATGATCTGGAGTATCAAGGAAGACATTAAACAGCAAAATCAGACAATGAAAGATCACTTCGACAACGAATTACGCAAACAAATCCAGGAAGCAAAGGATCAACTATACAGGGAGATAGAGGTTATAAAAAACAAACAAACAGAAATACTAGAAATGCAGGAAGCAATAAACCAACTTAAAAACTCAATGGAGAATACTACCAGCAGAGTAGAACACTTAGAAGATAGAACATCAGACAATGAAGACAAAGTATTTCAACTGGAAAAGAACATAGACAGCTCAGCAAGACTGTTAAGGAACCATGAGCAGAACATCCAAGAAATATGGGATAACATTAAGAGACCAAACTTAAGAGTCATTGGGATACAGGAAGGTGCAGAGCTCCAAACCAAAGGAATGAGAAGTCTATTCAATGAAATAATACAAGAAAACTTCCCAGACTTGAAGAATGAGACAGAATCCCAAATCCTAGAAGCCTACAGGACGCCGAATGTGCAAAATCATAAGAGATCCACACCTAGACACATTATAATGAAGATGCCCAACATACAGAATAAGGAGAGAATTTTAAAAGCTACAAGAGAAAGGAAGCAGATTACATTTAGGGGTAAGCCAATCAGGATAACAGCTGATCTTTCAACACAGACTCTGAAAGCTAGAAGATCCTGGAATAACATATTTCAAACACTGAAAGAAAATGGGTTCCAACCAAGAATTGTGTATCCAGTGAAATTAAGCTTCAGGATGGAGGATGAAATTAAACCTTCCACGATAAACAAAAGTTTAAAGAATTCGCAGCTAGAAAACCATCTCTTCAAAACATCCTCGCCAAAGCATTACAGGAAGAGGAAATGGAAAATAACAATGAAAACCAACAGTGGGAGGTAGGACAGTAAAGGGGGGGGGAATAATCAAAGAGGAAAACAAACCATGTTTAGTAACAGAAATAAACAAATATGGCTGGAAGAACAACCCATATCTCAATAATAACCCTAAATGTTAATGGCTTAAACTCACCAATTAAGAGACACAGGCTAGTAGAATGGATCACAAAACAAGACCCAACAATATGCTGCCTACAGGAGACGCATTTGATAGGAAAAGACATACATAGGCTGAAGGTGAAAGGTTGGGAAAAATCATATCACTCATATGGACTTCGGAAACAAGCAGGAGTGTCCATACTCATATCAAATAAAATAGATTTCAAGCCAAAGTTAATCAAAAGAGATAAAGAGGGACACTACATACTGCTTAAGGGAACCATACAACAACAAGACATAACAATCATAAATATTTATGCCCCAAACAATGGTGCAGCTATGTTCGTCAAACAAACTCTTCTCAAGTTCAAGAGTCTAATAGACCACCATACCATAATCATGGGAGACTTCAACACACCTCTTTTGCCACTGGACAGATCTTCCAAGCAAAAGTTGAATAAGGAAACTATAGAACTCAATAACACTATTAATAACCTAGACCTAATTGACATATATAGAGTATACCACCCAACATCAAGCAGTTACACTTTTTTCTCAGCAGCACATGGATCCTTCTCTAAAATAGATCATATATTATGTCACAGGGCAACTCTTAGACAATATAAAGGAGTAGAGATAATACCATGCATCTTATCTGATCATAATGGAATGAAACTGAAAATCAACGATAAAAGAAGGAAGGAAAAAGCATACATCACTTGGAGAATGAACAATAGGTTACTGAATGATCAATGGGTTATAGAAGACATCAAGGAGGAAATTAAAAAATTCTTAGAGATTAATGAAAACACAGACACAACATATCGGAATCTATGGGACACATTGAAAGCAGTTCTAAGAGGAAAATTCATTGCTTGGAGTTCATTCCTTAAAAAAAGAAAAAAACCAACAAATAAGTGATCTCATACTTCATCTCAAAATCCTTGAAAAAGAAGAGCAAAACAACAGCAAAAGAAGTAGAAGGCAAGAAATAATTAAAATCAGAGCTGAAATTAATGAAATTGAAACAAAAGAAACAATTGAAAAAATTGACAAAACTAAAAGTTGGTTCTTTGAAAAAATAAACAAAATCGACAGACCCTTAGCGATGCTAGCGAAGAGAAGAAGAGAGAGAACTCAAATTACTAGCATACAGGATGAAAAAGGCAATATCACAACAGACACTTCAGAAATACAGAAGATAATCAAAAACTATTTTGAATCCTTATACTCCAACAAATTAGAAGATAGTGAAGGCATAGATAAATTTCTTAAGTCATATGATCTGCCCAGATTGAGTCAGGAGGATATAGAAAACCTAAACAGACCAATATCAATTGAGGAAATAGAAGAAACCATAAAAAGACTACCAACTAAGAAAAGCCCAGGTCCGGATGGGTATACAGCAGAATTTTACAAAACCTTTAAAGAAGAACTAATACCAATACTTTTCAAGCTACTTCAGGAAATAGAAAAGGAGGGAGAACTTCCAAATTCATTCTATGAGGCCAACATCACCCTGATACCTAAACCAGACAAAGACACTTCAAAGAAAGAAAACTACAGACCAATATCTCTAATGAACCTAGATGCAAAAATCCTCAATAAAATTCTGGCGAATCGGATACAAAAACATATCAAAAAAATTGTACACCATGATCAAGTAGGATTCATCCCTGGGATGCAAGGCTGGTTCAATATACGGAAATCAATAAATGTTATTCACCACATCAATAGATTTAAAAATAAGAACCATATGATCATCTCGATAGATGCGGAAAAAGCATTCGACAAAGTACAGCATCCCTTTATGTTCAAAGCTCTAGAAAAACTAGGGATAACAGGAACATACCTCAATATTGTAAAAGCAATCTATACTAAGCCTCAGGCTAGCATCATTCTGAATGGAGAAAAACTGAAGGCATTCCCTCTAAAATCTGGAACAAGACAGGGATGCCCTCTCTCTCCACTTCTGTTCAACATAGTTCTCGAAACATTGGCCAGAGCAATTAGACGGACGAAAGAAATTAAAGGCATAAAAATAGGAAAAGAAGAACTTAAATTATCACTATTTGCAGATGATATGATTCTATACCTAGCAGACCCAAAAGGCTCTACAAAGAAACTATTAGAACTAATAAATGAATTCAGCAAAGTGGCAGGATATAAAATCAACACGCATAAATCAAAGGCATTCCTGTATATCAGCGACAAATCCTCTGAAATGGAAATGAGGACAACCACTCCATTCAAAATATCTTCAAAAAAAATAAAATACTTGGGAATCAACCTAACAAAAGAGGTGAAAGACTTATACAATGAAAACTACAGAACCCTAAAGAGAGAAATAGAAGAAGATCTTAGAAGATGGAAAAATATACCCTGTTCATGGATAGGCAGAACTAACATCATCAAAATGGTGATATTACCAAAAGTTCTCTATAGGTTTAATGCAATGCCAATCAAAATCCCAACGGCATTTCTTGTAGAAATAGAGAAAGCAATCATGAAATTCATATGGAAAAATAAAAGACCCAGAATAGCAAAAACAATGCTAAGCAGGAAGTGTGAATCAGGCGGTATAGCGATACCAGACTTCAAACTATACTACAGAGCAATAGTAACAAAAACAGCATGGTACTGGTACCAAAACAGGCGGGTGGACCAATGGTACAGAATAGAGGACACAGAAACCAATCCACAAAACTACAACTTTCTTATATTTGATAAAGGGGCTAAAAACATGCAATGGAGGAAGGATAGCATCTTCAACAAATGGTGCTGGGAAAACTGGAAATCCATATGCAACAAAATGAAACTGAATCCCTTTCTCTCGCCATGCACAAAAGTGAATTCAAAATGGATCAAGGAGCTTGATATCAAATCAGAGACGCGCCGTCTGATAGAAGAAAAAGTTGGCTACGATCTACAGTCGGTGGGGTCGGGCTCCAAATTCCTCAATAGGACACCCATAGCACAAAAGTTAATAACTAGAATCAACAAATGGGACTTAATCAAACTAAAAAGTTTTTTCTCAGCAAAAGAAACAATAAGAGAGGTAAATAGGGAGCCTACACCCTGGGAACAAATCTTTACTCCTCACACTTCAGATAGAGCCCTAATATCCAGAGTATACAAAGAACTCAAAAAATTAGACAATAAGAGAACAAACAACCCAATCAACAAATGGGCCAAGGACCTGAACAGACACTTCTCAGAGGAGGACATACAGTCAATCAACAAGTACATGAAAAAATGCTCAACATCTCTAGCTGTCAGAGAAATGCAAATCAAAACCACCCTAAGATACCATCTCACTCCAGTAAGATTGGCAGCCATTAAGAAGTCAAACAACAACAAGTGCTGGCGAGGATGTGGGGAAAAGGGTACACTTGTACATTGCTGGTGGGACTGCAGATCGGTGCAGCCAATTTGGAAAGCAGTATGGAGATTTCTTGGAAAGTTGGGAATGGAGCCACCATTTGACCCAGCTATTCCCCTTCTTGGTCTATTCCCTAAAGACCTAAAAAGGGCATGCTACAGGGACACTGCTACATCGATGTTCATAGCAGCACAGTTCACAATAGCAAGACTGTGGAACCAACCTAGATGCCCTTCAATAGACGAATGGATAAAAAAAATGTGGCATTTATACACAATGGAGTATTACTCTGCATTAAAAAAAGACAAAATCATAGAATTTACAGGGAAATGGATGGCATTAGAGCAGATTATGCTAAGTGAAGCTAGCCAATCCCTAAAAAACAAATGCCAAATGTCTTCTTTGATATAAGGAGAGTAACTAAGAACAGAGTAGGGACGAAGAGCAGGAGAAGAAGATTAACATTTAACAGGGATGAGAGGTGGGAGGGAAAGGGAGAGAGAAGGGAAATTGCATGGTAATGGAAGGAGACCCTCAGGGTTATACAGTGGAGGAGGTAGAGAGAGAGGAGGGGAGGGGAGGGGAGAGGTGGGGAGGGGGGAGGGTGGAGGACGGGAAAGGCAGCGGAGCACAACAGACACTAGTATGGCAATTTGTAAATCAATGGATGTGTAACTGATGTGATTCTGCAATCTGTGTATGGGGTGAAGGTGGGAGTTCATAACCCACTTGAATCAAAGTGTGGAATATGATATGTCAAGAAATTTGTAATGTTTTGAACAACCCACAATAAAAAATTTTAAAAAAAATAATAATAATAATAAAACAATTATTATATTACTGTTTACATAAAAAAAATTCATTACAATTCATATTACACATATACAGCACAACTTTTCATATCTCTGGTTGTATATAAAGTATATTGACACCAATTCATGTCTTCATACATGTACTTTGGATAAGGATGACCATCACATTCCACCATCCTTGCTAATCCCCTGCCCCCTCCCTTTTCCTCCCACCTCTTCACTCCATCTAGAATTCATTTAATCCTCCCATACTCCCCCTTCTTACCCCACTATGAGTCAGCCTTCTTATATCAGAAAAAAACACTTCGCATTTGTTTTTTGGGGATTGGCTATTTTCACTTAGCATTGTCTTCTCCAACTCCATCCATTTACTTGCAAATGCCATGATTTTATTCTCTTTTATTGCTAAGTAAAATTCCATTGTGTATATTTGCCACATTTTTTTATCCATTCATTTGCTGAAGGACATCTAGATTGGTTCTACAGTTTAGCTATTGTGAATTGTGCTGCTATAAACATGGATGTGTCTGTGTCCCTTTATTATGCTATTTTTAAGTCTTTGGGGTATAGACAGAGGAAAGGGATAGCTGGGTCAAATGATGGTTCCATTCCCAGATTTCCAAGGAATCTCCATACTGCTTTCCATATTGGCTGCACCTATTTGCAGTCCCACCAGCAGTGTATAAGTGTACCTTTTTCCCTACATCCTTGCCAACACTTATTGTTGTTTGTCTTCATAATAGCTGCCATTCTGACTGGAGTGAGATGAAATCTTAGAGTAGTTTTGATTTGCATTTCTCTAATTGCTAGAGATAATGAACATTTTTTCATATATTGTTGATTGACTATATATCCTCTTCTGAGAAGTGTCTGTTAGGTCCTTGGCCCATTTGTTGATTGGGTTGTTTGTTTTTTCATCTACCACTGGCTTAACCACCTCCCCTGCATGGAGCTGGACCAAGGCCAGGCCTGGCAAGAAGTTTTTCATGATGTTCTAGAGGATGAAGAGTGGAGCTGTCCCACCTACCAAGTATTTGACATTAAACAAGCTCCTTAATCTGGACCTCAGTTTACTGACCTGTACAAGTGAGAGAGTGAACATGACCTGCACCACAAGTTCATCAAGAGGACTAAGGGAGTTGGTATATAAACAGGGTCTACCTCCAGTGACCTGGGCTCTCATTCTATGCTTCATTATCCAGTCCCATCCTCTTCCCATGTGATATTTTGACTGGGCAGATCCTCCCTCAGCAAAATTCCTCTGCTCCAGATGCAAACTTCTTTCCCTCCCCTCCCTCCTTCCTTCCCTCCCCCCACCACACCCTTATGACTATGCCTATCAATGCTGTCAAGATGCTACTAGTTCAATAAGTACTTTACTGTGCTGTGTGCAACTGGGCACTCGTTCCATGTTTAGACAAAAGAATGGCCCATGGGCAAATAACTAGAGCATAAGAGAAAATATTCAAGTCCTCTAAGGTGGGTCTCTATAAATAATGTGCTCTAGAGGCCAGCGAGGTCAGTACTGGCTAGGATTGGGGAAAGGGGTTTCATAAGAGTGACATGCTTTGGGCTTGACTCTCAAAAAAGGATTGACATTTTTTAGTGCTGCGTAATACTCCATGGTGTATAAATGCCACATTTTCTTTATCCATTCATCTATTGAAGGGCATCTGGGTTGGTTCCACAGTCTAGCAATTGTGAATTGTGCTGCTATGAACATCGATGTAGCAGTATCCCTGTAGTACGCTCTTTTAAGGTCTTCGGGGAAAAGTCCAAGAAGGGCAATAGCTGGGTCAAATGGTGGTTCCATTCCCAGCTTTCCCAGGAATCTCCATACTGATTTCCAGATTGGCCGCACCAGTTTGCAGTCCCACCAGCAATGTACAAGAGTACCCTTTTCCCCACATCCTCTCCAGCACTTGTTGTTGTTTGACTTCATAGTGGCTGCCAATCTTACTGGAGTGAGATGGTATCTTAGGGTGGTTTTGATTTGCATTTCTCTGACTGCTAGAGATGGTGAGCATTTTTTCATGTACTTGTTGATTGATTGTATGTCCTCCTCTGAGAAGTGTCTGTTCAAGTCTTTGGCCCATTTGTTGATTGGGTTATTTGTTTTCTTATTGTTTAATTTTTTGAGTTCTTTGTATACTCTGGATATTAGGGCTCTATCTGAAGTGTGAGGAGTAAAAATTTGTTCCCATGATGTAGGCTCCCTATTTACCTCTTTTATTGTTTCTCTTGCTGAGAGAAAACTTTTCAGTTTAAGTAAGTCCCATTTGTTGATTTTTGTTATCAACTTTTGTGCTATGGGTGTCCTATTAAGGAATTTGGAGCCCGACCCTACAATATGTAGATCGGAGCCAACTTTTTCTTCTATCAGACACAGAGTCTCTGATTTGATATCTAGCTCCTTGATCCACTTTGAGTTAACTTCCAAAATCATAGAATTTGCAGGGAAATGGATGGCACTAGAGCAGATTATGCTTAGTGAAGCTAGCCAATCCCTAAAAAACAAATACCAAATGTCTTCTTTGATATAATGAGAGCAACTAAGAACAGAGCAGGGAGGAAGAGCAGGAAGAAAAGATTAACATTAAACAGATAGATGAGGTGGGATGGAAAGGGAGAGAAAAGGGAAATTGCATGGTAATGGAGGGAGACCCTCATTGTTATACAAAATTACATATAAGAGGTTGTGAGGGGAATGGGAAAATAAACAAGGAGAGATATGAATTACAGTGGATGGGGTAGAGAGAGAAGATGGGACGGGAGGGAAGGGGGATGGTAGAGGATAGGAAAGGTAGCAGAATACAACAGTTACTAATAGGGTATTATGTAAAAATGTGGATGTGTAACCGATGTGATTCTGCAATCTGTATTTGGGGTAAAATTGGGAGTTCATAACCAACTTGAATCTAATGTATGAAATATGATATGTCAAGAGCTTTATAATGTTTTTAACAACCAATAAAAAAAAATTAAAGAAAAAAAGAAAATCATATTGATAAGCAAAAAAAAAAAATGCTAAGGTTAATTTCATAACTCAGCCTTTTTTTTGAAAGATAAGTAAGTGAACCACTAAAAAATAAACCTGAATATTTTTTTCAATAAAAAAAAAAAAAAGGATTGACAATGAAGTGGTGGTGGGGGAGATCACTGTAGGTGATATAAAGACTCATAGGGAGTGACAATCGTGTGGAATATATTTGTGAAGCCCAGAATAGTTCTCCACTTTGCAGTCCCAGTCACTAAGTTTATTTTAGAATTGGGAATAGAACCTCCTCTCAGGGTAGACTCACATTCACCATATTCAGAAACCTGACATAAAAGACCAAATGGTTACTGTGAGCAGTAACGGGGATTTGGGTAATCCCATTGGTATAGCCACGATATGTTTTCCCTCAAGGCAAAGTATAATCATGAAGCAAGGTAATTGTTTTCTGAAATAAGGCAAAGGTGGCCTGACATGTTTATCTTTGCTTGGATAAGAACATAGGCTTCAATAAAGAATGACTTTATGACATTTGCCGTAATGGATGGATCCGGAGACTATCATGCTAAGTGAAATAAGCCAATCCCAAAAAACCAAAGATTGAATGTTTTCACTGATATGTGGAAGCTAATCCACAATAAAGGGGTGGGGGGAAGAAGAGAAGTTCAGTAGATTAGACACAGGGAAATGGAGGGAAGGGAGGGAACTAGTAGAATATATCTAACATCATTTTCCTATGCACAGATATGAAAATACCTAAGTGAATCCCACCATCATGTACACCCACAAGCATGGGATCCTAATTAGAATATGATATATTCCATGCATGTATAATTTCATCCTAATGAACTCTACTGTCATGAATAATAAAACAAGAACCAATAAAAATAAAATAAATAAATAAAAAACAGAGGCAGAGACTTCAAAAGACATAGACCCAGATACCCTCTTTCCTTTTTCTTTTCCACATAGTTGATTCTCTCTCCTTATTGGTGTCACCATTCTGTGCTAAGGCCAATTATTTTCATGAGAACATCCTCCTTTTGTTGATCTAGACACCAGCCCATCTCTTTAAATCAGTTTTGCATATCTGTGTCCAGACCCCTAATGTTCAGAGGGGAATTGAGGGCAGTTTCCTGGGGTTTTCAGAGAGGAGGCTGAATAGGTTTGAGGTGGTCAGACCCAAGGAAAGGTGTTGAACCTCACACTGCCAGTGGTACATGGGAAAATGGTGTGGAACTGTGATAACTTCATGATAGGTCACGCTGCCAACCCATCTGGTAACCAATAGGCATTTCTCTCTGGAAGGGATTGCCCGAGACCTGTGCTATTCCCAGATACGAGATGAGAGTAGTTAATTTTGAGCACTTATGTGCTCCTGAATGAGAGGAACATTTCCTGCCCCCTAAGGCTGACTGGGACACATCACATCATGCCATGGTATTACATCATGGTCCCTCTGCACAGGTGGAAGCTCAGTGCTTTGGACCAAGGTGAGGATGAGTGAATGCAGACACATGCACAGCAAGGAAATATAATCATATGAAACAAATATATGAAAAGGCAAGGAAATAATAATTAAAAGTCACAAAATGTTCTTGGTCCTGAGTGTTACCTGCCAAACTCCTAAACACAGTTCAGACTTGATACCCTCTGGGACCCCCTCCTTCTTCTGGGCTCAGGGGCCAGCAAATATATTCTAGAAATGGCCAAATGGTATATAAGCCAGGATTTGTGAGCCACGTGGTCTTCATGGCAACAGCAATCAATTTTGCTATAACATTTGTTTCCAAAACACCAATTTGTTCCAAGGTGATTAATCTATCAGGGAACAATATGAACATAACACAGATTTCACATTTGCTTGATACCATTTCCTCTGTGAGACACACTAGGTGAAGGCAGAAAACAGCACCCAGATGAAACAGAATGTGTGGGAATACAGAAAACACTCTCGACCCTCAAACATCCACCACCCACTCTTGGGTCACTGTGGGTGGGATAAGCCACACTGTGCACATCTGGTGCTGGAAAATTCTGTCCAATTTCAGATCTTCCCCTGCCACCCTTCACAGGAGCCCACTAGCAGCACCCTTCATCATACCCACTCCACAAGCAAATGCCAAGTCCTTTTCAAGGTAAGCTTCCACTTTTGTCCAGGTATTTATGTTTCCTAACCATTTGACAGGTGTAAAACTGGGTCGCCATGTTGTAGTGAGGACTCAGAACTCCGTTAGGACTTGGCATTCATTTTGAATAAATGTTGCACCTCCCCCATACAGTTCCAGCAGTTCATAGCAATTTCCAGTTTGTTGCCTTCCCATCAGCTCCTCAATGTCACCAATCCTGATATCTGCCTCCTACAACTGCTCCCTGGTGACCACTTTCCAGTTTGAGGCAGCCTACTTGAGCTGGGACAGTTAGAGGTAGCCTGCTTGACCATACCCGCTGACCCACCCACCCTGAATGCACTGTGTAGACCTGCACCATGGCGGCCTCTCTGTTGCCATGTGACCTCTTGGAACATAAGTCTGCTTGCTTTAAACTCACTACACAGAACTGACTGCGGGGAAATCATTTAGATAACATTCTGGGTCCAATAAACTCATTGGCCTATGGGTCCGCTCTCTCTCCACAGCCTCCCTGACCTCAGGGTGTGTGTACTTGGCCTCCAGGCATGCCACATATCCCCCAGGGCCTGCAAGTAACAGAATCTTTCTTTCCATCTAGTGTCAATCCTCATCTTTGGAGGGGTGCTCTCCATCTTAAAGATATGAAATTTAAACATGTTTTGGACAAGCATCGGTCTGTTTTTTAAATGCCACTGGCCAAGTTTCAGAGTGCTGTACCCAGTGCCATCTTCCCCATGTGCCTGTTGTTCTCATTGCACAATTTTGCTTATTGTGGTGTTTTATAGGAATGCCAAGCCACGTTAGAGTTGTGTTGAAGATGCCCAACCGTGTCACTCTACAGGCAAAAGTGGCCACAGATAGTCCATAATCAAATGGACAGAATGTGTGCTGATAAAACTTTATTTGCAAAAACAGACAGCAGACCGGATTTTACCCATGGCCTCACTCTGTCAATCTTTGTTGTATGTTACCCCTACTTCAGACAGTCACGAGCCCCATAAGGTCACTCAAGGACAGAGCACATAGGATTATAACAGAGGTAAAAATTCCTATCACCCAATGCCATTTTAACTGTTTTAGTGTAATGTCATGGTTTAGAGGTGAGGTGCCCCTCAAAAGCTCAGGTGTGGGGCAGTGCAAGAGTTTAGAGGTGAAATGATCCGGTCATGAGAGCCTTAACCCAATCATTAATTCACTGATATGTATTTTTAACTGGGTGGTAACTGTCGGCAGGTAGGGTGTGCTGGAGGAGGTGGGTCACAGGGGGTATACCTTTGAGGTATACACTTTTGTCCCTAGTGAGCAGAGCTTTCTCTGCTTCCTTGTTGACATGTCCTGAGCTGCTTACCTCCACCAGGCCCTTCTGCCTTGATGTTCTACCTCCACTTGAGCCCAGAGCTATGGAGTCAGCTGACCATGGACCCAACCTCTGAAACTGTGATGAGCCCAAAGATAAAATTGTCCTCCATTTTTTTTTTTTTTTTTTTACACACATGGTCTTGCTCACTTGCTGAGGGCCTCACTAAGTTGCTAAGGCTGGCCTCAAACTTGTGATCCTCCCACCTCAGCCTTCCAAGCCACTGAGATTATAGGTGTGCACCACTGCACCTCTTCTAATTGTTCTTGTTAAGTCTCTTGGTCACAGAGATGAAAAAGCTGATTAAAATACGTAAGGACCTTCTATGATGTTAGCACAGTGATGAAATCACCTGACAGTGCATTCTAGTAAGTGACCCAGGATCCAGCATGATTCAATTGTTGCACCTGGCCCCTGGACAGAAGTTTGTTTAGTTGAAGCCCAACCCCCAACCCCAGCTAGGCCACAAGCTCTATGGAAGCCAGAGGTATTTTATTTGTCTCTCTCCTCAGCACCCAACACTGTGCCTGGCACACAAGGGATTCTATGCG
Organism: Marmota flaviventris; assembly: GCF_047511675.1. Taxonomy (NCBI): domain Eukaryota; kingdom Metazoa; phylum Chordata; class Mammalia; order Rodentia; family Sciuridae; genus Marmota; species Marmota flaviventris. The sequence goes on along the minus strand of NC_092498.1, from coordinate 171,100,376 downwards.
AGGTTTGCTGAGTGACTTAATGAGTAAGCACACTCCTCATCCAGCACATTCTACCACCCAAAGGAGCAAGAACTATCATGCTCCATCTGCAGATCCTGTGTGGAACTTGACATTCAGATTCAGATCTAAGTAATTCAGATCTAGAGCATCCTAGAGTAAGAACATGAAATCATGTCATTTTATGTCCTCCCTCAAGATAAGGCCATAACATATGTATAATCTCCATTTTGCAGATGAGGGAATTAAATCTCTGCATCCCTAAACAATTGTCCGTATTCAGAGAGAGCCAGAATGTGGTGTGCAGAAACGCAACTGGTCTGGTGGAACAAACACGGGGTGCTGTTGACAGTGCCTTCACAGTGACTTTGCCCTCTGCACAACAAACATGTTATAGCCCCAACTTTCAGTAAAATAGTTTTGCCTAACAAAAGGAAATGCAAAAGGGGGGGATTTTCCTCCATAAATACTTACTTAAATCTTTTTTATTAAAAATCTATTGATGGCCTGGGTACAGTGACATACACCTGTAATCCCAGCATCTTGGGAGGCTGAGGCAGCAGAAACACAAATTCAAAACCAGCCTTGGCAACTTAGTGAGGCCCTAAGCAACTTGATGAGACCCTGTCTCTAAATAAAATATTTAAAAAGGGTTGGAGATGTGACTCGGTGGTTAAGCACCCCTGGGTTCAATCCCCAGTACTAAAAAAACAAGGAAAAGAAAACAAGAAAAAAATTGTATTGATAAGTTACAGGAAGCTAAACAAGGAGACTTTACAAACAAAACAGGTGACGTTTCTTTACCTAGAAAAAACAAGGAGAAGACATGTTCGTTTCTAAATAACCCTTAACATTCAGAAAGCTCTAGGAGATCTTGGGTTCTTATTCAACCATTTGGTTTAATAGGATCACACTGGCTTTAACTTAGCCAAAAGCAGTTCCTGTATTTTGTAAACTCTGTTTACAGAATGAGAATAGGTTTCAGTTTCACCTGATTTGCTTTAACACACTATAGCAAGAAAGCATTTATTTGGCTCATTCTCCATCTATGTGAGAAATACAAGCAACTCTGAACAGCATCTTGCCTGAACTGGCAAAATTACCATCTGGAGTTTGCAAATGTGAGTCAAAAGAGTTTCTGGGGAAAAAACAGAATGTTCAAAATCCACCTGGCCCCATTATTGCTACAGAACCTTGTTCAAAGGCCCATGATGCAGCCCACTCCCAAAGGTCTGAGATGTCAGTCAGGTGGCCCAACTCATATCCCTGTGGACCACCCGGGGCCATGCCTGGCTCTTTGCAGAGCATGTCACCAAGAGCCCAAGGGAGGGAAGGTTCTCTTCTCCTTGGTATGCTTCTGCCCTAGCTGGATGCCTGGGAATTCGGTGTGTACACAATTCATTTTATGAGACAGATGGAAATTGAGTTACAGCAAATAAATCATATGGCACTCCTTTTACTAATGTCTTTCTAGAGGGAATCTTCCTGTTGACTAAGTGTGGCCTTGTACTTTCTTGATTAGCCACACAGATGTTTTATTGATATTTGATTCCTATGAGAAATTTCTTATTTAAAGACTCCCTGTTTTCTCAACATGCAGAGTTTTGCCACTTAAGGTGGGAAGTTTTATGAATTGGCTAATGATAATCACCTTCGTGTTGCAGACACACACACTTGATAACACACACAAACACAACAGCACACCAGAATCACCAGCACCCCAAACGTGTCATTGGTTACCCTATCCAAATATTTCAAGGTTGGAGCTTGGAAAACAGGTGATAACTTGGACTTGAGAGTTCAATATCTCTTTTACTATTCTCCAAATAGATTTTCTATCAAAAAAGAAAAAAAAAATAGTCATACTTACTAACAAGGCAATGATCTTCAGAACCAGACAGATCAGAGTTGGAATTTCAGTTCTGGCTGTGTCTGTGAGCAAGATAAATCCTCTGAATTCCTAATCCAGATTTTGAATTTAGAATACTGATGCCACTGACCTCATGAAGATTTTGTGAGGAAAACCCGGAACATGGTGCATTGAACACCATGTGTTGTGTTGTGTGTGTTGGGCGGGGAATCATCTCTAGTTTGGACATTCTTTATTTTTTGAGGAAGGCATATTTAATAAGTACTATTTCTCTTCCCAGGTGACTTGCAAATTTAAGGCCTGTGCACATTCTGAATGGTTTCATGGAAGAATATTCAGAGCCTAGTAAACTGCATTGTTGGATATCCTGACCTATGTATTGAAGGAAGAAGATAACACAGGCAGAATGAACTAAGCAATTAATACAATTACCCCTCTTATCTGCACAGAATATGTTCCAAGACCCCCAATGGATGCTGGAAAATTCAGATAGTACAAAACTTTGTATTTAAGTACTGCAAGAATACAAAAATCCATGTGATAACAGGGATACAAATGGGTGAGTAGCATATACAACGTGGATACAGTGGGTGAAGGGATGACTCATCCCAGACAGGACTGAGCAGAATATTGCAAACTTTCATCACACTATTCAGGAAAGTATACAGTTTAAAATTTATCAATTGTTTCTGGAATTTTCCATTTATAATTTTCAGACCATGGTTGACCTCAGTACACTGGAACCTAAGAAAGCAAGACCACAGGGGCTAGGAGTATGGCTCAGTGGTAGGTTGCTTGCCTACCATGTTCAATCCCCAGCAGTACAAATAGATACCTCCCCAATCAAAACCAAACAGACAAAAACAAAGCAAAATCCCAGATAATAGGGGACTATTGTAGTATTAGAAAAAATAAAATATCCAATTGAGAAAAACAAAGGCTACAGACTAACACTGATTGTGCAGCCAGGCACTTACCATAAATTATCTTATTTAATTCTCAAACCAAACGAAGAAACAGAAGCTCACAGAATAAATATTTTAGTTCTAACCACACAGCTCATGAATGGCAGTGCCACAACCCCAACCAAGACAGGTGGATCTGGATCCAAAATACTGGGCTCAGTAAAGCCAATTACTTTAAAAGCAGCAACAATGGTCAGTGCACATGAATAGAGATAACCAACACAGGACTAGAATTGCAAGGAGGCTCTTCCCAGGCAGCACAGATGGGGCAAAAATCAATCAAGCATCAGTACTGGTGAAAAAAATATGCATAGTGAAGACCCCTTGCAGAGGCACCACCAAAGTCCAAAGAAGCCCTTTCATGATCCAACAGTGCTGATGTGCATACAGCGGGGAATGCCGTCACTTTCCTGAGATCAGAGTGTGAAAAATACCCAAACAGTTGGAGCCTTGGAGAGGTGCCAACCCCATCTAGACTAGACTGCAAAGACAAACAGAACTGTCAAGTCTCTGCATTTCAAAACTTTAAACAAAGAAGAGAGATTCACAGACTGGGGTCAATTCTTATGATGAACTCAAGCAGACAACCTTGATGAACATCGCTTAGCATCATCAAAAGGAGAACAGTGTCAAAATTGGTTGATCATAAGCTAATCGATTGACCATACACTGCTGTGAAAGGAGTCTTCTGTCAGCCCAGAGAGGGCAGATTCCTCGTTGAGGGGGCCCATCCAATATCTAGAACCTTCTGCTATACTATCATTTGAAATGAAAAGCAAAAGTCTCTCTCTGTGATAATTGTTTACACTCCCATGAGCTTTTCTAATGACATCAGAGGGACAGCAAAATAAAGACATTTTTTTCAATATTTATTTTTTAGTTGTAGGTGGACACAATAACTTTATTTTATTTTTATGTGGTGCTGAGGATTGAACCCAGTGCCTCATGCATGCTAGGCAAGTACTCTACCACTGAGCCACAACCCCAGCCCAAGACATCATTTTTTCTTGAGCTAAATTGCTGCTTCTCTTGATGAGTGGCTAATTGCATATTATTTCATCTCTGCCGTGGAGAGCCCCTTGGCAGACAAACAGTTTTGTTATTGTTGTTTTAATTCTGGGGACTGAACCCAGGGTCCTCTGCAGGCTAAGCAAGTGCTCCACCACTGAGCACTACCCCTGGCCCCAAAAACAAAGATTCCTGGCTCAGCTGATGATGTGGAATCCCCAAGAGGGGCCAGCCCAGTTAGCCGTTTTTATGACAAAGCTCCCCAGGTGATATACTAATATGCAGAAGGGTGAAGAACACTGGGTAGTTCCAAATTCATAGGTTCTGTCACAAGAATTAGAATCAGAAGTCGGGATTTGAAATTCTGACTTCACCATGGACCTGCAAAACTCAAAAATTTCTGAGGTTAATATTGTGTGTGTGTGTGTGTGTGTGTGTGTGTGTGTGCGCGCGCGCATGCGTGCACCCATGTGCATGATAGGCAACTACTTTACCACTGAGCTACATCCCCCATCCCCCAAACACAACCCCCCTCTACAATAAGTAAAGATATTCAGGTTGTAAAAGGAACAGAGCAGGCACAAGACTTTTCTAAACTAAAAATATTAAGAATAGGGATCATTATCATTATGTCTATCATAGGTAATACATAGAATATATTTTACAGATACACACAATTCTGCCACTCCTAGGCATCCAATAGCTTTAGTCCTATGTTATTTTTTTATTAATTCTGAGATATTGATTAAGGACATCTTGAGCTAGCCCACTTGAATGAATAAATAAAAATACTTGGGATCTCCTTAAATCTTTTAGTGGCAAACAAATTTAAAAGAATGCAAATTTACATGTTGCATTCTCTGCAAGATGGAAAAAGGATAGTTCCTTAGGCTGATGAGTCTGATTTACGGCCAAGTCCATGTTAAAAGGCACATATTCTCCCATGGAGGAAAACATTTCCCCTTAGCACACAACAGCAAGTTTGTGTATTAATAACCCAGGCACATGGTACTTGTTACCCATTTCAAAGTGCGCACACTTAGCTATTACTTAACAGTTACTTATTGATCACTGGGTAAGAAGTAAAAGCAGATGCCTTATCTAAATTACCTCTGATCCACTGATTTAAGAGGTGCTAAAGATAAACTCAGGCAAAAGTGTGCATGAAATTAGCAAAACACAATAAGCTATAATCCTTGAATGTTCAACTGAAATCTCTTAAGATGGAAAAAAAAATCACAGATTGACTGATATGCTATACATCCTATCAGGAGAAGAATTGAAATACCATACTACAACAGAACTGGATATTGGTTTGGAAAAAAGAAATCAGAGGCTTATTTTCTGTTTCTGACTCAAATGTACCACGTAGAACACGGACAGTAACGACCAACATTTGGGTGGCTATGTGAAATTTATAAAGGGAGGAAACCAAAGCCCCTCATATGGTCGAACAAGTTTGGAGGCCAGCAGAGGAATTCCAAGCCTGCTGACTCTCCTGCTCTAGTGGACGTGTGATTCCATAGAAAGGAAGAGAGCATGTGTGAGAAGGGGCTGTGTATTTCTGAAGCTTTTTTAAACTACAAAATTCTGCACACCATCAAAATGTGCATCCATAAGTGTAATGGTTTGACTATGAGGTGTCCCCCAAAAGCTCATATCTGAGACGATGCAAGAACCTTGAGGGATGAAATGATTGGGTTATGGGAGTTAAAATCCAATCAGTGGATTTATCCTCTGATATGGGTAATAATTGTAGGCTGGTAAGGTGTAGCTGGAGGAGGTGGGTCACTGGGAGGGACATGACTTTGCTGTTTATATTTTGTCCCTGGTGAGTGGTGCCTCCCCCTCCCCTCCCCTCCCCACTTCCTGAGCCACTTCTCTCTGCCACGCCCTTCTGCCATGATACTCTGCCTCACCTTGAACCCAGAGCAATGGACCAAAACCTCTGAAAGAGTAAGCCCCAAATAAACTCTTCCTCCTCTAATTGTTCTTGTCAGGTCTTTCAGTCACAGCGGTGAAAACCTGACTAAAAACAATAAGGAATTTAGTAAGTAAATTTCATGATTCTCTAAAATAGATATACTAAGGAATGATTTTGAAAAAATTTCACAGAGGAATGGTTTGGATATGGGGAAGTGCCTACAAATTATTAGATTTTTAAAATTAGGTTATGTTCTATAGGATACCCTTTCATTTAAAAAAATGAATTAGGTATATAATATCAAGAATACTGAAGTCCTTCATTCTTTTATTCATAACCACAAATTTTTCCTTGGTTGATGTTCATAATTCATGACCTTGGGGAAAACAGAGTACAAAAATCAGCTCCCTCCTTTATGAAACTTATATTTTAGGGACAGGCTCTAGAAAATAAGCAAATGAGTATGTAAATATAAAGTACATGACGGGGTGATAGGCAGCAGGGTGAGAGGAGTAGAAATTGCTGGAAGGAACTCCCCTGCTTAAAAAGAGCCTTCAGTGTTAACTGAGCTGAGGGAAGTGAGGGGCTGAGCCACTGATGATTGGCGGAAGGTGCCCTTGGCATAGGAAGCACCAAATGGCAAAGGGTTTGATGAGCAAACGAGTTTGGCACATTCCTTAGACAGCGAAGAGGCCCAAGTGACCAGAGCAGAGAGAGCAAAAGGAAATGACAGAAGACATCAAAGTAAGGTCCGATCGTGGCAGTCCATGTGAATCATGGCATAATCTCTCAGGTTTTCCTGGAGTGAGGTGAGCAGCCATTGGACACAGGGTGTGATCCGTTTTAAGATTAAGAGTCACTCTGACTTCTACTTCAAGAATGTGCTAGAAAAGGGCAGAGAACCTTGCCTCCATCCCTTCAGGCTACTATAACAAAACATCACAGATGGGTGGCTTAGAGACAACAGGAATTCACTTCTCATAATCCAGAAGCTTGGATGTCCCAGATCAAAGTGGTGGCAGATTTGGCATCTGGTGAAGGCCCACTTCCTCCGTCACCTGTCTTCTCGGTCTAACGGCACCTGGCAGAAGTGGCCAGGGGTTTCTCTGGGGTATCATTCACAAGGGCACTAATCTCATTTGTGGGTTTTAACCCTCATGACCTAATCATCTCCCACAGGCTTTAACTCCAAGTAAAATCATTTTGTGGTTGAGGATTTCAGCGTATGAATTTTAGGGAGAGATTAACATTCAGATCATATTAGGGATAAAAGAAATAAAAAGTTGGAATTTACCTGCCGACAACCCAGTTGACAGTGACCACAATTTGGGCCAAGATGGTGGTGGTAGGAGGGCGAGAAGGGTCAGATTCTGGGCATGTTTGGAAGGTGGATCTGATGTATTTAAGATGTGGAGGGTAAGAGAAAGGAGTCCAGGGTGACTGCAAGGTTTGAGGAGACACTTGCCCCAGATGAAAGAACTTGGAAGAGGACTGAGGACTGACCCCTGGATATGACGCCCCGGGTGGCATGGCGGAGAAGACACTGTCACTGGAGAAGACTGAAAAGAGAATGGGAGGAGAGCTGCAGACCTTCAGTGTAGACAACACTTCTGAAGCGTTTCCTTAGGAGGAGGTAGGAAAAGGGTGGGGTGAGATGTGTCCTGGAGTGAGTCATGTCCATCAAAATGGTAAGAGCGATGGGTTTTAGCTTCCAGGAGCTCAGGTAAGTCTATCTCCTCCCTTTGGCTCCTTTCCTACCCCAGGTACTGAAAAAATTCCAACTCCTGAAAACTATGACTTCTTGATGTATAGGAGATTGAACTTTAAAATAAATCAAATAAAATCAAATAATAAATAAATAAATAAGCCAAATAAATTTAAAAAAGAAAGAAAAGAAAAAAACTAGTTCAGAAGGAAGATGGAGAGAAAATACTGTATCTATAATCTTCTCATTCACTCATTTTCCCCACCCATCTTCTCACATTCTCTCCTGTTCTCTCCTCTTCAATATATATTTTTTTTCCATCAAGTGAATAACAACAACAACAAAAATTCAATTACCCCTTTTGAAAGCTTGGGTGTGTCTTGTAAAGCTCATAAAAAGTTAAAACCTACGTGATGTAAGATAAACCCGGAGAGAATCTTCTTGATGAAAACTATTTCCTACTTTGCCTATTATTTTATTATTTCTACCTGTAAAGTCAGGGTTAAGACAGTATTTCTCGAATTAATTCTCTATAAGAAAGTATAATTGTTTTTTCAAATTAAAAGTAGTCCCCTTTAAAAAAAAGAAAGAAAAGAAAGAATATTTTGGATCACGAGAAGAACCATTTTCTATCCCATGTGAATTCAGAAAATTCACATTTTCTACCTGTGGATTCAAAGTCTGTATTGGGAACAAGTAGTAATACCTTCATTGTCTTGGGCAAATTGGAAAAGAAGAGAAGTGAAATAAGCAAATATTCAAGACAGTGCAAGGCAAACTATACCAGAGCATCTTTTATAAAGGAAACATTGCCACTGTTTGAAAGGGAAAATTCAGTCCTCGCCCCACAGATGATATAGCATGGCTGCTTTGGGTTCAGAGGACAAGGATCCCTAGTGGTCAGCACCATATTTGTCATTTCTTAATAATTCCGTGTTCAGGGAAGCCACATTCTCTCTCCTATTAAATAAATGCTTAATTTGGATTTTATTCGCTTTATAGCTTGTTTGCATTTAATTGGTAAATTTGTTTTAGTTATATTGTTGCATAAGAGCTATACACGTGGATTTTATAAGCAGTTTAACATTTATATGTATTTATGTAACAATTTAATAAACGTAAGTCAAATTGAGGGTGTCTATAAAATTTTATTCCTTGAAAAAGCAGTCTATGGCTTAGGTTCAAGAAACACTGAGTTAAAAAGTATCTACCTTAAATACCACTTGTAGTAGGCTGAAATATCCCTCCCCAAACACACACACCAAATATCCATATCCTAATTGCAGGAATTCATGCATATGTTACCTTCTACTTATAGTTAAAAGGACTAGACAGGGGCTGGGGTGGTGGCTCAGTGGTGGAGCACTTGCCTGGCATGTGTGAAGCACTGGGTTCGATCCTCAGCACCACATATAAATAAATAAATAAATAAATGGACTCAGCCAATATGATTTAAGGATAGTATGACAAGACCCCATCCTGGGATATCCAGGTTGCCCTGATATAAGATCCAGTTGCCATCATTAAGGTCCTCATAAGTGGTGAGGGCAGAAGCCAGAGGGTGGATTAGCCAAAGGAAGGGGTTACAAATTGACGGACACAGGCAGCCTTTAGGAAATCCAGGAAATAGATTTTTCCCCCTGAAGCCTCCAGAAGGCACACCAGCACGTTGATTTTGGATTTCTGACCTCCAGAAGTCTAAAAGAATAAATCCACATTGTTATTAACCACAAAACGTGTGGAAATTTGTTACAGCAGCTATGAGACACTAATACACTACTCAATCCATTTGTGCAGAATGATCTTAAGATCCATGCGTCTCGTTGCATTACCCAGGAAGTAGGCCCATTGCCATTTGTGATCACGGACCAGACTTCTGCATCATGATCATGAACAAAATTGTGAGGTGTCAGTGGAGGAAATAGCAAGGAATGCAGAACCCCAGGGGTGGCCGGAGGGGGATCCACTGCTAAGAATGGGATCGGGTGCAAGCACATGTTTTTTCATAAGCAAGTGTGTTTTGGCAGGGAAGGAAAGGAAGCTGAGGGCCACAGAACAAAGGAGAACGCAGGTAGACTGGGAAGAACCACATGAGAGATGCCAACTGTGTGTCCATCTTTGCCGCTTCATTTAGGGCCTGAACTTCCCTCTGGATCTCTGTGTCCCCTCTCAAACTTCTTTTCCCACATTTCCGTTTGCTGGGTAAGGAAGACTTCCTCCAGGTCTGCCCTGGGGAACCAGGCAGATTCTGACAGCTCTTAAGAATTAAGGCAAATCCCCCAAAGCCTGAAACCTCTTTCTCTGTAGTAGATCCTGGCTCTCTGGCAGGGCCAAGGGCACTGAGAGGAACAGCAAAAACCTTCCACTTCCTAGTCATGGCTGAGAAACAGGAGAAAGAAGTCAGGTCAAGAGCCAAGTAGACGCTGAGAAAATGAAGCTGAAAGGTGATTTTAAAAAACTGAATATCAAGTGCCACCACTTTGTTATTTTATTCCCCAAGGAACTAGGAAAAGTGATTAGACCTTCTGGGTCTCGTAGGACACAAGCAGAAACCAAAGAAGATGTCATAGTGGCTGAGAGGAGGACAGCAACTGAGGAAAGAGGATTTATTAAGGTAAGCTAAATGGTGTTAGAGAAGAAGTGATGGTATATCTTGCTGTCCTCCAATTCTCTTCTCCAGACTCTTGTCATTCTTCACAGCTTCCAGGACCTCCTTTGCCCTACCTACCCTGAAAGGGAGTGTGATTACACTGTCTGAAATTTTTGGTCTTCTGATTGTCTTAGGGTTAATCCTTTCCTGAGCAGGAAATCAGGCCAAGGCACCGCACACCCTGTGGCTCCCTGTTCAGGGAAGCGCATCCCAGCTCTGGGTTGGAATGAACATGGTGCTCATCATATTCCACGCTGTCACTCAACACTTTCCCATGCCACCTCACTTAGGTTTCTGTGGAAGGAACATTAGAGCACCCTGAAGTGCTGCTTTATGTGGGCTAACACTTCATAACAACAGAATAGTTTATTACCTAAGGAGGCAAAGACTGAATTTCTGTTCCAGAGTTTCCAGCCATCTCACGTCAGGAACACGTTTTGAGTGATGAAATAGCCAGTGACGTCATAACTGTGCTGTTACAACAGAAGACTCAGGATGCAAATTCTACTCATGCAATTCTGGCTCCATTCTAAATATGCCTTAAATCTGGAGAAATATTTGTTACCTGCAACTCAGATTGAGCATTAATCTCCAGGATGCATATAGAACTCAAAAAACTTAACACCAAATTAATAATAATAATAATAATAATATAAAATAACCCAATCAATAAATGGGCAAAGGAACTGATAAGACTTCACAAAAGAATAAATACAGATGGTCAACAAATATATGAAAAAAAAGTTCAACTTTTCTAGCAATTAGAGAAATGCAAATTAAAACTACACTGAGATTCCATCTCACTCCTGTCAGAATGGCAACAATCAAGAATACGAGTATCTGTAAAGGTGAATGTTTATGAGGATGTAGGGGGAAAGATACACTCATACATTATTGCTGGTGGGAATGCAAATTGGTGCAGAAAGCAGTATGGAGATTTCTCAGGAAACTTGGAATGGAATGGACCCAGTTATCCATCTCCTTGGTTTATACCCACAGGACTTAAAATCAGCATACTACAGGGACACAGCCACATCAATGTTTATAGCAGCTTAATTCACAGTAGCTAAGCTATGGAACCAACCTAGGTGCCCTTCGGTTGAATAATGCGGTCTATATACACAATGGAATATTCCTCAGCCTTAAAAAATAATGAAATTACGGCATTTGCTGGTAAATGAATGGAACAGGAGACTATCATGCTAACTGAAAAAAGCCGATCTCCCCAAACCAAAGGCCAAATATTCTCTCTGATCTGCAGATGCTAACACACAATAGGGAGAATTTTTTGAAAGAAGAGAAGTTCATAGGATTAGAGAAAGGGGGATGAATGGAAGGGAAGGGGATGGGAATAGGAAAGACAGTGGAATAAATGGGACATAACTTTCTTACATTCAGTGAAGCTCCACATCATGTCCAACCACAAGAATGAGAAGTTAGACTCCATGTATGTATAATGTCAAAATACACTCTACTGTCACGGATATCTAAAACGAACAAATAAAAAATATTTCTCAGGGGGCTGGGATTGTGACTCAGCAGTAGAGCACTCGCCTAGCACGGGTGGGACCCGGGTTTGATCCTTAGCACCACATAAAAATAAAGGCATTGTGTTGTGTCCATCTACACCTAAAAAATAAATATTAAAAAAAATATTTCTCAGGCCAAAAAAAAAAACAAGATACCTTTAAAATATGTTATCTTGCTTTTTAAAACAAGTACTTAAAGTGGTTATAATTATAATTATCATCATGAGGATCTATTTTCCCATTCCAAAAGCAAATATGTTAAATTTTAGCTACTTCAGAATCCATGATAAATTTGAATTGTACTAGAGCAGCATCCAGGTTATAAAATCCATATGAAGATAAAGGTTGCAAAGAAGATCATATAAGTAGAATTGGAACATACTTAAGAAAAGTGACTTTCCTGTAGAATATTAGCTTTCATTTGAATGCTAGTTACAAAATATGCCTCATCCTCTTGAAAAAACAAATCCAGTCTCACAAAACCATAGAGCATTCAAAGTGGAAGGGGCCTAGAGCTATTTTTAAATTGGTTACCATAAGTAAGTCTCCTCCACAGTGACTCCAATGATTACCCAGCCCTTTCCTGCACACCAGTATAGGAATGCATATGCTCTCATCTTCTTTTGAGGGGAGGGTACTGGGGATTGAACTCAGGGACACTCGACCACTGAGCCACATCCCCAGCTCTTTTTTTATATTTTATTTAGAGACAAGGTCTTGCTGAGTTGCTTAGGGCCTCGCTAAGTTGCTGAGACTGGTTTTGAACTCGCCATCCTCCTGCCTCAGCCTCTCGAGTGCCTGGAATTACTCACTCATCTTTTACAGCTTTTTCCCTCAATTTGGGCAACCACCTACCTGATGTCCCTTCTCTGCACCCTTGAGTGGTACCACTGCCCATGACTGTAAAGTTATGCAGAATAAGCTGACTCCTTCTTCCCCAAGTCAGGTCTCCCTTCCATGAGGTTTGGTTATAACCTCATGCTTATTCCTCTACTCTAGTTGTACTCCAGTTTTCTACTGTCCCTTCTGCAGAACAATAATCACAATTCAGCTTGGTACTACAGTTGTGGCTTGGCTCCCTACTTGGGACCCTGGTTGAGCACTAGAATTTCTACAAAAATGAGATACGGCCAGGCAATATGGCACATACCTGTAATCCCAGCAGCTCAGGAGGCTAAGGCAGGGCGATGGCCAAGTTGGGGGCCAGCCTCAGCAAATTAGTGAGGCCCTAAGCAATTTAGCAAGACCCTATCTCAAAATAAAAATAAAAAGGGCTAGGGATGTGGCTCAGTGTTTAAGTGCCCTTAAGAATTGATACAACCCCTAGTACCAGAGAGAGAGAGAGAGAGAGAGAGAGAGAGAATTTGGGTTTATTATAGGAGTCTAATGACTTGCCATTGTGAATGACCTATCATTAATGAGCCCAAATTTTGAGGGTTTTTTTGTTTGTTTTGTTTTCTTCTGTTGCTCTCTCAAGGGTCCAAATTATCTTTTACGTCCTTATGAGCTATAAAAGTCAAAACAAACTTAAGTTTGCCTAAGAATCACTGCCAGGAATAAAAAAAACAAAAAGTCAAACATGATTAGGTGTCATATGGCTCTGTCTTAAATGACAGAAAAACAAGCTGTAAAAGTCTCCTAACTTTATAAATTCCCTTTTAAGAACTTTCCCAACTAGAAACTGAAAGTGAGGTGTTGAGAGCCACAGCAGAAAAGGGCCCCAGCAAACTTCCAGCTGCCAGCTGATGATTGGCTCACATGGGCCCCAGCAACTTCTAGCTGCCAACTGATTGGCTCCTCTGTGGTGATGCTCATTGGGCTGTTTCCCCGCCCTTTCAGACCACGGAGCTGCTCATTGGGGGACTTTTTTTGGCTCCGCCCACACGACCCAGCCAATCGGCCTCAAGAGCAGGAGGAGGGGGGGGAGGTTGAGAGGCTTGTGGGAAGCCGGTGGTGGCAGTTGGGCTCTGAGGGTTTTTCCTGAAATGCTGTGTGGTGTGGTGTGTGTTCTAAAAATAAATTTCGTTTCTTTTGAGAAGTGGCTCCTGAATTGTGCCCAGCCAGACTGCGGCAGTGAGGGATATTCTTGCAATTGGAGTTAAGAAAAGATGATTCTGACGCTCCTAGTTTTGAAACAAAACCCTAAAGATACTAGTAAAATATTTGCTGGGACAGGTCTCAAAATTATTTCTTTAAAACGGTTGTCTTTAACCTCTTGGGATTTAGTCGGAGAAGCAGTGGGTATTAAAGGTGGATTGTCAAAGGAGGGAGGAATGAGGACCCACAGGACCATGGGACAGGTTAGAGGCTGAGTTAGCACCCATCCCTGAGGGCTTGGCAGGTGCCTCTGGCTGAGAGTGAACGGTTCACCCTACTCTCATACCACATTGTTATAATGAAACAAAAGACAATTTACCCTTTGGAAATTGGGCGTCTGAGTTTCACACCTTCTCATTCAGGCATTCTGTGCTTGGCCATCAACCACCACTGATTGAGAAAGAAAAACTCAGAGATTTCAATTACTGTTAATGTTGCCTGAGTGTTTTCCCTGTCACAGTCTAGGGCTTCCACTTTTTAATAAGTTTCCCGTAATTATTACAAGTTTTTGGTCTAATTCCAGCTGAGGATTTAATGGGAATCATTCTGACAAGATATAGGAGATTGTCCCAATAGATGCTCATTTGGAAATGGGCCACTTGCAATTTCAAGTGTGCAGAGCTGTGCAAGATTAAAAGTCCTGGCAGTATAATTTCCACCTTGTGTCCCAGGCTCTGTGGATTTGTAGCTCATCCAGGCTGTCCATCTGGGGAGCAAACAGCATGTACTCCTTGATGAGAAACTCTGGCCAACCGACCAGCTGTGAAAAAAAATAGATTACTCTTGTCATTTTTTTCTGCTAGGTAATTTGCGGGGAGTAAAAAAAAATATATAATTTCTTAGAAGGTGTGCAGTTAAAAGCAAATCCTAGGGATACATCTGATCTATATGTAAAACTTCACTACACTTCTATTTGTTAAATTTAATTTTTCAACAAGACGCTGGCTGGGATAATATTTCCAGAATTGGAGGAAATGGAGAGGTGGGTTTCTGGTATGTGCACACTAAGCAAGCACAGGATGAGGGTGCAGAGGAGAAAGAACATAGAGCACAGGAGGGCTCCTCTGGCAGGCTGAGCTGAGCACTGTGGCTCTCCCTTCAGGTAAAGGGGACATTATGATGGAATTAAGTAACTGCTGGGAAAATAGATCTTCCCACTGTCCCTAGGAAGCTAAAATAGTAAACGTATCTTTTTTTAAGCCTCTGACATATAACTTCATCCCTGTGACATTTCAGAAGGTCATCCTAGATAAATAATCAGGTAATTACAGATCAATCGAGCTGAAAACAGAAAGGGATGGTTAGGAAGCCTGAACCGTGATGTAATGCGTAAAATCTGCAGGTGCCATGTCTTGACCACGCATGCGTTTTCAGCAAGCCAAAGGGGATGGAAAGAATGTGTCAAGTAAATCAAGCCATTCCGTTTGCATCCAGTGGAGAGTTAAAGATATGATTTGAAATGAAAGAATTTGCAATAGTTCTGCACAGTGCATCAAAAAATATGTAGACACTAATGAGTGCCATGCAGGAAATTCCTGTCCAGAATTTAGGGGTTACGAGTATTGTGTCTCATACAATCTATTG
The DNA here is from genome assembly GCF_047511675.1 of Marmota flaviventris. Taxonomy (NCBI): domain Eukaryota; kingdom Metazoa; phylum Chordata; class Mammalia; order Rodentia; family Sciuridae; genus Marmota; species Marmota flaviventris. The sequence goes on along the minus strand of NC_092498.1, from coordinate 171,085,047 downwards.
CCCTGACCCATAAATTATTCTTTAAAAATTAACTTTCAATAAACTTTTATCATTGTTTACCAATTGATACATTGTTAGATATTACTCTCTTGACATTGGCTGTGGTTGACTATATATTCATATATGAGGGTATACGTAGGTATACATAAAAATACAATATGGTGAACACGGATACCAAAGGGCTTACATCAAGAATACATAAGGACCCTACAATTTGATAAAAGATCAACAGCAAAAAAATATATAATAGGCAAATATTAGAACAGAATCTCCACAAAAGACACGTTAATAGGTAATAAGCACTCATGTTCAATACCACGAGTTATCCAGGAGATGCAGATTAAAAACACGATGAGATAGCACTTCTTGTCTGTTAGAATGACTACATTTTTTTTGTTTATCTTTTTAATTTGTTCTAATTAGTTATACACAACAGTAGAATGCATTTGGACACATCATACATAAATGGAGTATAACTTCTCATTCTTTTGGTTGTACATGATGTAGAGTTACAATAGTCATGTAATCATATATGCACCTAAGGTAATAATGTCTGATTCATTCTACTATCCTTTCTTCCAGTGTACCCCCCACTCCCTTCACTCCTCTCTGCCTCAACCAAAGTACCTCTGTTTTTCCCTAGCTGCCCCCACTTACTGTGAATTAGCATCTACATGTCAGAGAAAACATTCAGACTTTGTTTCTGTGGAATTGGCTTATTTCGCTTAGCATAATATTCCCCAGCTCCATCCATTTATCTGCAAATGCCATAATATCATTCTTCTTTAAGGCTGAGTAGTTTTCCAATTGTGTATATATATACCACATTTTCTTTTATCTATTGAAGGGTGCACAGCTTGGCTCCATAGCTTAGCTATTGTGACTTAAGCTGCTATAAACATTTATGTGACTGCGTTACTGTCGTATGCTGATTTTAAATATAAACTGGGAATAAACTGAGGAGTGGGATAGCTGGGTCAAATAGTGGTTGCATAGAATGACTATAATTTTTTATAATTCTAAATTTAAATTTATTTTAACTGACACATAACAATATAAAATTTATACATCATGTGGGATGTAGGATAACTAAAGTTTGAAAGTGAACCAATACTAAGTGTGGATGGGGACAGGGAGCAATAGGAAGTCTCCCAAAATTGCCAGTGGGAATATAAATGTTGCCATCACCTGGTGGTGGCACACGCCTGTCATCCCAGGGGCTCAGGAGGCTGAGGCAAGAGGATCATGCATTCAAACACAGCCTCAGCAGTGAGTCCCTAAGAAACTCAGTGAGAACCTGTCTCTAAATAAAATGTAAAAAAGGGCTGGGGATGTGGCTCAGTGGTTAAGTGACCCTGAGTTCAATCCCAGGTACCAATTTAATTAATTAATTACTAATAAAATCAAATGCTTCAACCACTTTGGAAAGCACTTTGGTAGTTTCTTACAATGTTAAATATTCTCTTACTGTATTACCCAGCCATTCCATTATTCCTAGGTATTTAACCAAGAAAAATGAAAATATACCTAAAGACTTACATATGAATGCTCATGACAGCTTTACTCATAACCGTCCAAGCCTGAAAACTACCCAACTATCCATCACCAGGTGAATGGTTATGTAAATTGAAGTATTCCTACGATGGGATATTATTCTGCAATAAAAAGACACAAAATACTAATAGACACAACGTCTTGGGTTAACCTCAATATCATTACTCTGAGCAAAAGAAACCAGACGCCAAAGGATATTGCCTAATTCCATTTATTTGAAAGTCTAGAAAAACCCAACTGATCTTTAATGATAAACAGACCAGTGGTTTTCTGAAGCCAGGGATAGGAGCTAGGTTTGACTAAGAAGGGTACAAAGGAACCTTCTGGGTCATGAAAATTGTATACATCTCAATTATGGTGACAGTTACACAAATACATAAATACATCAAAATTTAACAGAGTACATTTATTTCATTGTGTATGAATGTATACCTTAATAAGTGTGAATAAATAAAATTTTTAAAATATCACAATAACTATGCAATTCACTTAGAATAAAAGTTTTTTAAATGACTATGGAACTTTTAAACTCACTGTCTCTCAACTCTCTTCCAAACCTTCCTCATTAGCCTTCTGGATGGCTTTAAACATGCCAGACACACAAAAAAATCTTAGGCAATGGCCATTCCTTCTGCCTGGAAAAATATTATCCCAGACACCTACTTAGCTCACTTCCCCCAGCTCTCCCAATTCTTTTTGCAATGGGTTGTCATTTTTTTTTTCCAGTGGGATCTACTCAGTCCACCATAATTAAAATTGTGACTTCCTATCTTAGTCTGTTTTGTGTTACTATAACAACATACCAAAGGCTGGGTTATTTATAAAGAAAAAAATATTTCTTCATAATTCTGAAGCCTGGGAAGTCTAAGATCAAGTTAAGAGCATCTGGTAATAGTCTTTTTGTGGCATTGCAATATGGCAGAGGGTATCACATGGCAGAAGGAGAAAGAGAGGGCCAGAGAGAGAAAAAAACACTAGGAGGCCGATCACATTTTTATAAAGAATCAACTTCCACTAAAAGAGAATTAATCCACTGAGGATGGCAGAGCTTTCATGACCTCAACATTTCTTAAAGGTTCCATCTCCCGACATGGGCTATTGGGAATCAAGTTTCAAGTACCTAAGCCTGGAAAGTCATACTTAATATTTAATTGACTTATTACATTTAGCATCATTATCTCCCCAGCTACAATATAAATACCACAAGTTTGAGGTTTTCTCTGTTTTGTTCATTGCAGAATCTCCAGTATATTTGGCACACAGTAAGCACTTAAAATGTGTTTGTAGAATAAATGAGTAAATTAATGAGAGGAATGAAATCAGCTCTAGAGTCACAATAGTAAATATGGGAGAACCAGGTCCTCATATAAGGGACTGTCACATTAGGGTATAAAGAAAAATGCAGCTGTGTTCATTCAACTAAAATGGAATAAGAAGGTTGAAAATTACTTAATATCAGGGCAAGGCAAACAAAAGCAGCAACAGGAAAATTAATATTAGGAAAGAGAATAAATCTAATGGATATCATGTAATTATCAAAGTACAATTGATGAAGAAGCTCTAAGAAGTCTGTAGTCATTTAAAAACAAAAAGCATCTAATCTATAAAGCAACAATATTACCAGTGAAGGAGAGCTTAATAAACAAGAATAACAGTGGGAAATTTTTTTAGAGTTTAACAGTAACAGTAAAGAAAAAAAATAACTATGGACATAGAGGAATTGAATAAAACAATCAATAAACTTGATTATATACATTTCTCAGTGGGAAACTGTAATTTTACCAAAATATAAACTCCATAAAGCAAGGTAAAGACCTAATCTGTTCAAAACTTTATCGCCCACACTTAGAAAGGAGCTGGAAGGAGCTGAGCTCAAGGTCTATTTGTTGAGAGAATATTTGTATTCATAAAATCTGATTTTGTACTTGACTTCAAAAGAATATTTTAACAGATATTTAAAAGTAGAGTTGATGTGAGCCACTCTCTATGACCAACACTGAATGATATATTATGGATAATATTAGGAAGGAGAGATGAAAGTACATTAACTATTTTTAAATTTAAAAAACACATATATAACTTTTGGGTTAAGAAAAAAATCCAAAGTATCCTTAAAAGCTATCCAGAAAGCAAAATATAACACTTTATCACCCCAATCCACTGGCCACAGCAAAACGGTAAACACACAAAATGAAATGCCCTAGTTTGGAGTTGCAAAATCATGTTGTAGCAAAACAGATTATCAAAACTAAACCAAGATGGAGGAAAAAAATTTAACTACCCTAAAAGAGAATAAATGTATGCTGAAAAAGATATTGAGAAATTCACTAGGGTTAGATGTTACTTAGGACAGTTAAGTTTAGGTAAGAGAAATCTATTCCACGTCGATATAATACATAAGATGAAATTTTACTTTCCCTTAAATCACACAATAAAGCATCAACACAATTTTAAATGAAAAACAATAGAAACCTACAGAAGAATGTAATTTATGAATAAAGATTAAAATTTTAAATAACAGTATTGGAATTCAGCAAATAATCAAAGAATGGTAATACCATGTGATCAACTTAAGCATATTCTAGGAATGCAAGGTGATTTATTACCAGGAAATACAAAATTATAATTCATCATATCATTAAAGAGTAAAAACCAAAATATATCAGTATTTCAATTCTGAAATGATGTTGATAAAGCAGCCATCACTGATATAAATCTACATAAAAAGAGAATTTTAAGAGCCGGGTGCAGTGGTGCACCCTTGTAATCCTAGCAGTTCAGGAGGCTGAGGCAAGAAGATCTCGAGTTCAAAGCCAGCCTCAGCAAACAGTGAGGCACTAAGCAACTCAGTGAGACCCTGTCTCTAAATAAAATACAAAACAGGGGTATGGATGTGGCTCAGTGGTTGAGTGCCCCTGAGTTCAATCCCTGGTACCCTCTCCCCCCCAAAAAAAATAGAATATAAGGCAATTACTCAAATATAAAAAAGTTTTTTGGGGGGCTGGGGCTGGGGCTCAGCAGTAGAGCGCTCACCTAGCACATGTGAGGCCCTGGGTTGGATCCTCAGCACCACATAAAAATAATGTGGAGTTTTAAAAATTATAGTATTATGTGCCTTGGATACAGAAGAAACTCCATAAACTACTTAATAAATTCACAGGAGAATTTAGCAAAGATCTAGGTATCTATGAATATACAGAATCAATATCCCTCTAAATAAATGGAACGAAGTAATTAATATATTCTTAAATGGGAAGACATAAAATTCACTAAAAGACCCCAAAAGTCAATATAAAAATTTAATACAATTAAAACTGAGGAAAGAGATTTTTAGGAATTAGGTGCACTTTAGGAATTAGACCTAAGGGAAGAAAATGCTGACAATTGACTAAGACAAACCTGAAGAACAATGAAGAATGCCTTTTCTTATCCAATATTAGAACTTTCTCCAATTATATCATAATCAAAATCATATCCTAATTGCAGTAGCCTATTCACTAGAAGATGAGTCTAACAGAAAATTCAGAATCAGATTCTTATAAGTGCTCTAAATAAGATATTCACAAATATATAATAGATATAAAAATAGATCTACACATATATAGATATATCAAAAAAAAATTATTTCAAGTCAGCAAGGAAGGGATGGAGGGTGTAATGGTACTAACCAAATTAGCTATTCATCTACAAGAAAATATTGGCCCTCTGTTTGCAACTTATCATCAGAAAACTAACATATAAAAGGAATATGTGCAATAAATTTTACAGATTACCTGTATCATCTAATGGAAGACTTTTATATTCAAGCAGAAACCCAGAAACATTAAAGAAAAGATGAATTCAAATTATAAATCATTGTTAGATATTTTTATGGGAAAAAGATGTCATAAAGTCAGCAAACAAAATACAGGTTGGAGGATGTATTTGCAATAGAAATGATATCTAGAGGGTTCATACCTGTAATATGTAAAGGTCTTTTGTGAAAAGGAACTGAACAGACACTTCACAAAAGAAGAAATACAAATGGTCAACAAATACATGAAAAAAAATGTTCAACTTCTCTAGCAATTAGACATATGAGAATTAAAACGACATTGAGATTCCATCTCCCTCCAGTCAGATTGGCAACTATCAAGCATACAAGTAACAGTGAATGTTGGCGAGGATGTGGGGGAAAAGGTACACTCATACATTGCTGGTGGGACTGCAAATTGGTGCAACCACTCTGGGAGCAGTATGGAAATTCTTCAGAAAACTTGGAATGGAACCACCATTTGACCCAGGTATTCCACTCCTCTGCATATACCCAAAGAACATAAAATCAATATACTACAGTGACATAGCCACTTCAATGTTTATAGCAGCTCAATTCACAATAGCTTAGGCTATGGAACCAACCTAGGTGCCCTTCAACAGATGAATGGAGAAAGAAAATGTGGCATATATACACAATGGAATATTACTTAGCCATTAAAAGAAATGACTTTATGACATTTGCCTATAAATGGATGGAATTGAAGACTATCATGATGAGTGAAAAAAGCCATTCCCCAAAAAACCAAAGGCCAAATGTTCTCCCTGGTACACGGATGCTAACACACAACAAGTGGGGAAGGGAAGAACAGAATTTCATTGGATTAGACAAAGGGGAATGAAGGGAAGTGGGGATGGGAATAGGAAAGACAGTAGAAAGAAACAACTATCACTTTCCTCTGCTCATATATGAACACATGATCAGTGAAACTCCACATCATGCACAACCACAAGAATGGATCCTAATTAGAATAAGTTATACCCCATGAATGTCTAATATGTTAAAATACACTGTACTGTCATGTATACCTCCTGCCCACATCCCACGTGGGCATGGAAATGGGGTTCCCCTTGGTGGAATGGGGGTGGCTGAGAAATGAAAGCTAAGAAAAATAGAATGATGGAAAAACCACAGGACACAGAAAATAGTTTTGAAAAGTGGGGGTAGGACAGGCAGGCCAATCATGCAGATCTAGCTTCTATAGTTTGCCAAAATGGAGCTCGCGCCTGCTTTATTTATATTGGGAAGCATCAAAGGCCTTCCATAGCATGTTCTTCCCCAGAAAAGGTTAAAAGGTGGCTGTCCAGGTCCTAACAGGTAAGCCCCATCTCTGGAGCTACGAAGAGGGTTCTTCCTAGGAGAGCTGAGATAAAAGTCACCTGCACTGGGCGACCTATTGCCATGGGAGAGCCAGGGACAGCTCACAATGCCAAACCTAGATCTTCCTGGCTACCAAACCGAGAGAAGCCCCGCATGTAAATCATGGATGGCTTCCTGCATATACCTAAAAAGAACAAATAAAAAAAGAGAGAGAGAGAGATATTTTGTAAATTAATAAGGAAAAGACAAACATCCAAATAGAATAACGGGGAAAGAATAAGGAAAGACAGTTCATGAGGAATGAATGTGAATGGCTATAGATACATGAAAATGATGATCAGCCTCATTAAAAGGGAAAAGCAATAATAAAGAACGATAATTTTCTATCTCCTTGAAAGGCACAATTTAAATAGTAAGAACATCTTACCCCTCATGGGGATGACAGGAAAATGGACATATTTCCACTTTGCTGATGAAAATATGAATTGGAACAGCCTTTTTTTGAAATAATCTAACAATATTTACTAAAACTAAAAATATCATACCCTTGTCCTCAGCAATTTTATAGCCCAGGCAAAAAAAAATGCTACATTTTGAAAGGAAAGCCTAAAATACTACACTCTTAAGTCATATAAACGTGATCCCACATAGGTATATGTGAGTTTGTGTGTGGGCACTTGTGTACGACAAAAAGAAAATGAAGAAAATATAACATACTTCACTAGTTTCCAGTGGAAAATTATTTTTTGAACTATTTTTAAATTATTTGGTTCTTTTCTGTTCACAGGAGTTGCTCAAATTGCTCAGAGGATGAAAGTAGACGTGAAATTCTCAAGAAGTATTCTACACACTTTCGAAGTTTAAATTCACACTCCATAAAAGAAGAAAGCATTTGATATAAGCAACCTCTTCATAATGGATCATAAACACTAATTAAAAATCACAGAACAATTAACATAGAACATACATTACTTGAATCCAATCTCTTTTTATTTTAGGCCGTCCTTATTAGATTTTTGCATCAGAGAGAACATTGTGAAAACAGTAATTATTTCATTAAAAAATAAATGAGTAGGTTTAAGTCAACTGTTTCATCAATTGACCTCAAATCCAAGGATTTAAATTAGCCAAGAAATGTAGAGAGAGAGCCTAGGATTTGTCCACATTCAAAAAATATTGAAAGAGAGAAAAGTTGAGGTTTACCAGCAACCATAGCCAGAGATTTCCAAGGCACAGAAGAAATTATTCATGCATCGTGTTAGTTTCTCGTGGCTCTTGTTAATTTACCACAAAACAATTTAAAATTTACTACAAAGTTAGTGGCTTAAAACAATAAAAATGTATTCCCTCTCAGTTCTAGAAGCTAGATTTCCAAAAATCTGTATCACTCAGCCAAAATCAAGATGCTGGTAAGAATTTGTGTATGGGGTGAAGGTGGGAGTTCATAACCCACTTGAATCAAAGTGTGGAATATGATATGTCAAGAAATTTGTAATGTTTTGAACAACCCACAATAAAAAATTAAAAAAAAAAAAAGATGCTGGTAAGAACATAGTCACTCTGGGCTCTGGGAAGAGCTTCAGTACATTCCTTTGCCAGCTTCTGGTGGCTGTCAGCATTTTTTGGCTTGTGGTCACATCACTATAGTCACTGACTGAATGGCCACATTGTCTTCTCATCTGTCTCTTATAAGGACATTCATTTCCTTCTGTCTCTCTTATAAGGACATTCATGATGTCATTTTGGTCCACCTTGGTAATCCAGGACAACCCTTCCATCTCAGAATCCATAATTTAATCCATATCTGCAAAGAATCTTTATCCAAATAAGGCAACATTTACAGGTTCTGTGGATTAGGGCCTGATACCTACACCTGTCCACACATTACGCACTGTAATAGAATAAGTTAGTGTACCAAAAGTATGGGGAATGATTTGTCAAACTCTGTTTAAATCCTTTGAAATGTGTATCTCTTTCCATGAAGCAATATCATTGCTAAGAATTTATCCTAAGAAAATGATTCATTCAACTAATAATTAATGTATACAATCATGGGAATATGGCTAACTCACTTAAATGTTATTTATAATAATGAAAAACTAGAAACAGGCTAGACACCTAACAAGAAATTGTGAACATTTTATGCCTTCATACAATGAAAAGTTTATGATCAATTACATAAATAATGGAAAACTAAGCAACCATAAAATAAAAATGTAGACGTACACTTCCAGACGTGGAAAGATGTATGATATTTTACATCTTTAAACAAAATCAGGTTATCAAACAGTGTGGTCACACTGCATACTTCTATTTTTGTGTTGGTGTGCATTTATGTGTGTAAATAATGTATGTGTGAGTATGCTGAACCATAGACAAATAATGGATACAATCATTCATAGTACATCAACAATGATTTTTCGTAAGTGATCAGATTAAAAATTATTTTTCTAAAGTGATTATGTACTGCCATAATAATTCTTTCTCCAAGCATCACCTCATTAACATTAACTCAGGTGTAACTGGAAGGGACTTAATAAAAATGTTCCTCTCACTCCTATCACTCAAAGAATTCAAAGGATTTATAGGAGCTCTGTGCCAGGAACTAGGAATGAAGACCAAACATATATTTTTGTTATATCACAATTTCATAGATACTAATTATATTAGGCTAGCAAAGAAATGACAAAGGGAACCATCTCAGAACCTATGTAGAATAAAAAATAAATAAAACTGTTGTACAGCTCCTCACGGCTTTGTATCTAGAAGCTTAGCACCAGTGTGGCATACCTGTAATCCCAGCAGCTCCGGAGGCTGAGGCAGGAGGATCGCAAGTTCAAAGCCAGCCTCAGCAAAAGTGAGGCCCTAAGCAATGCAGTGAGACCCTGTCTCTAACTAAAATACAAAATAGGGCTGGGGATGTGGCTCAGTGGTTGAATGCCCCTGAGTCTAATCCCTCTTATCAACAACAACAACAACAAAAAGTTCCATATCTCTAATATTTGATAGAGCTAAAAATAGTGAAAACATCAGTCATATATAATAATTATTTAATTAAGCAGATAAGGTATACTGGAGTTTCATATGAAGTACAGTGTAGTACAGTAACACAGGAAAAACGATGATGTAGTAAATACACATCTCATCATTTTGAATGTTTACTCCTTTGACTCAAATTCCACAATTACATTTTGAGCAAAGCAGGAACATAAACCATCGACTCACAGACATTTATAGAAAAGCCTTAAAAATATTCAAACCATGTATATAGATTCAAATGCAAAATAACCTCAAAAGAGCATGAGGGGTTACTCCTATGGAGCAAAATGTGTCAACTAGGTCACACAGTTACTTGGGTGACCTTGGAGACCTTGGGAAAGTAACATCCTGGCCAACTGGTTACATACCAAATTGTCAAATGACATAAAAGTGTTTCCAGGTTAGATGAGTTGTCACCACAACCCATAAGTGATATTTAAATAAAAGCACATATTTTAACTAGAGTCATGTTTAGGGGGAAAGAAAAACATTCATGGGTTAATTATTACCAGGGTTATCCATAAGACGGGGACTTATGCAAATACCTCACTCATCTTACTCCAAGATTCATGCCTGAGTAAAAGCCTATTTATAGTGAACCTACGCTGGGAAAAATCACTTTTGCTATCCCCTGGTAAAAACTATTGCACTACAAGTCCTACTGTTTCTTCTGTAGCTACAAAGAATCAGACTCCTGAAATTGTCCTAAAAGAAAAAAAAAAATTAAAATGACAAATTGAAGCAGAAGCAGCATGCTAAAGAAATTCTGGTGGCTTATCGGTTGATTTGAATATTTTCTTTTTCTAGAGCTGTGCTTACATGATACAGAGGTCCTATCAGCTGGGGGTTAATTTAGTCCAAAAGTTGGCTAAGCCAAAAATTAGAGAGAAAAAAAAAACCTAAGAAAAGTGATATGAGCTATTTTATTTGAGTGTAGTCAGGTCACTTATTAAACTTGAGATATGATTACCAAATACTGAGTAGGGATGGAAACTACCATAAAAATGGTAGCTTCAGGCTGGGGTTGTGGCTCAGTGGTAGAGCACTTGCCCAGCATGTGGGAGACACTGGGTTCGATTCTCAGCACCACATAGAAATAAATAAAATGAAGGTCCATTGACAACTAAAAAATATTTTTTTAAAAAAATGGTAGCTTCAGATATGAAATCAATATTCACAGGTACGTAGCAAAATATCTTTTTAGAAATTAGACATCGTTCCGTTGGGGTTTGATTTTTAAATGTTAAATCTATAAACACGTATGACCATTTACATTTTAATACTTTTTCCTTTAAATGTTAAAATCTGTTCTTTGTAACAAAACCATACTGGGAAGCTTCCTATTAAATTGCTTAGACTACTTCAGTTAGTACAGGAGAAGCCATTTTATTTTTATTTTTCTTTCTCTTTGCTAATTCTAAATGAAACAGTTTCATCGCATATCATTCGAACACCAGGAAAGGGTCAAGAAGTAGAAAGAAATCTTTACACTCCTACCAACCAGTGCCTACAACTCTTTTTCTACATTTTAAACACAGGTCAGAGGTCCTCCAAACCTTATCGCTTCAGCATGCCTGACCATTTTCTTTGGACTTATTTAAGAAGCCATGCTTTCATATTTTCAGATGTTGTTAGTTAAAAATCATGATAGTGTGTATTTAAAAACATTCTTGAGAGACTTCTGAGATAATGCTAACAAAGGACTAGACATCAACTTTCAGAAGTGTAAAAATACCAATTCCACACTTGAGGAATCTGACCGACATGTACTTCTGTATCTATGCAACTATAACCAAAAAAGGGAACCTTCAAAGAAAATTTGTAAAAGATTTTTTTCATATATGTCTTGTTCTTTTCTAGAATAGTTTATGAGTAATAAAGCTCTTGGAATAAAGCATTTGCTATTATTGTTTTCTTTTTTTTAAGAATAGTTAGAATAACACATGTTTTCCTCAGAAAATTTAACACCTCAAATTGTTACCTCGGTAACAGTTTGGGTGCCCCAAATGACATGAACCAGAGAGTAATTAACCCCCACAACAATAACTTCAGCCCAGGAAAACAGGAAAGAACATTGGAAATGAGCCATCTGAACCCCAGATGTTAAGATTGGGAACATTCCAGAGCTCTGCATCTGGAGGCATCTACTGCCAAACGTGTCCCATCTGTAACAAAGGTGATCAATGGCTCCCTCGCAGGAGAGGGAAATGAGAAAAGGCAAAAAATAATCCTGTATCCTCAGTCCTCTAACACCCTAGTAACTTTCTCCTCCAGGAACTTTCATTTCCTTCACTGGTACTAGGACAGGAGTGACCGGGACCCAAGAAATCAAGAATTGAAGCAAGGATGCTAATCAGATTCAAGAGAAAAGACAGATTACCAAAATATATACATTAAGTGGGTTGGAAAGAACATTGTTGTTATTTTCTTTTTCTTCTCCCCCCACCCCCCAAGCAGTAACTAAGATACAACAGTGCACCCTTCTGGTGGAAATATGGAACTAACATTCAGGTCGAAGTCTAATAACTATGGTCCTCTAGTTCCCTGGGGACAACTTAAAATAAAAACATAAAAAAAAAAGAGTTCCTGGTTTTCTCATTCAGTGAGAGGGTTCGTAACAATTCCTTGACTTGCAGCCTTTCCGCCCCCCCAAGTGATAAATGAAAGAGATTTTTAAATACATCAATTATTTCTATAAGGGCAGCTCTTTCACTGAATAAGGCAAACAAGGTAGTAAAGATAACAGCAGAACCCCAAGACACTCCCTTTAGTTAGCCTGGTTTTCTGGTGCTTTGTTCCCTAATCTTCCTTTGGAGTTTTCCTGGGGGACTAGAATGTTATGAAAAATCACTAAATATCTGTTGAATGAATGAAACAGGCAAGATTACCAGATTTTCTTTTTTATTTTTATTTTTTGGTACAAGGGATGGAACCCAGGGGCACTCCACCATTGACCCACATCCCCAGCCCTTTTTTGTATTTTATTTAGAGACAGGGCCTTGCTGAGTTGCTTAGAGCCTTGCTGAGTTACTTAGGGCCTTTCTAAGTTGCTGAGGCTGGCTTTGAACTTGCAATCCTCCTGCCTCAGCCTCCTGGGATTACAGGCATATGCCACTGCGCCTGGCAAGGTTATCAATATTTGAAACTCTGGCCCTCAGTCAAATCTGAAAATCTGTTGTATTTAGTCATAAGTCTGACAGTTCTGGAATTTTCAATAAAGGGATCCCACAGAAGTGTGCAATAGAAAAGCAAGTAAAAAAAAATGTCTCACCCCTCTGGTTACAAATTGATACAAATGCATTAAAATAGCATCAAGTTCATGAACAGGCAATCTGGTCTACATAGGTCCCCTTATTATTATTGTTAACCTTATTACCCTGCAAGTGAAGGCCATGATAAATCACTACTAGAAAACCCTCTGCACAGTGCACACTTGCTTTGATGGGACTACAAGAAGAGGGTCAAACACAGTCCTGTGTCAGAAGGCTGCCTCCAGCCCACCTGTTCACCTCTGCAATCTGTGGGTATTGAAGGGCACGAATGGAAATCATTGAGCATCTCCTATGAGCAAAGGAAAAGTGCTTCAGAAAGTCACAGTCTTATTTTCGGACACAGCTATAGGTAGGCTCCCACCGACTTTCAAAAAATTGAAGGGCAATTAGGACATGGATCTTTTTGGAGTAATTAATAATGCAAATGGTCCATTCTGTCCCCAACCCAAATAAAAAAATATACAGCATAGTCAGGCTTGCTTCCCCTTCGTCTTTGGTACATTCACGGCACACCTTTACATAGTAGATTTTTTTGGTTTGGGTTAGATAATTGAAAGTATCCTGAGACTCAAGACAACATTAGGAAAAGTCACAAATATTGACCAAACATGAATTTTTGCAATATAATGATGCTTCACACCTCTATAAAAGATCTGCAGTTCCATAACTACCCTTGGCCTTCTCGCAGTGTTCTTTAGAGAATGGTTTTCTGCCTTGACCACAATCTCTTAGAATGAAGGAGGCTGAGAATCAACATCCTAGTAAATGAGAACTCTTTCTTTGACATGAGGTTGACAGGATGCTATGCTTTTAAACGTGTATTTGCCATAAACCTTTCCCCACCACAAAGTGAATTCCATGGTCTGTTTGGATCAATGATCCACGGGACACATAGCCCTCTAACAACAAAACAGCATGACTTTGTGATAGCAAAAAATAAATCTCCTATGTTGACCAAAATTTGGGAACATTTCTAGACAAGGATCTGCCATATATCACTTCTCAGGTATTCCCCATTAAAAACCACTGTACTGACCACCTATAAAAAAGAAAGACTTATTAGACATGCTAGAGCTAAAAATAGTCTCAAAGAATTATGATTGCTGATTTCCAAAAACAGGTGTTAGCCTGAAACTGCAAATATCACCCAGCCACAGGAAATCAATAAAATCAGGAGAGGAGGTCTCGCTCAAAATTCTCCTGAAATCTATACCGAAAGGAAAAAAAATACAGTTTCATAAGACACATTTGGGATTCGATTTTCAGCAATAAATCATCTCACCTATAAAGATTTCTTCCAGCAAGCCCAAGCCAAGCAGATATCAGACACTATAATGCTTGCATAAAAATTTATCACAGCACAATGGTAGGAAGCAAAGTGCACCTGATCCACACGCTTCATAAGAGTGTCAGCAGGATGTAATCAGAGAAGAGGGAAGAACAGAGACTTTCTCAAGAAATGAAAGGCTCTGTTCCCTGGCTCAACGGGGCAACAGAAGAAACACATTTCAAACAGGAAAAGTGCAGCCGAAGAGACCCACCAAGGATTTATGTTGATTGAAACTGAGAACCAGCAAAGGTTTCAAGAGAGCAGATAACCTGCACCCCCAAATCTGAGAACAAAAGTACTGAGATGTTATAAAACACTTTGCCTGTGGCAGAAACACCTGGATCCAAGAGCAACAAAGCCAAAAGGGTGTCCACAGTAAACGAAATCCTCGAGAGGATCGAGACAGAGCCAGCCAGCTCTGGGGAGCTAGAATGTTGTGATCAGGAAATGGTACAAAAGGGGCCACTGAGAAAGTCTTTGCTAAGTACCCAGGGACAGGGGGAGGAGATTTATCTGGAGGAGATCATGCTCTGGAAATCTTTTGCAAAATTAACTTCAGAGGTCTGTCAGAAGTTAAATAGACAATAGAAGACGCTAAGATTTCTAAGACAGCTATAATAGACTATCCAGGCTTTTAATTAATCAGACTTAACAAAAAAATAATAGACTTCTAAGACTCTATTATAGAGTGCCACAGGAAAGGTTAGCGGTGGGGTGTGCGAACATAGAATGACGGCAAACTCTTTAACGAGATGCCAAAGTTCGTTGAAGTCAGTATGTAAGCCTACTATGTGCTTAAGCACCATGTTGGGATATGGATACCAGGGAGTCATAAGATACAGTCTCTGCCTTCAGGAGCACAGGAAGCAACCACGGTAGAGTGCTTTCTTTCATCTTTACAATAATCCTGCAAAGTAGCTATTATCTGCATTCTACAGATACAGAAACTGAGGCTCAGAGAGGTTAAGTATCTTGCCAAAGATAGACAGCTAGGAAATTACTGAGTCAGAATTCAAAGCACAAGATCTTTTCCCTCTGTTTTCTAATGGATTACAGAATAATGTGTGCTGTTAAAAAAACAGTTGCAGCCAATACAAAATAGCATATGTTAAGCCCTGAGGAAAACTGATATGGTGCAGCACAGATAAAAGGTGTGAATATAATGGAATGCTATTGCTGTCTCCCGGATGGATGTCGATGCTGAAGCTCATCAGAGAAGACAGAGATCAAGAGGGCGGAGAGAGGAAGAAAAACGCTGGGGGAGGGAGGGATGATTCTTGGGAAGGGAACATTATGTACACCCAGGAAATGAAGCTCAGTCTGTTCCTGGGGCAGGGAGATGAGTGGCCTGACCAGGGTCCAGCAAGAAGAGGCCACAAGGAAGAACAGCAACAGGGACGGGTGACATTTGGACGAGAAGGTGAGGGGAAAGAGGGGACACAACAGTTTTCAGAACTGAAGAGTGAAATCCCTACTGGCCGACTCCAGTTTAAATTTATTACCCGTCTTACAGTAACAAATTACTACAAGCCCAATAGATTAAAATAATAGAAATTTAGCTGTTGCACGCCTGTCATCCCAGCAGCTCAGGAGGCTGAGGCAGGAGGATCATGAGTTCAAAGCCAGCCTCAGCAAAAGTGAAGCCCTAAGCAACTCAGGGAGACCCTGTCTCTAAATAAAATACAAAATAAATGCTGGGGATGGGGCTCAGTGGTTGAGTGCCTCTGGGTTCAATCCCCGGTACACCCCCCGCCCAAAAAAAAAATAACAGAAATTTACCATCTTATATTTCTGCAGTCCAATATGGGTCTCTGGACTAAAATCCAGGTGTCCGCCAGGCTGCATTCCTATCTGGGGACTCTAGGAATGACTTCTTTTCCTTGGCTGGTCCAAATCCCAGAGGCCACCCACCGTTACCTTCAAAGGCAGCAACGCCACACTTTTGCCACCATTCCTCCATGGCCACACATCCCTGTGGCTACTGCAGAAGGATTCTGTGCTTTTAAGCATGCATCGTATTCAGTTGGACTCATCCAGATTACCCACGGTAATTGCTCCTGTGATTAAGTTTCTTGAACCGAATCACATCAGCCAAGACCTCTTGCCATGGGAAAGACATATTCACAAGTTCCAGTGATAGAGACCGACATATAGGGAAACATAATTTGGCCAGCCATACTTCTGAATGTCCCAAGCCCCATTCACGTGCCTTCAACTCCCAAGGGGTAATGGGCTGTCCTCCTTGTTTCCTGGATGATTCTTCTCTGCTCAAAAAATTTCAGTGGTTTCCCAGTCACGGAACACCACAGGCTTGGCCTGGGAAGACTTATTTACCAACCACAGAAAGGAATTCAAGCAGCATTCAAGGCAGACCTGCGAAGGACGAGGTCAAGGCAGAAGCAAGTGATCAGGGTAGGAGGTGGGTGTTGATCTGAAGCTGAATGCAATGGGACAGAGAGTCACCAGTGAAGGGGACAGTTATGTAATTGTTCTGAGCCCCAGCTGTCTAGTCTAATAAATGGGAGTAGCAGTCCCTGCTTCCTGGGTTGTGTGGAAGTTAATGACCTAAGTGTAATTAAACACACAGCAAGATTTTTATCACAAAGTAGGCACTCAATAAATATTAGTTCTCCTTTCCCAGCTCAAGAAAAAAAAAATGAAGCCACAGAATTAGACTGAGTGATTTATGAGACTCGTCAGAGGAATGCCGAGATATTAAACTTTAAGGTTAGTTTAGAACAATTGGGCTTTCCACATGGGTAGAAAATGCCATATGGCTTTTTTTATATGATGTGTGACAATATTGTTATGAATCTGGTGGAAAAAATGTCATTAGCAGTGCATATTTAATTAAAAAATTACAATCTAGAGAAACAGCCTAAGTGAAGGTGGTAAGTACGAAAGTGAAGTTTTTTTTTTTTTTTTTTTTTTTTTTGTGTGTGTGTGTGTGTTGTGTAATGCCATAATTAATAATCAAATATTGAGTAGGAAAGACAGTAGATGAATCAGACATAACTTTCCTATGTTCATATATGAATACACAACAAGTGTAACTCCATATCATGTAAAACCACAGAATGGGAAGTTATGTTCCAGGTATGTAGGATATGTCAAAATATATTCTACTATTAGGTATAACTTAAAAGAACAAAAAATTATAAAGGAATACATTATATAAACATAAAAAATATCAAATATTGATTTTATCTCACCCCAGTCAGAATGGCAATTATCAAGAATACAAGTAACAATAAATGTTGGCGAGGATGTTGGGAGAAGGGTACACTCATACATCGCTGGTGAGACTGCAAATGGGTGTAACTACTCTGGAAAGCAGTATGGAGATTCCTCAGAAAACTAGGAATGGAACCACCATTTGACCCAGCTATCCCACTCCTCAGTATACACCTAAAGGACTTAAAATCAGCATACTACAGTGATGCAGCCACATTAATGTTTATAGCAGATCAATTCACAGTAGCTATGGAACCAATCTAGGTTCCCTTCAACAGATGAATTGATAAAGAAAATGTGGTATATATACACAATGGAATATTCCTCAGCCATAAAAATGAATGACTTTATGACATTTGCTGGTAAATGGATGGATCTGGAGACTATCATGCTAAGTGAAATAAGCCAATCTCCAAAACCAAAGGGCAAATGTTCTCTCTGATATACAGATGCTACCACACATTTTGTGGGGTGGGGGATAGAGGTTCAGCAGGTTAGACAAAGGGGAATGAAGGGAAGGGAGAGGGGATGGGAATAGGAAAGACAATAGAATGAATTGGACATGACTTTCCTATGGTCATATACGAATACACTACAGAGAATCTCCACATCACATTCTGCCTCAGTCTGGCTGGGCACAATTCAGGAGCCACTTATCAAGCAGAAAGGAACTTTATTTTTAGAACACACACCATACCACAGAGCTCTTCAGGAATTCCCTCAGAGCCCAACTGCCACCACCGGCTTCCCACAAGCCTCTCAACCCCCCACCCCCACTCCTCCTGCTCTTGAGGCCGATTGGCTAGGTCGCGTGGGTGGAGCCAAAAAAAAGTCCCCCAATGAGCAGCTCCATGGTCTGAAAGGGCGGGGAAACAGTCCAATGAGCATCACCGCAGAGGAGCCAATCAGCTGGCAGCTAGAAATTTGCTGAGGCTGCTGTGAGCCAATCATCAGCTGGCAGCTGGAAGTTTGCTGGGGCCCCCTGGAAGTTTGCTAGGGCCCCTTCGGCTGTGGCTCTCAACAACGTTCAACCACAAGAATGGGATCCTAATTAGAATAATTTATACTCTATGTGTATATAACGTGTCCAAATATACTCTACTGTCATGTATATCTAAAAAGAATAAATAAAAAATATTCTATATGAAGGACTTGCTTTTTTAAAAAAAATCGAATGTTGGTGTTCCCATAACCACCAAATATTAGAAAACTTATGACTTAGTCATTTGTTCATTTGAAAATACGTATTCAATGCCACCTGTAATTCTAAACACTCTGAGATAGATCCTGCCTTCTCGGTACTTACATTCCAGAGGAGGAAAACAGACAATATGAAAGTATGGTAAGTGAACTATACTCTTTTATGGGTCCTTCATAAAGCCTATTTGCAGTTTAAGTGACATTTTAGTTGCATCAGATTTTTTTCATATTAAAAGCAGGAAGAAGCTTTAATAGATTTTTATACTCAGATATGACCTATGAATAAGGCAGAAACCATTTATTCTCAATTACTCTTAGAAGATGAGTGTACAGAAAAGTATGCTGCTTACTGTTATACCCCCACATTATTCTAAAATTTGTAAAGATGGTTTTAAAAAAAAATCTATATGCACAACAGTATAAAATAAAAGAAAGAGAAAGAACAAAAATAGAGACTTGGAAAGACAAAGGAAGATAGGAAATGAAGAGAAAAAGGAGGAGGGAGAGAGGGAGAAAGAAGGAAGGAAGGAAGATACGCAGGTAGGAAAAATGAAAGTAATAGAAAACAAGATGAATTCTACACATGTGGGAAATTTGCTGGGAAGGGAATTGGGTTTTGTTTGGGAATTTGTTTCTTAGAAAGGTGTTAGAAGTTGTCAGCTACATGGCACATATCTATGATCCCAGCGGCTCAGGAGGCTGAGGCAGGAAGATCACAAGTTCAAAGCCAGCCTCAGCAAAAGAGAGGCCCTAAGCAACTCAGTGAGACCCTGTCTGTAAATAAAATACATTATAGGGCTGGGGATGTGGCCCTGAGTTCAATTGCTGGTACCCCACCCCCCAGTAAAATAAAGGTGTTAGAAGTTTGGTTTTTGGTATTTAGCAACCAAAGCAAAGAAGAAGCAGAACTACTAAAAATAATCACAAGGCTATAAAAATAAACATGTGCCTGAAGAGATGTAGTCCATGCTTTCACATGCTCCCGAGACCTAAGAGGAAGCCCTCCCACCAGTCTCCATGGGGGTAGCACTACTTCATCAACATGGAGTTGTGGGCTGGCAGGTGTCATGACTGGCTTGGGGGAGAGGTAGCTGACGTGAGAAGTATCTCTGTGGTGTAAATATTCCAACCATGGCCACCTGAGGCTTCCAAGATGACATCTCTGAACTTGGAGTTGGGAAGAGATATGCCATAGCCCACCATATACAGGATTTCCTCCACATTGATACACTTGCTACAAATAACCTCCAGAGCACAGAGTAAAATACAGATGAATAATTAGGAAGGGATAAGGTTTAAGTACTTACTGCCTTTCTTTTTAATTATCCAATATATGCAGTGTATCTTTCTATCAATTAACTGTTTAGTATGGCCGCGTGTAGCTACCAGCTTGCTACCACTGGACATCCCTAAACTACACAGTAAGTTTCACACTTCTCAACATAGGCTTAGGGCCCAACACCACAGAGCAATTCTACAGGAGTGATTCCATGACAGGTCAAAATCATGAAATGGCTGGGGCTGGGGCTCCGTGGTAGAGCCCTTGTCTAGCATGTGTGAGGCAGTGGGTTTGATTCTCAGCTCTGCATACCAATAAATAAGTAAAATGAAGGTCCATCAACAACTAAAAAATAGATATATAAAAAAACAATTTTAAAAAAAAGTGTCATCCAAGTATAAGATGGTGAATGTCTAGCTGCAATGATTTCAATGCTAGGATCATCAGCTCCCTGGAGAGTGCAAGGAATAGCAGAGAAAGAGGCAGAATCCAAGTCAGCAGGCCCCTACCCAAACCCCATAGTTTTTCCACAGACCACACCATGAGCGACTTTGGCCACACAAGTATGCTGTGCCTGGAGTACTTTCCTCTGCTTATCTCTGAGAAGAAATAGAAAGCCACTGACCTTGAGGAATACACGGAGCAAAGACGCTTTAGACATTTGTAAATACAAACACAGTCAGTTGGTAAGCTTGCTAAGACCAGGGCAAAAAGGAATTTGAAAATCTGTCTTCTGCCAAGAACCTGGATGATGAATCTTCCAATCAACTGGATATCGGGTGGGTAGAACTGAGGGCCTCTTCAGAAAGTCATGGAACCTTCTAGAACACTTACCTGAAATTCAAAGACCACCTTACCTGTACACGGAACTCATCCAAGCCGACCTCTCTGATCAGAACAACACACGGTTGTGGACATTAGCTGCAGCTTAAATGTCTCTCTTGAACAAAACATTAAAACGTTCAAAATGAATCATACATTTGAGGAAAACGGTCTCGGGATAATTTAATTCTGGTCCCACAATTTCATTGATTTTATACGTTCCTTTACTTTTACAAGACATTCAAAACCATTAACCCTAGTGGATTTTGACATTTGCTGTCCCTGAGAGTACTCTCAACTTTAATTAGATTCCAGAAATGAAGTAACAATATCTTATCAACAGGAAGACATTTTTGGGAATGGAAAAGTCAATATCAGACACAACAAGGAAAAGAGGAAAAGCCAAACTCATAAAACAGATAAATTAGTGCAATATAATTTACATTTCTAGAATTATCCTGACTTCACAAAAGCCTTCACTACGGGGATTCTTTACATAACAGATTCCTTTTGTGCATTTGAAATATTAACTAATTTACAAAAACTCCATTTTGGGGACTTGCATATGGTGCTAATCTAGACTCTGCAATCAACAAAGCTCATCTCTCCTATGTGTACACTGCATCATTGGAGGCAAGTTATTTCATTTCTCTGGTGCATGGTTTCCACATCTCTCCCTACCCAGACTGCTGTTCAGAATTGTAGTAAGGTTTCAATAGATCCTATTCTTAAAAGGTTTCGTGTATTTTAAAGTCCTTTACAAATGCTTATTGCCAAATAGGACGGAAGTGTTTGTTTAGTGCCTCATGCCTACCAGGTGGGCTCACGTACATGATTTGATTTTTTTTCTTCATCACATTGTTACTATAGAGTCTCATCATCATTAAATGAGGATTCGATGACTCTATGGAGGACCTTGCTCCAAGTAACACAGCTCCTCAGTGACAACACCAACCTATCAAGCCTGGTGTGTCTGACTCCAGATGCCACCGTTCATTCCACTACATCACACAGGTTCAAGTACCTGTTCTGTCACTTACAAATGGTGAGACTTGAGCAAGTTAATGAGCCTCTCTGAAATACAGCTGCCTTATCTCAAAAAGCAGGGTGATAAAATGTCCTACCTCAGAAAGTGGCGATGAGGACTGAACATAAAACTCCTAGCGCCATGCCTGACCAACTAAGTATCCAAAATACGTAGATTATTACAGATTTTTGAGCCCAAATAAAATGCAGGACTCGGTATGAATGGAATTTAATTATTTATAAATGGAAAGGATTGCTTCTGCTAAGTAGCATACACAATCTCAGATTATTATTCTTAACATTACCAAACCGGGTGCAGTGGTGCACGCCTGTCATCCCAGGGGCTCGGGAGGCTGAGGCAGGAGGATCTTGGGTTCAAAGCCAGCCTCAGCAACTGAGTGAGGCCCTAAGCAACTCAGCGAGACCCTGTCTCTAAATAAAATACAAAACAGGGCTGGGGATGTGGCTCAGTGACCAAGTGCCCCTGAATTCAAACCCCAGTACCGGCACCTCATCAAACAACAACAAAACATTGCTAAAGTACTTTAATTAATATGTACCCAAGAAAAGCTCTAGATTCAGTATCAGTAGTCAGGAAACCTGAATTCTAATCTCAGCTCTGTGTTCTTAATCAAAATCTCTGTACGTTTCACTATCAAAGGGAGAGGAAAAGTATGAGAAAATTACCGAAATGAAAACAGAATATAAATCTGAGTGGTGCTGAGTTTTCCTTTCCCAAAAGATGTCAGACTCGCTTATTTGAAATGAACCTCACTGACAAAATCCACTCAGAAAGGCTTGAAATTTTAAATCAAACAAACATCTATTTGAAGGTGGCAGAGAGCAACCGAGACGGGGTTTTAGAGAAAAGAGAGAAGCCCAGAGATGTGGACTGGCATTCGGCAACTCTTCTTCCTTTGAGCCCTTGGCCAACTTTCAATCAGCAGCTGAAGGATGAGAAAGACTGAACAGAAAGTCGTGTCTGAAAGTCTGTGGAGCTGAGCGGAGCTTGAGCAGTCTCAGAAGGCTGAAACTGGGGTGCAGGTGGTAGTGACGTGTTCCTGTGCTACCTGCCTGCTAGGGACAAGTGTCAACCCTCTCCAAAGTAAGATAGGATCCACAGACAAATCATCTTTATAATTCTCAAAGTGGCTGCAGTCAGCTAAAAGTAACAAAACATGCCCCCAAAATTAGCTAAAAAAAAAAAATCAAAAGAATAAAAGTCAAAAGAAATAGATCTGTTGAAGATGTAGACATTAAAATAATTACACTGGGATTTTGAAGCACTCTATTTAAGTACTGTATTTTAAATACAATATTTAAGATAGTAAAGGACAAAAGAGAATTTCAACAAAGACCTGAGAACCATAAAAATCACATGAGATTACAGAAAAGAAAAAAAAATCTAGTGAAAGAAAATAGGCACTCAATGAATAGGTTAAAAAGCAAAATAATCCCAGCTCAAAAGGAGAAATCAATAGGCTGGAAGATAAGTCTGAAGAAAATATGCAATCAAAGAAGTCAAAGAGATGGGAAAAATAGCTAAGGACTAGGTGTGAAGAGGGGGAAGATCTGACGATGTGATAATCAAAACTGGGATCCCCCAAAGAACCAAGAAAACACAGGACAAAAACAAAACTTAGAGATAATGTATGAGAATTTTTTTTAATTTACAAAAAACCCAAAACAATGGTAAGCAGATGCTAAGCCCTAAAACTCCAAAAATACTATAAATCCCCAACAGGATAAATAGAAAGAGAAAGAAAGAAGGGGAAAAAAATTATGCCCTAGATACTTCATGGTCTGTCAACAGATGAATAGTTAAGGAAAATGTGGTGTAACCCAGGTGTAGTGGGTTACACCTGTAGTGGATTACACGCCTGTAATCCCAGAGACTCAGGAGGCTGAGGCAGGAGGATCACAAGTTCAAGATTAGCCGCAGCAACTTGGCAAGGCCCTAAGAAATTTAGCAAGACTCTGTCTCAAAATAAAAAATAAAAAGGGATGGGGATGTGGCTCTGTGGTCAAGCACCTCTGTACCAAAAAAAATATATATATATATATATGATACACACACACACACACACACACACACACTTCTTACAGGAAGATTTTTAGTCTCAAATGCATTTGCAAGTTGGCATTTAAGGGTAGAGGGTAAAATCAATTATTTCACTATATGTTGTGATGTGAATTGGCTACCAGTACGTAAAACAAAATGACTTTCAACATCCTCCCCCCACCCCATTAAATTCACATCACACACAAAATTTAATTCCAAATACCTTATAGATCTACTTGCAAAAGAATATGTAGTTTCTATATGAAACCACAGAAGTATTAGAAGATAACACAGGAGAATAGTCTCAGGACCTGGGCATAAGCAAAGATTTCTTAAAACACATAAACAGAGAAAAAGAGTTCTGCTACATTAAAGATTTACATTTATCAAGAGTCCTCATTAAGACAGTTAAAAAAATGTTGGGATATTTTTGGGAACATATGTGTCCCATAAAAGCTCAAAAATAATGAACACTTATAAATCAATAAGAAAGAGCTGGGGGTGTGGTTCAGTGGTAGAGCGTGTGTGAAGACCTGTGTTCGATTCTCAGTACTGAGGGGAAAGAAATCAATAAGAAAAATAAAAGGGCAATCCATTTGAAAAATAGGTAAATGTTACTTCACAAAATAGGATATCCAAATGGCCAATGCACATATTAAAAGAGATTTTGATGTATTGCATCTCTTTTCTCATTTGTTTCTAAATATATCTTGTTTTCTTCTCTCATTTCTTCTAAGATCTATTCATCTTTTAAAGGAGTATGATTCGGGCTGGGGTCATAGCTCAGCTGTGGAGCGCTTGCCTAGCATGTGCGAGGCATTGGGTTTGATTCTTAGCACCACGTAAATAAATAAATAAATAAATGTATTGTATCCAACTACAACTAAAAAAAAAGAATATGGTGCAATATCCATGTGTTTATGTGGTTTCTGTTATTTTACTTGCTGTTGATTTCTAGTTTCATTATCTGGTAGTATTCATGCGATTATATCAACTGTTTTACTTGCTAAAAACCTACATTGTGAGCTAGAATACGATCTATTTTGGAAAAGATTCCTTGAGTTGCTGAGAAGAAAGTAAACTCAACTGTTGTAGGGTCAAATATTCTGTAGATGTCAATTCTTTGGTTCCTTTGATTTACAGTTTTATTTAGGTCAGAAATATCTTTACTGACTTTATGTTTTGATAAACTCTATTGGTGATAAAGGTGTGTTGAAATCACCCAGTATTATTGTACTGGGGTCTATTTGGAATTTAATATCAAGAAGTATTTTTTTCTTGTGAAATTAAGAATCCTGATATTTGGAACATAAGTATTTACTACCAATTAATCATCCAGGAAAATATCAATGAAATTACAACTACAACAAGACACCACCACAATCCAATGCAATAGCTAAACAAATAGGAATACCAGGTGTTGACCAGAATGGCAATAGCCACTGCTCTCCTACACTGTAGTCAGTATACAATGTGGTGCAGCAATTTCTCTCATGTGTATACCAACCATCACATCCAGCAACACGGATGGATTGTACATATAGTAACATTGACGGGAAGAAGCCGGACACAAAAAAATTATGTTACATGATTCACTTTACATATAGCACAAAAACCACACAAAACCAATCAAGGCTTTAGAAGTTAGGAAAGACACTACCTTTCTTCTACATGGTAAAATATATATCACTTAATATTTACCATATATATATATATATATATATATATATATATATACATACATATATACACACACATATATATACATATATATATCTCAAAAAAAAAAAAATATATATATATATATATATATATATACACATATATGTATCTCAAAAAAAAAAAAATATATATATATGATTGAACCCAGGGACACTTAACCACTGAGCCACATCCCCAGTCCTTTTTATATTTTATTTTGAGACAGGGTCTCACTAAAATGCTCAGTACCTTGCTAAGTACTGAGATTGGCTTTGAACTCATGACCCTCCTGGAATTACAGACATGTGCCTCCACAACCATTTGTACTTTAACCATTTTTAAATGTACAGGTCAATGGCATTGGGTACCATCAAACGCTGTGCAACCAATGGTACTATCCACCTTAAAACTTTTTCATCATTCCTAGCTGAAACTCTAATTTTCCCTCCCAACCATGTCTGGTAACCTGGATTTTACTTTCTGTCCCTATGATGTGACTCGTCTAGGTAGCTCCTATCATCATACAGTATTTGCCCTTTTGTTTTTCTAGCCAATTTTACCAAACCAATTATTTTTTACCAATTTTACCATATATATTTGAAGGTTCACCTATTTTGTAGCATGGTCAGAATTTCATTCCTTTTTAAGGATGGATAATATTCCATTTTATATATTATGGAGGAAGACAAAAACTCCCCCCCTCTCCTCTTCAGTTCCCTGGGTGAGCCTGGGTATTGAATTGAGACAGACAGATAAACCCAAGCAAAGCAGACAAACCTACTTAATATAAGTTTCGCACGACATCGGAGTATTGTTATTTGGATTGTGATGGAGAGAAAGCAGCTCAGCAACAGCTCAAGATGGGTCCGGAGGTGCTGCTAACATTCCACACATTTACAATTTGTGATTTTACGGTTTACATATTTTGGGGTGTTTGCATGACTGGAGAATTCAGACCAAGAGGACAGACAATTTAGCAGATTTGGTCTGGTTTAACAGTCAGTTCAGACTTTATGAACTTGGCCATTAAGTAGGACCAAAAATAAATAAATAAATAAAAATTACTTAAACCATTGTTAAGGGCTTATTTTTTAAAAAAAAAATAAATAAATAAATGTTAGATGTGCTATTTTGAAAGCTTTTCTTAAGTGGTAATGTTATTGCAAAATGACAATAATTGACTATTCAAAAGGTATTTATATCTAAGTATCATCCTCGTAGGTTGTCAGTTTCCTAAAGTCGTGGATTTCTTCACTATCTTGGTGCTTATCAGACAATTAATTATGTGCTGACAGGGAAACTATTTCTGAAAGGCAATTTGGTAAAATGTATCAGAAAAAAAAACCTTTAAAATATACTTATTTCTTGACTCATCTATTCCAATTGAAGGAATAATCACTTCAAGTGTAAAAAATGTATGAGCAGAGAGACTCCCTGAAATGATCTGTAACAGCAAACAATTAAAAACAATTATCCAGCAATATTTCTTCATATGCTATAAGAGAGCATGCATTCATGGTTTTTATAATTTAAATCTAAACAAAACAAGGAAGAATAAATAATCACATTATAAATCCAGTTTAGAAAAATATAATTTATGGTATGATCTCATTTCTAATATGAAGGGGGACAGACATGAACAGCTTAGTGGGGTTATATCTGGGTGGTAAAATTATAGCTAATTTTTCCCTTTAATTTGCCTATTAGGAATTCTAACTTTTATACTGTGAAATGTATTGTTTTGTATTAAAAGCACTCAAAAAGTGACTTTCCCTGTGGAAATAAAAAGTGTCATCTTGATTCGGATTTATAGCAACTTAATTATTAGTTGATGAGCTGGCATTCTGCAGTTCTTAATAAGTAGATATGCATAATATGCTCAAGTACACACACATATACATATGATGAAATGATGGTCTTCATAGCAAGCCAGCATTTTTCAGTTCTAGATTAAAATTTCAATGCCACCTTGCAAATAAGTATCTAAAAGTAAGTATCTACAAGTTCACACTGGAGCATCTGCAGTACATTCACACACACCAAGAAAAAAAAAAGAGGCGTTTTGGTCTACTGAATGGACACCAATGGGAAAGCAGAATTTTAATTGTATCATTCACTTTATACTGTTTTCATTTATTAGTTGGACGGTGGTTTCTTATGACTTCATTGGTATGACTGAGCAAAAGCCTTGGCTTACCATTTAAACTGGTTTAATGGTCAGTTCAACTTGTTGCTATGCTGTGTCAATGGACTGCAGAAATTCCCCATGAAGTTGACCCCACAGTCAGACCGACCCTGCCACATCCAATTTGGATGTATCACCCAGACACGACCTTTGGCAAAGACTCACTCACTCAGTTTTTCCACAGTCTCATTTCTTGAACCTTATTAATTTCTATTTGATATGTTTTCTGACACAAAAGACAATAAAAATATATTGTCATTTATGAAAAAATGACATTTCTTTTTAGTTTCAATTACAAGATGTAGAAAACACAGGGAGATCAAAAGGGACCTTTCACGCAGCCAGTGTTTCTTCTCTCACTGTAGGGAGTGGCTACCGCAGGTGAATCATTAGGATGGAGAGTTTCTACTCTAGTTTCTGCCAGAAGCTGTGTTAACAAAAAAAAAAAAAAAAAAAAAAAAAATCCACGTAGACTACACCAGAAAGCCAATGCTATAGCTTGTCCCTGGAACATATAACTAGTGGGTTTAATGCTGGAGAGAATGTTGGCATGAAAGTCTGAGAATCAAGCAGAGTTATGAGAAACCCAGAGCTGTGATTCTGTTGATCTGAAGGCATGGAATTGGGGTCTCTGGAGTAGACACTCTGGGGAGGTGGAAAACAACTCATTTGAGGCATATGACACTGTAGCAGACACCCAGATGTCACCTGGTTACCTTTATAACAAGGACTTCTGAACATAATAAATGGTAACTTATCTCTGGAGTAACTCCCAGTTCAATTGTTTTTCTGGGATTTATCGTTTCTCAGAATACAGGTTCTTTAAACGGTATATTCTGTCAAAAATGTGACTTATCACCAGGAACGGTGGTGCACACACCTGTAATCCCAGAGGCTCGGAAGGCTGAGGCAGGAGGATTGTGAGTTCAAAGCCAGTCTCAGCAACTTAGTGAGACCCTGTCTCTAAATAAAATACCAAAAGGGCTGGGGATGTGGCTCAGTGGTTAAGTGCCCCTGGGTTCAATCCCTGGTACCATTATTTAATTAATTAACATTAATTAATTAATAATTATTGAGTATAATTCATTATTAATTGATTATTTAGTATCATTATTATTATCAACTAATAACTCTGCACCATTCCTCACTGGATTTCTCTCTCTTACTACCGTCCAAGTGAAAAAGCCTATCTACAACCGGACAGAAAGGTAGGCCACCCATAGGCAGAGACAGGACAAGGACCTTGGAGGAGAAGGGAAGGAGAGAATGAGACAATGCCATCCTAGTCTGGAGAGCATCTGGTCCCTGCCCCTGACAGCTTCAACCACAGTGGCTCTACCTTAATCACCCCTAGCAATGGCCAACCCCAAAATCTTCTCTAAAACACTTCCTCTTGTGCCAACAAACTCTCGCCCCACTCTTGTACTGAAAAGCTTAGAGATCAATTTTCTCCCAATTTGTCGAAGAACATGAAACAGAGTTGACTGACCTCTTTCTGAATCCTGTATTTACATGTCATCATACCAATCAAACAAAGGGACAGAGGAAACCCATAAAAACAGTAACACAGCCACATTAATGTTTATGGCAGCTCAATTCACAATAGCTAAGCTATGAAACCAACTTAGGTACCCTTCAACAGATGAATACATAAAGAAAATGTGTTATATATACACAATGGAATATTACTCAGCCTTAAAGAATGAAATCATGGCATTTGCTGATAAATGGAAGGCCAAATGTTCTCTCTGATATGTGGATGCTAATTCACAATGGGGTGTGGTGTGGGGGAAGAATAGTTGTATTTTTAACTACACAGAGAGTAGTGAAGGAAGGGGAAAAGGTATGGGGGTAGGAACGATCATAGAATGAATCACACATTATAACTCTATGTGCATATATGATTATATGACCTGTGTAACTCTACTCCATGTACAACCAGATGAATGAGAAGTTATACTCCGTCTATGTATGATGTGTCAAAATGCATTCTCCTGTCACGTATAACTAATTAGAACAAACAAATAAGCAGATAGATAGATAATAAAGGTATACTTTGCTTAAAAACAAAACAAAACCTTAGATAACAGATATTCATGGGCAATCTCTCTTGGGACCCCTCCCTTTTCAAGTGATCTACTTTCTTCTATCACTCTAATAAATCCTTATTTCACTCTCACCCTAGTGTCTGTGGATCTCATTCTTCAAATTCACAAGACAAAGAACTCACCCAACCACATTCCGTGTTACACAACTACCTATTTTGAAAACCATTCTGGTCAATCCAGTCAATATTTTTTTTTTAATCAACCACACTTTTCAAGATTTGGTGTGTTACATTTTAAAATAGGATTTACTTTAAAACAATCAACAGATTTTTATTGAGAAAAGCAAGAAAAAAAAAATCTAAAAAAGCAAACTGAAGATTTGACCTTGTGAACTACAGCCTATTCTGCTCTCGGTCCTTTATTCCTGGTTCTAAGAGAAACAGAATCGTGCCACTTGGATCAGTGAGGAGGAAAGGATGTTCCAAGGAGGCTCATGGTCAAGGGGACTCGGGAAACACTAGGTCATTCCTGTCCCCATGGAAACTCACATCTTCTACCTTCCATATGAAGGATTCTGTGACCCAGCAATAAATGTTTGAGACTTTCCTTACCCCAGTGCTCCTATCTACTAAAAATCTGTATTTGATAAACCCCAGCCAAGCTTAAAGGGAGATAATGTGAAGACTACTTTCCAATAGAAATAAAATGGGAGCTAGATAAGTCATTTTTAAATTTTCTTAAGGCCACATAAGTACAAAATCAAAAGAGCTGGAATTGATTTTACTAGCGTTTCATGTAACTCAATATATACAAAACAATACTTCAACATAAAATCCATGCAAAATTATTAAAGAGATATCTTACATTGTGTTCTAATAATAATTCTTTGACAACTGGTGTGCTCTACACTAAAGGAACATCTCAATTCAGACTAGACACATTTCAAGTGCTCAAGAACTACTGTGATCTGGGGCTACCTTCATGAGCAGAGTACACAAATAAATGACATGAATCTGAACGTTTAAAAGTCATCATATTTAACCAAAATGTGCACACAATAATTACGTATTAACATTGATTATACAAACAATCTAATCTTCGATGAAATTGTAAATTGTTTTCACATGAAAACAGAATCAGCAAGTTCTGTTCGTTAATTGCTAGATCCACGGCACCTAGTGCCAGGCCTATAGTAGATGCTCAATAGAATTTTGTGAAGCGAAAGCCATTCTCATTTAGGGGAGAGTCCTAATGAGGTGTTTCATATCAAATGGTCAACAAATGCTTTCAACTCTCAGTATTGAAATTAACAAACCATGTCCTCTTCAGAGCATTGACTGTCCTATTTGCCAAGAGTCACATCCTTAAAGAATTGAATAAACCGTCAAAGAAGGAGATTACAAGAGGGGTCAGCCAATTTGTTTCTAGATGCTTCCAAAGGAATGGAAATCAAATGCTAATATCTCCAAAGCCCTTCCTCCTTTTCCTCCTCCTCTTCCTCCAACCTGTTACCAAGGCTACCGGCCTCCAGGGAATTGTTCCTCCCTGAAAGGAGTTGTGGCAGTTGTTAATAAATACCTCCTGGGTGGCTCTTTTCTTCCCACCTGGGGTGCAAGGCTTCTTCCCCACTTTTTGGCCTCTGATCACTTAGGCAAGATACAGAGAGAAGAGGGGCAGGACACCCCACCTCCTCGTACACCCAGCTCTGCGCCCCCTTCCCTTTGCAGAAGTCTCTGTTTTACCCTTTAAATACAACTTTTTTCTACACCTACCTCCACATTTCTCAGGTGTTCAATCTTCACATCTGGGGAAACGGAACTTGACCTTCTGATTGATTTTCATCACCGGTATCAAAATGCCTTGATGAAATAAAAACCATACCCCACATTTATATTTGATAAAGTACTTACACTAGAAAAACGCAACATTCATTCACCGAATAGGCATTTATTCAATGCTTGCTGTTGACAGCACTGTTTAAGATAGTAGGAATACAGAGAAGGCCAGGACACTTTTGATTCTCAACTCCATGGAGTTTGCATTCTAGTGGGAAAGAGAGGCCAGATTACACACAAATAAAGGCATTGCAATGTAATTTTAGATACTGGTTCATGTTATGAATAAAATAAGGTAGACTTTTATGGGCACTACCTAGGTAACTGCTGTAGACCAGGTGCTAAGGAAGGGGTTGCTTTTCTGAAGAGGTGACTGTCCATATGGAACCATAAATGATGACATTTTACACTGTCTATGGTATTCCCTGAGTCTCCACTGGTCTAGTGAATAATCAATAATAATAATAATAATAATAAGGCCTGACTTGAGAAACCTAAGCTAAGAGTGAGACATTACCATTTTTATTTTCCTAGTTATTCACAAAGAGTCTTTTTTTAATTATTTCAGATCAAGGTCAAGCTTATTAGCCTGCTGTTTCTTTCATCCTTTTCTTTTTTGAAAGCTGAGATGTTTGTTCCTCCCCAGGGTTCTAGAAACACACACACCCCCACCCCCACTCCATGACTTTCTTTCACGGGACCATAATGGAGGAGCCCAGGATCTGGTCTCTTGCCAGGGCCCAACAGCTCTTCTCAAAATTTCTCTCAAACTTTAATTCTTCTTCACTGATTTTTAGTTTATCCATCTTGCTTAAATCTCATTCCCCTTTGGAAACAGAAAAGCAAAAATCAAAGTTGGGCAGCAGGGCCCTTTTCCTCTTTATTTGTGTAGCATGACATTGTCTGCCCCAAGCTGGGCCAGCCCTTCTTTGTGCCTCAAACGTAGCTCGCAAAGCCCTTTTGGCTGTTCTGAACAAACATGTTTCTTCTGAGAAATAAGCTCTCATTTGTCATTTTCTAGGACTTTTTATTTTCTATCTTTTGAGGTCAATTTCATCATCTGTTTAACGGTTAGTTTGAATCTTTCATTGTCTGATCACTAGTATGATCCCATACACGTACGCACAGACACACCAAACCCATTTTGGAAAAAAAAATAAAATTTATCAAAGAGGGAAGCCAATATATGTGTAGCTTTGTTCACTCCAGTGGCCTTGTCTGACTCTTCCCTAATTACAACAAAATGCCTAGTGGGCACGACGTGCCTCCAAAAATTTCTTTTTTTCTATTTTTTGAGCATGACTTTTGTTGGTCGAAACAAAGCACTGTGATCTTTCTGTTTCTCTCTGGAGCTTTCTTTCCTTCTGGTGTGATATTTTATTAAGATAAAAGGTGAACAGATTTTCCTTCATTCTTCCTTATAGAAGTTCATAAGTCAACCCAAAAGGATAATATATCTGGCCTCAGGGACATGGTCAGGCCTCAAGCATTTGAGTCCTTTCTTCCTGGCTCTCTGTCTCTGGGTCTTTGCAGAAGACCATCTGAGTACAGGAAAGAGATTCAATTTTTTAAAAATAAATAAAAAATAAAAAAACTTTCATGAAAATAGGTCTTTAAAATCAAGCTAAAATTAACTGAAGGGACCAACAACAGGCAAAAAAAAAAAAAAAAAAAAAAAAAGCTGGCTTTTCGTCATGATCTTTCAGCTGGAAGAAAGAATTTTAGCAAAAAGAACAATAAGCCACCCATTCCACCTCCGAGAATTTGTCCCCAGGTTCGCAGTAAATGTACCCACCAAAGACTTACCTTCCTGTTCTGCCAATCATCCAGGTTCATGCCCTCCATTCGCTCTCTCTCTCTCTCTTTTTAATGCAAGTAATTTTCGAAGCTCCAGAATTTTCTTTTTTTCATAGAAAAGAAAAGTCAGTCTCGGGGCACTTTGATCCTCCATACCAAAATCTGGCAGGTGAAACCGCATAAAATGTACTTATACGTGAACAAAAATGTAATGCAAACCTCAAAGCGGGATAACTACGACTATTTATTAACATCCTTTCTCTGGATGTTTCTTATCCAACAAATGAGCCTGTTGGTTTGATTTCACTGGGAAATAAGTTGTTCTTTTTAAGTTTTCCTCTCATCATGATGGACCCCCCCTCATCTTTTCTCGTTGCTTGCTTCCTTCTTTCATGGTGGTTACCCTTCTCAAGGACACCCTAGTCAGCCACCCCACAAAAACAAAGGGTGACCCACTTCATCAAACTCGAGGGCTCTTTCATCCTTCATTTCCTAATAAGCTGTGTTGACTTTTTTTTTCTTTTCTTTCTTTTTTTTTTTTAATTCTTTTTGTAGTTGTAGATGGACAGCATGCCTTTATTTTGTTTATGTAGTGCTAAGGATCAAACCCAGTCCCTCACACATGCCAGGCAAGTGCCCTGCCACTGATCTACAACCCCAGCCCATTGACTTTTTCTTAATACAGATTTTTGTTTTCAATATTTTTTTTTAATTTGGTAATGGACTTTTATTTTATTTATTTATATGTGGTGCTGAGAATCGAACCCAGGGCCTCACACCTGCTAGGTAAGCACTCTACCACTGAGCCACCACCCCAGCCCTTAATCGGGATTTTGATTCCTCTAAAGCACCTCTGTGAATTTGGGGGAAGAGGACATAAATGTCAAAGTTAAGGTCTCCCAGGAAAAATTTGTAAAATCCCCAAATAAAAAGTGATCAAGGAAGGGCTGGGGTTATGGCTCAGGTTAGAGCACTTGCCTAGCATGTGTGAGGCACTGGGTTCGATTCTCAGCACCTCATACAAATAAATAAAATCAAGGTCCATCAACAACTAAAAAAATATACTTTAAAAAAGTGATCAAAAGTTTAAAGGGAAAATAAATGGTTAGGGTAGGAAAAATATTGCAAATGATCTTTGAGTTGTTCAAACAGTTGAGTTTACTCAATTGTCTGATTGTGAAATAAAATGGCACACTTTGTTAAACAGTTGCACCATGAGCTGTTAACTTATATCACAATATATTTAAGTAGTCTTAACAGATACAGGATTTTATTTCCAGTTTAAGGAACAAAAGGATAGTCAGTGTAGGTAATGACCAATTGGGCAGGAAGATGGGGGGGATGAGTCAAAGGAGATAAAAACATTAACTTGAGGACACTACCCCTCCTCCAACCTGTTGCCAAGGTTATCAGCCTCCAGGGAATTGTTCCTCCCAGCAAGGAGTTAATGAGTACCCCCTGGATGACTCTCTCCCTGTCTGTACCCCTGGCCAGCTTCCTTCCAACCCTTAGATCACTTTACCTGTTGGGTCACTTAGGCAGGTTGAGAGGGAAGGGGCATGAGAACAAAGGAAATCTAAAATCTATAAAAGGTGCAGGACACCCCTCACCCCCACGGGCACCAACGTGGACCCCCTGTTCTGTTGAAGAGCATCTCTCCCTTCCCTTCCCTTCCCTTCCTCCCTCTCTCTCCCTCTCCCTCTCCCTCTCCCATCCTTTAAATAAAAGTTTTTGCTCTTGCCTCTTTCTCAGGTGTCCAGTCTTCAACACCCAGCAAACAGGAGTCGAACCTGCTTCTCAACACCAGTATCAAGTCTATGTTTCTCATAAGACCTACCGTCTTTGTAGAGTGGGTCATTTTTAATCCTCTTGTGACCTACCACTGGGCAAAGTATCATAAAAGAATAGCAAAGATTTCATGGTGTTGATATTGTAGCTCTTCTATTTAACATAGATGCCCTCTCTCTAGAGGTAATCTGGCTACCAGGTATTTCCCTATCTTTTAACCTTTAACCTTAAATAATTCAAGCCCCCATTGCAGGCACCAGAATCCCAGTGCCCTTTCTGCATGGGAGAAGAGAAGTCTCTCGAGAAGCATCCAGGGAATGGATGTATGTAACAGAAAAGAATTTCAACCAGGGCCAGACAGAGGCATAGATAGAGATTTAGTGAGGAAGTAGATACACAGTCAAGGGAGTGAGGAGCTATACCTTGGACTGGGAGTCCAGTATTTCTCAAAGGGCTGTAGTTAGGGGCCAGGTTGGAGGTGGAGTCAAAGTGAAGTTGCACAATTTCACACCATCTTTCCCTGATCTTTCAAATTTCTCTTATTTTACAAGGGCATGGGCCAAGAGCCTGTCACTCAAGATTTACAGCTGTGCTTTCTGTATCTGAATGGTTCCTGGGAGTTTCTCTTTTAAGACTTAGTGTATCTCTCTCTCTCTCCCTCTTTCTCTCTCTCGATTTATCCTAAATCCCTATCTCATCCCCACACTGATTTTCAGGACCCTGAACTTTTTGGACTGAATTGTGTTTCTCATCTTGAGCCTGCTTTCTTTACTCCATATTATACTATGATGAATTACAGGACATCTCCCCTCTTCCCAAGCCACCAATCTCCCCACAGGCTCCCTTTCCAGAATCCCGCACTGTTCTCCCTGGTTGTTCCTGCTGACTCTGCCCTACCTTCCAGGAAACTCATGATTCTTACATTTTTTCATACAGAACAGTTCACCCTTTCCTCCTCTGCCTTCCTCTCAATGTAGACTTGCCATGTTCAGTTCAGTGGCCATCTACTGAGCACCTGAAACGTAACTAATCCAAACTGAGATATGTCGTAAGTGTAAAATACACACCAGAATTTGAAACAGGTTTTCTTTTTAAAAAAATTGATAAGTAATAATACATAATATGAATAATTTTATATTGATTATATTCTGAAACTACAATCCATGGAATGTTGAATGACAGCATATTGGGTTTAAAAGATAATAATAGATTGGATTAAATAAGAAATATTATTAAGATTCATCTCACTTTCCTTTTAAACTAATTTTTAATGTGACTAAGCAGAAAATTCAATGTTGCAAGCAGCATTTATCAATAATTACTCCAAGGCAGATTGTCTTTAAATGCAAGCATATATTCAATCACACCAATCATCACACATAACAATGAATGCAAAAAGTGTTGGGTGTGCTGGAGCATCCCACCTAGCATTTAATGCACATTAATTAACACCACGAGCAAATCACACAATCCTAGGGCAACCACAAGCCCCAAAATACCTTGGATGCCATGCAACTTCTCTTAGACAAAGGGCAGTTCTCTCCAGCCAGCGGTTTGACATTAGGAATGGTGGAGTCGACCTGGGCATGGACAGCAAGGTGGCCAGGCTCCCTGATGTCTTTGGAGCAGCATCATTGATGTGGCAGGACAAGAGATTTAAAAATAGTTCCAAGTTGGCGGTGTATGTTGGTGATTAGTTTCACCCAGTGAAAGTCAACGTCCATTGGTTATATCCTGTGAGATGATGTAATTGCAAAAGGGCATGTTCTTGGCGCATGTTCACGGAGCTATGCTCCCTATGGATTGTAACCAGTCATTGTTAAGTGTGCCTGTGGCTAGTGCCCCTTAGAGCTCCTTATCAGTTGCAACCAGACATGACTAAGCATGCCTATGGCTGTTGTTCCTTATGGCCAGCAACTTAGTGAGTCCCAGCATGTCCCAGCCTGTCTATGGCAGCTGTTCCTTACATTCAAATATGTGACACATCTGGTTTCTACTGGACAGGGCTGATCTAAACCCTGGGGCCTTAGTCTCCTATGGCAACACGGGCCAATCAAGGTTGTTTATTAAACACAAAGGTATTTTTAACCCCACAGATGATACGGTCAGTGTTTGCTCTGAATATCAATTATTTCCTTCCTCCTGCATAACATTTCAACCGTCCTTTGTGAAAATGTGTGTGTGTTCGCACTAAACTGGGTTTATCCAGGACAGCAATCCGTTCAGGGTGTTTGTTCCCATCAACTAGGGCCTTGGGATTAGCTAAGGATGAGATAGTCATCTTCAGGAAAGAGAACCACACACTTTACTCTGCAATTCAACACAATTAAGCATAATCTCACTCTTTCACCTCTCCTCCTGAATACTCTAATTTTCACACAGTGTGGTTCAGTGGATTATGATATTAAATTCTAATTCTCATTTTCAGACATTGTTGAAAATACTCAACGAACCCTGATGAAGAAAACTGTGTCTACTTTAGCTCAATGTGGTTTCTTTGGGGGAGGCAAACATTTGTGTGGTGAAAAGCCCGGGCTGAGCAGTTAGACACACCTTCATCTAAACCCAGCCACCTGAGCAGCAGAGTGGCCTTGGATGAGTGTTCTTAATCTCTCTGTGTTGGTTTTATTATCTATAAATGAAGATAATAGTGGTACTTACCAATGAGGCATGCATGCATAGTCTCCAAGATCTGGTCCCTTTCCTTCTGGGCTTTCCAAAGGATTGCATTTCCCTACCCTCTCATAGTTAGTTCTGCCCATGTGACTTGTTCTAGTCAATAAGATGTCAGCAGCTTTGACACCTGTCCCTTCCAGGTGGATACATTTAGTCACAGGTATTTGATATTCCACATCTTTCTTCCTAGGTTTAATGGATCATGGCAGGGTGTGTTGATACAGAAATGTAATACAATAGAAGCAGCTAGAATTTCTGAGCTGAAATACAGAGTGGAGTTGCCCTCCAGAGTTATCGGGGACCTCCATCATAACAGTCTTTATGTCAGCAAGACATAAGCACCTAATACACTCAACCACTGGGATTTGGGAGTTATTTATTACTGTTGCACAACTTAGGTGAACCTAGTTGATATGATAGTTGCATGGTAATGATTAAACAAGATTACACATTCAAAGGGTCTACATTATCATCAGCATCTGGTACCTAATAACAGGGTACAAAATAATAGTTATTATTAAGTACTTTGCACATAATTAGGGTTCAATAGATGATCTCTTTTATTATTGTTGTTATTGGTTTTGCTTGTGTCTTGCTGCTCCTCCTCCCATGTCACAGGCTGTGACTGACCCACTGCAATTTCCATTGTTATGGAATTTATTATGATGGCAGAAATGTCCTGATTTCTTAGCACAGAATGTCTGTCAATTGGTATTTAAGGAAGTCTGACTTTGTTGTGATGTAACTTGCCAGATGCCAGTTGGCATCATGGCCCTCTTGTCAAGGCACGTCCTCTCTCTCTATCCTGGCTATAGGTCTCATTGCAATCTATCTGCCACCAGGTTTGAAAATTTGATCTTGCCTGGGAACAATGGCATATTTCTTCATTTGCGTTTGACAAAACGAGTAACTGCCAAGTAGAATCCACATTGTAAAGGGTCCTCCATTAGGCACAGAACAAAATGCCCTGACATTTCTCTCAGGAGCCTGGAGGCTGAAATTGAACTATTTATCGCTGTTATATGGGGTTTGGATGCTCAAAATAAGCACAGAGATGGAGTAATGTCCAAAGAAGGAAAGGAATGAAGTAAAAGTGTGGGGAGGAGAGTGTATTTTAAATATTCATGCATCAGTCCTTTGATAGATATATACATTATCTGATGTATTTTTGAATATATATTTGACGAGTATTATATATTTATATATAGTTGTATATGTTACATATACAATGTATGTATATACCATGCATTATATATTTAATAGGAGATATATATATATATTTTTTTTTTCTATTTTTGAACTAAGGACTTGGAAGAATAGCTAGTTCCCTAGAATTATTAGTTCTCTAAGTATCATACTATCAAACAAAGAAATAGGTATTTTTCAGTGATTATCAAAAGTTACATGTTCCATGCAAAGATATGGAGAAATTGTACATTGCTGATGGGAACATAAAATTGTACAGCAACTGTGGAAAATAGTATGATAGTTCTTTAAATATTAAGCACCACATTACTGGACGATCCAGCAATTCTACTTCTAGGTATATACCCCCAAAGAATTGAAAGCAGGAACTCAGTTACCTGTATATCAATGTTCATGACAACATCATTTACAATCACCAAAAGACTGAAACAACCCAAATGCCCATCAACAGATGAATGAACAAAGTGTCATGAATACATGCAACAGAATGTCATTCATCATTAAAAAGGAAGAGAATTGTAAGACATAGTACACAGATACTACCATAAGTGAAATAAGACTATCACAAAAATAAAAAACTCAAATGATTCTGCCTGAATGAATTACTTACATACAATAGCCAAATTTAGAGAGAGAGAGTTTTAAAATAGAGTAGTGGTTACTAGGACATGAGGAGAGAGAGAGAAATTGGGAGGTATTTTTTAAAGGGCGTAGATTTTCAGTT
Organism: Marmota flaviventris; assembly: GCF_047511675.1. NCBI lineage: Eukaryota > Metazoa > Chordata > Mammalia > Rodentia > Sciuridae > Marmota > Marmota flaviventris. Next base: position 171,045,135 of record NC_092498.1, on the reverse strand, counting down.
TTATAAGATGAGCAATGTCCTAGAGATGACTGTTGGTGACAGTTGTGTAACAATGTTGTTTTAGTCACCTTTTTTGCGGCTGTAACTAAAAGACCTGACCAAAACACCTGTATAGGAGGAAAGGTTTATTTAGGGGCTCACAGATTCAGAGGTCTCAGTCCGTAGACAGCAGGCTCCATTCAACAGGGCTGGAGGGGAGGCAGGACATCATGGAGGAAGAATGTGGTGGAGGGAAGCAGCTCACATGGTGATCAGGAAGCAGAGAGAGACTCCACTCTCCAGAGACAAATAGAGACCCCAAAGCCACGCCCCCAATGCCCCCTCCTCCAGCCACACACACCTGCCTCCAGCCACACCCACCTGCCTCCAGTTACCACTCAGTTAATCCTGTTAAGGGATTAATTCACTGATTAGTTTAAGGCTCCCTAACCACACATGAGCTTTTCGGGGACACCTCACATCCAAACCATAACAAATGTGAATGTACTTAACACCACTGAACTGTACCCTTAAAATGGCTCAAATGATAAATGTCATGTTAGCTATTCTAGCACAATTTTTTTAACGTTACACATGCCACAAACAAAACAGGTAGAAGCTGGCGAGCACTCTTCCCTGAAGCAGAAAGGGGACCAGCTGTGTCAAGAAAAGGAGGGAGATTCAGTGACACCAATTAAAGCAGGGCAGCCAGGCAATTCAGGGGAAAGTATTTTGACATTGAATTTAACTGCAATTTCCCAAGTACTGGAGGCCTTCTTCCTCCAGGGCCTTGACTCTTCTGTCCGGCAGCGTCGGGGAGTTCTCTCCAGCTTCACTTCAGAAAGGAGATACAGATGGTAGCCCTGCTTTCCTCCTTGTCTTCATCTCCTTGCCAATAAATGCAGTTTCCTTTCCAAGGCGCCCATGTTGCATGTGTCAGGCTTTTTCCGCACCCCTCTCCTTTTATTAATTTTTCTGTTTGAGACATATGGAGAGACATGTGTCGGTGCAGGCACAATTTCCTGTGCCACTGCCAAAGTTAAGGGCAGCTCTGAAACTTAGGCAATTGATCTTAGACCTGTGAAACGGCTTCAGAGGCTAGCAGGAAGTCTGAGAATACTAAATAAGATGGTATGTGGCCAGACTGTAGCCTGTTAAGGCCAGAAAATAACTCAGACCCTGTTGGCAAAGATACCCCATGTTAATCTGTGTCACTCAGCATTAAAAATACCTCAAGGCTGGACTGGGCATGTAGCTCAGTGGCATGTGAGAGGCTCTGGGTTCAATCTGTGCCACTTGAAAAAAAAAATCACTATGGTGTTGGTTGTACCAAGGGGGATAGAAAAAAAAATTACCTATTGATAAGAGGCATTCTGTGGAACATGGAAGCAGGTTACCAACAAAAAGTGGACTTTCTAGTGGAGAACCAATTGCAAAAAAGAGGTAGACCTCATCCGATCCATTTCTTGTGTGAAATAATTAAATATACATTCCTCCTCCTGGCTCTCACAGCTTCATGCCAATGGGGCACAGGATAGATCTCAGTCTCCAGGACATACTTGGTCAACCTTAGCATATGTGGCCAAATCTTACAACAGAAAGTAGGAAGCAATTAAAAAGGAAAGATCTGGAACCAGCGGTAGCTCAGTGATAGAGAGCTTACCTGGCATGCGCAAGTTCCTGGGTTCACTGCCCAGCAGCACAGGAAAAGAAAAATATAAACAGGAAAGATCTGCAAGATATATTTATTGTTGTTGTTTAGTTCATTTTGTTTGTTTTTGCAGTACTGGGAATTGACCAGAGCCTGTGCAAAGATACATTATAAAATAAATAAATAAAAGGCAAAGAAGAGTGATTTTTGTATTTGCAAGTACATGCAGGGGATATTTCTGAAAACATATGCAAGAAACTGTGGGTCGTAAATGTGGCAGGTCTGAGGGTTGGAATTTCTGGCCACAGGTAAGTGAATTTTAGAAAATGGAATGGGTTGCTGAATGTGCTGCCTGGGCAGTAGTTACAAATTTGTTCCTCCTTTTTCTTCACTTCCTTGATCTTTGTCGCTTCTTCCTTTTTTTCAAAATTTCAGTTTTGACCAATGTCACTGATGAGAACTGATGCATAAAAACATTTTAATTTTTGCTTCAATTTTATTAGGAGTATAGTTTAAAAGTTCAATATTCACTTGAAAGACATTGTCATTTCTTTTTCTGTGAATACGGAGTTGATAGGCTAGTCTTCATGGATCCAAAATTTTCTTTATTATTCATGTTGACTTATTTTTCCGTATAAACTCACAATGAGTTAGTGTCATTAAAATAAAACTGGTATTTGTTATGAGAATGTTATTCAGTGTACAACTTTAAAACACACTTATAATTTATAACATAAATTTCACTTAAAGAGAATGGAAATATTATTTATGATAATATTGAGTGAACCTAACATCCCAATTGTCTATTAATAAGCGAATAAAACTATTTTTGGTATGTCCATAAGATGGAATACTATTCAGCAGTTTACACAGAACAACATGAATGAATTTTAAAATATTTACACTGAGTCAAAGGACAGACAGCAAAGAATGCCAACTATATGATTCCATTTATATGTAATTCTAGAAAATACATGCTGATCTAAAGTAATAGAAATCAGGTCAGAGACGCCATGGGTTGGGAAAGTGGGATGGTGGGAAGCAATTAGAAAGGGGCACAGGAAAATTTGAGGAGTGATGGCTACGTTAGCTTGATTGTGGTGATGGCTTAATTGGTATATACATACTCTTCATCACCACAGATATTAAACTCATCAAATTATGTATTTCAGATACGTACACTGTTATGGTTTGGATCTGAGGTGTCATCCAAAAGTTCATATGTGAGAAGATGCAAGAAGGCCTAGAGGTGAAAAGGTAGATTTATGAGGGTCTTAACCCAATCCATGAATTAAGCCCCTGATAGGGATTAACCAAATGGTAACTGAAGGCAGGTGGGGTGTGGCTGGAAGAGCTCAGTCACTGGGGGCATCCCTTTGGAATATATATTTGGTGAGCTGAGCTTAGTCTCTCTCTGCTTCCTGGTGTGATGTCTTGATCCACTTTCCTCCACCATACCCTACCGCCATGATGTCCAGCCTCACCTTGAGCCCCAGGGAATGGAGCCACTGTCTGGACTGAGACCTTGGAAACTGTGAGCCCCCCAATAAACTATTCCTTTTCTAATTTGTTCTTGTCAGGTTCTTGGATCTTGGCAACAAAAAGTCTGACTAAAAGATACTCTTATGGTATATCAATTGTACCTCAAAAAAGGATAATAATAACGAACACCAACATTGATTTTTTTGATGGTGTTCAGTGGTATTATATTTGGGCTCAGTCAACCCATAAGTCTTCGGATGGGCTGTGAAGTTTTACTGATCTGGGTCAAGTTCATCACCCTCTATCTGCCATCACTGATGAGTTACCAGTGGTCCAGTTGATCTGGGGTGGACTCAGATGAGACGATTCAGATTGTTCCACATGCTCTCTCATCCTTCAGCAATATAGCTCAAGTTCATTTGCAATACAGGCACACAGTTCTAAGAGAAGAGGAGAAGAATGTAAAGACTCTTGAAGTAGAAGCTTGGAGCCACCATATCACATTGGCCAGATGTCCAAAATTTCAGATTCAAGGGATGAGAAAATAGATTATATCCCTTGAGAGGAGAAACTCTAAAGTCATATTTCAAAAGGTGTGGATACAGGAAAGAGTATCAAATCATGGTCATTTTTGCCATTCATCTACCATACCCAATAAGTAGCAGGTATTGGTAAATACCAGGTACTACAAATATTACTTTATTTGATCCTCATTCAGCTCAAATCAAGTAGGTAGAATTCTAATGTTGAAGTGAACGACTGGGTTTAAGAGAAGAAGGAAACTGTTCGAAGTCCCATAGCTGATCATTTGCAAAAGTGAGATACTCTGCCCAGTTGCAGAATATCTGCTCCTTATAGTTTTGCAACATCTCTTCTCTGCAGTGCTAGAACGCTCATTCCAAAAGTTGTTACCCACCTCCCAGGAGGTTAGACCTCCACCTCAATACCTCTTGAGAAAAGCCACCAGAAATTTCTTCACAGAGGGAACATACCAGATGAAGAAACAGGGGGAACTTTCTCTATTCTTAACTTGTATGGATTGAGCCCTACCCTGGTTGTTTAATTGCAGACGAAATCTCTGAAGCAGTCTGAATTTCAAATCCAATCAAGAAATCGTCCAAAGATTGTAAACCAAACCCCCGGAGGAATTTCAGAGGCATGAATAAGACAGTCCTATTTGAAAAACTCACTGATAACTATTCGGTCTACTGAAGGTTGATTGTTACCAAATCTACCTGTTTGTCGCGGATTGGATAGGCAATTTCCAGAGTGCTAATGGATTGTGTTCCTAAAGCTCACATGGAAGTCAATGATTTAGGAATCAGATTGCATTTTTTCATAGAAATAATACAACAAATGCTTCCAGGATGGCCTATTAAAACCCACTTAACCAATAATGGCTGAAATATAGTACAAAGAAGAAACCCGGACTTCCCTGCAGTCTTTTAAAATAAAATGCTTCAGAATTAAGTGCCTGACAAGTTCCTGTATGCCCTCCAAAAACTGAAACAAGCCATATGAAGATTTATTTTCCAACAGCTATTCTACTTTAGAAGGCAGAATAAATAAGCTAACATTTAGTTCAAAAAAAAAAAAAACAACAATTGATTTCATCTCACTACACATACAAAGGAGAGTCATAAAACCCAGGCATCACACACACACACATACACACACACACACACACAAACATACACACTCACATACATATATATATATACATACAGTATAGAAAATCTATACACAGTATAGAAAATCTGAACTGTGCTTTACCATTTGCAGTTTTTTAGATTTTTTTATACTGTGCATGTGGTCTGCCATAATGAGATTCCCTAAACTAAGAGACTTAAACACCAAAAGATTCTTGTCTCACAATTCTGGAGGCTAGGAAGTCTGAGCTCAAGGAGTCTGACCAATTTGTTTCCTAGTGAGTCCTCTCCTACTGGCTTACAGACAGTCACCTTCTCGTGTCCTCACATAATAACAGGGTGGGGTAGAGGCAGAGAAAGGAAAAGAAAGGTGAAAAGAGAAAAAGAAATGGAAAAGAAAAAAATTGAAAGGGGGGAAAGAGGAAGAAGAGAATGAATGAGAAAAAGGAGAAGGGAGAGAAAAAGAAAGAAAGAAAATGGGTGGTAGACAAAAGAGAGAACTTGTTCTCTTCTTGTAAGATCAAAAATCCTACTGGGATCTCCAGTGGCCCGGGAGGCTGAGGCAGGAGGATTGTATGTTCAAAGCCAGCCTCAGCAAAAGAGATGCCCTAAGCAACTCAGTGAGACCCTGTCTCTAAATAAAATACAAAATAGGGCTGGGGATGGGGCTCAGTAGTCAAGTGACTATTAGTTCAATACACAGTAGCAAAAAAAAAAAAATCCTACTCTATTAAGACCCCACTCTTATGACCTCATTTAACATTAATTACCTCCCAAAAGTCTTATCTCCAAACCCAGTCACATTGAAGGCTAAAATTTCAGCAAATGAATGGGGGTGGCATAATTCAGCCCACAGCACTAACTGAAAAAATGAGACTGAGCTCTCAATCTTAAAATCCTCTGCTCAAGATCTTCCAGTGGCATCCCATCCCCCTCATAATGGAAGCCAAAGGTGCTAAATGGGTCTTGAGACAAACCAAATGTGATCTGCCAGGCCCCTTCTCTCCGTGGCTTTGCTACCTGTCGCCTTCCCTCTCCTCTTTCCCTCTGATCTACTTGACTCTGACCTTACAGTTCTCCAGAGTGAACCCCAACCCCTGCCTCAGTCCAGCCTTCCGTGGCCACTCCATCCAATACAGCAACCAGCACAGTCTCCTGCTGCCCTCCAGACGCCCTCCTTGCTCTCTGTCTTCCCTCCTTAATCTTTGTCATTTCACTTTTCCCCTATAAATAACTAGGTAACTCAGGGTGGGAGACAGCAGTTAAATTTCACTCTGCTACATATGGATTTCCAGTTTTCCCAGCACCATTTGTTGAAAAGACTATCTTTTCTCCAATCTATGCTTTTTGATGCCTTAGTCTACTATGGGGTCATTGTATTTTCGTGGGTTTGTTTCTGTGTGTCTATTCTGTTGCATTGGTCTTCTTGCCTCTGTTGATGCCAATGCAATGCCGTTTTTGTCCCTAGAGCTCTATGGTATGATGTTAGGTCTGGTATTGTGATGACTCCTGCTTCAGTTTTCTTGCTAAGGACTGCTTTGGTTATTCTGGGCCTCTTATTTTTCCAAATGAATTCATAACTGCTTTTTCTATTTCCATAACCCTGCACATGCTAGAAGAACATATATGCCCAACACTCCAACATATCAGCTCAGGAACTGACTTCCTTAACACGACTCCTCAAGCACAAGAAGTAACAATCAATAATAAATAAGTGGGATGGCAACAAATTAAAAATCTTCCTCGCAACAAAGGAAACAATCAAGAGTGTGAAGAGAGAGTCTCCAGAAAGGGAGAAAATCTTTGCCACCTGCACCTCAGATAGAGAATTAATTTCTAATATATATATATATATATATATATATATATATATATATATATATATATATATTATATATATATCAAAAACCTTAACATCAAACAAACAACAACAAAAAAATAATAACCTAATCAATAAATGGGCAAAGAAACTGAACAGACACTTCACAGAAAAATAAATACAAATAGTCAACAATACATGAAAAAATGTTCAACTTTTCTAGCAATTAAGAAATGCAAATTAAAACTACACTGAGATGCTATCTCACTCCAGTCAGAATGGCAATAATCAAGAAGACAAATAAGGATAAATGTTGACGAGGATGTGGGGGAAAAGGTTCACTCATACATTGCTGGTGGGACTGCAAATTGGTGCAACCACTCTAGAAACCAGTATGAGATTCCTCAGAAAACTTGGAATGGAACCACCATTTGACCCAGTTATCTCACTCCTTATTATATATCCAAAGGATTTAAAACCAGCATATTACAGTGACACAGCCACATCAATGTCTATAGCAGCTCAATTCACAAGAGTCGAGCTATGGAACCAACCTAGGTGCCCTTCAATAGATGAATGGATAAAGAAATGTCATACACATACACATTGGAGTATTACTCATCCATAAAGAAGAATGACTTTTTTACTTTTGCCAGCAAATGAATGGATTTGGAGACTATCACGGTAAGAGAAATAAGCCACTCCCCAAAAGCCAAAGGTAAAATGCTTTCTGTGATATGTGGGAGCTAACCCACAATAAGTGGGAAGGGGTCAGGGGAAGAATAGAAGTTCAGTGGGTTACACAATGGGGAATGGAGGGAAAGAAGTGGGGGATAAGAAAAGGAAGGATGGTGGAATGAATCTGACATGATTTTCCCATGTACATATATGAAAATAGCACAGTGAATCCCAGTAAGAAAGGGATCCTAACTAAAATAAGATATAGCCCATGTTTCTATAATTATATCAAAATGGATTCTGGTATCATGGATAAAAAGAACCAATAGTAAATAAATAAATAAATCACTATATAATTTATTATTAGTTCTTTGTCATCTCACCACCACCGCCCCCCAAACATGTCAATCCCAGGACAGCAGGATTCTTGTATCTTATGGTCCTTTCTATGGGACTTCACACCTCAGGTTTCAGAATCGCAGGAACAACTTTTCTAAATTATTTCATGATCTACTTACTCACCCACACACACATTTCTTTAACGTGTACAATTTTGATTTGACTGTTTCCTTTACATCATAAATGGAACAGAGCCTCTTTTCTCTTTGGTAAAAGATATATCTGGGAAATAACTAAGGAGCCATCAAAATTTCAGGTAGAAAATCCATTGTAGCAATGTTTGGAGCCATCAGTACTTCCACTGATTCAGAGTTTTCAAATCATTCTTGAAAAATTCGTGTTTTCTGTATTCCTACAGAGTGGAATAAATCTATTTGAGGCTGTTCTCCAGCCGATACTCATTTGGATTGTACAGCTCTATACTGTTTTAGCCCCCTGCAGAGTTATATCTGCTGCCAATAAAGTATCCTTTCATGAACAGCCTGCATTGTATTACTTAAAACCTAAAATTATATCCATTTTGATAAAGATCTAGTTCAATGATTTTTGTCATTTGATGTCATTGAATTAAAACTTTCCTACTTCCTTAAACCTGCTCTCTATCAATTAATCTAGATTAGAAAAAAAAATAACTGTCATTGTCATGAATAAATCCATTTCAGTGCTTCCAAGTATTTTTTAGAATAGCAACTCTGTCATTTATTGGTGTTATTTCTGTAAAGCGGCTCTGCTTATATGTTGCTATCTTAAAACCCGTTCGTTCTGATTTTCAATTCATCAGATCTGGTCGGCAGACTCTGTGGCTTCCAATCAGGCTGCTAATAATGCCAAATTGAAAAATGGTTTTGCAAGGCTTATAAAATCATAGGTGGGATATGAATTCAAATTTCTTTTTCACTTAGCTTAGGAGCTGAAGAAAATACATTATGCTCTGCCTATACTCTCAGACCCATTGGTCACATTTTATGGCTTTGGTATTCAACATTGTTCCTCCCCATGGTTTAATTGTTCACCAATAAAAAAACCACCCTATGTCTAACACATTCTTTTTTGCAGGGCCCTACAGAATTCTGAAATGTATTTTCAAACTCCTTGAAAATTAAATAAATTAGCATTGTAATGCAAATCTATATTTGAGAATTATTTAGGGCACAGATTTTTAGCAACATGAAAATGGTACTCAGTAGCAATATCAAGAGTCCAAGGAACTGGAAATTACATTGAGTGTCTATCAGCTTTATAGATAATACAAACAGGAACAACACAGACCCTGCCCCAAGGAAATTATAAGTTATACAGATATTTTAAAAACTATCCAGTGACAAAGGTAGCATCATAAAATAATGCTATTTGACAAAGGGAAATGAAGGAAAGAGATGTGGGAAGGGAATAGGAAAGATAGTAGAATGAATCAGACATAGCTTTCCTAGCCTTGTAATTGAATACACAAACCAGGGTAACTCTGCATCCTGTTCAATCACAAGAGTAGGGTCCTCAATAGAATAAGTCATACTCTATGTATATATAATTTGCCAAAATACATTCTACTGCCATGTATAACTAAAAAGAACAAATAAAAAACATGTTATCATCCAATTAAAATAAAAGAAATGATAAGTGAAGAATGATATGATAATGAAGAAATGATCAATAAATGAATGAAGATGTTAAATGTTCTCAAGAACTTTATACCTTACAAGAGATCCAACTCTGAAAAACATCCCCCACTCTTCAAGATGTAAAATTTCTGTTCAATATACAGAAGAAATTCACTCATCCTTAAGAAGAAAACATTTTCAGTTCACCATCTAAAAATATGGAAATTCTCCAACTTTCTTATAATTATTTTCATTGCTATTCTTTACTAAGTTTAAAAACCCACAGTGCAGTAATAAATTATTTATTTTTTCTTCTCATTTTTTCTTCACAAGAAAAATTAATCCCATCCTTTTCTGTCTAAAACAACTTTTAGTTATTAGATAAAAGAGTCACATAATAAAGAAATTATGAATATGTTTGATAAATATTTCAGCATGGCCTACTGTCATCATAATTTCAAAAAGGATTACTTTAATCTCTGCATTAAAACATAAGAGATGGAGGCAAAGCCTTAGAATTTTATCTCAGATAACAAAATAGGCAAAAAATAGAGAAATTTCAGGAAAAGAATATTGATAAAAACATCTATAGCATAGAATGGAAGTGTATTTGTGTATTTATTTATTTACTTATTCATTTATTTTTGGTACTGGGGATTGAACCCAGAGGTGCTTAAAAACTGAGCCACATCCCCAGCCCTTCTATTTTTTATTTTAAGGCAGGGTGTCACTAAGTTGTTTGGGTCCTCACTAAGTTGCTGAGGCTGGCTTTGAACTTGCAATCCTCCTGCTTCAGCCTTCTGAACTTCTGGGATTATAGGTGTTTGCTATATGCCCAGGTGGAAGTCTATTTTAATTAAATGTTTTCTATTAAAAAAGAAAATATTCCAATTCTCTTAGTATAAAATTATGATTAAGCTAAAAATATTTAAATAATACACATTTAAGTATTTGCCAGTTTATAGATTATTTTAAGACATCAGAATAAAGGCTGGAGTTATGGCTCAGTGGTAGAGTGCTCGCCTCATACATGCAGGGCCCTGGGTTCAATCCTCAGCACCACATAAAAATAAATAGATAAAATAGAGTTTTAAAAAAGATATCAGAATAATATATTTAAAATCTACCTTTCAAAAACCTTATTTTATCTGGACCCACAGGGTGTCTCCTGAAGGTTAGTTTATTGTTTGAAAACCCTTTCATCTGCCAGTATGTTTGGTTATAAATGCAACTCTAAGTCCTGAGAATCTGCACACATCAGGGATTTTGTAAATAATCACCTGATCTCAAGCAGCACTGTACTGTGATGGATAAGGTGGTAAATTTTGAGAAAAGTCACACGGTGGCATTTGATTGATCAATGCCAAGATTCTATCATTTCTGATCTACCCCTCAGTGTCACACTTTAAAGGTAAGACTTCATTTAAATCAAAAGTTAGAGCTTAGTTAGGTCTGTCATGAAATATTTGAAAAGTGGTCCGGGGGAAGATGGGATAATCTCAGTCTGTGTTTGCAGAGAATTACACTTGGAATAGAAGGAGAGGGACCTGGAAGGCAGATTTCAGCTCTAATTAAGGAAAAGCTTGAATTAGAATCAACTGGAAATGGAATATTATACCATATGAGGGCGGCATTCCTGGTCACGTGCTGTGTCTGACCATTTGTTGGAGATGTTACAAAAGAATTTGAGCTCAAATTTAAGCCTCTGCTTTTGGACTGCTCAGGGTCCCTTTACCTCTTGAGACTTTGATCTATGACCTACCCCATTCCTCACCCACACAAACTCATATTTTATCTTTGTTTGACATGGAATCAATATATTTATATTCATGCCTCCATAGTGTGTAAAGCTGCCTCTTGGTGACACAAAATTTCCAACCAATTTGTGTGTGCAAATGCCCTTAGAGATAGTGTCTTTGATGAGTCAGAAACTATTGGCAGAGTTGGGCATGTGGCATGTGCCTGTAAATCCCAGCAACTTGGGAGGTAGAGAGCAGGAAGATCCTAAGTTCAAAGCCAGCCTCAGCAATTTAGCAAGACCCTAAGTAATTCAGTGAGACCCTGTCTTTAAATTTAAAAAGGGGGGGGGGGTGGAGATGTGGCTCAGTGGTTAAGTACCCCTGGGTCCAATCCCTGGTACTAAAAACAAACAAAGAAAGAACCACTGGCAGAATTTCCAGAAGTCCATGTAGAAGAGAGATAATGAGATAAAAGGCCAAACGCAGAAAAAGAAATATAGGAATACATATTAATCTGTAACAACTTTCAAAAACTCTTCCTCTTCTCCATCTCTGTTGATAAATTTGTAAAACAATCTTTGACAGCCCCAGTAATCTCTCCCCCATCAATGTTCTAGGTAAAAAGTCATTGAGATTACTGATGGTCAAAGGACGACATTTTTGTCTAGTGAAGTGGCAGGATATTTTGACACAGATGTTCTGAGAGTGCCAAGTTGATTGAAGGGACTGTCAAACCAGCATTTTAAATATTATAAATAATTTTTGCAATATCTATCTAACCATGACCTTTTAAAAGACCCTCAATTCGCCCTTCACCCTACTTTGTCCCTAACCCACACTCCATCCCTCATCCATCCCTAAGTGACCAGCACCTCACTAAGAGATGGGGGCAGGACAAGGAGTGAATCTGGGCTTGAATGGAAAGCAGGGATTGAATGAAGTTCAAGGACAGAACCAGGGATACAGTGTGGGTTGATAGCGGGTAGGGTTAGAGGCATGGAACAAAGATATTAAAGCACAAACTATATTTTACTTTTAAAAATCAAGTTTAAAGGTTCCTTTTATAATCATTCTAAATCTGCCTGCAACCCACCCATGTAAGGAAGTTAACCAAGGTAGAATATTTGAGTTCTGTGTTCCCATCTCGTGACTAGACCAAATAGGAGAGACATAAACAAGAAGAAAAGTAGTTCATCCATTCCCATTTCTCAAAATAAATGTATCTGAACCATTGTACTATGGGATCCATTTGCTAAGCTGCCAATACTTTTGAATCGAGCCTCTGGGGCACCATAGCGCCCCCGTAACACCCATGCAGTGCTTATTTGGCTCCACAATACCCTTTCCTCTTCTTAAAGAACTCCACGCTGCACTCTATATTAAAATGAATGAAAATGAAATGGGACTTAAAAGCTTGAGAATTTTGCAATTTACTTTGAGATCTATGGAAAGAGTCTCTATTGCTACCTTGGAAATTCAGTGAAGGATAGGAAGTGAATCTGTGGGAAGGTCAAGTATTTTTCTCTTTGTCTAATTCTCTAATTTAATACAGATTATCAGAAAAAGGAATGGTCAGCAAATACAGAGGAATTGGACAGCAAGAAAATGGATCCAGATGCTATAGGGTTATTCCAAGTCTGGAGCAGTCAGCAGAGTGTCTGAAAAAGTCCTGACAGTTTGAACCTACTTCCCACAGATGTCATCTACCACAGATATCTAAGTTTGTGGGAGTGCTTAGATGAAGGAATGGAAATGAACATGATACACATATTGTAACTAGCTGTCATGAGCTTCTTAATCATAAAGCATTCACATCTTAACACCAAAGACCAGATGTCATTTGTGGAAATTCATCTGACCTGTCATAATGCTCATTATTCTTTCCGATCCTAATTATTATTAGTAAAATATATGCATTTTATTAGCATATTCATAAAGTTTATTGTTAGCATAATTGAATACCAAATGTTTCTTAGATACAGAATCTGAGGGCTGAGGTTGTGGCTCACTGGTAGAGTGCTTGCCTAGCATATGCAAGGCGCTGGGTTTGATCCTCAGCACCACATATAAATAAATAAATTAAATAAAGGTATATATATATATATATAAAGAATAATTTAAAAAATAGATACAGAATCTGAGTCAAATGATCAAGCTTTTGAATTGTACACACTCATGGATTTTTAAAAGCATAAACAAAGTCAAAATTCTGCACGTGGAAATTGTGAATAATACCATCCCGTTTTGAATTGTACTGAAATACCAGTACTTCTGAGAAATGATATAGCTAACTATATGGGAAACTATGTTTTCTTGATTATGAAGGTATATTTGTATCCAGTGGCCTGCTAAGTAAATGTGATATGCAATGATGAACTACATTTTTTCAGGGCTCATATTTATTATAATATATTCCTTATGATATTAAAGTACATATTATAATGTATACCAAACTATGTGTATATACTAGATAATACAATCATATGATTATATCATTGTATTATGTTCTACGTGATTACATGATCACCTAAATACATTCTATTTCTTTAGTCCTAAGGAGTTTTTCTCTTCTCATTCCCACTTTCTTTCTTCATAGATGTTTTCCTTCAGTGTGATAGATTTTCATTTTTGATTCTCAATGTATTTGATCTGGACTCCAATGGTTTATTAGCACTTCTTTTGCATATTCTCAGAAGTTCCCCTAATTAAGCCATTTTACAGTTCTTTAAACATTTAAATCCCAGATTACATATGTAAATACTGAAAATACCTAAAATTCTTTTAGTCACAATTCTTCACACACACACACATTTAACTCTTCTAAACATTCTTAAGCATTATACTAAGTTCAAAATATATGACATCTATTAAATTTTGTGCTTATTACTCAGAAACGTGTACAATTCTTAAAGCAGTCACTACCTACTTCATACTTTCTTGAGGTTTTCAGAAGTGATTTTCATACCTGGGTGAGGTGGGGCACGTCTATAAACCCAGCGATTCAGGAATCTATTCACAAGTTCAAAGCCAGCCTGAACAACTTAGTGAGGACCTAAGCAACTCATCCAGACCTTGTGTCTAAATAAAATGTGAAAGGGGGCAGGGGATGTGGCTCAGTGGTTAAGCGCCCCTGGGTTCAATTCCCAGTATCAAAAAAAAAAAAAATGACTTTCATAAATCACAGAAATCCCATTCTAGTAATCATACAGTCAAAAATCAACAATCATCACAGTTACATCTTAGAGAAATGGGTCTAAGGTTTTTGTTGCCGTTTTAATTGAAAGGTAATATCCACCTCCAGGAATAGAGGACTAACAATGGCAGGAGCTGAGAGGGAAGCAGAGCTCTAAACAGGTCAGCTAAGGAAAGTCCCATGGCAAGTGGCCTCATCCAACCACGGAGCATCCCCTGGGCACAGCAATCACCAGTTCTGTGGTAGTAGTGCAAACTGAGACACCACTGACTGGTAGAACTGAGGTGTTGAGCATTCCCCCTGCCTTTTCCAGAACAGCCTCAGAATTTGAGCCCGGCTGTGCCTCCAGGAAAATATGTATCAAGGACATAGACATGACCAGGAAGAGTCAACTTGGGAGAAAGCAAATGAGCATGCCTAGACAAAGATCTGGTGATCCTCAATTTTGAGAACCCGTTTCTCAGGCAGGAAGCAATGACCAGCTCTCATCTTACAAAATGTGACTCCAGTGTAAGACTATCCTGGCCTTCCCACCTCCCTTCCACTGCATCTCCTATTGAGAGACTGATGTGTCTCCATTTTTTAAAATAGTTTCTAACTCAAGTCCTGTCCAGAGGGAGGAGGCATGACCCTTGTCCTTGGAAAAACCCACAGAGCACTCCTAGGCACATACCCACCCTGCCGAGTCGTTTGTCTGCAAATAACAGGAGAGATCTGTGGCACCAGGTGTCCCTGACTCAGTCAGGCTAGGTGAGGACCCATAGCAACCCCCTAGCAACCACCAATCAGCAGGAGACAGGGAAAATACCTGAGATGCCAGAGGAGCACCAAAGTAGTTTATGACGGTTGATAACCTGTTGGGAAACCATGTAGTTTAGCATGTACACCCCTCATGGCTTAAACCAATCAGTTCAAACAAATCCCCTCTTGTACTAACCAATCACCCCCTACCCAACTTGTTCCCACCAGTGAATGTGCTAATCAATGTTAAGAGCTGTTGTTTAACTTTCCCGTGGTATGGAATGATTTGCTGTGTGATGTTGTGACGCATAGAGTATCCCCCCAAAACCTATAAAATCTCACTGAACAAAGGACCAGGACTCACTACCTGGAACCGCTGCGTCGGAAACGGTTATGAATCCAGGCTCGAGCTTGCAATAAAGACTCTTGTGTGATTGCATCAGATTCGGCTCCTGGAGGTCTATTGGGGTCCCACGAATCTGGCATTACACTATCACCTTCCCCACTCCAGAGCTCTAGGGAAAAGAACCAGGCCTTGGATTGATATATTGGCTTAGTACTTGTAATCCTAATGCTGTATGAAGACAGGGCACTGCACTTGCTTGCAATAAGATTTTTTACATTAGTACATTCATGAGTGTGTTCGATTTCTATAATTATGAATCGAATCCCCTGAAATATTAATAGTGTAAAACTCAATGTGTATTCATGGTGGTTATATATGAGGGGCTGTCAGATCCCAACCCCAATTATGTGTACTTACAGAAAACACATTCACAAATGAATAGAATTCAAGATCATAAGTTCTATTAATTTTAATGCTCCCAAGATGAACCAGAATTTTTAAAGAAAATAGCTCATTTGCTTGGATCCTTAGCACTGGAAGTTGTTTTAAATTAATGAAATTGGTTGTCCTGAAATGTTTAAGTTGATGTAGAGTTTTCTTTTTCACTTCTGAGGATTCTTCCAGTGATTAAAGAGGCTTTTTATTTTATTTTATTATTAACTAAAAATTTCCCCTCAATAACTGTTAATATTTTTAATTGAATATGCATGTGTTGCCTAGCATTAGTCGATTCAAAATTATGCATACACAATTAAAGATTGAATCTCATTAGTCTTCTAATTTTTCTATGAGCTTCTGTGTTATTTCCCCACTGTTCAAATCTAAAATATTATGTGACAATAAATATTTAAGAGGATGAATTCCACAGTAATTCTCTCTAATTGAATTCACCATAACTGAAGAAAACATTATAATAAATATGTATTAAGATCCATTTCACCAAATCTCAGAATATTGAACATTCACAAATGCCCCTAAAATGCAAATAAGATATTCTGATATAATAGAAGACAAACTTGTGAAATTTATCATCCAGTGATGTTTCATGATCACAAACACTTAATTTTCTAGTTACAGTTAAATTCAGATACACATGAGTCTACAAATATATATCTATACCGATGTTAAAAAGGTTTATTATATGGTTGGGAATGACATTTTGCTGGCCTCTTATTCACAAAATAATATACAAACATATATGTAAATATATATGTATGTAAAATATATACACTTATGTACATTTGTATGTGTATATAATGTATATCATAAAATAACTATATATATATATATATATATATATATATATATATATATATATATATATATATATATTCTTTGCAAGCATTGTATTGGCCTTAAAGCAAAATACACATATCTTATATATCTACCATGTGCTCATTAAGTTTAGTAGTCACTAGATATTTGTGGCTATTGAGCCCTTGAAATGTGACCAACTCAAATCTGTGACTATAAAATACACACCAAAGAAAGAAGACTTTATGCCAAAAAATGTAAAACATCTCAGTAATAATTTTCATATTGTTTTCATGTTGCAATGGGGAGATTTTGGTGACACTGGATTAAATAAAACATACCATCATAGTTAATCTTAGACGTCTCTTTTCACTTTCTATTGTGGCTCTCAGAAAATTAAAAGTTTTATATGTGTTTCTTATTGCATTTCTATTCATTAGCACCGGTCTAAGAAAAACTGCCAATAAACCAGTAAGTAAAAAATAAACACAAAATTTATGTGGAAAAAAACGTATTCTGAATCTATATTTTGACAAATAACACATACATAGAGTATAACTTATTCTAAGGAAGAGCCCTTTCTGTGGTTTGATGTGATGTGGAGTTTCACTGGTGTGTATTCCTATATGAACATAGGAAAGTTCTGTCTGATTCATTCCACTGTCTTTCCTATTCCCATTCCCCTCCCTTTCCCTTCATTCCCCTTTCATCCAGTGAACTTCTATTTTTCCCTCCCCCCTTATTATGGGTTAGCATCCACATATCAGAGAGAACATTGGTCTCTTGGCTTTTGGGGATTGGTGGTGTAGAGTAATAAAGGAATTTGAGTTCAGGTTACCCTAAATTAACTGGATGGACCCTAAATGCCATCACAAGTACTCTTATGTCAAAAAAGGCAAAGGGATCCTACACAGACAAAAGAAGAGGAGGCAGTGTGACCACCGGGGATTGAACTCAGGGGCACCTGACCACTGAGCCACATCCCTAGTCCTTTTTGTATTCTATTTAGAGACGGGGTCTCGCTGAGTTGCTTAGGTACTTGCTTTTGCTGAGGCTGGCTTTGAACTCGAAATTCTCCTGCCTCAGCCTCCCGAGCCCTTAGGATTACAGGCATGCGCTAGTGCACCGGCTTCTATATCTTTTAATTGGTGTGTTATATTTATGCATAGCTGGGGTTCACTGTGACATACAAGCTTCACCTCTTCCAAGAACAGGAAGAATATAAGTGTGTGTGAAGCATTCTGAGGAAAAGTTCTCATGGCTCAGAGGAAAATGGGGAAGTAAGCAGGAAAAGGAAGACCCCCATTTGTTGTGAGGAGGAGGAGTATGGGGGCTTTGTTGTTTGTTTGTTTGTTGGTACTGGGGATTGAACCCAGGGCCACTTAACCACTGAACCACATCCCTATCCCATTTTTATATTTTATTTAGAAAGGGTCTTGCTGAGTTACTTAGGGTCTTGCTAAATCGCTGAGCCTGGCTTTAACTCGCAATCCTCCTGCCTCAGCCTCCCAAGCCGCTGGTATTATGGGAGTGTACCACCATGCCTGACAGGAGTATGGATTTCGTTTTAATTATATTGAACTGTATTAAGCAAGGTAATATCATTTATGTTTTTAGAGAGAGACTTCAGAGGCTGATTTGTAGAGACGTGGTAGAGGAAAAGAGTAAAAATCCATCCAGAGGCTGTTACTGTACACCAGACCACGGTTGCAGATAATATGAACCAATGTGATATCAGTAGAGACAGTGAAAAGCAGAGGAGTTTCAGATCCATCTTCAAAATTTAACATGAGGCCTGGAGTTGTAGCTCAGTGGTAGAGCACTTGCCTCGCATGCATGAGGCCCTGGGTTTGATCCTCAGCACCACATAAAAATAAATATATTGTGTCCATCTATCACTAAAAACATTTTTTAACAAAACTCAACATGAAGAAATTGCATGAATTTAGTTAGTGAGTGGGGAGCACACAGAGTATAATAAAACTTCTAGGTTTGGGACTTGGACGTCTACATGGATTGTTGAGATGAAGGAACACTGTGAGAGGAGCATTGTCACAAGATGTTATGAGTTTAGTTGCAATAATATTAATTTTTGAAGAGCCTGTAGACTTGATACCACATATATCCAGCAGAGATATAAGTGAATTCAAATGAATTTTGAGGTCCAAGGCACAAATTTCAAGGTGCAAATTTAGAAGTCATCACCATGTAGTTATAGGTAAATATATGGGTATGGATAAGATTATCTACAGAGAAAGTATAAAAACATAAAGGATTGAGCACTGAGGAATTCTAAAATGTGCAGATCAAGTAGAAGAGTAAGTGCTAAGGAAAAGACTGAGCAGCAAAGCTACAAGGAGAGAATAAAAATCAGAAGAGTACAATATCACAGAAGCCAAAGGGGGAGACTATTTTGAGAAGAAACCATTTGCTATGATGAATAGTGCTGAAAGGTTGAATAGGAATATTGAGAGGAAAATGGCCATTGGATTTGATTTAACAGAATGAAGGTCAGTGAAAATTTTGTCTATATCAGATTTTATAAAATAGTCAAAGCAGAAGTCGGAATGCCTGGGTTGACGAGCGAAGAGATTGATTTTGGTATATAATCTAAGGTGAGAATCTGATTTTATTGTCCTCAATGTAGATAACCAATTGAGTTTAAAACACTCAAGTCTAAGAAGTATATTTTACTAGGATTCATACTTATGTGGAAAAACTGCTTTAAATGAAAAAAAAATTATAAATGCAAAACCTGGGCCAATTAATTGACTTGTGAGAAAGAAGCAAAGAGATGGAATTGAGTGCCACAATCAGGCACTTCCAGTGAAACTGAAAAGATTCTTGCTATTAAGTTGGTCATCACTTCCTATAAACTTATTTCAAAATTATATTCATAATTTACATTCAAGTACGGGCAGAGGATTCTAGGAAGTCAGCAGAGCAGGAAGAACCACGAATCTTCTCCACACCTTGACAACAATCCCATGAGAAAAATCTGTCTCGTGTTATAATTTTGGAACTTGAGGCTATTGGAGGCTTGCAACCTCCAGAAGGGTTGGACAGTAAATTGCAGTTAATTTTGATCAGTTTCAGGTCTTCCCTCAGCAACAGCTACCCATCCCTCAAGCAGCCACACACATGTCCCTGGAGCAGGCTGTGTGTGAGCTTGAACACAGCTTGTAAGAGCAAGGTGGGCAGTAACACACTGGTCCTCCAAATAACAGGGATCTGTGCTTTGGTAGCTAATTTGCTACTTGTGATCAGGGAGGTGCTGACAGAGGTAAGTGGCCACTGTTGCAACCCTCCCACGTCGTTACAAGTCTCTGCCTTATAAACTGAAAATAACTTCCAGGACAATGAAAGGTCTGGCACCTTCTCTACCCTTCCATTTTCTGTTTTCTCCTTTTAGGAGACCACATATATGGGGAAAATTACAATGTTGTTCTGCATGCCCAAGGAAAGGAGCAGGCTCAGAAAAAAAGAGGAGACATGATCTTATGTTTATGTCTCAAGTTCATCTTTGGCATGGAGACAGCCTACAACAACCAAAACAAAAACAAAACCCAGCAAACCCTGAGGAAAGGGGGAAAATCTGACTTATCACTTTATTAGATTAAAACATTGAGTTCAACAACAACAACAACAACAAAAAAAACATGAAGCTCAATGAAACAGGAAAATTAAGCTGGTCTAAATACAAATTAGAGAGTTAAATCATAGATGTTGAATGCAGTCTTCTTGACAACCATATAGAATATCATTATAAAATGTACACAAAATGGAATGAGAAGGAAATTAAAATCTTTAACTACAAAAAAGCAAGTAAACACAAAATAAATTAATGCAGGAAATGAGGAACAAAAAAGTTATCGACCTATATAAAACAAATAACAAAATAACCAAAAAAAAAATCCTTCCTTAGGAATGATTACTTTAAATATAAATGGATTAAACCCTTAATTTAAAAGACAGAGGTTGCCACAATACATGTGGTAGCTGTATACCTTAGATGTAAACATATAAATAGGTTGAAAGTGAAAGAATGGAAAAAGATTTTTTTTTTCATGCAAATAGTTAACTGAGAGAGTAGAGGTGGCTATATTAATACCAGACAAAAGAGGGTTTAAATTAAAACAGTTTATAAGAGACAGGATATAATATGTTAATAGAAGGCTTAGTAAAACATGAAGGTATAATAATGATAATAATAGTTGGAGACTTCATTACCCCACTCTCGCTACTGAATAGAATAACCAGAGAGGAGATAACTTGCTCAAATAGTTAATTTAACATACACACATGCAAAACTCTATCCAAGAACAACAGACCATGTTCTTCTCAGATTCACATGGGACATTTTCTGGAATAGACCTCACATTCGGTAAAAAATTAAGTTGCAATATATTTAAAAGAGATCTATATCATAAAAAGTATCTTCTCTGACCAGAGTAGGATGAACACTTAAGAATCATTTACATTCCTATACACTAACAATAAAAATAATCTAAATTTTTTTTAAAAATTAAATAATTCCATTGATAATGTTATCAAAAAGAACTTTTAAAACTTAGAACTTAATCAAGGAGATGAACCATTTGTGTAATGAAAACCACGAAACACTGCTCAAAGAAATGAATGAAGACATAAATAGAAAGACAACCCCCTACCCATGCATCCATGTTAAAATATCAACACTACCCAAAGTTATTTGCAGATTCAATGCAATGACTATCAAATTCTCAATGATACATTTGGCTAAAATGGGAAAATCCATACTAAAATTAACATGGAATCCTAAAGGACCCACAGAGCCAAAACAAAACAATCTTGAAAAACAACACCAAGTTGGAGGAATCACACTTCCTAATTTTGAAACTTACTACAAAGGTCCAGAAATTTAAAAAAGAAAAGAAAGAAAGAAAGAACCCAAAACTGTGGTACTGGCATAAAAACAGACATATAGACCAATTGAAGAGAATAGAGAACCCAGAAAAAATTTTTCCACAAGTATGGCCAAATGATTTTCAACAAGAGTGTTGAGACCATTCAATGGGGAAAGAAGTCTTTCCAAATGCTGCTAAGAAGCCTGTGAATCCCCACTTGAATCAAAGTGTGAAATATGATATATCAAGAACTATGTAATGTTTTGAACAACCAACAATAAAAAATTTTTTAAAAAAAAGAAGCCTGTGAATCTGCATGCACATACCCCCTTATCTGACACTTTACTCAAAAAATTAACTCAAAAAAGAATCAAAAAAGCTAACTCTATAAAACTCTTCAGGGCAACACTTCACCATACTGGACTTGAAATGACTTCTTGCATATGACATCAAAGGTGTCAGGAGCTGCCCTGGAAATACATGCCCTTTAGTCCTGAGCAAGAGATACTGAACAATTATTGTACCCCACAATAACTTGGGCTTTACCTCCGCTCAGAGGTGAGGCTCCAGGAGTAGGTTAACCCTTGGGGATGAGTTACCCTCACCTGTTCCTTTGTAATCCTACCCAATGCCCTTGTTTGGATAGAATGTTCTAAGAAACAGAGTCCCCCAATAAAAGCCAACTCCAAACCCTGCACCACCATCTCTCTCTCTCTCTCTCTCTCTCTCTCTCTCTCATCAGCCTCTCGTGACTTTATCTTGCCCCCCTCGTGGGAACCTGAGGCTGGGAGCCAGGAAAACCATCCTGAAGCTCATATAAAAAGGTATTCCATGTCTGCGTGGTATTTTGCGTCACTCCAAATTCACACGAGTGACTTTGGTTCAGTTGTCCGCGCTGGACGGTGGCGGCACAAAGACAAGGCAACAAAAGGAAAAACAGACCAACTGAATGTTGGGAACGTTAAGAACTTGTGTATGTTAAAGGACACTGTCAACCAAGTGAAAAAGCAATATGCAGAATGGGGGGACAGACTTGCAAATCATGCATCTAATAAAGGATACCAGAATATAGAGAACTCCTAACCACAACAATAAAAAGTAAACAACCCAATTTAAATGTAGGCAAAGGACTTGGATATTTCTCCAAACAAGAAAGATCTCTAAGCTCCTGCAAAGATGCTCAACACCACTCATCACTAGGGACAGACAAATCAAAACCACAATGAGGTACCATCTGGGTCGTGGCGGGGGCTCTGACCCAGGAAACAGACTCAGGTTCAGCAGGTGAAAGAAGATGCAAGATGCAATTAGGATAGTAGACATGCTTCTTTCAGTGGTGGCCACAGCCATGAGCCAGCAGCTACTAACTTCAGCTTCAGCCCCAGTCAGTTCCATTCTAGCCTCTCTCTAGCCCATGACCATAGGCCCTTTTTATATGCAAGCCAAACAAAAAAGGCACAGTGCCAACAGGTTGATTAAGGGGACACATGCTCACAAGATAATGTTTATGAACTTGAGTCTATATGCTGAATCACAGTATTTCTGGCTTTGGCTAACTATAACATAGCTAGTTCCAGCCCTGAATACACACCTGAAATATAACATAGTCCACAGGTAGTGTCATTTGATTTGGAGGCCTGCCCCAACAACCTGATACTCACTAGGAGAGCTACTACTATGAAAGGAAGAGAGAGGAAGGAAAGATGGAAGGAAGGAAGGAAGGGAGGGAGGGAGGGAAGGAGGGAGATAAATACTGATGAGGATATGGAGAAAAGGAACCCTTGTGCAATGTTGGGAATTCAATTGGCACTGCTACTATGGAAAATAGTATGTTGTTTCCTCAAATATTTTTAAATGGAATTAGCACATGATCCTGCAATCTCATTTCTTTCTTTCTTTCTTTTTTTAACTTTTTGTTGGTGGTGGTGGTGGTGAACCTTTTTATTTTATTTATATGCAGTGCTGAGAATCGAACCCAGTGCCTCACACATGCTAGGCAAATACTTTACCACTGAGCCACCACCCCTGCCCCCTGCAATCTCATTTCTGAGAATAAACCCTAAAGAATTAAAAGCAGAATTTCAAAGAAATATTACTACATGCATGTTTGTAACAGTATTATATGCATTATTCCTCATAGCTGAAATATGAAAGTAAATCAAAAGTTCATCGACAGATAAATGGATAAGCAAAGGATGATATGTGCATATAATAGAATTTTTTCAGCCTCTCGAAAAGGAAGAAAACCTGTCATTTATGACAGTATGGGTGGACTTTGAGAGTATTATCCTAAGTTAAATAAGCCAGCCAAATAAAGACAAATCCTGTGTGACTCTGCTTATATAAGATACTTAAAGCAGTCAAAATCATAAAGACAGAAAGCAGAGTGTTGGCTGTTGGAGGCTGAAGACAGCAAGGAACTGGTGTGATTGTTTAATGGGTTCAGAGTTTTGTTTTGCAAAAAGAAAAGCATCCTGGAAATGGATGACGGCCATGATAGCACAATAGGAATGTATTTAATATCACTGAACGGTGCCTTCAAAAACCGCTGAAGATGGTACATGTCACATTATGTTCATTTGACTATAATAGTGAAACAATGAATGAACATTTTTTAAAAATGCATTTTAAGAATATGTTATAATTTTTTAAAAAATAAATGGAGGGTGTAAAAAGTCACAAGATGTCACTTCAAACCCCAAAATCAAAACAACCCAGAAAAGCTACCCATTTACACTTTTTAAAGGTTCATCAGATTTTTGAAGATGCAAAGAAAGCCAAACAAATTCCCAAAAGTGATGAATCTTAACCAGGATTCCACAGTTTCCTTATCCTTTGGCAGAACAGCAGAAACGAGACAAATCTGCCAAAGATAAAAATAAGGTGAAACTAGCCAAACTTTGAAGGAACCATTAACAGCTCCACAGGGCTTCTGTGATGAATTCTAATCTAAGAAATCCTAATCACGAGCAAGTCTTTCCCACCCTGTCAGCTCTTTCCATAGAACTTACTGGAGTGCCCATGTATGGAGAAAGACAGAGCTGAGAGCCTTTGCCAAATACAAATATCAAGCAGTGGCCCACTGAAGCCCAAGGTCAAGACAGAGACCAGACTTCCACCAAGTGATGGGTGTGGGTGCTCAAAGCCGAGGGCAGGGCACAACACCAAGAAAGCATCCAGCACCTTATGCAAAGTGAAGGAAGCCAGACAGAAAGCATTACGTAATATGTGATTCTCTCTATATATGAAATATCCAGAATAAATAAATCTATAGAAAGAGAATGTATACAAGAGACTGTCAGAGATTGGAGAGAAGGTGCCAGTTGGGAGAAACTGCTTAATGGGTATGAAGCTTTATTCTGCAGTGCTGGAAATGTTTTGGAACTGGAGAGAGGTAGTGTTTGCATGAATTAACATTGTGAAGGCACTAGATGCTCCCCAATCACTGACTTAAAGAGGTTAATTTTGTAACATACGAATTTCTCAGCTCAATAAAGTATCTAATACTTTATCAAGTAACAAATAATATAAAATGCCTAAAAGTATTTTTCAAAATGCCAAGGGAAATCCATCCAAGGTATCCTGGATCTAGATGGAGGGTACTCCCCTCCAGAGGGAAGGGTAGGGCACCGAGGTGAACAGAGGTACTCTGAGCTGCAAAAGGTTGGAGGCAGGCCAAGATAGGAAAGAGGACTCCTAGAGACATTAAAAGCCAGCAACTGGGAATCTCTGGAGTTTTAGCAGACCCTATTGAAGGTCATGGCTTCATGCTTCAAAGCATTTGGAGCCAGTGGTGACTATAAATGACTAAAGTGGGGTCAAATCCCCAATTCAGCTTGACTGCAAATTACATTGATTTATTTTCTCATACAAACAGTTTGTTATAAAAAGCAACACCATTTTTATGGTGATGAATATTGTTATACTCTTCTTTACATATGATGCCTGGCATAAAATCTAAAAACCATGACACATGTGAAGAAACATGAAAAAAAAATGTGATTCATAATCAAGAAAAATAAAAAGTCAATAGGAACAAATCTAGTGAAAGCTCAGATATTGGATTTATCAACAGAGACTTTTAAGAAATTGTGAAAAACATATTAAAGGAACAAGTATAAAATTTGGAAAATGTGTGAACATTTAAGGAATGTTAGCAAAGATAGAAAGGATAGTTGAGAACTTAGTCCATCTTCTGTTGCTATAACAAAATACCTGAGACTGGATAATTTATAAAGATTAGAAGTTTATTTTGGAGGCTGGAAATCCAGCCTCCAAATCACAGTTTTGGAGGCTGGAAATCCAAGTGTATACTACCAGAATCTGCTCAGCACATGGCAAAGTGTCTTCTTGCTACATCATAACAGGGCAGAGGGCATCACATAGTGGCACAAAGAAAGAATGCTAGCTCGGGTCATTCTTTCTCTTCTTGTAAAGCCAGTAATACCATTATGGAAGTCCCACCTCATGGCCTCATCTAATCCTAATTACTCCCAAAGCTTCCACCTCTAAATAGCATTAATATATGAATTTGGGGATTAAATTTCTATTACATGAACATTAAGAAGACATATTCAGACCATAACAAGAATCAACAGAAGAGTGGGGGGGAGGGAGATGAGAAATAAATTATGCTGACATAATGCTCTTACATTGTTCATGTCCTTTGAAAGTCTTAACCTTAAATTATATTAACTCTAGAGCAACTACTAAAATAATACAAGAAGATATAAATAAAAAGTCAATAGAACAAATAAAAGGAAATGCTAAATGCAGTAATTTACCCAAAAGAATTGAGACATGAGAAATAAAAAAAAGATGGATAAATGGAATAAAATACCAATATGGTAGATGAAAATCCAACCAGATGAGTAATTATATTAACTGTAAATGGACATTTCAATCTATATTCCATGTCAATCCAAAAATCATCATACTAGATTTTTTAAAGCACAAAATCCCATTGCATGATTATGTCAAAATATACAACTACACCAACAAAAGGCAAAAAAAAGCACAAAACCCAAATCTGCTGTTTCATGGAAAAAAGACTTTACATTGCAAAGGCATAGGTAGATTGAAAAGGTTTAATACATATTTCCTGTTTTAGTCAGCTATTTTGCTGCTGTGACTAAAGGAATCAACCAGCACAATTGTAGAGAAGGAAAAGTTTATTTGGGGGCTCAGGGTTCCAGAGGTCCCAGTCCATAGACAGCAGGCTCCATTCCTCGGGGCTGGAGGGGAGGCAGATCATCATGGCGGAAGAGTGTGGTGGAGGGAGGCAGCTCACATGGTGATCAGAGCACAGAGAGAAAAATCTCCATTTGCCAGATACAAATATATACCCCCAAACCATTCCCCCGATGTCCCACCTTCTCCAGCCACATCCCACCCGCCTTCAATGACCACTCACTTAATCCCATCTGGTGAGTAATTCACTGATTGCATTAAGGCTCTCACAACTCAGTCATTTCCTCTCTGAAACCTCCCGCTTTATCTCACATGTGAGCTTTTGGGGGACACCTCCCATCCAAACCATAACACTTCCCATTATAAAAATTATATATTTGAATAGAGAATATGGAAAGTACATAAAGAAAAATATATAAAAGTATTGCATTTAGAATCCATAGATCAGAGCACCCTGATTGATAACAAAAATCTAAGGACAGTCTGAGTTCTGGCCATTTTGAGAAACAGAACTGAAAGAACAAACACCATATTGTCTCCAGAAACCTTCTTCTAGGCTCTTTGCAAACAGAAGTGAATCCAGGGCTGGAAAACTCCTTCCCATGGGCATGCTCAGAATCTAAGGTACCTGGGGAAACATCACATGTGCACTGAATGCGTGCAGGTCTTTTTATTTTCTTGTCATTATTCCCTACATAAATACAGTATGACTACTGACAACCATTTCTACAGCATGTACATTGTTTTAGGTATTATAAGGAACCTAGAGATGATTTAAAGTATAAGGGAGGGTGGGTATAGGTTGTGTGCAAATACTTCACCACTTTATATAAGAAAATTGAGCATCTAAAGATTTTGGTATCCATGGGGTGGGGAGGAGGGGGGTCCTGGGACCAGTCTCTTGACTCTATCAAGGGACAAATATATTTATGCATCTACGTGTATATGCACATAATATATACATATACACATGTCTTACACATATACAGACACACCTAAATGCTTATATATATGCATACTGGTTTAACCAGGTTTTTCATCGTTATGGGCAAAAGACCTGACAAGAACAATATTGGGCTTACAGTTTCAGAGGCTCGATCCATGGTCAATGGTCCTCATAGCTCTGGGTCCAAGCTGATGCAGAACATCATGGTAGAAGAATATGACACAGGAAAGCAGCTCAGCTCATAGTGGCCTGGAAGCAAAAAGAGAGCTCCATTTACCAGGCACAAAATATAAACCCCAAGTCGCATCTCACTGACCTGCTTCTCCCAGACACACTCTACCTACCTAGTGTTCCTTCCCAGTTAATCCATATCAGAGGATCATATCATTGGATTAATCCATTGATTAGGATATACCTCTCATAATCTAATCATTTCCCCTCTGAAAAATTCCTGCCATGTCTCACACATGAGATTCCGGGGGATACCACATATCTAAACCATACCCCAATGCACAACCCAACCTCCATCAGTGCCAAATGAAATAAATTTTAAAGGATTAAACCGTATTGCCCTGAACTAACGTCGACCTCCACAGGAAGGGCTCGGGCTTGAGAAAAGAACTGCTGAGTTTAAGACAAGACTCTTAAGAGGAAAAGACTGTTCCCACCAGAGTGTTCCATTCCCCCTTTAATGACCACAGAAGGCTGAGGATGTAACCACTCGGGATGCTAACCCTGTAAAAAGAGGGCAATACCAAAGAAACACTGACACAAACTCAGGATGCTCAGGGAAGGACACAGAGCCATACAGCAATTCACAAAGGAACCTAGGAAGGACAAAGCTTTGCATAGGCTTCCATTAATAAACCCTCAGGACTTAATGGGCATACGTTGAATAAGTGTATGAAAAGAATAACTGACAAGAAATGGATGTCACAAGGTAGACCCGACTTCTATACCATCCAGACTGCAACCAAGGGTTAACTCAGCCTTATTTGTTAGGATTATCACCTGTAGTCAGTGATATCAGAACCTACTGTATACCCAAAAACTTGTATATATTGATCCATCAAGAGCTCAACAAAGAACAGGTGTTATTCAAGAGTCTGAATTGCAGTAGATCCTGAGTCTTTCTCTCTGGGTGACACATATGTGGCCAAACCCATAAAGGGAACAAAAAGAACCAAACTATAAGAGCATGAATGATCGTGTCCAAAAATGTATAAAGCCTTATAGCAAAACTACTAAAGGATATATGCAAAAAAAAAATATGCACATCAAATGTCAATAAAATATCAAACCAAATCACAGCCTGCTCCCCCAGAAGTTAAAGTAAATACACATTTACCTCCGTCACGTGTTAGCCTTATATAGGTCAGGATCATACCTCTCAACTCTGAATTGCATAATTAGCACTGTTCTTTCCCATTTCTGTGCTAAAGCCTCACAATGGAAGAGTCATCCAGAGAAGGAGAACAAAGACACCATTGTTGAAGGACTCTTCCGATTTTTAAAAGCCCACCAGAATGCAGAAAGACTGACACAGAGACCCACTTAACGGGACAGTGTAAAAGAGTAGGTGATCACTTGCCCCTGAAATGCTTCACTGAACAGATCCATTTTGAAAAGAGGAGCAGGCTTTGAGAGAAACTCATCGACAGGCACGTTGAAAGAGAGAAAGAAAATACCTTCCGAAAAGATTCAAGAGGATAAAAGGCAAGAAGTCAACCTTTCCAAAGCAGAAGTCTGAATCAGAGTTGAGCTGCTTCCCCCCAGACTGACTGGAACTTATTAAAGTCTTGAATCAGAACACCCGGCACTAGAAATTTCAGAAGAACTCGCTGATTTTTAGTACTTTTGCTTGAGGCTAGAAATGGAACAAGGACAAAAAATACAGCAGGCAAGCTTTTTATACATTTTCCCACCATTTTCATCCAAACCAAAGTGAAGAACTACTTATCTGAATCACCTCCCATGTTGGGACTCTCACCCCTCCTTCATGTTTCCCAAGACATTTACACACCCAGCCCCAGTGTGGCAGGAGGGACTGTGTACAAAAATCCAGGAAGAACCTGCTCTGAATTTTTAAGACTGTACTGTTACGAAGAAAAGACAGAGTCTCTGAATTTTAGGATCATTTTGTAAACACTTTCTTAAATGTTATGGAAATAATCCCTGCCCATGATAACTTAAACACAGAACAAAATACACCTGGGAAGTTTAATTTGAAAATGACTTTGTTTACTTGTCTGAGTTTTTTGCTTATGAAAAACAGGAATTCCTTGGCCTCTAATATTTTGCCTTTAAAGACAAGAACTTAAGTAATTATTTTAGCATATTCATCCAGATCCTTAAATAACGTGGTGTTTATATTGTTTTGGGTTTTTCCAAATTTTTCACAATGGAAGAGGAGGACCTGTTTCTTTCTTCTCCTACCACACACTCAGCTCTGTCCATTTTTTTCACTATTATTATGCTTCTATAGAACAGATCAATTACCATGATGGCAGAAATTATAATATCAACACTATTCATAGCACAGATATGAAATGAACTATATTCATTTTTACATTTCTGCCTTTTAAAAATTTTTCTCTGATGCTAATAACGGTATTGCTGTTAAATCATTTGCTTAGTGTTTTAGACATTTATTGGAAATTAATTCAAACCACAACTCTTTGTCAGGTTCCTCAATCTCCTCTCAAGACCATCAGACACATCAGATTTTGATCAGTTTCTTCCTCCTAAAGAAATCTGTCTTGGAGCTTTGTGACCTGATCCATTTTTCGTTTTTTTTTTTCCTCTCTGCCTGATACACCCCACCTATCCTGTGTCATCCTTTGCCCTCAATCTGGAACTTCCTTTATCTCTCCCCTTCCACCAGACCTTCTACCTCCTGCTTCCCGTTCTCCTCTATGTTGATTTTCATATATATATATAAAATGTGTGTGTGGGTATAGTACCAGGGATTGAACCCAGGACTGCTTAACCAGTGAGCCACATCCCCAGCCCTGTTTTATATTTTATTAGAGACAGGGTCTCACTGAGTTGCTTAGGGCCTCCTTAAATTGCTGAGGCTGGCTTTGAACTCATGATCCTCCTGCCTCAGCCTCCCTAGTCACTGGGATTACAGGCGTGTTGCCACCATGCCCAGCTCTCCTATATATTTTGTATTACAGTAGATTTCTAAAAAAGGTGCATGAGGTAAATATTTTGCAATCTTGTATGTTTTCAAATGCCTCTATTCTAAGCCAGGCGTGCTGGTGCATACCTGTAATCTCAGCAACTCAGGAGGTTCAGGCAGGAGGATTTTGAGTTTAAAACCAGCCTCAGCAATTTAGCCCTAAGCAACTTAGCAAGACCCTGTCTCTAAATAAAATGCAAAATAGGGCTGGGGATGTGACTCTGGGTTCAATCCCTGGTTTAAAAAAAAACGAAAATTAAAAAAAGAAAGAAAGAAAAGAAAAAGAAAAAAAACTACAAAAAAATGCAAAATTGGAAAATCTTTCCAAATGTGTTGTCCTAATGCCTTCTAGCTTTCAGGATTAGCGATTTTAAAATTATCTTGATTTGAGATCATTTTTATCTGAACTGTTTATTCTGCACACATCAGGTCTTTCCTTTCCACAGAGGTCAAATCAATGTAGTATTTTCATAGAAACAAACAGATCGGTAGAAGGGAATTGATAATCCCAAAATAGACTCCCACGATAAAAGAGAGTAAAATACATAGCAAGATGACAAAGTTCCAATTTTACTTTAATAATTAGAAATAATTTACTTAGTAATACTTTGCACAACTAGATATTCTTAAGAAAGAAAGTCATGCCCCTATATCGCATTACCAAAAAAGCAAATTCCAGATGAAGATATAAAGGTAAAAATTTTTTGAAAAATTATTTAATCAACATAGATCCAAGATGGTAGGTACACTGTACCTGACTGCCACAGAGAACCAGAGCAAGAAATAAAAAGTGGCAGGGACCCTAACACCCCCAAAAAAGTCAGAAAGGCAGCCTAGAGAAAAAAAAAAAAAAGCACACTGCAACTTTGATACCTGCTCTCTGGCTGGGGGAACATCACACTACCTGAAAAAGGTAAGCAGAAAAATGTCGGAACCCCAACCATAGCAGCTGCCGGTATCCTAACTGCAGAATTCCACAGTCTTCACAAGCTTTAAATCCAGTGTGTGGAGCTGGCTGGTCTAAGAGTGACTGCTCTCGTCCAAAGAAGGAATCCACATTTGGTCTCCCGCAGTCACTAGAACCCAACCTGCTAGAACAGCGGCTGCTAGCTGCTGTCCTGCCTTGGGGGCTGGCAGCCGGCACCCTGATGCTGCCGGAAGACTTAGGCCTGTGCACATGCTTCATGAGGACAGCACTTTCAGAACCACATGATGTCATAGCTACAAGCCTTAGTCCCACTCACACTTGCACTGAGGGATAAGGGAAGGTCTCCTTCCCAGACCACAGCCTTAGGGACTACAGGTGTTGGTACAAAGTCCTGGGTTCACTCTTACCTGTCCATTGGGAACTGGGAAAGGCTCATGCCACACCCCTCCACAGCTCTAGGACTCAGCTACCAGCATCACTAAACCCTGGCACCACCTATTACCTGGTGGGAGCTAAGGAAAGCATCCTTGGCAGCCTGAGCCTGACTGTTGGGAACTGGGAAACATCCCAGCCACATTCCATAGCTCTAGGATGTGCTTCTGGAA
The DNA here is from genome assembly GCF_047511675.1 of Marmota flaviventris. Classification (NCBI taxonomy): domain Eukaryota; kingdom Metazoa; phylum Chordata; class Mammalia; order Rodentia; family Sciuridae; genus Marmota; species Marmota flaviventris. The sequence goes on along the minus strand of NC_092498.1, from coordinate 171,012,868 downwards.
GCCCCAATCCCTGGCACTACTTACATTCATCCATGGTTGCTAGAGAAGATCTTTCCAACTCATAGTCTTGATGTGGGGACTGCTGGTGCCAAAATCCTGGTATCACCCATGCCTGTCCCTTGGTACCGTGGGTACTGCAGAACCAAGAACATGGCAACCAGCAGCCCCAATCCCAGGTACTGCTGCCCTCATCCTGTGGGAAGTAGAGAAGCTTTCCTCCCCAACCCATGGCCTTAGGACCATGTATGACTGCTGGTGCCAAGAGCCTAGCACCATGCAAGTTTGTCCCTTGTGACCTAGGCAAGGTCCCATCCATGTCCTACAGGACCATGGCTACAATGCCACAAGTCTTGACCCACCAGCACTTGCTCTCCATGACTTAGAGACATTTCCACTCACATCCTGTAGCTCCAGAACCAGCTCCACACTGCTTTCTAGAGTGATGGAACCAATTTGCAGTCCCACCAGCAATGTATAAGTGTGTCTTTTCCCCACATCCTCGCCAACATTTATTGTTGCTTGTATTCTTGATAATTGCCATTCTGACTGGAGTGAACTGAAATCTTTAAAAATGCTCAAGCTCACTGGTCATCAGAAATGTAAATCAAGACTATAATGAGATATCAACTCACCCCAGTTAGAACAAGTATCATCAAAAAGACAAAAATAAATAAATAAAGGAAGGCTGGTGAAGTTGCATTGAAATGGGAATTCATACATTGTCCGTGGAGCCATTTGGAAAAAAGCATGTAGATGCTTAAAAAAAAAAAAAAGAAATAGAACTACTACATATTTCAGCAATTCCACTACTGGACATATAATTTATAATTTCCCAGGGTATGAAATCATTATACGAAAAGCATATATGCATTCCCATGTTTATTGGAACTCTATTCACAATAGTTAAAATAAGGAATCAATGTAGATGCTCAATGGTGGATGAGTGGATAAAGAAAATATAGCATATGTACACAATGGGATATTATTCACCCATTAAAAGCAGTGAAATCCTGTGATTTGAAACAATATGGGATGGAAATGCAGATCACTATGTCAAGTGAAATAAGTCGAACACTAAAAAACACATACCATTCACTCATTGGTGGAAACTAAAAAGTCAATCTTGCAAAAGAACAGAATGGGATTGGGGTCACCAGAGAAAGGGAAGAGTAGGGGGAAGTGGATGGAAAGAAGCCAAATCAGAGGCCCCCAACCATGGTTAGTGATGAGGAATTAGTTCTGGGTTTTCCATAGCACAATAGGGTAACACTTGGTGAAAACAATCTATGATGTATTTCAAAATAATGAGAAGAGTATGAAATTCCCAGCACAGAAAATGATTAATGTTTAAAAAGACGGAAATGCTCATTACTCTGATCTGATTGTTACACCTTGTGTATATGCATCAGTTGACCATAATTATCCCATAAGCATGTACCCCCAAAAAGATGTACAAATATTATATCTCAGTAAAAAATGCCTTAGAAGAAAATTCAGGAAACTACCTGTAAAATACAGGAGTGCTGGAAATAAGATCTGCTTAACCAGCACTTAATAAAAGGGAATTTAGACTTGTTTAACTACATAAAAATTTGCCTATACTTAGCACCAAGTTAACCCCTATAATGGGATTAATTCACTGACTGGATGTATTAATACCCAATCATTTCGCCTCTAAACCTTCTTGCATTGTCCCTCACATGAGCTTTTGGGGGACACCTCATATCTAAATCATAACGCTATATAAAGTACTGCCCCAGCTTTCAGGCATCTGCAGCATGCCTTGGAACATATCCCCCATAGATAAGGGACTTCATAAACAGACAAAATATTGCATCAAGTGACAAGAGAAACAGAAACACAATGAAGTTGGGAAAAGGGACAAAACAAATGAATAAACAATGAGACCCCCAGAACCTCCTTCTTTCCTGGCAAAACGGGAGCCGTCAGGCATGTTGGATAGCAAATTTCTGATTGGCCTAAGCAAGACCCTTTTCTTGTTTGTTTATTTGCTTACTCCCTTCATTCCTATTCCCCATCCTCAAAGAGGATCCCCATTTGGGATATGTTTAGAATGAGCATGCACTTTTTTAAAAAATATATGTTACTTTGGAAATATGCATTTTAAGTTAACACATCTCTTATACACCCAACAAATAAGAATTGGATAAGCATTGCCAACCATGTCCTCTTTTGTGAAATCTCTGGGTCACAGGGCATGTGTATACTTAATTGGACTAGGTCCAGACAGTCCATAACGGCTGAACCACTCTACATTCCTCATCTGTTGCATAATTAAAGAGGACTAGAAATACTAAAACCAAAAACATCTGCCTTCACTGGTGGTCTCTGTAGAAACCCCAAGAAAGAGAAGAATTTCAAGTTGAAGTTTATAACAGTAAGTAAATCTTCTTCTCAGCAAGCAACGCCAGCTGTGAGGCGCTGTGACTTCTACAAAGGTCTTTCAAAAGTACTGGCATTTCCTTAAATGGAATTTAACATTTGACTTGATAAAATAGCAAAGATATTTTAAATAGATACACAGATATATTTAAACATACATATGGGCCTCAATAGATGTTTGTGATATTTTTAGGTTTTCAAGTTATATTATTTCCAATCAGATCCTTTGTTCCTAATTGAAATTATCACAGGAACATTCAACTAGAGTGTTAAACAACAAAATCCTGTATCTTATATGTCATTGGATTTTCAAATTGATGGAGTGAGCCCAACTGAGATGAGGAGCAAGATTGGGACCAGGCATGGAGCTGAAAGAACAGGACACTGGCTGGGCCCAGCAGGTGATGCTCCTCCAAAGGGGCAGAAGGCCATTTGCCTGGAGACAAACTGAGGATGATGTCCAGCTCTCTCTGCACCCTCACTCCCAGGAGACCAACCACCCCCCGCAGAAGTACAGGACATTGGGTTAGGCTGGAACTGCTTAGGAGGTTGAAGAAATGGCATGCTAAACGGCCAGGCCAAATGGAAACTTCAGTGTCACTGGCAGACAGTTAATCCATACTAGCTAATTTTCTGGGGAACACATACATGAAGGGCAGTCTGACACACTACAGGCAATTAAGAATGAATTACTGCCACTGACCCCATCCAGGTTCAAACTGCATGCCGAATATCTTGGTAGTCTGTTTGACTTTTGTCTTAACCACAAATGGGATGTCATTACCTAGGAAAAGTAGGTAATAAATGACCATGTGACTTATCTCTGATGACCATACAATTATCATAAAAAGCAAAACTGACATGGTGCTTTCAATTTGTAACAGAATTCAGATTTTCACACCAAAACCTAAAACAACTATGCTCTTCTTTCTTTCTTTCTTTTTTTTAATAAAACTGAAGGATTCTGCTACCCAGATTAAAATTTGATAGGTATGATGCAATTAAAAATTTGCAACCAGGGCTGGGTATGTGGCTCAAGCGGTAGCACGCTCGCCTGGCATGTGTGCGGCCGGAGTTCCATCCTCAGCACCACATACAAACAAAGATGTTGTGTCCGCCGAAAACTAAAAAAAAAATATTAAAAATTCTCTCTCTCTCTCTCTGTCTCTAAAAAAATAAAATAATAAATAAATAAATAAAATAAAAATTTGCAACCAAATTATGTTGTAGACTAAATGTACTTTGTCTTTTGTGAGTTCCTTCATATGGAACCTAGATAATACTATGAAAATCATAGAAACCTGATTAATATTGTAAAAATCATGAAATCAAATTTTTCGGATAAGTGTTGGAAGTTTGATACTTCTTGGCCATGATTTGATTGTGTTCTATGGCATTCTTAGCTGGATTTTGGAAGTAAAGTTAAATACATCCAAAGTTAAGAAGAGTGATACTTATCCAAAGATCATAAAGAAATTGTTCAATATTATGATCTAGAGACAAAAATGTAATGACACTGAAATTCAGAAAATTAATAATTTGAGGAAAAAGTAAAAATAAATGTCTCAAAGAATTTTATTTGTCTTTAGTTCCTCTTTTATGCCTAATACCTACTCCCAGTATGGATTTTTAACCAACTAAAACCTAGGTATAAAAGAATCTATGTAATCTACTGTCTTTGAAATGTTGATGGATTAAACTTTTCTTTTTTAATTAATGGATTTTAAGTTTTTATTTATTAGTTTTAGAAAAATTCAATAGGAAATGTGGAGAATTCTCATATACATCTTCCTTACCTCCCCACTCAGTTTCCCCATTGTTAACTTCTTGCATTACTGAAGTACAGTTGGTATCATTGATAAGACAATATTAATACATTATTATTAACAAATGTCCATAGTTTACATTAGCATTGACTCCGCGGTGTACATTTCTGTGGGTTGTGACAAATGTATAACATGTAGCCACTGTTACTGTATCACACAGGATACTTTCACTGCTCAAAAAAAAAAAAATCCTCTGAGCTCATTTTCACATCGATGAGGATATCAGTCTTTTAGGAAAAGACACCTTTCTTACAGGGCACTTATAAAATCTCCCTTAGTATAGAGAAATAAGATCCAAGTTTACCTTCCTTCCTGCTTTTCCCCCAGACCACTCTTTTTGTTTGTGGTACTGGGAATTGAACCAAGGGGTGCTCTACCGCGGAGCCACATCCCTGGCCCTTTTACTTTTTATTTTGAGACAAGGTCTCACTAAGTTGCACAGGCTTACCTCAAACTTGGGATCCTCCTGCCTCAGCCTTTCCCATCCCTGAATTGCTGGGATTACAGGCATGTACCACCCTGCACCATACCACCCACCTTTTTATTGTCTCTAAAAGTTTTGCCTTTGACCCAGAACTTTCTATTTCCTTAGTATTCCTCTTGGAAAGAAGTTGGCCTTGTCTTCCTACACAGGCTGTTGATGCTCCAGTGATGAATGACACAGGGGAGAAATGGCACATGCACACTATATTCCCAGAATGCTAGAGGCAATAATCAGAAAGAAAATGAAAGTATGAATGTTGAGGATAACATTGAAATTCAAGCATACTGCCTGGTAAGATAATCTGTCTTATTACAGGGTAGCCCGTACCCCTGCCAGGGTAGATTCCTGCTCAGGAGGTGTGAGCTGCCTGAGAAATAGAAAGTCTGAAATAATTAGAAAGAAATAGAGACAGAGACAGAACTTGGATAGAAAAGGGAGTGTCTGCTAGGTCTTCCAGTACTGGTTGGAGCTGGAACTGAACCACTAAAAAATGGCTCCAGTTCTTTATTTAAGGGGGAGTACATCAAAGGCAGGGATAAGATTTCAGTGGGAGGAGTCTTGGTTGAATTGGTTTGGTGCTTGCTTCTAGATGTGGCAGGGATCTTGCAGTAAACAGGTTGATTTGCATCTTGGCAAGCCACACCCATCTCGGAGAGGCTGTGTGGCTCCTGGGTCACCCAGTCTCCCCTGCTATGCTAACTTAGATGGAGCTAGGTAGGAAGTCACATGAATTGGGTATTCTCAGACCAGCAGGGTTGTCAATGGGAGTTCCAGACATCCTACCTAATGGCTTCCAGGTCAATTTGGTTCATGCGTAGTTCATGGATGGCTCCCAGCACTGTCTCACAGAAGAGCAAAGCCTGAGGGGGAAAAAAATAATAATAATGCAGCTCAAAACAAGGGAAATACTGCATTAATGAACCATCATTTGGAGTAGTGTTTTAAAAAGTGGACACAGCCACGCAATTCATTCATATGGAAAGAAGAGTGAATGTCTGTTCTGTCACGTTTGTCATCAGGCTCTAATCCTTGCTCAGAGGCAACAAAATGACACACGGTCTTAGTGCCCAAATTTAGTTCCTAGAAACTAATTCTGTTTCTGGGACAGGAGAACTCAGGGCAGGGCTGGCACATCTAGTTGAAAGACAGGAAGAATGCTTTCAGAATTTCTGGTAGTGATGACAGGGAGCCAGCTTGAAGGGGCTCCCACCAGCCAAAATGTGATACGTGTGAATGAAAATCAAAAAGAAATGGATTAAATGATGTTATGTGCATGGACGAATATGCAACAGTGAATCCCACTGTTATGTATGAATACTGAAAATTGGATTATTATGTTTCAAGAAGTTCTTTGAATAGAGTGAAAATAGAATGAGTTGTTTGGGAGTTACAGGATTCGGACCAGGCGCATTATTACAGAAGCACTAAATTGCTGAGGTTAGACCAAGAACTGTCATTTGTATAAAAAAAAAGGGGGGGGTGACTTTGAACCCTAGCTCAAACAATGCGTGAACTTGGATCCTGTTTAAATTCCCTGAGCCTCAGTTTCTCCATGTGTAAAATGATGAAAATAGCACTTACTTCATAGTTGTTCTGAGTATTGAAGATATTGTGGCGATGTGTCCTGTATGTACATCTCACAAATGTGAGACACGATGTCCCTTTCATAAAATATTTCACAGTAGTGAAACAGGGTGGGCTATGAATATATAGTTGCATTTTCTTTAATTTAGTATGAATATATAGTTGCATTTGCTTTAATTTGCATAAAGAAAGCAAAGGAGATAAAATGCAGGGAAAGAAAACATAGTTTCTTCCTCTGGAAAGAAAACTAGGACCAACTGAAAAAAAGTAAAAGAAAGACTGTATTATGCCTTTTTAATATTGTTTTGACTGATTTTATAATAAAAATTAAATCAGCTTTAAAATCTATTCAAATATTTCTCCTGCAAACCATTCACCAGTGTTAAATATTTTTTCATGACATTCGGTCATTTCTCATGTTTCTGATAATAAGTTGCTCTTATAGATTCAGTTCCATATCCATACCCATCATATTCTATAGCCTTCTGTGACTGAGAGAATCACAAAATGAAATGTACTTTCTGTGAATTGGCATTGGACTTCCAAATTCCTAGTAACAATTTTCTCTATGTTCTTACATCACATCCATAGATATGTCAATTTTAGGTAGTATCCACATAGATTGTTACTGTTTCAGATTGCTCCTCTGTTCTCTTAATAATTATAAGGAAAAATGTACTTGAAAAACTAGATTTCTTTGAAAATACCTTATGACCTAGCTTGGAAATCTTTTTATTCTCATTTCATTTTTTAATTTGTCTTTTTTCAGTTATACATGACAGACAATAGAGTGTATTTTGACTTATCATACGTACATGGAGTATAGCTTCCCATTTTTGTGGACGTACATGATGTGGAGTTTCACTAGTAGTGTATTCATGTATGAACATAGGAAAGTGATGTCCCATTCATTCCACTGTCTTTCCCATTCCCATCCCCCGTCCCTCCCTCCACCCCTGATCCAGTGAACCTCTACTTCTCCCTTCCCTCGCCCGGCATATTGTGAGTCAGCAACCTCATATCAGACAGAGAATAGATTAGCTCTTGTGAATTGAGTTGCTATAAACACTGATGTGTCTGCTTAACTGTAGTATGATGATTTTAAATCCTTTGGGTATATGCCAAGGAGTGGGACAGCTGGATCAAATGGTGGTTCCATTCCATAGCTTGGAAATCTTGACCCAAAACAATCACTGAATGTGGGATCTAATATGAATTTTCATCTCTTGTACTGACAATTATTCTACTACCTATTTGAGAAATCCCCATGTCAAAAATAAAAACTCAGATAAGAAAATGAGATAATATTGCTTGGATGCCTTAGAGTAGGAGGATTATTATTTTTTTTTCTCACAGATAATTTATTTCTGCTGGGTGGGTAGAAAATAGAATATAGGTTGAAGTTGTTTTCAGTTTATATTCAGTTTTAGTGTTAAAACTTTCTGCTCACGGAACCTCAAGAAGTAATTACTACTTGTAATAAATTTTTTATGTTCAAAATCTGACACAATATAAGGTTTGGTAATGACAATGTTCATGCAGAATTGAATCTCTTCTGCTTTCTTTCTTTCTTTTCTTTTTTTTTCCCCTTAGGGACACAGTTTCTTTAAAAAGATTTGAGAATCTGGTTGAACGAACGGAATAACTTTTTTTTCTGTTCAGATTATTCAGGAAATGAAAATGTAAGCTACTCATGCCTAAAATGAAGAAGTGCTATAATTAGCGATCCAGGAAAAGCATTAACCTAGTTAAAACACATGTCTTTTATTAGAGGAGGAGCAAGAATGAAAAAAAAGTTGTTTTCAATATTTCTAGCTTCATTTGCAGAGATGCTGTCACCAAGATGTGATGATATTATAGCATGCCAATTTAGAGAAGGAAACGGAGAGAGACTCAACAATCTTGGGTATTTTTCTCTTGGACATTTAATTCCAGGGATACAGTTTAAAAAAAAAAAAAAAAAAAAGACAGCTTGACTGAAGTGACAGGCCTAAGCTCTAAAGAGCCAAGTCTGAAATTTGGCACTTTCATTTCCAGTTGGAATTAATTAAAATGAAAGGTATGTATGACATAAAAACCATTTTTGCATCCTTGAGGATACCAGTCTTCTCCTTTAGGAAAAGACACCTTTTTTTACAGTGCACTTATCAAATCTCCCTTTGTATGAAGAAATAGGATCCAAATTCATGTTTCAATTGGAATATTGAAAAAGAATTCATTGACCTTGAATACCTGGTGCCTTAAAGGAGACTCTATCCAAATGCATCATCTCAGCTTCTTACTTTTCACCCGTGGACAAATGGCTTCCAAAAGAACAGTTCTTGCTCCTATTGTTAGAGTTCAGATATAAGGTATCCCCCAAAAGTTCATGTGAGAGACAGTGCAAGGGTTTCCAGAGGTGAAATGATTAGATTATGAAAGGTGTAATACAATCAATGGATGCACCCACTGATATGGATTTCCTAGGTGGTAACCGTAGGCAAGTTGGGTATGGCTAGTGGAAATAGGTCACTTTGGGGTTTATATTCTGTCCCTGGAGAGTGAAGTTCTCTTTCTGTTTCCCGGTTGACATGGCCTGAGCTGCTTTCCTCTGCCACACTCTTCGGCCACGATGTTCCACCTCACCTTGGACCCAGGGCTATGGAGTCTTCCAATCATGAACTGAACCTTGGCTAAAATAAACTCTTACTCTTCTGTATTGTTCTTATTGGGGACACAGGTCACAACAATGCAAAAGTTGGCTAAAACACATATTACTGTCTTTAAAAAAAATTGTTTTAATTAGTTATACATGACAGTAGAATGCATTTATGTACTTTGATCTATCATACATAGATGGGATACAAGTTCTCATTTCTCTGAGTGCACATGTTGTAGAATCTCATTGGTCATGTAGTCACATAAATACATAAAATAATAATGTCTATTTCATTCTAGTATCCTTCCTATCCCCACATCCCCTGCCCTCCCCTCCCTTCACTTCCCTCTACCTAAAGTAACTATTCTTCTCTAGTGTCCCCCCCCCTTTATTGTGAAATAGCATTCGCATATTAGAGAAAACATTCCACCTTTGGTTTTGGGGAATTGGCTTATTTCACTTAGCATGATATTCTCCAACTCCATCCATTTACTAGCAAATGCCATAATTTCATTCCTCTTTAAAGCTGAGTAATATTCCATTGAATACATATACCACATTTTCTTTATCCATTCATCTATTGAAGGACATCTAAGTTAGTTCCATACTTTACCCCTATTGTACATTGATGTGGCTGCATTACTGTAGTGTGCTGATTTTAAGTCCTTTGGGTATAAACTGAGGACTGGGATAGCTGGGTCAAATGGTGGTTCCATTCTCAGTTTTCTGAGGAATCTCCATACTGCTTTCCATAGTGGTTGTACCAATTTGCAGTCCCACCAGCAATGTATGAGTTTACCTTTCCCCCCACATTCTTTCCAACATTTATTGTTGTTTGTATTCTTGATGATTGCCATTCTGACTGGAGTGAGATGAAATCTTGGTGTAGTTTTGATTTGCATTTCTCTAATTGCCAGAGATATTGAACACTTTTTCATTTATTTGTTGATTGATTGTATTTCTTCTTCTGTGAAGTGTCTGTTCAGTTCAGTTCCTTAACCCTTTCATTGATTGGGTTATTTGTTTGTTTTTTTGTTTGTTTTTGGTTTGGGTTTTTTTTTTTTTTTTTTTTTTTTTTGGTGTTAAGTTTTTTTAGTTCTTTATATATCCTAGAGATTAGTGCTTTATCAGAGGTGCATGTGCTAAAGATTTTTGCCCAATCCATAGGCCCTCTCCTTACATTATTGTTTCCTTGGCTGGGAAGAAGCTTTTTTTTTTAAGAGAGAGAGAGAGAGAGATGAGAGAGAGAGAGAGAGAGAGAGAGAGAGAGAGAGAGAGAGAATTTTTTAAAATATTTATTTATTTTTAGTTTTCAGTGGACACAACATCTTTATTTTTATGTGGTGCTGAGGATCAAACCCAGCACCCCACGCATGCCAGGCGAGTGCGCTACCACTTGAGCCACATCCTCAGCCCCGTGAAGAAGCTTTTTAATTTGAATCCATCCCATTTATTGATCTTTGATTTTACTACTTGTGCTTTTGGGGATTTGTTAAGAAAATCAGATCCTAGGCCGACATGATGAAGATTTGGACCTATTTTTTCTTCTATTAGGCACAGGGTTTTGGTTCTAGTGCCTAAGTCTTTGATCCACTTTGAGTTGATTTTTGTGCAGGGTAAGAGTTAGAGGTTTAATTTCGTTTTGCTACATATGAATTTCCAGTTTTGCCAGCACCATTTGTTGAATAGGCTATCTTTTCTCCAGTGAATATTGTTGGCACCCTGTCTAGTACAAAATAACCGTATTTATGTGTGTTTGTCTCTGTGCCCTCTATTCTAGTATGAAATAACTGTATTTATGTGGGTTTATTTCTGTGCCCTCTATTCTGTACCACTGGTCTACAAGTATATTTTGGTGCCAATACCATGTCATTTTTGTTACTATAGCTCTGTAGTATAGTTTAAGTTCTGGAATTGTGATGCCTCCTGCTTCACTTTTCTTGTTAAGGATTGCTTTGGCTGTTCTGGGTCTCTTAATTTTCCAAATAAATTTCATGATTACTTTTTCTATTTCTATTAAGAATGCCATTGGGATTTTAATAGAAATTGCATTAAGTCTGTATAACACTTTTGGTAGTATGGCCATTTAGACAATATTAATTTTGCCTATCCAGGAGCATGAGAGATCTTTCCATCTTCTGAGGTTTTCTTCAATTTTTTTATTTAGTGTTCTGTAGTTTTCATTGTAGAGGTCTTTCACCTCTTTTGTTAGATTGATTCCCAGGTTTTCTGTGCTTTTTTTTTTTAGGCTATTGTGAATGGAATAGTTTTCCTAATTTCTCTTTCAGAGGCTTCATCACTGATGTATAGGAATGTGTTTGATTTATGGGTGTTGATTTTATATCTTGCTTTGCTGGATACATTTATTCTAGAAATTATCTGGTAGAATTTTTTGGATTTTCTAGATATAGAATCATGTCATCAGCAAATAGTTTTTGATAGTTTGAGTTCTTTTTTTTCCTATTTATATCCCTTTAATTTCTTTCTTCTAATTGCTGTGGCTAGAGTTTCAAGAATGATGTTGAATACAAGTGGTGAAAGAAGACATCCTTGTCTTGTTCTAGTTTTTAGTGGGAATGGTTTCATTTTTTTCTCCATTTAGAATGATTCTGGCCTTGGGTTTAGTATTGATAGCTTTTACAATGTTGAGGTATGTTCCTACTATCCCTAGTTTTTCTAGTGTTTTGAACATGAAGGTGTGCTGTGTTTTTCTGCATCTATTAAGATGATCATATGGTTCTTGTTTTTAAGTCTATTAATATGATGAATTATGTTTATTAATTTCCATATGTTGAACCAACCCTGCATCCCTGGGATGAACCCCACTTGATTGTGGTGTACACTCCTTTTGATATGTTTTTGTATTCAATTTTCCAGAATTTTATTGAGAATTTTAGCATCTATGTTCAGTAGAGATATTGGTCTGAAGTTTTCTTTCTTTGATGTGTCTTTGCCTGGTTTTGGAGTCAGGGTGATATTGGCCTCATAAAATGAGTTTGGAAGTGCTCCCTCTTTTTCTATTTCCTGAAATAAGTTGAAGAGTATTGGTGTGAATTCTCCTTTGAAAGTCTTGTAGAACTCGGCTGAGAATCTATCTGGTCTGGGCTTTTCTTGGTTGGTAGGCTTTTGATGGCATTTTCTATTTCATGACTTGAATTGATCTGCTTAAATTGTGTATGACCAACTCATTCAGTTTGGGTAGGTCATATGTCTCTAGAAATTTGTTGATGTCTCTGATATTTTCTATTTTGTTGGAATATAAATTTTCAAAATAGTTTCTAATTATCTTCTGAATTTCAGACATATCCATTGTGATATTTCCTTCTTCATTTTGTATTTTAGTTATTTGAGTTTTCTCTCTTTTTCTCTTCATTAACATGGCCAGGAGTTTATCTATTTTATTTATTTTTTTTAAAAGAACCAACTTTTTGTCAATTTTTTTGCTTCAATTTCATTGATTTCAGCTTTGATTTTAATTATTTTCTGTCTTCTACTCTTTGGGTGTTGATTTGTTCTTCTTTTTCTAGGGCTTTGAGATGTATTGTTAGGTAATTTATTTGTTTGACTTTTTATTCTTTTAATGAATGCACTCAATGCAATAAACTTTCCTCTTAGTACTGCCTTCATAGTGTCCCAGAGATTTTGATACGTTGTATCAGTGTTCTCATTTACCTCTAAGAATTTTTTTTTATTTTATCCTTGATTTCTTCTACTATCTATTCGTCATTCAGTTAGTGCATTAATTAGTCTCCATTTGTTAGAGTATCTTCAATTTTTTACTTTATTGTTGATTTCTAATTTCTTTCCGTTGTGATCTGACAGAATTCAGGGTATTATCTGTTTTTTTGTATTTACTAAGAGTTGCTTTGTGGCATAAAATATGGTCAATTTTAGAGAAGGAGCCCTGTGCTACTTAGAATAAAGTGTATTTGCTTGTTGATGGATGAAATATTATATATATATATATATATATATATATATATATATATATATATAAAGTCTAAATTATTGATTGTATTATTTAGTTCTATAGTTTCTTTATTTAGTTTTTGTTTGGAAGATCTGTCTAGTACTGAGAGAAGTATGTTAAATTCATCTAGTATTATTGTGTTGTGGTCTATTTGATTCTTGAAATCAAGAAGGGTTTGTCTGATGTATATAGATGCTACATTGTTTAGTGCATAAATATTTATAATTGTCATGTCCTACTGATATATACTTCCCTTAAGAAGTATGAAATGTCCTTCTTTGTGTCTTCTGATTAACATTGACTTGAATTCTACCTTATCTGAGATGAGGATGGAAGCCTCTGCTTGTTGATGCAATCCATATGAGTGATATGTTTTTTTTTTTCCCATCCTTTCACCTTCAGCCTGTGGATATCTTTGCCCATGGTGAGTCTTTTGAAGTCAGAATATTGTTGGGTCTTGCTTTTTAATCCAATCTGCCAGTCTCTGTCTTTTGATTGATGGGTTTAGGCCATTAACATTCAAGGTTATTACTGAGATTCGATTTGTATTCCCTATAATTTTGACTTATTTCTGGTTTTTCCTTTGGCTGAATGTTCCTTTACTGTAGATCCTCCCTTTGCTTCTATTCTTTGAAGTGCTGTGGATATAGTAGGTAATCAAAAGTAACTCGATCCTAAAGAAGTCTACCACTACTCTCAAATGTGAACAAATACAACTAACCTCTCAAATCCTGTTCAAAAGCAAAAGAGATGTTGGGAAAATACTAGGTTGTTAGGTCCCAATTCAAAGTGTCTATTGAAAGACTCCAAAAAGTTTTTGAAGTATGTGGCCTTATTTTCCTAACTAGATATCATAAGTATAAAAATAAATCTATAAGATACTCTATACTTGGATCACAAGCCATAATATCAAAACTGGAATCTATACTTGAATAAACTCATGGGAGGAAAACATTTTAAATTCTTTCACCATAAGTCATATTATCAAAATTTGAATCTACACTTGAATAAGCTCAGAGGAAAAAAATGTTTTTGTTCTTCCAGAGTACTATGATGATATAGTTTAATAATGTAACTACTTACTTATTTCTAACAGAAAGAACCATCTTGTTTAATTTAATGCATCTTTAAAAAAGACCATGGTCCCAAAATATGAAGAAGTGACAAGTAATAAAGAAGAAAATAACTCATAAAAACACTTAAGAAGCTGAACTAGAAAGAACTAGAAATGTTAAATTTAATTTTGGCCATATAGTTATATTAGGTATACAGAAGTATTAGGCATTAGGAATATTAGGTACAAAATAGCAGCTTTGTTAGGAAAAAAAAAGTTGAAATTCAATTAATTTGTTATGGTTAAATGTCTACCAACTACTGAAGATTTTGTAAATATCCAACGCTATAATGGCAATTGACACTTCATATTATCTAATCTTCCAAAGAAATCTCTTAGTATTATCCCTATCTTATAATTGAGGAAAGATAGACAAATTCATTCACTTTTCCAAGGTCAAAGATTTTGCCTGGGCCAAACCAAGAATTCAAACCCAAATCTCCCAGCCTGCAAAATCTATCACATTTCCATTAAACTGCCAATATTCTATAATAGTATGTGCCTTTTCATTAACTACCAACATCTTTGCCTAAAACTTTCCATTTGCATTGCTGGCTGGATCTCCACAGTTGGATGCTTAAAATTTAGCATTGCAAAGACTTTTTTTTGTATTGCCTGACAAATAAAATGAGAATAGGGGATGTATTGGACATACATTAGGCCAACATTTACTTACCCATGAGGTCAAAGACAAGCTTTGTTTTCATCTTTAAAAGTTTATTTTTCTGCTATCAATTTGGAGGATGTGTGGGAAGCAAATTTACAGGCCAAATTAAATTGTGAAGTGCAAGATACAATGAGATATAATGTACTTAGAACCAGATGAATCATTGGGGCTTTCAAACTAATGTACAGCAAATTGAGCTCAGTCTAGAGAAAATGTAGATAAGATGAGTTTAGGAGCAAACAATAAAATGTGGAAATATGGTTAAAATGGAAAAATGCTTCAGTTTAATAGATTCTTAAAAAAACGTTTTAAGAATTAACGGAGGAAATTTTTCATAGAATTTACCAATCTATACAAGTGGCTTAGCAAAACAAACAGATACGGAAGATAAGGGAATGACTATGTCACTAGAGGCTTAAAAGTTAAATAAAAGAAATGATATTGGTAAGTTTTTGGTAGAGTGAAGAGAATTCCAAATGCCATTTTACAAGGATTTACCTACTTTCCTGCAAACATTTTCGAATATCATCAGAAGACTAAATGCTGATGGCATGATCAAGACAAGCCATGTCTGAATCTTGGCTTTAATGATTATTTTATTATTATTAGCATCATGCAGAAGGGAAGGCATCAACTTCCCCAAGCTTTCTGATCAACTAAAATAAATAATAACCATCTCACGGTGTTTACAAATAAACAAGATGGTGTATATCAAGAGGATTTTATAATCTGTAAATCATTATACAAATGAAAAATAATAACAATGGTAGAAAGTGTACCTGAAATCATGTGAACTAAGCATCCTTAATGGTGTGAACCCAGCAGCTACAACAACCTTAGTGGACTTGGAAAGCCAAAGGTCCTATGTTTTCTCTGATATGTAGAATGCAGTCCAAAATAAAGTTTAAAAAGAGAAAGAGAAGGAGAGAGAGAGAAAGGGAAAGGTAGGTATTTTAGCAAAAAAAAGGAGAAAGATGGGTGGATTAGATGAAGGGGGCCTGGGGGGAGGGGAAAGGAATAGGATAAGGAGAAAACAGCTGCATGAACTTGACCTAACTTTCCCATTTACATACAAGAATATACAACAGTGAATTTCACCATCATGCATATCCACAAGACATTAATAACAACAACAAAAACTAAAAGTAAGTAGCAGAACCATGAGTAGAGTGAAGAGAATGTGTTATGGTTTAGCTGTGGTGTCCCCCAAAAGCTCACATGTGAGACAGTGCAAGAAGGTTCAGAGGAGAAATGATTGGGTTGTGAGAATCTTAACCCAATCAGTGAATTAATTCCTGGTGGGATTAACTGGGTGGTGACTGAAGTGGTGGGTGTGGCTGGAGGAGGTGGGAATCAGGACATGGCTTTTGGTATATATTCATATCTGGCCAGTAGAGTCTCTCTCTGCTTCCAGATCACAGTGATGTGAGCTACTTTCTTCTGCCACGCTCTCCCACCATGATGTTCACCCAAGAAATGGAGCCGGCCTTCTATGGACTAAGACCTCTGAAACCGAGAGCCCTCAAATAAACCTTTTCTCCTCTACAGTTGTGCTGGGCTGCTCCTTCAGTCACAGCAGCAAATAAGCTGATATAAACAGAATGGAATAAATAGGTGGAGGGAGAAGGGAAGGGAGGGGAATACTGGGGATTGAATGAGAGCAAATTATATCCCATGCTTTTAAAAATTATGTCAAAATGAATCCTAATGTTATGTATGACTAAAAGAATGATTAAAACAGTGCTGATTATCACCCTCCCCTCAAAATAACCTTAATGATGAAATGGTGTGAACTAAGCACCTATAATAAAAATGAAAAGATAATCCCCTACATCTGCCATCATTCCACTAATATAAAATTAAATTAAAATGTATGTGTTTATAAGTGCATAAAGGAATTAGAAAGATGTTAGTCCCGTAATTATTGACTTGCAAGGATGTCCACGATATTAAGTGCAAAAAAGCAAATTGCATGGAACATGACTCTATTTCAATTAAAAAAAAAACAATGCATTTGTGTTTATATACTTGAATATATTTGCATAAGGAAAGAGCAGGTAGCAGAGTGGACATTTCAAGCTGTCAGGGGGAGGAGATGGGAAGATGTCAAACTTTGGGATAACACGTGCACACGAGTATACACACGTGTGTACGTGCACACACGTGTATGCGTGTGCACACACACACATACAGGTGTGTGTCATTTGCTTTTGTAACTAGAAACCCATATTATTTTTCTAATTTGAGAAACAAAGAAAATTTTTAAAATAATAGTAATATAAGCCTTTGAAAGCAATATCCATATTACCCTCCAAAATGTAACCAAAGTGTGAAGCAGCATCCAAACTTAACAGAATCGTGTAACACATCAGCAGTGTTCCAGCTAAGTATCTAACATACCTGAACTCATCCTTGGTAAGTCCAAACCAACAACCAAATCCAACTTTCCACTGAAACCATCCCCACATTGTCTACCCTAAAAATAGCCCAAAGTTCCAGAGAGCACTGGGGCATCTGAAACCCTGGGGGGAGTGATTCACAGGTATTGGGAGAGAGAGAAGAGCTGTCAAAATCCTCAACAGATAACATGAAGCCAAGGACTTCATACTTGGAGCATCTAAGCCACCCAGGAACTTGGTCACCTCCATAGCATGAGGGTGCTTAGTTCATACCATTTCAAGTGTACTTTCTACCTGAAGTTAGCCGGGGAAAATTATTAGCTGCACTTTCTATTTCTTTTTAATTCTCTTAGAAAAGGCTGTGCAAAGTGTAGAAACTTTCTACAGCGATGCTGAATAGGTGTATAAATTAGATGATTATGCTTCAGGGTTCCAACTCAGAGATTCCAAAGAGAAGCAAGAAATGAGCTTTAAAGGAACGTGTCACAGTTTGCTTCTCTTCTCCAATCCTTTATTGTTCATCTTCATGAAAGTCTGATTCTGTGGAAATTACAACGTTTGCCAGAGTAGGTGAGAGCTTCTAGGACAAATCAAAGGAACTGGGGAAATGTAGGAGGGGAAACAAAGATTGAAGGAGAGCCAGGCAGAGTTCCTTGTTCTGGGACAATACGTTCCTGGACAGCTCTTCTCTGGGGTCCTACTGGGTGTTTGGACAAGTCACCGGGTTTGCCACCTCTCAGGAGGAGAAACCTGTCAATTCCTGGGGTGAGAGGGACATGTTGTCACTCAAGAGGCACGTGATTCTGAAAACATGTCCCGTAATTATTGACTTGCAAGGATGTCCACGATATTAAGTGCAAAAAAGCAAATTGCATGGAACATGATTCTATTTCAATAAAAACAAACAATGCATTTGTGTTTATATGCTTGAATATGTTTGCATAAAGAAAGAGCAGGTTGCAGAGTGGATATTTCAGGCTGTCAGGGGACCACTTTAAAGTATCCTAAGATACTTTATTTTAGTGGCAATTTGAGGATGAAACCCAGCTAGGTCCTTGGATTTTCCAGCTGACACTGTCACATCTTCAAAACTGCAGAGGGACAGCTTTGAAAGGGGCCAAAGGCTTTCAAACTGATATTCTCCTACCTAACTCACTCCAGAGGAGCAGGAGGAGTACTCTTGTAATCTATTTAAACAAATGATACCACAGGGAGCCAGTGTTAACCAAATGAGGCCTGCTCTTTGTGAGGCTGATTTTTCCAGCTGGGCAACAGAATAGGCTCCACATGAGACGCTCAGGCCCCTTCCCAGATGGTCCTTTGAAATGTCCCCTATAAGCCACACAGAATTGATCGGATTTGGCTTTAGCAATATTTACTGGGTCTAGTGGGCCTGGGGCCCTCCGGATGAAGAAGGCACAGCTGGAGGACACTTAAACACATTTAAAGAAAAGTCTTTTCTTCGCCTTCAAGGCCTGAGAACAGCGAGAGGAAATTCACAGAATCGCACTCAGAAAACCTGAAATTTACATGAAAGGAAAAATTTGAAGGGGAGAAATTCTCCAAAGGTAGACAAGGAAAAATAAATAAATAAAGTTGGTAGAGGAGCTGCTAATTCAATAAGCTGAGCAGTTCCCAGTCTAACTGCATTTCTCAGTAGCATCCTGTATTGGAAATGCTGTCTCCCCAGGACCTTCTCTTTGTTTTTAATGAGGTATTAAGGAAGATTCACATCATCTCACAGATTTATGGGCAAGGGGAAAAAAACCAAACAAACAAACAAAAAAAGGAGTTGAAGTTAGGACAAACTTAGAAGCAAAAAAGAAATTTAATTAAAATATGGAGCTGGGGTGGTGGTTCAGTGGTAGAGGGCTTGCCTAGCATGTGTGAGGTCCTGGGTTTGAACCTCAGCAACAGATATTCTATGAACAGATGTTTGAAATATGGTCAGAGTTTTATTGGTTTGTTTTATTAAGATGTGCTCAAAAATTATATTTAAAGAAGCTTTCTGAATCTCAAAAACATAATTTTTTAAAGAAAATTCGAAAGAGCTTTAGATGATAAAATCTAGCTAGATGAGTCTGCAGAGAGAAGTTCAACTGTGAAACAGTAATGAACTTGAGAGAGCCACGAGATGAGAGATTCTTTGGCAATTTGGGGTGGGGAAAACTATTTTTCTTGGTACATAATATGTACTATCTTTTTATGTAGTGTACAAAGGAAAAAGTTCTTTGGTTCCTAGAGTAAAAAAAAAAAAACTGGTATAAAGCTTAATTGGTGGTCTCTTTGAAAAGCTATGATTATAGCTAGTGTAATTAAAGTAACTACAAGAGAAATGGGTACAAATCTTTCTCATGATGTAACTTTAAAATGCCACTTTTAGGAAAAAATTGAGGAAATTAGGCATGCACAAATTGAGAAAATGAGACATGCATGCACACATAGTTAGACCATTTAGATAAATGACTCTTATTTTACAGAAGTTAGTTTTAGTGAAGCAAGATGTTAAGGTTTCAGCAGGGGCCACCAATACCTTTCTTCAGGATGGATCAAGCTTGGAAGAATTAAAACTCAAATCCAGTTTATCGGCTGGCTTGTCTTTCATGGGAGAATGGATCATTCAGATCACTTGGTGTCCCCAGTGAGAGGGCTTCTGGAGACCTGGACAGAGTGTGTGATAGCTTAAGCTATGGTTATGGTTGCTGTTGAGTTAACAATGCTGTATCAGTATGACTCAAACCCTAAGTTAGCCTTCCAGACTAATGAACAGCAGAATAAATAAGTTTCTCCCTGTCTTTGTGTAAAAGTGTGCCTCGTTCTTGGATTCATAATTTCTTTTACTGCCCAATTTTACTGGTGGTTCTAATAACTTAGTTGTCCTTGCCTCGCTAAATTTCTTAGTGATTATCTTTTACTTTTAGAAGCCTAGAAAGCATTGCTTGTGACAGAAATAAATTGCTTCAAGGACCCTAGCAGGCCATCTGTGACAGATCCAGTCTCCCTGTCACCTGTGCCCCCATCCTTTTCGTTCTTCTCAGCCTCTTCCTGGTGCAGGGGAAATCTTCTGGGCCCAATCACATCAAAGTTGCCACATGAGGGTGGTCACTCTTAGCACCAGAGAGGCTGATTTTATAAAACACACATCCCATTCTGAAAACTTGGGAAAGTTTAAGCCAAATTTCACCTAAGGCTACAACGTACCACCAGCTCTGATTCCCCATTGCCCTCCAAAATGCACCCAGGAGAAGTGGTGTCCCCAATGTAGACCACACTGGAAGATAAAGAAGGAAAAAAGAAGAAGGAAGAGAGACCAGAGAGAAGGTGCTGAAGGCTACTCATGTAAGCAAAGAGTATGGGGAGAACAGTGAAAAAGAAAAAAAAATTAAGTTTTCTGGTTTTAAAGAATTTCTGCTAGCTTGCAAGACTGTATTTTTTTTTCTTGGCCGTGGAGTGTAACTGTGTGCCCCTCAGCTATTACAGAACACTGTAGAGAGTTACACACAGAATGTGGAATAAATTGCTAACTGTTCAGAAAATAAATTCTCCTCTTATACACATGGCTATATTCTTGCTTTGCTGCAACATGCACTTTTTAAATTAAAAAAAAATTATATATGTGTACATATATATATGTATGCATATAACATTAGGATAGATTTTGACATAATCACAAAAGCATGGAATATAATTTGCTCTAATTCAGTCCCAGCACTTCCCCCTCCTCCCTTCCCCTCCCTGGTCCCCTCCCTCTACTCTACTGATCCTTCTGCAATTTATTTATAGTTGTTGTTGTTTTTTTTTTTTAATTAGTGTCTTGTGGATATTCTTGCTGTTGGGATTCACTGTGCTATATTTATGTACGTACATAAAAAAGTTCGGTCTGATTCCAACATGCACTTTTAAGGATTATTTGGATTAATAGCAGAGGCAAGATGGCATTGAGCCTTTGTTACCACAAACAGAAACTGAGCCCCCAAGTGTCTATTTAATTGAGAATAAACTTAGGTGGATAAACCCATATGGTAGAAATGGTCATCAAAACCAGAAAGCCAAAGGAAGCCAGCTATGAGATACTGATTTTTGTGTTTCCTGGGTACTGTAGGAGACAGTGAGCTCTTCATGCAGCAGTTATGTGACTTGTGATTGCCTTCATGCGGGCAGAATTAAGGCTGCATTGTGTTTTATGCTGTGTTGCCTGCTCGTACAGCATGATTCATAAACTCAGGAGAGAGGGTTCCCCAATCTCTAATTGGCCTAACTATTTCAATCATATGGGAAAAAATGGGAGAAATGACACATACTCATTCTCATTTTGTGATTCCATTCTCCAGGGAGCATGAGCTTCCCCTAGCCCCCTAAGTGGTCAGGCATGTGAGGAACATAAGTAAGAACATTATACTTTCATCTCTCTCACCAAGCTTGGTCATTTTGATTGACACCAAGATGAAAGCAACTTCTTGACCCACAGGATATCACAGCTGCCCTGAGCAGCCTGCTCTGCTGGGTTGTAATAAGGACATTTTACACTGTGCTTTTCCCAGACCCGTGATGTCATTAGATGCCTTGTGGACACTGTCTCCTCCCGCTTCAGGGTCTGAGCTAAGTAAGGCTTCCAAACATGCGTCCACTGTTCACAGTTGTCTCTCACTATACCCTATTTCTACCATACTCATAATACTGTGCAATTAGATACTTATTTTCCATGTATGCAGCACAAGTGGAATTCCCAGACATGTGGCAAGTAACTGAAAGAGGAAATGTCACCATGGTGGTTCCAGTAGGCTCCCCACTTCAGGCAGAGGAACCCACAATGCTGGATAGGAGCTCCAAAGAGTCAAGTGTCCCCATGCCTCCCCCCACTGCCACCCCCACCCCCACCCCCAGCTTATCTCAAGGACCTCCCTGCCTCTCACCCCCTTCAGGACAACTTCACCTAGCACTGTCATCCAGGACAACCCAGTGCCAGAAGAAAGTTTTGTAAAACCTAACCATCAACATCCTTCTCTGGACTGAGGAGCTGGATCATTCGACAGGCAGCTCTCCTGAGCAAAGTCCATGAGAAAATAAAAATAATACAAGAACGAGGAAATAGACACATCAAGAGACACCAAACAAGGGCTAATAAAACGTACTTGATCCTGCTTTCACCTACAGAATAATGTTTGTTGAAAAACGTAACTACTGCTGGGCACAGTGACACATGCCTATCATCTCTACGACTCAGGAGGCTGAGGCAGGAGGATCACAAGTTCAAGGCCAGCCTCAGCAATTTAGCAAGGTCCTAAGCAACTTAGTGAGACCCTCTCTCAAAATAAAAAATAAAAAAGGGCTGGGGATGTAGCTCAGTGGTTAAGTACCCCTAGGTTCAATCCCTGGTACCAAAAAGTAAAAGAAAAATGAAAAATTTAACAATTAATTCCTAATGTGTTGAGGTGAAGCAGGTAACCCATCCATTGAAAACTGTCCTAACCTTGTGAAAATGACAACATGAAGGTGTAACAGGGTCCCTTTCATGTAACAGAGGCCCACTCTTTGCCTGGAATGTAAACCTTGATGCTCAACCACTAGGGATTTATATTTTTATTTTTTAAATTTTAATTTGTTATATATGACAGCAGAATGCATCACAATTCATATTACACATACAGAACACAATTTTTCATATCTCTGGTTGTACACAGAGTCACACCATTCATGTCTTCATACAGATACTTAGGGTAATGATGTCCAACTCATTCCACTGTCTTTCCTACACCCCTGCCTCCTCTCTTACCCTCCCACAGCTTTGTCCTATCTAGAATTCATATAACCCTCCCATGCTCCACCACCCCATTATGAATCACCCTCCTGATATCAGAGAAAATATGTGGCATTTGGTTTTTGGGGATTGGCTAGCTTCACTTAGCATTATATTCTCAACCCCATACATTTACCTGCAAATGCCATGATTTTATTCTCTTTTATTGCTGAGTAATATTCCATTATGTACATTTGCCACATTTTTATTATCCATTCATCTACTGAAGGGCATCTAGTTTGCTTCCACAGTTTAGCTATTGTAAATTGTGCTGCTATTTTGGCTGTGTCCCTTTATGCTGTTTTGTATCCTTTGGGTATAGACCAAGGAGAGAGATAGCTGGGTCAAATAGTGGTTCCATTCCCAGATTTCCAAGGAATCTCCATACTGCTTTCCATATTGGCTGCACCAATTTGCAGTCCTACCAACAATGTATGAGTGTACCTTTTCCCCACATCCTCACCAATACTTATTGTTATTTGCCTTCATAATAGCTGCCATTCTGACTGGAGTGAGATGAAATCTTAGAGTAGTTTTGATTTGCATTTCTCTGATTGCTAGAGATAATGAACATTTTTTCATATACTTGTTGATTGATTGTATATACTCTTCTGAGAAGAGGTCCTTGACCCATTTATTGATGGGTTATTTGTTTTGTTTCGTTTTGGTGTTAACATATTTTAGTTCTTTATAATATCATAGAGATTAGTGCTCTATCTGATGTGTGTGTGGTAAAAATTTGTTCCCAAATTGTAGGCTCTCTATTCACCTCACTGATTGTTTCTGTTGCTAAGAAGAAGCTTTTTAGTTTGAATCCATCCCATTTATTGATTCTTGATTTTAATTCTTGAGCTATAGGAGTGTTATTAAGGAAGTTAGGGCCTAATTTGACATGATGAATGTTTGGGCCTACTTTTTCTTCTAATAGACACAGTGTCTCTGGTTTAATTCCTATGTCCTGATCCATTTTGAGTTGAGTTTTGTGCATGGTGAGAGATAGGGTTTTAATTTCATTTTGTTGTATATGGATTTCCAGTTTTCCCAGCACCATTTGTTGAAGATTATCTTTTCTCCAATGTAGGTTTTTGGTGCCTTTGTCTAATATAAGATAACTGTAGTTATGTGGGTTAGTCTCTGTGTCCTCTATTCGTTGGTCTACAAGTCTATTTTGGAGCCAATACCATGCTGGTTTTGTTACTATTACTCTGTAGTATAGGTTAAGGCCTGGTATAGTGATACCACCTGGTATAGTGATGCTTCACTCTTCTTGCTAAGGATTGCTTTTTCTATTATAAGGAACATCATTGAGATTTTGATCGGAATTGCATTAAATCTATATAGTGCTTTTGGTAGTGTAGTCATTTTGACAATATTAATTCTGCCTAT
This sequence comes from Marmota flaviventris, assembly GCF_047511675.1. Classification (NCBI taxonomy): domain Eukaryota; kingdom Metazoa; phylum Chordata; class Mammalia; order Rodentia; family Sciuridae; genus Marmota; species Marmota flaviventris. Next base: position 170,988,600 of record NC_092498.1, on the reverse strand, counting down.
CTAAGAACAAGGAGTTATTTCCATCTTCTAAATTCTTCTTTAATTTCTTTCTTTAGCATTCTGTAGTTTTCATTGTAGAGCTCTTTCATTAAGTTGATTTCCAAGTATTTTATTATTTTTTTGAGGTAGTTTGGGGTAGTTTTCCTAGTTTCTCTTTCAGAGGATTTGTCACTGAATTACAGAAACGCTTTTGATTTATGGGTGTTGATTTTATATTCTGCTACTTTGCTAAATTAATTTATTAGTTCTAAAAGTTTTCTGGTGGAATTTTTTGGATCTTCTAGGTATAGAATCATCATCAGCAAATAGTGATAGATTTGAGTTCTTCTTTTCCTATCTGTATCCCTTTAATTTCTTTTGTCTAATTGCTCTGGCTAGAGTTTTAAGAACTATGTTAAATAGAAGTGGCGAAAGAGGGCATCCCTGTCTTGTTCCAGTTTATAGAGGGTATGCTTTCAATTTTTCTCCATTTAGAATGATGTTGGCCTGGGGCTTAGCATAGATAGCTTTTATGATGTTGAGTATGTTCCTGTTATCCCTAGTTTTTCCAGTGTTTTGAACATGAAGAGGTGCTGTATTTTGTCAAATGCATTTTCTGCATCTATTGAAGTGATCATATGGTTCTTGTCTTTAAGTCTATGGATGTGATGAATTACATTTATTGATTTCTGTATGTTGAACCAACCCTGATCCCTGGGATGAACACCACTTGATTGTGGGGTACTATCTTTTTGATATGTTTTTGTATTCAATTTGCCAGACTTTTATTGAGAATTTTTGCATCTATGTTCATTAGAGATATTGGTCTGAAGTTTTCTTTCTTTGATGTCTTTGCCTGGTTTTGGAATCAGGGTGATACTGGCCTCATAGAATGAGCTTGGAAGTGCTCCCTCTTTTTCTATTTCCTAAAATAAATTGAAGACTATTGGTGTTAATTCTTCTTTGAAAGTCTTACAGAACTCAGCTGAGAATCCATCTGGTCCTGGACTTTTCTTGGTTAGTAGACTTCTGATGGTGTCTTCTATTTCATGACTTGAAACTGATTTGCTTAAATTGTGTATATCCTCCTGATTCAATTTGGGCAAATCATATAACTCTAGAGATTTGTTGATGCCTCCAATATTTTCTATTTTATTGGAGTATAAGTTTTCAAAATAATTTCTAATTATCTTCTATATTTCTGTTGTGTGTGTTATTTACTTTTTTATCATGGTTAGCATGGCTAAGGATTTGTCAATTTTATTTATTTTTTCAAAGAACCAACTTTTTGTTTTGGTTAGCATGGCTAAGGATTTGTCAATTTTATTTATATTTTCAAAGAACCAACTTTTTGTTTTGTCAATTTTTTCAATTTCACTGATTTCAGCTCTGATTTCAATTATTTACTGTCTTCTACTGCTTTTGTTGTTGATTTGTTCTTCTTTTTCTAGGGCTTTGAGATGTAATGTTAAGTCATTATTTGTTGACTTTTCTTCTTTTAAGGAATGAACTCCAGGCAATGAACTTTCCTCTTAGAAGTGCTTTCATAGTGTCCCAGAGATTTCGATACATTGTATCTGTGTTCTTGTTCATGGAGGTTTATTTTTAAACTGACTTTTTTCCCAGTTCTCTTCTCCCTCTTCCCTTTCCTAACTGTGGAAAACAAGATTGACATTCTTCCTGTCCTAAGTCCAGTTATCTGTCCTTCCATTTACTGCCCACCTGAACAAAGAAACTCCAGACCTCGAAATGGGAAAACAGCTGTCTTAAGGATATTGCTAAACATGAATGGCAGAAAGTGATGATATCTGGGAAGCAATCCTTGTATTCCCCTTTTTGAAGCCCACCTTCCCCCTGGCGGCTAGAATGGCAGATGACACAAGTCCATTGCCTTTCTCCTTTGATAGTAAGGCAATAAATCTTCTTTTTCCTTTTTCTCAAAACCTTGTCCTTGTTAATAGATTGGCATCAGGGACAATGGAATCAAAAGGAGAATAGGTACTCTCTAACCCACTCCTTTCAATTTATACTGAGCTAATTCCCAGGAAACTAACCAATTGATATGCACAAAAGCATTACATCAGGAGTTTGTATCATTGCAAACATTTGCAAAACATCTAAGGGAGCTGATAGCTAGCAAGGCTGTAATTTTTTTTTCCTGGTCATGCAGTGTAACTGTGTGCCCTCAGCCATTACAGAGCATTATAGCAAGTTACACATAGAATGTGGAATAAACTGGTAACTGTTCATAAAATAAATTCTCGTATTATACTATGGCTGTATTCTTGCTTTGTCCACTACTTAAAGAATAGCTGGGGTAGAAAAAGTGATAGACAGTTACCAGACATCAAAGAGTAACCAAATGAAATGAGAAAATGAATCAATTTTTCATACATAGAATACAACGTAATATGTGTAGTATATGTTTATTCATTCAATGTCTACTTATTAAATGCCTACGGTAATCCAGACACTACTTTAAGAACTGAAAATGTAAGCAAATAAAACAAATGCCCTTATCGAGCTTTTGATTCTAGTTAATAAAGATAGACAATAAACCAATAAGAAAATGGAAGGTGGTTTTCCACCAAGGACAATAGCTTAATACATTCAACCTGTAAATACATGTCTATAAACAAGAAGTTCAAATAATTTTGTTCCTAAAATAGAACCTTCTAAAAGTTTTAACATTTTTCCCAGAGTAAATCTGTCTAGGTTACTAAAAATATGAAAAATGCCCAGTGTGTCTATCACAGGAAGGCACAACACAAGGAAATTCTATTTCTCTTCAAGAAAGGCGACAAGAGTGAAGCAAGCATGGGATTAATTTTTCCCCTTCTATCTTGGCTATAATTTTATCTGGTGGAAGTAGAACCATATGGAGGGGCAGATTGCCAGGGATTGAACTCAGGAGTGCTCAAACACTGAGCCACCTCCCCAGCCCTATTTTGTATTTTATTTAGAGACAGGATCTCACTGAGTTGCTTAGTACCTTGCTTTTGCTGAGGCTGGCTTTGAACTTGAGGTCCTCCTGCCTCAGCCTCCCCAGCCGCTGGGATTATAGATAAGCGCCACTGATCCTGGATCCATATGAGTTGAAAATCCTAGAAACTACATATAAAGCAAGTCTCTTTCAGTATCCTGAACCTACCATCAGTGGCAATCATTTCACTTATTGGACAAGTTTAACTGCTATGGGTCTGTGTCCCCCATTGAGAGGTTGGTCTCATGGTGGCCAGGCCCTCATTTGTCATGGTATCCCCAGCCCTTACTAGAATGCTTGGCAAAAACCATAGTGTTACTCTGACTCTGACCTCTGATCTAGGCTCCACCTATAAACTACCTCCCAGAATTCAGCCACTTCACACTATGCTCTTGGTAGGAGACAATCCCCCATGTGTTTCTGAGACAGAGATTTCTGAAAGATGAAGCTCCTGCTGGCTACTATGCCATGAGCAAGAAGGTCCTTGGTCTCTGAACCAGAAGTCTCCTGTGTCTTCTGCCAGCATCCCTGAATCCGTGTCAGGCTAACTTGCTAGCTTGCAAGTAGTTGGGTGAAATCTCAGCACTCACAGTTCTTGGGAGCCCTCCACTCCTACCCTGGCACAATGGACCACTGTGCTCACTACAGAAGCCCCGCATCAGGGTCTCCTGCCCCCACCCTGGTTCTTCCACATGCAGCCCACATGATCCACAGAAACTAAATCAGATACAGCAGCAACTCTGTTTAAAAAGCCTCCAGTCGGTTCCCATCTTTACAATGCCTTGCACATCCCAGAGTGTCTGGCTGCCTGCTGTCTTCATCTCCTCCTGTCTCATCCTATGGACTCTGGCGACGCTATTCTGGGTGTTCGTCTTGGCATCTGCCATCTCAAGGCCTTTACACTTAGGTTTTCTTTGCCTGAAATGCTCTTGTTCAGAGGCGAACCATTCCCCCACCTCCTTCCACTCGGACATCTCTCTCTCTCAGTCAGGTCTGCCCTGATCACCGGATTCCGCAAGGCAAGTGCCCCTCCCTCAGCAAGCTTTGCTTAGCCCCTTCCTCCGCTTTATGCCTTCTCTGTTTGGTTTCTAAGAGTGCACCTTTTGGCATTTCTTTTGGTTTCTGTCTCCTGACACTAAATGTAATTTCCATGCGGTTAAGGGCTTTGCCTTGTTCACAGCCAGTCTCCCTGATGGAGAACAATTAATAGGTGCTTAACTAATTCTTGTTGAATGACTGAGTATGAACTTCCATTCCAATTCTTATTAATTATATCATTTGGGGCAAATTGCATAGCCTCTATGAAACTTAAGTTTCCTGATTGTTAAGAGAATTATCTTCTTTTTATGATTGTAGAGAGGACTGAAGAAAGTATACATGTAAGATACTCAGTAAGCATTTAATTAATGACATTTCCACTGAAGAGCTCAGTGAAACTTATGTTAATTACCCACTGACAACTTATATTAATTAGACACCAGCGATTTTTGAATCACCAGGGAAAATTTGATGTAATGTATATGTATATGATATATATATATAATATTGTATATTATATGTATAATATTGTATATTGCACATACAATATAATATATATTAATATATATATTTGATGTAATATATATCATAATCATATCTTTCATCTTTATATTCTCAGTACACAGTCCAATTTATAACAAAGACCAACTAGTCACTCAAGAAGGGTGTCAGTTTGTTTTCTCTCATTATACAAATAATATCACACCAGGCACGATGGTGCATGCCTGTAATCCCAGCGGCTCAGGAGGCTGAGACAGGAGGATAGAAAGCTCAAAGCCAGCCTCAGTAATTTAGTGAGGCCCTAAGCAAATCAGTAAGACCCTGTCTCTAAATAAAATATGTATATTTTTAAAAAGACTGGGGATGTGGCTCAGTGGTTAAGTGCCCCTCGGTTCAATCCCTGGTACCAAAAAAAAAAATCAAATCATGTTAAAGAAAATATAGAAAAGAAAAAAGTCACCAGTAAAAGATCACTGTATCTTTCCCATGACTATTTTTCAATTGTAATTATAATATGTTATATCCTTTTCACTTACTTTTTTGATATAATTTCTTATATATAGCTATTTAATCTAATCATTAGTTTCTGATAGTTGCATCATTTTTTCAAGTAGGTGTATCATAGTTTACTTGAACATCTTCTCACTATTGGATATTGAGGTAATTTCTAACTGTTCATTTCAATAAAGTTTTAAGCAGGTTTTTGAGAGGGAGGGGCTGGGGTGTAGCTCAGCTCAGTGGAAAAGCCCTTGCCTAGCATGCATGAGGCCCTGAGCTCAATCCCAGCACCAAAAGAGAAAAAAAAGTGAAAAAGAAAAAAAAAATCTACTTTTTCTTTCTTTCTTCATTCCTCTTCTTGCTCCTCTCTTCTATGCTAAAGCACATCTAACCCTTTTCCGGAAAAAAGAAACCAAATTCCCCTGCTCCTCATTTGCAAGAGAACACTTCTGAATAATTCATAAGCACATAAAGATGAAAAAGATATACATCATCTAGCTGATTATTAACATAATACAGCCAAATGAAACATTATCCTAAAAAGTCACTTAATTGCAGCTGTGGAAATGAGACTTTGAACATTTTAGAAAGAAGTCAGATTTGAGATGTAAATAAATACATTTCAAAATTATTTTAAGGCATTGCCTAGCACAAATTCTTCCCTGTAAATGGTAGTTATTGGGTTTTTTCCCCCACAAAAATGGAAAAATCAGCTCTTCTAATTTACTAAGTTAGTGAATAATCTAGAGAATAATGTAGTAAACTTCTAAAATATCTATCAATAAAAGGTAACATAAAATCACCTAGCTTTCTGTATATAAATGTTAGCAGGTTTTTTTTAAAACTTTTCTATTAGGTCACATGAAAAATGACTCAAATGATAATCTGAAAGCTATGTGCTATTTTAATAACTGATAATGTTTGATTATATAATTCCTGGAAGAAATATATATATATAAAATGGAAGCTATGAACTGAAATAAAAGTAAGTGTAAAGACAGTTATTTTACTCAGGACCACCAAAGCATAGTAAAAAATTAAAGGGAAGAATAAAGCACTACGAACAAATTCATTATAGTTTACTGAATGTATATGGAACTCAGAAGATCTATGAGTTCCAATTGTTTTTTCTTTGGTCTCTCTTCCTACAGTTCCTGTATTCCACTCTCAATCAGGGACTCTCTACTCCTGGGTGTATGGTTGCTTCCTGAATTTCCTTTTGCAATTCTTCATTCGAACTCTGGTTTCTTGGATTAAATGTCTTCTTGCTCTTGGTTTATCACCTTATTCTTGCTAAATTCTCTATTGTTAAAGTAATTCTTCCACTTGTTTCCCAAAGAGGGAACATTTCAAGTACTGGTATATCTGAAAAATATCTTTATTCTTTTTTTTTTATCCTATTTAACAGTTTGGTTCAGTTCATGCACTTAAAATTTTGAAGGTATTGCTTCAATATAATTTCATATCAGTTCTTGCTTGAAATTGAGAAAGTTATGCCATTTAGACTTCAGGTTGGAGTTAGAGGACCTGGGGGAACAGATCTCTCTGATTTATTTCTTTTTTTTTTTTTGTACCAGGTATTGAACCCAAGGACAAATAACCACTAAGCCACATATCTAGTCCATTTTTATTTTTTATTGAGACAGGGTCTCACTAAGTTTCTTTCTTTCTTTTTTTTTTTTTTTTTTTTTTTTTGGAGGTGGGCTACTGGGGATTGAACCCAGGACCACCAGATCACTGACCACATCCCCAGCCCTATTTTGTATTTTTATTTAGAGACAGGGTCTCACTGAGTTGCTTAGTGCCTCACTTTTTGCTGAGGCTGGCTTTGAACTCATGATCCTCCTGCCTCAGCCTCCTGAGCTGCTTAGATAACAGGAGCGTGCTCCACTGTGCCCGGCTTCACTAACTTTCTGAGACTGGCTTTGAACTTGAGATCCTCCTGCCTCTGCCTCCTGAACCACTGGAATTATAGGCATGCACCACCATGCCTGGCTGTGAAATAATAAGTTTATTTCCTTATTTTTCTTCTAAAAGGTGTTGAAGAAGAGAATGTCCTTGTTTCTTGAGGTGATGGCCTCTCTGAGGACTTCCTGACTCTAAACTCCTCTGGTCCACTGTTCTGTTCTTGCCTCTGAGCTCTTAGAGGGTGATCTCTAAGAGCTACTTCCTCTTCTTGGTTGGTTTCCTCTTCTAAACATATAATACTTGCGCTCTGTATAACACATTTGAATACCTTGTTGTGTTCCGTTGTGGCTGACCTTCTATTTTACATATCTCATTTCAAAGACAAGGACTAATACTTCTTATGCAGCCCCACAATGACTAAAGTAGATGATCTTGCATCATGGTATACTATGGATCACTTAGAGAATTTGTTTGAAAATTCCAGTGTTGTAGGGACAGATGAGGCAGGGCACTGAAGATAGCAGGAAACAGTTTTATTTGGCTGCAGCCAGGCTCAGAGGGCACAGCTTTTGCTGTAATCAATCAATCCCCTGAACCCCGAGTTCAGGTAGTTTCAGAATTTTATACCCAGCATGTAAGGGGAGGGGCTCAGAAGTTCACAGTCTGCAGAAGTTCACATAAAGCAGCTTTTTCTTTCACTGTTCTGAGCAAGTTAACCCTTCAAAGACAACTCCTGAGAAGGGGAGAGCTTCTTCTCCCCTTTCTTTCCTCCCCCTGCCAGCTGTTACCATGGAGCCCACTGGTAACTTCTCTTATCTTAGAAATGTAGACATCTCTGTGAAGCCCAGCTCAAGGCCAGAGGCCTTGTTTGCACATTTCTACAAACTACTATACTGGATACGTTTGTGAAAAACTAGTAAGGGGGCATCTATCACCTAGAATGATGATTTCTTTCAGGCCAGTGGCCAAATAAAATAGGGCCACATGAAAATAGGAAGTTTATCTACATTAAATTCTTTTGGAGAGACTCTCTTGCTGACAGTCCTAAAATCAGCCATTGTGAAGATTTCTGGAGAAGCCCAGTTAAGACTTTGTGGAGGAGGGGATGCCACTACATCAAGACTTCATCTCAGGGAAATGGAGTATAACTGCAGCAAGGCCCCAGGATTCCCCAGATATCTAACAGGTACATCCACAGGGTACTGAAACAGATTGTCCTGGACCAATGAGCGGATCATATTGTCTAAAGATAATCTCAACCAGTTGTCCAATAAATAAATGGGCTGATTACACTGGTTAATAAATTATTCTCCCCCATTCTATCTTAAAAATGTTGGAATTCTGTTTTCCTTTAATATGTTATCACGAATCTAACATCCATACATTTTTCTCAGTCTTTTCTATAGATTTATATTATACTTGTTTTTTCCCTTTTTAATACATCTTAAGATTACAATTTTTTCAAAATTACAATCAGCTGTGTAATACAGCTGTATGTATATATATAATAGAAATATAATGTTCTATTTTAGTTTGTTGCCTTTAATTAACTTCTTACAGGATTCACAAGAAATCTACTTGTAAAAATTTTTTGATTTCGCAAATGTAATAGAAATTTATTTTGTCAACGTTTTGCAAGTTACAAGTCCAAGATCAGGGTGCTGATCACGTAAACTTTCCTTGGTGTGTAAGTATGGAGAGAGAGATACAGAGGGGAGAGAGAGAGAGAGAGAGAGAGAGAGAGAGAGAGAGAGAGAGATCTTTCTCTTTTTATAAGGCCACGAATCTTACTGAATTGCATCCCATCTTTTATGATTTTATTCAACTTTATTTACCGCTTAAAACCCCTGTTCCCAAATGCAATCACATTGGGATTAGGACTTCAACATATGAATTTTGAAAAGACACAATTCAGCCCATAGCAATAAGTGACACACAATATTTGAGTACAGTTATAGTTACAGATAAGTATATATACCCAGGACTTGCATATACCTTGAATGTGGCAGGTCCTCAATAAACATTTGTTTGCTGAGTGAAATGGCAACTTTAAGCAAACAATGCTAAAAAAGAGCACAGAGAGGAATATCTTGTGTGCTCTCCTTTAGACAAAGTCAATGTGTGAAATTGTGGAAATATAACATACTGCTTGCTATATTTGCTATATAAAAGAATCCACTAAGACTTCCTTTAGGCATTGAGGCATTTACATATTCCATTTATGTTTGGTTTCCTTCTGAAGAAAACTATTAGGTAACTTGAGTTACATGTATAAATATGTAATCATTCAGAACAAAAGTCACAAGAAATCAGACTGACAATTTGAGTGGTGTATTTTCGAAGGTTTCAGAAAGACGAGATTTTTCTACAGACCAGAAAAAAGGAGGTAGCAGTTCAAGCATTGGAAATTGAATACATCTAATACCTGTCTCTAGCCAAAGACAGGTCCTCAACTACCTGTGACTTTAAAGGTAAAAGGAGTTCAATTATCCCTTGCACAAGGAGAGGCCAGCTGGTTGTTACGTAGAAGTAAATCCTGTCCGTCACAATGACAATGGAAGCCTTTCAATGCAAAAAAATTGACTGTATTCCCTGAGGTATTTGTTGAAATGTTTTATTTTTTTCTTACTAGAGTGTCAGCAATAATGCTTGACTACCACATAGAAAATAAAAGTAAGAGATGGCTCAGAGTCCCACAGACTCTAAAAGATGTGCAGCAATTTCTTTTCCACATCTTTCTTTGGCATCTGTGTGGATCTGAAGAGACAATTTGGGTCTTGGAGGTTTCAAAATTGATTGAAAGTGAAATAATTAGGGTCTCTTGCTCTGCCTGGAAAAGTCAGAACCTGAAAGGTGCCCCCAAGGAAGAATGGCATTTAAGTGCAACATGCTCTTGGAGAAGAAAAACCCTGGTTCTTACAAATCAGCAGAAAATTCTCCCTCGACATTTTTTTTTTTATCCTTCTCTCCAAGGAGAGCTGAGCAGTGAGTTCAATGAACAGAGACAGAAATCTAATCCAGCTGTCTGGCATGCCACTTACAAGAAAGAGACACCCACCTTTCCCAGGAAGGCATCCTCAGGGCTTCACAAAACAGACACAGGGATGGGGGTGAGTTGGAGAATAAAAGTGACCTAAATGGCCATTTATGATGGTTACAAAGTCTGAAGACATTTTCTATAACTTCATTGGAGGAAAGTCTTTGGTAGTAATAAGACAGTAGAGATTGCTCATAAATTCATCTAAAAAGGCAGATTACAAGGGTAGGATTTAACTGTGTAGGAGCAATCTTCAACCCCTTTTGCAACAGAGGCCTGGTGATAATTTGCTAGAGTCTCTCCAACCAAACGCTACTCAAGCAATCTACCAGATGCAATAACCATCTAGTTTTCCTGTAAAACATCCCAGTTGGTACCACAGCACCCTGAAAACATGCACCAGGTTGGATGTTCTCCTGGGCATCCGGGTACTTATTCAATTGCTGCCAGCTGAGATTTTCATTTACCAAGAGTCAGTTATATTTGTCCTCAAATTTCCAGTTGTACTTGTTTTAATTAAAATGTTTAATTGCACATCATATAAAGTGATGAAATGTAAATGTGAGAAGAGTCACTTGTGCTATAAAAACAAGCCTGGAAAGAGTCAATAAAAAGGGAATTGTAGGAAAGATAAAGGGAACAATTAAATTTAGAAGAGTTCTGTGCTCGTTGTTTTGCAAGTGACTTTCAATTCATTTCTCTAGTAACTGGAAATGGATTTCCTTATAATTATAGACTGATTTATGCAAGATAGATGCAGAACTCCAATTAGTTGTCCTTCACTCATACAGAAACATTTGGGCTCGGGTTAAAAGATGGAAATTTTAATGCATATTAATAACCATTAAGTAAACATCAAACTTTTAAAATTCATTAATTGATGTTTCTATTTTTATTTAATTTTTCAATTTGTTCATTAGATAAATGTTCAAATCTACAGAGAAAAAAAAGCTACAGGAAAATAAATACCTATATAGCATCACCATGTTTTACCAATTTTAATATTCTATGACATTCTTTACTTCTTTCAATTCACATATGCACACATACAATTTATATACATGGATATATGTATACATATATACACATACATATGTGCATGCTTTAAGAACCATTTACTAATAGAATAATAGCACTGAATACATTGTTCTCATTTAAATAGTCCCTGTAGCCTCTAATTTGTCTTTTATAAGTCTTTAACCACAATCAAGTTTCCAAATCATTTCACACATTGCATTTCCTTGTTTTGTCTCTTTAGCTGAGGTAATGCAACAGCAAAATTCTAATTTTTTCAACCAATGGAGCTATAACGGGATATCTGTATAGGACCAAAAAATGAACCCGAACCTCCATTTCTCACCATATACAATAATAAACTCCAAATGAATTGAGCAGTCAAATTTAAAAGTTAAAACTGTAAAATTCAAAGAAAAAAAATAGTGATAAACTTCATGTTCTTCTGAGCAGATTTTTATAAGTCAATCACAAAAATCTCCAAAAAATGATAAATTGGGACTTCATAAGAGGAACAATGTTCTCTCTTCAAAATACATAATTAAGAATGCGAAACAGCCCAGCACAGTGGCACACACCTGTAATCCCAACATTTCAGAAAGCTGAGGCAGGAGGATTGTGAGTTTAAAGCCAGCCTCAGCAAAAGTGAGGCCGTAAGCAACTCTGTGAGACCCTGTCTCTAAATAAAATACGAAAGAGGGCTGGGGATGTGGCTCAGTGGTTAAGGCCCTTGGGTTCAATCCCTGGTACCAAAAATATAAATATATATTTACATACATAAAAGCAGCTTTGCCAGCAGTTGGGATGTTCTGAAGGAAGTGAAAAGTGAATCAGAGCTGAATCAGAATTAAATCGTGTAAGATGCACACTGATTCACAGAACTATTCTAAATGGAAGGATGACAACCACTGCAGGCTCTCTCTCCCCCTTACCCCAGTTCATTGAGAATCCTGTATACAAGATCAGAAACAGACTGATGCAAGAATAATTCCATATGGTCCCATGTTTTCTAAAAATGAAACCATTAACTATTCCATTTCTCCCTCACCTTATAAATTCTGACCAATCCATGCTAAGAGCATTCGAAATTTTAACACCCCTTCATTAACTTCGTTTTGAGACTCACCTTGGTTTTCCACAATGTGGGGACTTCCTGGCTACAGCAATAACAAACTAACTGTGGATTTCAGAGGTGTTCCTGCTGGTCTCTGGCTGATAGATATCAAAAGAATAGAAGGAGTCAGGCACAGTGGCGTACACCTCTAGTCCCAGCGGCTCAGGACGCTGAGGCAGGAGGATCATGAGTTCAAAGCCAGCCTTAGCAACTTATGGAGACCCTAAGCAACTGAATGAGGCCCTGTCTCAAACAATAAAAAAGGGCTGGGGATGTGGCTCAGTGGTAAAGTACGTCCGGGTACAATCCCTGGTACCAAAATATATATATTATAGAAGGACAAGAAGAATAGTGTGTGGTATGTAGGTCCTCAACCTCAAGAACTAAAGCAGAGTAGACAGTGAAACTTATAGATCAAGAAGAAATAATATAAACATATTTAAGCATATCATGCTAGGTATCAAAAGAATTCACTAAAGAAATTGAAAGTAGTTGCCTCAGGGTTGAGCTAGAGGATTCTGCTTAAAAACTCCTAGAACTATTTGAATCTTTAAGCTATATGCATATATAACTTTGACAATAAAAATATTGAACCTAAAGTAATAAATTAGACAATTATTTCAGGACAAAATAAGAAAACAAAGTCATCCTTCTTGTTTCTCTGAATTTATGAACTAATATTCCTACCCATTTTTCATGTGTTCATTCAATAAGTACTGCTTTATTAAACACTATTTTGTACCAGCCCATTATTTTAGAGGCTGTGGGTTAATAGAGAACAAGAAACACCCCCCCCCCACACACACACACACACACACCCCTGAAAAAAACAATCCCCGCCCTAATGGAGCTTCAGTAGATGAGGAAGCTGACCAATTCCTACCCTGTCAGGTAAAATAGCCTCTAGTCATGATGCTGGCAAATGGCTAAGTCAGGATTTGATATCAGGCAGTCTGATTCTAGAGCCTACTGAGTTTTAAATATGTACAGATCGGGACCAAGGCAGAAAATTTTGAAAATGAATCTGGAACATCTTATAAAGAATGTGCTGCTAAAAAATAAATAAATAAAGGAAAAAGAAAAAGAAACTGCTATTGTTTTGAAGGGGACCTTCCAATATTCAGATGTTGTCCATGTGAGGATTTTAAAGAACTGGAGCCTTTAAGAGCAGGCTCCTCCTTCATGGATGGAACAAAGGCTCTTATAAAAGATGCTTCACACAGTATTTGGCTTATCCTTCTGCCTTCCACCATGTGAAGACCCAAGGTAATTCCTCTTCTTTTTTAATACCAGGGATTGAACCCAGGGACATTTAACCACTGAGCCACACCCCAGATCTTTCTTCCATTCTCTTTTTTTTTTTTTTTTTGAGATAGGGTCTTGCTAAGTTGCTTAGGCCCTCACTAAGTTACTGAGGCTGGCTTTGAACTTGCTATCTTCCTGCCTCAGCCTCCCCAGTCGCTGGAATTACAAGTGTGCACCACGGCACACAGTTTAACTCCACTTCAGCCCTTAGCAGATAGCCAAATCTGCCAACACCTTGATCTTGGGCCACCCAGCCTTCAGAAAGTGTTCAGTTCTTTATAAATTACCTAGTCTCGGGTACTTTATTATGATCACACCAAATGGACTAAAACAGACTCATATAGCAAAGAGACACAAGAGTCAACTGAAAGAGTTTGCAATGGCCCAAGGTAACAATTTGAGCATCAAAATAAAATAGTATTGGAATACAGCCCAAACTGGGAAAGAGATAGCCATGAGCTCATAGAGATGTAAATAAATGACTAGATAGATAAATAGGAGAGAAAAGACAAATCTCTCATGCAGCAGAATTACAAATACTTTATGTATAATTTATGTTTTTACCCCATCCTCAGAAAGGGGAAGCATCACATCCCATCCTAAATACAGACTTCTCACTGTGAGTTCTTTCTAAGGAGTACAGTTTGGAAAGGAAACTGGGAGAGTAGCTTTACAGTGGAGATATCTAGGGAACAGCACCTCAACCAGGTGACCAAGGTCAGCATCAACTGTAATAAGTCGTGTGGTTCCTATTTAACTTTTATATGATGTGATAGAAATGGCACTTTACTTCTGCCATCTTCCTCCCCAAAACCCACAGCCCCAGTCAAATCATGAGGAAAGCATCAGAATATTCCAATAGAAGGACATTCTATAAAACATTTGACCACTACTCTTGAACAGTGTCAAGGTCATCAAAAACAAGGAAAGTCACAGAAGTTGTCACAGTGGAGAGCAGCTTCAGGTGACATGATGAGTGAAGGTAATGCTGTAATTTAGATGAGATCCTGGAACAGAAAAAAAGATTCAATAAAATCTAAGGAAATCTGAAGAAATTACGGACTTTAATTAGTAATAGTATATTGTTTCATGAATGATAACAGACATACCATATTAATATAAAATGTCAGCAATAGAAGTACAGGGTAGTTGGTAACTCTTTACACTATCTTTGCCATTGTTTGATAAGTCTGAAACTGGTTCTAAATGCTGGTTCTAAAATTAAAGTTTGCCTCTATGGTTGACAATAATTAGTTGAGTATTTCAAAATAGCTACTAGTGAGGATTTCAGATCTTTCCAGTGCAAAGAAATAATAAATACCTGAGGTTACAGATAGGCCAGTGATGTCGACCTATCTGATCACTATATTTGTATTAATGTCCCCCTGTGTTTCATAAATAAGTAAATCGGTATGTGATGTTGAAAAATAAAAACATATTAACTTTGTTAAACTTTAATTGATTTTACAAATTTTATTTGATCTAATACAAAACACATTAACAGATTGGCAGTTAAGATCTGTTCTGTTCTTCAAATATAACAACAAAGGCCTTGGTTGGCTAAATCTCTTTATTTTGTGCTTTGAGACAAGCTGTCTAAACACCAAGAATATGAGTTCCAAATTGAATATTCTAGAAAAAAAATACGTTAGGAGGACTAACCATTAAAAGGAGTCTCCTTTAGGGTGAGGTCATAGGTGATCTTCCTGTTGTGGTTTTCAATGTTTTCCAAGTTATCTGCAATGAACATCTATTGTACATACAGTTTCAAAGAGGGATATCAGAATAATAAGAAAAGAACCTGATTTTTCTCAGAATCTGTAACTAAATAACTTTAATAGGTTCATATGCTGCAAGAGGATACTTAGAGGAAGGGAAGGGAGGAACATTTATTCTATAAAACTGTACATCCGTGACTGTGCTAGGTTCTTCATATGTGTTATTTCATCTGTGTGTGCAAAATAAGGATTTCATTGACTTGAATCACATTTGGAGAGTAATTTTGTTTATCAAATCCATTTTGTTTATGAAGCCTGCTTTTTAGAATCTTGCTCTTCCGGTAAAGCACATTTAATTGCCTACTGCCTAAATGTCATCTCTATTTTTCTTCTTGTTCCACATTTTTATTTGATCCACTTCTGAACACAAGCCAGTGCATCACGGACTGCGTGTGTAGGAGCCTCTTAAACTAATTTTATGTTTCATTGTAAAAGAATTGATTTGTGATTCACAGGACTTTAATGAACCCATATTAGCCTTTAATAGTAAGTAAATAATGAAGTTTAGAAAATGATAGCAAGTAATCTGTGTGTACAGGGGCTTCTTCTCAAAGATTGCTTTAGTCTGCTTGCTATATATATATTATAGAAAATAAATATAGAAAAAAAATTAAATTGCATTGATCACCACTGGTAAGATCACTTCATAGGATATGTCAATATCTTTATACAGGACCCCTTTTCTGTGGATCATATCTCAAAATCAAAACTACGATCAGCAGTCAACATGTACTGTTCTAGCAAGTGACTGCAGAAAGTGAACACTTGGTAAATATGGATATTTTGTAGTTTGCTTTTCCTAAAGATTTCCAAATAAATATAGAAAAACTTTTCCTCTGGTACCTTTCTAAAGGTGCTTGCTAAATTCCAAAGTGGTAACACTGTAATTATTAAATGCTGGCTCAGCATGTGGTCATACATAGTCTGATTTCATCCCTGTAATAATCTGTGATGCAGATACTATTACAGCCACTTGACAGGAGCTTGTCTGAAGCCACACAGCAGTGCATAGAAGAAATGTTTATAAAGCTTCTGTCTGTGGGTCATCTGGTCTACCTGATGGTTCATGCATGGGCATGTGTCCTTCCCCTCCATCCCAAGATCAATCCATTCTCCACACTGTAACCACAATGCTTTTTTGTTCAAATCATCATCTGTCTCCTATGTGAGACTCTACCTTCATCCTGTACCATGCTCCTCCTCACTCCTTGGATTCTTGCCACACAAGTCTTTTCTTTATCCATGTTTTTATTGGTGCATTATAATGATACATAATGGCGGGATTCACTGTTATGTATTTGTTCATGCACGCTATTTAACAATATAATTTGGCCAATATCGTTTCCCCCGTATTTTCCCTTTCCCTTCCCTCCTCCCTCTTCCTGGTCCCTTTCTCTGATGATCTTTGCTGATCTCCCTTCAATTTTCATGAGATCTCCACCTCCAACATACACACACACACACACACACACACACACACACACACACACCTTTCTTTTCCTCTCTAGCTTCCACATATGAGAGAAAAACTACCACCCTTGACTTTGAGTTTGCTTTATTTTGCTTAACATAACATTCCTGAGTTCCATCCAAGTTTCTGCAAATTACATTCTTTATGGATGCCATTCACACAAGTCTTTTCCACTGCTCTCTCCTACCACAGCTCTTTGAGAATATATGTGGTATTCCATTTTTCCAGATCAGTCTTGCTCACACTCTTTGCTTAGCTAATTCCTGCTCAGCCTTCAGATAACAATCTACAATCACACCATAATAGAAAGCCTTCCTTTACCTCCACACCAAGACACAGCCTCCTGTTACAAGCATTACTTGCCGTCATTACAACATTCTATTTGCTTTTGTAATTGCCACATTGATGTCTGTGTTAGTCAGCTTTTCCTCACTGTAACCAAAATCCCTAGCCAGAACAACTTGAGATAAAGTTTATTTGGGCTCCCAGTTTTTGAGGTTCAATCTATGGTAGGCCTATTCCATTGCTCTGGGCCCAAGATGAGGCAGAACATCATGGCAGAAGGGCATGGTGGGGAAGCCCTGCTCTATTCATAACGACCAGGAAGCAGAGAGAGAGAAGGAAAGATGATTCAGGAATGAGGTCCTTCCAGGGGAGGCTCCCAGTGACCCACTTCCTCCAGCCATGCCCACCTGCTTACAGTTACCACCCAGGCAGTCCATTCAGACTAAGATGGACTGATTAGGTTACGGCTCTCATGATCCAATCATTTCACCTCTAAAAATTCCTAAATAAACACAGGAGTTTTAGGGGACACCTCCCATCCAAACCATAACAATTTCTGTCCTAGGGCTCTATGCTCTCAGGTTGCAAGCTCAGTTAGGACAGGATCCCTGATTGCTTTTGTTCATGATGTGACTATGCATATAGTAAGTTTTTAGCAAATGCTTATAATTGAGTGACTAAATAAATAGGACAGAAAGGACAAATTTCCCATGTAGCACAATTTCAAATATGTATCACCTATCTACCATGAAGGAGGGGGAGCATAATATACCGTGAGCTTTAAAAGCACCATGTTGATGGAAAAACCATTCCCACTCCTTACCACCAACATCATGTAGGGACCGCTACTCTTGTCCTACAGGAAGAACCTCTTCTGTCCCTTACAAAGACAAAGGCAGAGGTAAAATAGGGCAAGGAAGGGAGCAAAATGTAATGGTGGTAGAGGCTGCAGAATAAACTCCTACCATCCACGGATAAGACATTCAAAAGCCACCTTGAATTTTAGGTTTCAGTTTGAAATGTATTATCTCCAGTCTTCAGTTCAATGTGTCTATTCAACACCTCTACTTAAATGTCTAATGGCTATTTTAAATTTAACATCCTTGGTACCAAACTATTTCGATTTCTCCTGTAAATTCATTCCTCCTTAGTTTTCCCCACATTCATTACTGGTATCACTATGCATTCAGCTGCTCAGGAGAAAAACTCAGGATCTGATTCTTCTCTTTTCCATATACCCTACATCTAAACTCAACTCTTTCCCCTATTCAAGATACTCCAAAGACTCTTCTTAGTGTAAAACCTGAAACCTTTACAAAGACTTTTGACCCTTCATGATGTGGCCCGTTGTCATCTCTTGGATCTTGTTATGGTTTAGATGTGAGGTGTCCCCCAAAAGCTCATGTGTGATAAAATGCATAAAGGCTCAGAGGTGAAATGATTGGGTTATCAGAATCTTAACCCAACCAGTGAATGACTCCCTGATGGGATTCACTGAGTGGTAACTGGAGGCAGGTGGGTGTGGCTGGAGGAGGGGGCATTGGGGGCGTGGCTTTGGGGTCTCTATTTGTCTCTGGAGAGTGGAGTCTCTCTGCTTCCTGATCACCATGTGAGCTGCTTCCCTCCACCACACTCTTCCTCCATGATGTCCTGCCTCCCCTCCAGCCCTGAGGAATGGAGCCTGCTGCCTGTGGACTGAGACCTCGGAAACCCTGAGCCCCCAAATTAACTTTTCCTGCTCTACAGTTGTTCTGGTTGTTTTTTTTTTTCCAACACAGCAGCAAAAAGGCTGACGAAAACAGGTCCTATTTCCTTCATTTTTCCCCTGCTCACTATAGTTCAGGGGCCCAGGCTTTCTTTCTGTTTCTCAAAGATGCACATGCCCACTACAGAATCCATGCACTTGCTTTCCTATGCATGAAAGGCACTTATTCCAAATATTTGCCCAGCTCACGCCCTCATTTCCTTTGAGGCACTGCTAAAATATACCCTTACAGAAAGGTCTTCTCTCATCAGACCTATGCTAGCTCCTATGATTTGCTACCTTATGGCTTTGTATCCCTCCCTGTTTTCTCAGTGGCACCTATCCATACTGACATTGCATTATACATTTATTCATGTATATATTTATTTAAGCCTTCACCAATGTACTATAAACTCTTGGAGGGCTGTCAATCCTGTTAAGCATCTAGGCACTTAAAAATTATCGTATGAATTAATAAATAAATGAACATGTGAGTCGATGTCCCACTATTTTGAATTATCTGGCAGTTTGAAATTTTCGTGTCAATTTGACTTTGGGAAGCAAGCTAGCTATTTAATAACTCATGTTTAAAGGGATCGCACTTGCAAAATATAAACTTTACATGACTAGCTAGGAATGATTCCAAATCTGTACAAAGCAATTACAAAACATAAAAGCCTTATTGTTGTGGTTTCTTAATTGATTCAGGAAACTTCAGGATCAGACTAGTTATTTCTCTTATTGTTTTCCTTTAGCCTTCCTCTGAAAACAGTGTCATCAACCTCTAATCATGACAGTATTATGCCAATAATACTGTGTGTCAATACAAACTTCATATCATTTATAAGGAAAAAGATAATTATATTCAAAGCAATGAAATCTGTTCAAGTGATTCACACTGTGATTACTCAGTAAAGTGTAAGAGATATGGACAGAAGCTCACTGTTCATTGTTTTTTCTATTATCCTACTAATAGCATCAAAAACACAGATTTTGGATTCAAGCAAAACACACACACACACACACACACACACACACACCCAACAAATGAAAGGCAAATTAACACTTTATTTTCTATCTTCAGTGTTGGATACTTTTGTGAAATTTCTAGCATGTCAGAGGAGAGCTATGAGACTCTTAATCTCTCTCTCTCTCTCTCTCTCTCTCTCTCTCTCTCTCTCTCTCTCTCTTTCTCCCTCCCTCCCTCCCTGCCTCCCTCCCTTTGTACCAGGGATTGAAGGAACCTAGGGACACTTAACCACTGAACCACATTCCCAGATCTTTTTTAATATATATTTTATTTTGAGATAGAGTCTCGCTAAGTTGCTTAGGGCCTCACTAATTTGCTAAGGCTAGCTTTGAACTCTGAATCCTCCTGCCTCAGCCTCCAGAGCTGTAAGATAACTCTTAAAAAAAACTCACATTCACTTATCTAAGCAAGTCAGAAAGCTGGGAGTCAAACCTCTCTCCCATGCCCTGCACTACCCTCCCCCACAACCAATCCATTACAGTTCTATCAGTTTTATGAACTGAATAGATCTCAAGTTCATCTCTTTAGGGCACTAGGTAGCCAAAGCGTAGATCAATAAATAGCTTCCATGAAAAGTCTCCCCATACTTACCTTTTCCTCGTCAGATCCATTCACCACCTATAACAGAGTTCTAATATATAAATCCAGTAAAGCGTTCTATTCCTTAAAAATATTCAGTTTTAAAAGCATCCTGGCCTCTAAAAATGACCTAACTCACCACTGCCATTTTGAATCACTCCTATCATAGCTCTTTTGAGTCTAGCCACACCATCCTCTCATTAGTTCCTGAAAAGTGTCAAGAACCCCCTCACTGGCGTCATTCTGACTTCAGATCAAAGGTCCCTTCACTGGGGAAGCATCTCAGTCTCTTCAGACTAAAAGAGGTCCTCCTGTTATAAATCCTCATAGTTCCTAAAATGTTTTCATACCAACTCATGTCACAGTTGTGGATTTAATTTTTTTGTTTAATGTTTCTCTTCTACATTACACTGTATGCACCCTAAAAGCTGCATAAATAGTATTGCTCACCATTATGTCCCAGTATTTTGCATAAAACCTAGCATAAAGTCGGAATTCAATTAAAGTGTATTGCATGATAACAGCATCAGAGAAAATAGCAAAACATTGGTATAGGGAATTTGGGCTATATTTAGGAACATTTTCTGAGTATCAATGAACACTGGAATGAGGTCCCAGAAAAAAGTAAAAGAATAGCTCTTATGTACTGCATTTTAAAACAGAATATATTTATATCTGTCTAGAACTTTACTACCCAATAGGGTAGCCACTAGCCACATGTGGCTACTGAGGTCTTGAAATGTGGCTAGTCCTGAGATCTGCTATTAGTATAAAATGCACAACAGATTTTAAAGACTTGGCAAAATAAAAAAAAAATTAATAATTTTTATATTATTTACATATTGAAATAATTTGGGGGGCTGGGGTTGTGCCTCAGTGGCAGAACGTTTGCCTTGTACATGTGAGGCACTGGGTTTGCTCCTCAGCACCACATAAAAAATGAATAAATAAAATAAAGATATTGTGTCCATCTACAACTAAAAAAAATCTTTTTTTTTAAAAAAAAGGAAAGAAATAATATTTTGAATGCACCGTAAGGAAATAGTTTTATAAACTTAATTTTACCTGTTTCTTTTTACTTTTCTTTTTAATGTTAGTTCTAGGAAATTTAAGATATATGTAGCTGGAGTTGTATTTTTATAAGACTTTGATGGTCTATGGTATCTCAGGATTTCCATGGTCCGAAGGTTTATGTCCTTTCCAAAATTCATGTTGAGACTTAATCCCCAATGAAACCATATTAAGAGGTGGGAGAGGTGAGGTCTATAGGAGATGATTAGGCCATGAGGTTTCCACTGTCATAGCTGGATTAGTGCCCTATAAAAGGACTGGAGGATCTAGTTAGTCCCTTTCTGCTCTTCTGTCCATTCTGCCATTTGAGGACATAATATTCTCCTCCGGAGGCCCTAGCAACAAAGTGCCACCATGGAAGCCAAGAGTGAATCTTCACCAGATACCACATCTGCTGGGGGCTTTGTCTTACACTCCCCACCCTCCAGAACTTTGATAAATACATTGCTGTGGCTTATAAATGACCCAGTCTATTTTGTTATAGCATCAGAAACAAAAATAAGGATGATACTGCCTGAAACTAGGCATGGCCGATGGGGATAAGCCATTGGCATAGGTTGGGATACTCTAAGACGTGAAGAAGCTTCTGATGTTGGCTTCTGTTTCCCAATTAATCACAGCCTCACTTAGCCTGTGCTTCATTACCAAATAACCAAACATTTGTTCACACACTCTTTATAAACTGAATTTCAAAGTTCCTCCTCATGTTTTGAAAAACATCTTAAAGACAAACAAATAATTTGCAAAGTTCATCTTTCTTAGTTTACTGAATTAGTAGAAGGCTTGGGACAAAGCTTGGCATCATGAGTCACTTCTAACCAAGACAACTGGAAACCAAACATTGCAGGTAGCAGCTGTATTCAGAGCTGTATGCACCGTTTTATGGATTCTCTTCCTATTTCTGAAAGCTTCACACACCTCTCTCCTTGGAGCTTTCTTTGAATCCTATGGCAGTCGGCCCATGTCATTTTTACTGCTGTCTTTCTCTGAAGATCCTGAAGCAAGTGAACATATGGATTCATCTTGTCCCTGGCACCTAGCACAGTGCTTGACACAAAGTAGGCACTTGATAAATCTTTCCTTGAATTTGTTGAGTGAATAGTTGCGTGGGCTCGCTCTCATCCAGTGAGGAGGCCCACGGAACAGGGTAGAAGAGAATGTGGCTGCAGAGTCACTAATCAAGACCTCCATAGACCAAACAGGAAACAGGTCTGATTTTATTGCACAGTTACCATGTATATATACTCAGGCAGTAGCTAAGCAGATTACAGGCAGCCACCAATGCAATTTCTGGCCAACTGTTCTTGCAGCGACCAATTGAGGAGCAGGTCATGGAGCAAGAGTAGGGACTGCAATACGTGGCCGCACACCCAGGGCTGTGCCTACAGGGTAAGCGATTTGCCACTTACACATCTAGCACAAGGAGAGTGGCCTGCCACTCAGACACCCTTATGCCATGTATGCAGTATTCCATGCACTTGTCCCTACAAATAGTCTGATCACTCCTTGACTGTAACATTAGCACCTATTATAGATTGAATTTGTGGTCTTGAACTTAATGAACCATAGCCCAGGGATCGATTTAGGATGATTTCATGAGCATATGTTTTGAGTGGCCAAATCAAAGATGGAGTCTTTAACTTCCTTATAATGCCTAGGGCAATGCTTTAAGCATTTCATGGGTTTAATAGATGATACCTGACGAGTAAATTGTAATCCTTAGACCAAACACTATTTTCCCTTACCCATATGCTAAAGTATACATATGCAATCACTCATTGTTCACCCAAGTCAGTGAGTGTGCTTTCAAAATGTAAACTTTAGTTTAGGAAATGAAGGCCAAACGACTGCTTTAGAACATAAACTCTGCAGGACATAAGTATGATTAAAAAATGATATCAAGAGTATGTACTGAAAAATTTATCTTAGCTGATTAGTTTTATCTCAGTACAGAAACAAAGCAGTTGTACAGCTACGACGGACTAATCTATGTAACCTTCACGACTGACCAGATGCCATCCAAGCTTTTGCTCCTGCAGGAGGACACCGAGAGGCACAGCAGCATGCCTATTGACTGCCAAAAAATCAACAGGAGGAGACAGATGACCTTGGTACCTGGCAGCCCTCGAGAGTCGCTTTGTTTCAGCAAGAGCATCAGGCAGCCTAAATAGTTGAAAAACAAGGAAGTAAATAGCCATAGCTTGAGAAATTTTTGCTAATCAGAGGGCAGTTCAAATATACTCTTGGGCTGGGTCCAATAACTAAATGAAATCTGAACATTAACCACTCAGGTGCAAGGAAACTGGAAATTCAGTTTGGAGAATTTTAATTGGATGATCCTCATCAAGGAGTCACAACCTCGAGGCAGAGGGGCTTTGCCTCACAATAGGTTTTTCTTTCACACTGGTAGCCCAGGCAGCAGCACTATCAGCAGGATGGTTTTTAATCATAAAAAGTGTGTGTGTGTGCGCACGCTCATGTGTACATGTGTCATGTTTTATAATCTTGAATAATCAGAATTTGTGCAAATAAATGGCGGGCCTGGACTATACTTGGGCTATTACTACTTTCATCCTAGTGGCCATGAACTGCCTTAGCAATGGTCTAGAGAAAATATGTTTGGCGAAATTACAATCCCATTTCAGTAGTTGATAGATAGTGGGTCACGGGCATCTTTGCAGCCCCTACCTCCAGCCATTCCATTCATCCATAATCAAAGGAATTGTCAACTGATGTGGATTCAACTAGGGCTATAACCATTATCTGTGCCACTACATTCTGGGGTTACTAAGAATTGCAAGTAATCAATGTTACACAAAGGTCCCACACAAACTCACAGAAGTCTTTTTAACCCATTATGTGGCTGAAAGGCTACAGAGAAAGAAAATGAGAGACATATATGGAAAGGCCAGTAAGGAAAAATGAGAATCCATAGAGTAAGGATAATACATAGGAAAACTCTAAGGGAAATTATAAATTAATTTAGGCCATTTTATGAATCAATTAAGATACTGGATTAACTGAGAACCCAACTACTATTGTAATAATATTCCAATAGGAAATTTGCCTAACATGATTTTCTGGTATAAAGTATTCTATGAATCATCTTTTGCCTATAAAAAGATCAAAATAAAGAGGGGTAGGGTAGAGAAGTTAATTATTGTTAATTTTTTTAAAAGCCTAGCAATTCATTCATGCATGCATTCAGTATTATTTGCAGAGGAGATAGGTAAGTAAACAAAACATTTGATCTGTTAAGTGCTTTGATAGGAGACAAAGCCCCAAAAGAGCAGCAGGAGGGTCATTGAACTCATACTGATGAAGGTAGAGAGGTGGTCAAGAAAGGCATGGGAGGAAAGGTTTGAGAGAACTGAAAGAAGGTGATGGGTAGACAATTTTTCAGGAATAAAAATAAAATAAAATGATACTTCTTTGAGGCTGGAGAAAATATAAGTTTAGCAAAGCACAGTGACAACAGATGAGACCTGGCAAGTACTCTAGGCTCCAGTAAGTCTTGTGAATTCAGATTAGGATTTTGTGTTTAAGTCTAAGGACAACATGGAAGGGAAAGATTTGGTCCCATTTGCATTTGGAAACCATCCAAGCAGCATTTGGAGCACAAATTAGAGAGGGACAAGATTAGAGGCTGAGAATGCAATTAGAAGGCTGTTGTCACAATCCCAGTGAAAAAGAAAGATTTGCAGGGAGGATGAACATAAATAGAAGGATTTGAGAGCTACTGGAGAGGTAGAATCAGCCACTCAGAACTACAGCCATAGAGAGAGTAGTTGGAGGCCTTGAAGAGAACACATTCGCTCCAGAGATGCACATCATTTGAGATGGGACCCAGATCAGAACCCTGAAAAAGAGAAAGGGGAATGGCCAAAGTGGTTGGAGGAAAAATTTAAAAAAAAATGTTACTGAAGTAAAATAAAAAGAGGATTTGAGGAAGGAGTGTGATCTACAAGGATGATCAACAAGGATAAGGATGGATAAGTATCCACTGGTTTTCATTCTAAGGAGCCCACCATTGGTCACTTTGGAAAAAACAATATGGCGGATCAGTGCAGGAGGTCAGAAACTGAACTGTAATGGATTAAAGTAGAAGACAGGTGAGTAGGCCGTTTTCAAAATAAGTGCCTGATGAAGGTAAATAAAGGTAATGGAGGCACTGAGAGGGGAACATGGGCTTCAGTGGGGGGAGGCTTTTGTTTCCTTTTGCTTTGTCTACCTGCTTCAGTAAAAGCAGGACGCAAGAGAAAAGAATATTTAGAAAAATGCAGGAAAGGGAAGGGTAACCAAGAGACTGAAGAAGCAAGAAAGGAAGGAGAGAATAGGGCTCTGAGCCCAGGTGAGAAAGATTGCCCCTAGATATGAAGAGGACTAAATCCTAAGAGAAGGAATAAGAAAAGGAGAAAAGGTAGGAGCAAGACAGGTAAGAGAGTCCACTGGTTGCCAGACCAATGATACTGCCTGTGTGCAGCAAAAGAGGAGCTCATCAGCTGGGGGAGATGGGGTAGAAAGGAAAAGAGCTATTGCTTTGGGAAGAGTGGAGAGCAGGAGAGAGTTGACTGTACACAGTTGGAGGGCTTGCCAAATCTTGCCAAGATCCCAATAAAGTTGTGTGGTTTATGTCACTAGGATCCAACAACTAGTGGAAGAGGTGTTCTATAAGCACTAAGCTCCAGGATTTATGGGCTGGGAGGAAACAGAGATGTGAAGAGATTGGAAACTCCTAGAATAATTGTTGAAGGAAAAAATGAATGAAAGACCTAGAAGAACTGGATGTTTAATATTACAATGGTAGAGCAATTCCAGGTTATGCCAAGATACAGAGCTAGGATACGTTTTTATATATTTTTTTACCTATGCACATATAATATAAATAAATAAATAGAATTTATTTTGCTTTCTAAATAAACAGTTATTTATTTACATATGTTATATTTGTATATATAGATAGATAGATAGATATTATCCATGTACATATATTATATGTAAATATGTAAATGTCCCTCCACATTCATAGGTCCTATATCCATGGATTCAACCAACTATAGATCAAAGTATTGGGGGAAAAAAAGATGTCTGTACTGAACACATACAGATTTTTTTCTAGTCATTATTCCCTAAAAAATACACTATAATAATCATTTGCATGGCATTGACATTGTGTTGAGTAATGTAAGTAATCCATGGATGATCTGAAGCATAAAGGAGCACGTGAGTGGGTTATAATGCAAACGCTGATCCATTTTGTACAAGCAACTTGAACATTCACAGGTTTCAGCATCCGAAGGAAGTCTTGGTACTAATCCTCTGTAGTCACCAAGGGACAACTCTAAAGGAAAAGGGACAAATCTTCCATGAAGAATAATTCTAAATAAACGGATGAAGCACACAGAAAATAGCCACAGTGCTCCTGGCTTTGGCTTTTATAGATGAAAACTAAAAGTAATGGGTAAAACATTAAGGAGAAAGAGTATTGACACAGCCTCAAAGTCTCTTACCCAATATATTTATTAATTACTGTGGTGGCTTCAGTGTATGTCCACACACACACAAAAAAAATTTATTGATGTTACTCAGAGAAGTAGAACTTAATTCTCTTATCCTTGAGTATGGGTTAGGTTTAGTGACTCACTTCTAATCAAGAGAGTATAAAGAGGGCAAAGATAGTCATTTTATAGTGGAAAAACCTGGCAGACACCACTTTAACCAAGGGATCCAACTTCCCACCTCCAGAAGTTACCAAGACATCCTGGTTACACCTTGGAGTACCTCCAAATCCCTCACAGTGTAAACATGAGGAGACGTCCACCAAACCTAGACTGAGGGACCCACTACAACACACCTGACCCATGACCTCCACCAAAACAACAACAACAAAAAAGACACACACACACAATAACCTTCAAAAGTGACAAGGTTGAGAAACAAGGCTATAACACCAGGAGAAACAGATTAGAGGAATCTAAGTAAATAGCAATGAAATGCAATGTGGGTTGTCTAACAAAGGATGTTAAAGAAAAAAAAAATTGGTAAAGTCTAAATAAAGTCTGCTCCATTGGTAGTATTGCACCACAATTAATTTCTAAGCTTTGCTAAACAAGCGACTGGAGGTTCAAATCAGGAGATCCTCCAGCCAATGAGTATGTGATACATTTATGTACGATCTTTACAATTCTTGTAAATGTGAATTATTTTAAAATAAAATAATTTGGAGAGATAATATTTAATGGATAAGAATGAGTATCTAAGAGACCAGCATGCTATCATAAAAATGAGGGATGTGGCTGGAGAGCATGGAGCTTGGTGGAGAAGGAGGTTTGACAGGTGAAGAAGGAACGGTTTGGAACAGCATTATGCTGGACAGAGTAAATGCCAGACTATAAACTCAGCACTGGAGTCTGCATTTGTTTGAATTCTTGTTATATCTCAAGATGGAATAAAAATTGAAAAGTGTTCAGCGCATTTGGCAATAATCTGATCCAAGTATTACGTGGTCCACTGGTCCTGTAAAGGCTATCATCCTTGAAATCTGTCAATAGCAATCAGCTTCTTTCCATTCTCCACAGCAAAGCCTACATACAGTCCCTGTGGACAGCGTTTTACAATTGATCTGAGGAATGCCACAAGTTCTAAGTTTTGCATAATAAAAATGGCTGACATATTTGAAACCTAATGAATGATCAAGTCCTCTACTCTCATTTTTAGGTTTTCTTCAATTTGCATCCTAACAAGGGGGAATTTTTACCACAGAGTGTTCCAAGCATGAGGTGAAATCAGCAAAAATCAGGAAAGGAATAGAAAAATAAAACTTAACTTAGTCAAGTGGCTAGTAATAGATGCTTTTACATAAATTGTCTTAGATGAGATCATTTTTAAAGTGTGAAAGAGAAACCATGTAAAATAAGGACACCGGAGATGTTACTCACTACATTAGCTAGAAAAGTTAATGATGCACACCTCATTAAAGTGAAGATCCAGGGAAACAGGGGTCAAAAGAACAAGAAGAGCCGGGCACAGTAATGCAGGGCCTGTGATCCCAGCAGCTTGAGAGGCTAAGACAAGACAGCAGCTCAGCAAGACCCTAAGCAACTCAGCGAGAGCCTGTCTCTAAATAAAATACAATAAAAGGGCTGACAATGTAGCTCAGTTAAGAACCCTGGTGTCAAAAAAAAAAAAAAAAAAAAAACAGGAATGGGAAAAATGTTAAGATACTGACAGGTGAGCTTCTGCACAATAGCTTGAGATATTTTTTTAATGCAACCCGTGGTTTATTTACTGTGGGTAAGTGCCAGCCCACAACCATGAGAGTGAAAACTGCAAATGGTGAGTCATGCAACAGGGAAGCATGCAAAGACACACAGAGAAAACACCATTACAACCAGCCAAACAGCTCAGTTCTGCATTAATATTCATCACAAAGATCCAAAAAGAAAAAACAAAACAAACAAACAACAATTGAACTTCGGTCACTTGATCAGTGTGACCAATACAACTAGAATTAAAATGTAATGGTGATAGGCACGTGAAATATCGATGATTGGATAGACAAGTGATAGATAATTGATAGATGATAGATTTGATAGAAAAAAAATAGTAATGAATGTTCTAGGATCTATATCTGGAACAAACATCAGCTAATACTTATTAGGTTAAAAATGAAAAACAAAAACTTAGTCCTAAGACTGCATTTGAATATTTAAATAAACACTTGAAAAACAAGGGCAATAAAACAATAGACCAGTTTTTTGTGTGTGTGCTTGACTTCAGTAAAGTTTAAAGTGCCTTACATGTAATGTCCTGCTCCCAGAGAATTAAACTGAAAAATCATGAATAGATAAACTAATCTATTCAAAAGCACACAGCATTTGAATCAGCCTCAGCAATACAGCAAGGCCCTAAGCCACTTAGTGAGACCCTGTCTCAAAAAATTTTTAAAAAGGGTTGGGGATGTGGCTCAGTGGTTAGATGCCCCTGGGTTCAATACCTGGTACCAAAAAAAAAAAAAAAAAAAAAAACAGCAATGATGGGGTCAAATCAAATTCTAGTAGAGTACTTTCTGCAGTATAAATGAATAAGTGACTTATGGTGAAAACTTGGTAAAGTATGCTGAGACTGTTCTAAAAAACAAATTTTTAAAAACTTAAAGTAGAAAAAAATCACAAGGTAGATACAAAAGAAAGCAAAGAATTTGAACAAGTGGGGGATTTTTAGGCTTTATTTTATATGGCCTCCTACTAATAATATACACTTTAATAATCACATCCCAATTTCCCTAATAGTTGTCTCTGAATGAAATAAATGCAGTATGCCCACACAACTCAAAATTTAAGCCAAATAAGACTCACAGAGGAACATATAACTTAACTAGTATCTGGACATATTAGCATTCACATTTAAAATTATTCTGGTTAAATCAATAAATATGTTCAGATAGTTTTATTGTTTTGACATTGTAATAACTATAATTTTAAAAAACTTTGTATTGAAATATATGGAGAAGTGCATATATATTAAATATAAAGAGCAACAAATTTTCATATACTAACTACACCCAGATAATCATGTGTTAAATAATGAGTATATATAGCTAAAGAAAAACTGAAGAGTTTTTTCCCATATATATGTCAAAATATCATCAAAGATATTATTTAGCATTATCCATCATAAATATGTTGTCATTTTCATCTTTTCTAAATTTGTTCTTTTTTTGGGGGGTACAAGGGATTAAACTCAGGGGTACTCAACCACTGGGCCACATCCCCAGCCCTATTTTGTATTTTATTTAGAGACAGGGTCTCACTGAGTTGCTTAGTGCCTCACTAAGTTGCAGAGGCTGGCTTTGAACTTGTGATCCTCCTGCCCCAGTCTCCCAAGTCATTGGGATTACAGACGTGAGCCATGGCACCCAGCCTGAATTTGTTCTTTTACTTATAAATTTTGAGAAGATGGACCCAAATGAAAAAAAAGTCCAAAATTATTTAATAACCCCTGTTTTTGGCACTGAGCATATTCCTCATCCTAATTCAGGGAGTACCTTGCCCCAGTCCCAACTGAAAACTTGCTCATTTGCAACTGAGTTGAGATAGCTTTATTCCAGGTCTCCTGTCCTTTCTATGGGTCACCTCAGACACTAATAATGATTCCAACCATGCAGGCTTCAAATTCTGTTTACAAAATGGCACTATGAAAGAATGATGATTTGATCCTCAGGCCCTGTCCATGTTTTTCTTGTAGATGCAAGAGGAACAGTGTTGGCCAAACCTGGGGCAGAGCCTCAATTACAAAGAGAGTTTAAGAGTAGCTTCCAAAATGTTCAGAGTCAATCTGACTTTAAGCTCAGTTAGACCCAAGGACTCAAACACATCCAAAGCTAGCTCCTGACACTCCATCTTGGCTCAGACATAGTGTCAAATAGGCTCTCCCACAATGGTCTTGAAATAGGTCACTGGAGGTTGTGGGGCTACATCTTTCCTCATTCATGTCCACTGGTAAAGAGTGAGAGCTCTTGCCCCAGCATTCCCACCCAAAGATTCATTGTCTCTTGCTAAGAGCCATAGCCAAGTAGTAATGATGCATGGCATTTTTGGTTGAAAGGTGATGCCAGCAAGCCATTGAGATGATAAGATTATGTTAAGATCTGCATTCAAATGGATATTAGACCCCTGCTGTCTGCCTTGGCCTGCTACTTTGGAGCTCTAGCGGGACTCCCGGAGAGTTCCCATTGGTTGGGGAAGTGCGGTAGGAGGGATTTTTGGAAGAGGGATTTCCTGTTGGTGTGTGGGTCCGGGAGAACGCCTTGTGTGTGGGTCGGCATTTTTCCCAGGAGCATACAGGGCATTGGCGGGAGTTTCAAAAATAAAATTTGTTCCTGTTTGAGTGGCTCGTGATTTTTGTGCCCAGCCAGACTGCGGCAGTCTCTCACTGGCCTCAATCTGATCACATGACTTTCTCTGAACAAATCCATGTGACTAGGAAATGTGGTAGGCTAACTAGCTCAGACTCTAAGCCAGGAATTGAAATACTACCACTACCTCATGGGCTGAAAGGGAAATGGGACAGAGCTATCAAGGGAAAATACATAGGGAACAAAAATACTGCTGCAACAACCTCTTACCAGTAACTCTGGCAGTCATTACAAATTAGGGAACCCTGCTAATCTGTCAAGAGTTACAAGGTTACCAGCCCCACATCAGTATCACCTCTCCTGAAGGCTGGGGAGTTGTTCTCAGCACTATAGTAGAAACACACCAAAGTAGAATCGCATTTAAAATTATTCTGGTTAAATCAATAAATACGTACAGATAGTTTTATTGTTTTGACATTGTAATAACCATAATTTTAAAAAACTTCATATTAAAATATACATATGGAGAAGTGTTTGTATATTAAATATAAAGGGCATCAACTTTTCATATACTAACTATACCCAGATGTGTTAAATAATGAGTATATATAGCTAAAGAAAAACTGAAGAGTTTTTCCCATATACATGTCAAAATATTATCAAAGACATTATTTAGCATCATCCATGATAAATATGTTGTTAAATTTAAAAAGGAAGCTTTATTTGTTTGAAATGTTTTTACCAGTTAGATTAATTAATCTGTAAAAGCAAGACTGTCATGATTAGCACATAAAACAATAACCCTTATGATTTCAAAGAGGATCCTATGGAAGTCAGAGCTGTGATGTCAAAAGGATTCAGTAGCTCATTGAAAAGCTCTGAAATGCTTTCTTTGTGGACATAAAGAGAAATAAAAAGGGAACTCATACAAAGATAAAGACACAAAGAAGTACTACATCGCAGTACACTGAGTGTTATTGTTTATATTAAAATAAACCAGCCTGCTCATGTTGCCTGAGCTGGGTATGGAGACCTCATGAGCTATGGCAGCTACCCACAAGGACCCCACCAGAGAATCTAACGATTGCTAGGAAGGCTAACTCTCTGCATGGGCTTTCTTTAAAGGGTACATAGAAAACATTGGGGCCAGCAGCTAATCATAGGGTTGTGGGAAATGCCAGCTTTTTCTTAGAACCTTTTCAGAAAACACCAGGCAAGTTTTGAACAATCTACTAAATGCATAGTGTTATAAATCAATGGGCAATCACAATAATATGCCTGTAATCACACAGAGAGAGTGTTTAACAACGGGTTAAATTTCCTTCACTGTGGATAGGACTTCTTCCTCTGAAATTCCCATCTATTAGATCAGCAGTGACATTATTCCTTGATTGTACATATTGAATAAATAAATGCATGCATGCATGAATGAAGAGAATCAACTCCTGATTGGATTTGGGAAGTTTTCACACAGGGATGTTGCTTTAGGCTCTGAACCAAATTTGCGTGTGAAGAGTCCGAGTTTGCTCCTTCTTACAAAATAGTGATGTGTGGTCTGTGAGCTAGTTTTAGGCCATGTTACCATGCTGTTTTCTAATATGGTTATAATACCTATATCAGAGTCATCCCAGCCTATACGGTTCCTTTTAAAAAAGTTAGAAAAGGTGTCCCTTAAGGACTCCATGACCTGAGACTTGATCAAAAGATGGAGCCTTTGTACCAAGATAGAAGGTTTCCCATTCTGTGGAAGACTTGGGGAGGGGAAGAGAAATGGGGCTGGATTTTCACCCACACTAGGTTACCTTTGTGGAAAGCATAAGTGTTAAAACCTTGGTTCATCCTGTAAGAATACAAAATAATTATAAGAAGAGAGAAAAAAATTATATTTCTTTATTTTTTATTTTGCAGAGTCATTTCCCTCAGATCAGTTTCTATTAATAAAAGTTATGATCAATGATTGTAAAACTCATTTAACAGAATGTATTTAATTGTTAAAAATTCAGATTTCATTTATATTGTTTTTCAATGTATTCCCTCTTGTTAATATGATTTTTTCTGAAGGCTAGATGAAAAAAAATCATTTGAAGGGTCCTTACACATCCAATTATTATATGTGGTCATGAAGACTTTCTATTCCAATCTTACTGGAATTCTTTCAAATTAAAATGTCATTGCTACTCTGAAGGTTATTATTACTTTTTTAAACTTCTTTTACATCAATGAAGATTGATTTTTATTTCTTTTCCCCTATACCTTCCCAATGGCTATTGTGATCCACTGAAGTCTCCATTCTAATTCAAAGAAATGGGATACATTCAGAGCAAGGAAAATGGAGGAGTCGTGATGGAGAATGGTAATGGAATCTATTTTATCCTGAAGCAATAGCAAAATGAATTCAATTTGCACAAAAGGACTCTGATTTGCAGCCAAAGGACTAAAAAGGTCTTTCTGTTTACTTTTCATTAGGAAAGTATACATGCACATTCTTTTCTGACTAGCTCATAGCCATGAAATGAGCTTGCTTCTTCCAGCTGTTGGACTTTGCAAGCTGAGGCTTGTCCTGTGTGTTGAAATGGAAAGGAGTGGAACTGTGAGCCAGGAGACCCAGTTTTGAATTTCAGCTTTTTAATAGCTGTCCTTATTCTTGGCAAATAATTCTCTTCCTTAGTTGTAAGGTAGCGGGGTGGGAATGGCAGGTGTTAGATTAATAGGCGATTACACTAATAATAGAAGCTGCAATTTATTGACAGCCTACTACACACTTAATGAGTACTTGCAATTTCACTGTCTCACTCTGAGAAATCCAGTGAAGCAGATGATTGCACAGGAAAGTAGCTAAAGTGTGGCTAGGTAAAATCAACTACCAGGGTTCCAGAGGTGTAGGTGTCAGAGCCAGGATTGGGTCAGAGGTCTCAATCTTGGATTGCTTATGGAATAATTAATGCTGACTGGAAAGCAATCAACGACACAAATGTCACACTAAACAGTTTTCTTTTTTTTTCATACACCGAAGTGTGTTAACTTCAGAAGTATTCCACTGAGTGTTCCAAACCTGTTAGAAAGAAACACAACTGCTTTTTCAATGAACAAGCTAAGAATAGCTCTCTGTAGACTTGGGAATGTAAACTGTCACTGCCAAATCTACTGATGTGTCATATACCAAATATCTACATTTCTCATAGTATAGCCTCAGATATCATTTTACACAATTTATATTTTTTTTTAAGAATTGGATACTGTGCAAAGAAAATGCCCCACACTGTTGTCCCCAAAATGACAGAGTGGCTTCTGAAAGGGCTAAGAAATTATCATTAAGAGGGTAAGCTTTAGGTACATTTGTTTTTAATCTATCAGATGACTTCAAAGATGCCTGAGTATATGGTGAGTACTTATTTTATTCATTCAATCATTCAACAGAATGTAGGGATTACTTATGTTATGGATGCTGCAGATAGAACAGCAACCAGGGTGGAAATGGTCCCTGTCCTCACAGAACACACTTGGGGAGAGAAAATAAATAGGCAAAACAATACACAAAACATGTCCATATTGGGATAAGTTCTATGAAGGAACTACGATGATTTTCTAGAGAATAACAGATGGAGGAGGAATTCCATTTTAGCTGGGGAAAAGGCTTTATTGAAAATTGAAAGATGAAAAGAAGCCAGGAACCAGGCTTGCAGACACTGAGGCAGGTCAGTCTGGCAACTTTTGGAAACTGTGTGTGGCTGGTATAAAAGAAACTAGAACCAGGTGCAGAGGCGCACACCTGCAATCCCACTGGCTCAGGAGGCTAAGGCAGGAGGATCATAAATTCAGAGTCAGCCTCAGCAACTTAGCAAGGCACTAAGCGACTTAGTGAGATCCTGTTGCTAGATAAAATATAAAAAAGGGCTGGGGATGTGGCTCAGTGGTTCAATCCCTGGTAAGGAAAAAAAAGAAAGAAGCTAGGAGTCAAACTCCATAGCTAATATCACACCTAATAGTGAAAGACTAAACGGTTTTCCCTTAAGATCAGGAGCTAGAGAAGGATGCCCACTCTCACCACTCTGATTCAACATAGGTTCTTAGACAAGAAAAACAATGATTGAAAAGAAAGAATTAAAATAATCTGTTTGCAGATAATATGCTCTTGTGTGTCAAAAATCCTAAGAAATTCATAACAAAATCTGAGAGCTAATAAATGAGAACAGGATAGTTGCAGGATATAAGATCAATATACAAAAGTCAATTGTATTTCTAAACACTTGCAAAGCACAATCTGGAAATGAAATTAAGAAAACATTCATCTACAACAGCATCAATAAGAAATAAAATATCTACAAATAATTTTTACAAAGTGCAAAACTCACTCGTTGAAAATCATAAAAAAAAAAAATTAAAGACATCCCGCTTTGGAGGACTTAATATAGTTAAGATAGCAATACTTCCCAATCTGTATTGATCACTAGCTTGAATGAAACCTCTATTAAAGTCCTAGTTCCTGGGGCTGGGGTTGTAACTCAGTGGTAGAGCACTTGCCTAGCACATATGAGGGACTGGGTTCAATCCTCAGCACCACATTAAAAATAAATAAATAAAATAAAGATATTGTGTTCATCTACAAGTAAAAAAATATTTTTAAAAAATCTTAGTTCCTTTTTTTAGGCAGAAATTCACAAACCAATCTTATAATTCATTTGAATTCATATAAAAGGTCGAAATGATCTTGAAAGACAAAAAAAGTCAGGAGGACTCACACTACTGATTTCAAAACTTGTTGTAATGTCATAATAATTAAGACAGTGCAATACTGACATAAGCATAGACTTACAGATTAGTGGAATAGGTTTAAGAGTCCAGAAATAAACCAGCATATCCATGATCATCTGATTTTTCACCAAAGGTACCAAGACCATTGAGTGGAAGAAGAATAAATACTGCAAACCTTTCAAAAACTGGTGCTGGGACCACTGGATATCCACAGGCAAAAGAATGAATTTGGACATCTTCCTTCTACTGATTACAAAACCAAATTCAAAATGGATCAAAGGCCTAACTGTGGAGCTAAAATTATAAAATGGAAAAGCACAGTTTAGGGAGGGGGGTGTAGTTCACGGGTTGAAGTAGATTGTGTGGCTACCATGTTTGAGGCCCAGGTTTTAATTCCCAGCACCACCATAAATTATATGTGTGTGTGTGTGAGTGTATGTGTGTGTGTGTGTATGTGTGTGTAAACAAAAAAAAAAAAACTTAAAAGTTTAGGCCAACATAATTTTTGATCATCCAGTGGTTTTCTTCAATGTGACAACAAAAGCATAGAAAGAAAAAATAATTGACCTTCATCAAAATCATAAACTTTGTTCCTCAAAGAATACTATCAAAAAAGGAAAAAAGACAATCCACAGTATGGGAACAATTTTGCAAATCATTTATCTGGTAAGGGACTTGTATCAAGAAGTATAAGGAATTCTTAAGAATTCAGTAATTTTAAAAAAAACAACTAATTTTTCAAATAGGCCAGTGATTTGAAACAACATTTCTCCCAAGAAGATATATAAAAGACCAATAATGTATGAGAGGATTTCAACATTATTAGCCATAAGAAAAATATAAAGCTGGGCATAGTAACACATGCCTGTAATCCCAGCGGCTTGAGAGGCTGAGGCAGGAGGATTACAAGTTCAAAGTCAGCCTCAGCAAAATAGCTAGGCCCTAAGCAACTTAGTGGGCCCTGTCTCAAAATAAAAAGGGTTGGGGATGTAGCTCAGTGGTTAAGCACCTCTGGTTTAAATTTCTATGAGAGAGAGAGAAATGCAAATCAAAACCACAATTATTGTGGTGTGAACTGATAAATATAATTAATAAGAATGTAAGTTATAGGATATAAATTAGTAAAAAATATAGATTGTAGATATAAGATTTTGATCAGTGAAATAAGATGATTATAAAGCAAGAACTGTCATAGACAGGCCTAAGACTCCATTTTGTTGCCTTTATAAAAAAAAAAAAAAAAAAAAAACTGTTATAAGAGCTGTTTCTGAGAGACTGAAATGAAAGATTTTTCTTATAATATATTGTCTTCTGTACTTTGTACCCCACAAAATGTACCTAACCCAGGATATGGTGGTCTTGGTGACCCAAGACTTTGAAGTAGATTCTCACCCCCACAAACCACCTACTCGAGCTCAGAATATGGTTGTCTAACACCTGCTCAAACCCAAGATGCGATTGTGAGTTCCTGTGCTAATTGCTGTCTTAGCTTCTGTGACTGGTTTGCTTGCATGATGCTAAGAAAAGCCCCTGAGTTGTGGTTTTCATCTTTAAGTTCCCAGGATACAGGCCAGGAAATTGCTGTTCTCTCACAGAGGTGGGTGACAGTCCCTGACCAGTTAAATAAAGCTCTCATTGATTTGAATTTGGACTTAGAGTGTTTTCTGAAGCAGCTCCCCATAACACAATGAGATAATACTTCACACACTAAGATGACTATAATAAAAAAGACAAGTAATAATAAGGGCTGTCACCAATGCAGGATGTAGAAAAACTGCAATCTTCATATACAGCTGGTGAGAATGCAAACTGGTACAGCTGCTTTAGAAAACAGTCCGGCAGCCAGGCATGGTGGTGCAGGCCTGTATCCCTGTGGCTCCAGAGGCTAAAGCAGGAGGATCATGAGTTCAAAGCCAGCATCAGCAACTTAGTGAGGCTCTAAGCAACTCAGCAAGCCCTTGTCTCTAAAAAAATACAAAATAGGGCCGGGGATGTGGCTCGTGGTTGAGTGCCCCTGAGTTCAATTCCTGGTACACTCCCCCCGCAAAAAAGAAAGAAAACAGTCCAGCAGTTCCTCTAAAACTCAAATGGAGAGTTACCACATGATCCAGCAA
This sequence comes from Marmota flaviventris, assembly GCF_047511675.1. NCBI lineage: Eukaryota > Metazoa > Chordata > Mammalia > Rodentia > Sciuridae > Marmota > Marmota flaviventris. Next base: position 170,950,543 of record NC_092498.1, on the reverse strand, counting down.
TTTCACCCCTAGGTACCTACCTACACAAGAGAAATGAAAATGTATATCCACACACAATGTTGAACATAAATGCTGACAACAGTACTATTTATAATAGCTAAAAAGAGGAGAAAATAACGTGAACATCCATCAACTGGTGGTAGGGTACATGTTCTATGTCCACACAAATAGAGTTTTATTCAGTAATAAAAACAACAAAACTAATGCATGCTACAATATGACAGATCTTGAAAACATTACTGGAAATAAAAGAAGTTAGTCACAAAAAGTTATGTAAGATTCTATTTACATAAAAGGTCCAGACTAGGCAAATATATACAGATAGGAAGTCTATTGGTGGTTGTTGCATGGAGCCAGGAATTTTGGGGGGAAATTGACCCCAAAGCCACGCCCCCAATGCCACCTCCTCCAGCCACACCCCATCTGCCTCCAGCCACCACTCAGTTAATCCCATCAGGGATCAATTCACTGATTAGATTAAGGCTATTGCCCAGTCATTTCTCCTGCAAAATCTTGCTTGTCTCACATGTGAGCTTTAGGGGAACACCACAACTGAAGAGAAGGATGAATGGCTGGAAGTTTTAAATTTTCATTCTGACTTGTGCATAAAGGATAACTTAGAAGAGGGTAAAAGTGGAATCAGGAAAAGCAATACAAGTCAGGTAGAAGTGGATGGGCATTTGAATTAACAGATATTACAAGAGAAATGCTTGGGAATCAGAACATTCATGTATATTTATTTGATGTAGTTATATTTCATAAATATATATTAATAGTTAATTAAAAGCAAATATTTGTTGAAACACATGTTCACATGTTTTGGTTTAAAAATGCAATTTATTTTTCTTTTTTTTTCTTTTCTTTTTTTTTTTTTTATTTTGAGAGAGTTTTGCTACATTACTGAGGCTGGCCTTGAATTTGCAGTCCTCCTGCCTCAGCCACCTGAGTAACTGGGATGACAACTGTGAGCCAAAATGAACCCAGCAAAAAATACGATTTCTGATATTTAACTAATAATCTGTTATGTAATAGATAATTTTCTGGGAGTTTTGATTAATTTAACTCTATTCTTTTAATATAGGCAATTCTCTAAGGAATATTACTTAAATTTTATCCAGTTTTCAACATTTGAAATTCACACAAGATTAAAAAAAAATTGTTAAACTGAGTCTTAATTTGGTAACTCAAATGGTACATATCATGGATGCTCACGGAATTTCAAGACCTGAAGGGATCCTAAAAGTCACTTATATAGTTCACTCAATGACCATTTTTTTCCTATAACATCCTTGACAAGCAGTTGGCCATATTTAGATATCTAATCGATGCTGGATGTTCATTAACAAGATAATATGGGAATTTTGACCTCTCTGAAGCCTGGGTTTGGTCATCAACATTTTTACTGGATATTTTAAAAGAACCATTTTGAAGCTGTTCCTTTTTTAAAAAAAAAAATACCTATCAGAAAATACTATAAAGAAATTAATAGAGTAACAGTGGTCCACTTTATACTTTAAATATAGCCCTTGCTGCTCTGTCATTGCAACTTATTTTTAAAATGTACACGTTTCTTTCTCTTCCTCTCTCCCTGATCTCTCCCCCTCCCTAATCTCAGGGGAAACAGGATTACCTTTCTTCCCCATCCCAGACAAGAGTTATCTGCCCTTGAGCATGCACCCACCATAGGAATGAAGTAATCCAGACTTTGGGGATGACTCCAGAAGATCTCAGAGAGGAGTGGCCCCCAAGTTAACAAGTGAATTACAACTCCAACAGATAACACCTGGAATGTAGCCTTAGAATCCCTCTATAAACCCCCCCCCCCCCTGTTCCTGCTGATGGAGAGAATCACAGCCTTGGGACAGGAGTCCCCTGTGTTTCTCTTCTAGCAAAGCAATAAACCTTCTTTTTACTTTTTCTCAAAACCGTGTCCTTGTTATTGGATTGGCATCAGGGACAAGGACCCAGCTTTAGATAACAATAGTTAAGCAATTATAGTTATTTTTACAATTTTTTTTTTTTTTTTTTTTGTCAAATACGTTTCTTTCGGGGAGGGCTGAGGAGTACCAGGGATTGAACTCAGAGGCACTCAATCACGGAGCCACATCCCCAGCCTTATTTTGTATTTTATTTAGAGAAAGGGTTTCACTGAGTTGCTCAGGGCCTCACCAAGTTGCTGAGGCTGGCTTTGAACTCATGATCCTCCTGCCTCAGCCTCTCCATCTGCTGGAATTACAGGTGTGCGCCACTGCAACCGTCCAGATATTTTTCTTAATTGAGTTTACCTTCACATGTAAAGAAAGTAAATTGTCTAAATGAAGTCAGGAATCAGAGTTCCTTCTCTATTAAATAACCTGATCACCCATGAAAGCTAATATATGGTTACTAGCAAAAAATCGAGTACTGAATTTAAGCCAAACTGAATGAATCTGATATCTAGCACAGCACATTTATTTACCTGGCAGGTGATGTTGAGGAATGAGTTACAGCATATAAGTGAATTTTACAAATAACTTTCTGTTATTGTCATTTGACGGAGTCTTTTTTAAAATCTTAAGCCATACCTCACTGAAATTTCTCTAAATCTAAGGTGCTACAAAACTTCCCTATCAGCAAATAGATGACCATAGTTTAAAGTTGTTGATGGCTTAGGATCATTATAAGATACTTTCAGATAATGATGCCAGTGAAGTAAGGAGAAACAAACTTCCTGTTCACTGTTTCCATAGATGACAAGGCAGATGGGCTTTTGCCGCAGTCTGGCTGGGCACAATTCAGGAGCCACTTGTCAAAAGAAAAGAACTTTATTTTTAGAACACACACACACACACACACACACACACACACACACACACACACACGGCACCACACAGCTCTTCAGGAATTCCCTCAGAGCCCAACTGCCACCACCGGCTTCCCACAAGCCTCTCAACCTCCCCCACTCCTCCTGCTCTTGAGGCCGATTGGCTGGGTCGTGTGGGCGGAGCCAAAAAAGTCCCCCAATGAGCAGCTCCGTGGTCTGAAAGGGCGGGAAAACAGCCCAATGAGCATCACCGCAGAGGAGCCAATCAGTTGGCAGCTAGAAGTTTGCTGGGGCAGCTGTGAGCCAATCATCAGCTGGCAGCTGGAAGTTTGCTGGCAGCTGGAAGTTTGCTGGGGCCCCTTCGGCTGTGGCTCTCAACAGGCTTTGGGCCAAATCCAGTGTCCCTGAGAGGTGGCCTCTTTTCCTTTTACAGAACGTCAGGACAAAACATTTTGTGTTCCAATTATTTTATAATTCTTCATCCTCATTTCCTCCTTAGGGACACTCGCCTCATGTTTAATGCAAAGGTCTTATGTCTGTAGAAAAGGCATGTCCCTTGTGTTGGTGAGTCTCCTTTGTCTTTCAGTCAGATCTTCTCGTTGTAAGTAATTTTAACCAACTTTAGCCAATGAATCAGATGCAGTCCAATAAGGGGATATGGTAAATCTCACAGCTCAGAGATGAAGGAAAAGCGAGGAACGAGAGATGGGTAAACAAGAAATGAAAGATGGAGACCAGGCAGAGATACATAGGAGAGTTTATTTGTCAGAGCTGACAAATCAAGGCCATCTCTCTATAGGAGAGAAAGGCAAGACAGGCTTGAGTTCTGGGACTTTTATGGGGCAGGCTCAGAGATCAGAGCTGGGCAGGTCCTAATGCAGGTGGTTAGGGGTTGGGTATGAGGGAGTGGTGAGCCTTTCTCAGAAATGCTTTTGGGCAGGAAAGTAAAACCTTTTCCTTAAAATGACGGCTATGACTTAAGATGGCCATCCAGATACTAAGCAAGGACCTCATAAAAGCGACTAGGACTAGGAGGACCAAGTAAAGACAAGGATTTTAGGATGAAGGACTAATACCCCCCTACAGAACCACTGACACTGCTTCTGAAATTTCTGTCATTGCAGTCTCAGTAACTGCACACCACAGCCATTCATATCTCTGGAAGTGAAACCCTCACCAGCTACAAGGATTTCATGGAGGATCTCATTCTGCCAAATGCTCATTTCTTATTTGGTACCAGAGACTGAACTCAGGGGCACTCAACCACTGAGCCACATTCCCAGCCCCCCTTTTTTTTTTTTAATAGAAAGAGTCTCACCGAGTTGCTTAGCACCTCGACATTGCTAAGGCTGGCTTTGAACTCACAATCCTCCTGCCTCAGGCTCCCAAGCTGCTGGGATTACAGGCATGTGCCACAGTGCCCAGCCCAAATGCTCATTTCTGAATGAAGTCTAGCATGGGAGAGTCTACTTAGTGGAGTATGAAATCCATGTCTATGTCTTAGCTGCACATGAGTTTGGAGATTATATTGTATAAATTTTCCTTGGGCAGGCAGGTAAATTAGCCCAAAACTTTGTGCCTTAAAACAGCAAACATGATATAGTCTAAGGTATAAGAATCTAGGAATGGAAAGATGAGAAAACTTCCAAGCTTATGTTTATGGTTGTTGGCTGGGGTCCTCAGTCCCTGGCTGACTATTAGTAGAACCCTCTGTTACTCACTATATGGCATCTCTGGAGAGCTTCCAGAGTGTCCTCATGATAGATCTGGACATTCTCCAGAATGAGTGACTCCAAAGAAAGACAAGGCCCAAGAAGGCCAAGTCTTACAACCCAAACTCAAAAGTGACACACTATCACATCTGCCATATTCTCTTGGTCTCACAGAGGCCCTCTATGATGTGGAAGGAGACTACATGAGCATATGCATGCCAAGAGGTGGGTTGCTGGCTACCATGTCCCCTACATCCCCTCTACTGTACAGTGTCTTTCCCTTCTAAGCTCTAGCCTTGTCTGTCTCCACCTAATATCCTTCTTGGGGATCAGAAGGCTTTCTCATTTTCCCACTATTTATTGTTGTGCTCTTTCACATAAGAAAAAAAAATTATGCATAAATTAATTCATGTTATAATTAATATAACACTTAATCTGAGAGATGGTTTATTCTCTAAACTGTAAAATCCTAATACTGGTATTATTTTTAGTTCTCTCTTAAAACCACTATGTTACTATGAAAATCAGAATGTACAACAATAACCATATGCCAGGAAAAACTCTAATTTTAGATGATGTAAAATGGGGATATATTTTATCTACTTTTGTGTTTTATTTGAACCTATTTTTAGTGAAATGGACACATACTCCAATCTTCTTCTTCTTCATGGGGATCAGAAGGCTTTCTCAGTAGAGGGTTTTATTTGTTGAGATCACAGCATCAATCACATATTAAGTATTCCATACCTGTCGACTCATGCAACAAAGGTGTATTGAATACTTAACATTTCTTGAAAAAAAATTTAAAAAAAAACATTTCTTGAATTGAATCCTAATTCTAGTATCCTAATATATATGAGGGGATTCTGTGCATTTTTAAAAAAATGTATAGTACACATCCAAGCTCCAAGTATTGTAATGAAACAAATGGTTTAGGACTCATGTTCCTTATGAACTAAAGAATTGAATTGAATTTGACAACAAGCAACCCAGATTAAAATCAATGTACATCTGGATTGCATGCATTCTCTGTAGCTTAAAATTAATTGCCTAAGGGAGTAGGAATAAAATATCCTGTGGATGACTATAAGGCCCACTTTAAACTAATGAGATAATCATTGTAAAATACCCTACACCTGGTATGCATGAGCGGTTGCACTCAGATTGGAAGAGGTTGGTGAAGATCTACATTTTATGCGTCGTTAATGCTACACTCATTTACCCCTCCTGGATAAAAATGAGTGTACAAGTGTTGATAGAGACTCCCATTTCTTTTCACCTTGAACTTGAGCTGTTTATTTCAAAGTTGTGTTGTTTCAAAACCAATGAAGGCTTAAGATCTTCATGAATATGAATCACTCAGATCCATGTCAAAAACCATAAATAGATTCACATATGGGCCACTGTTTACAGAGGTCTATAAACAGAATAAAAGCCTAAGTGAGAGCCTTGGGGACAGGAGCTCAGATCAAATTAGCTGCCGCTATGGCAGGGGAAAAAAAATATGTCAAGTCTTGTCCCTATTAGTGTCCTGATCCTCCAGCTAAAGGTTTGTTGCCAAATTCCTGATAGTGCTGAGTAATATAAGGGAGCACATTTTTCCTTTGGCCCAGGCCCAGCACATCACTACCTGGTTCATCACACTCTCAGGCTCAACAGGTTGAAAAATACCTATCACGTTGAACCCTGTGAATGTCATATTTATGTAGACTTAAAATGGCCAATTATCAGTAATGTCATGCAGTTCAACCTAAACATTTATACTTCTAACCTATAGGATTTAGTCAATGCTATTATTCCATAAAATGCTAATTGTTGTATATGGCTGTTATGGTTTGGTTGTGAGGTATCCCCCTAAAGCTCATGAGTGAGACAATGCAAAAGATTTAGAGGAGAAATGATTGGGTTATGAGATCCTTAACCTAATCAGTGAATTAATCCACTGCTGGGATTAACTAGGTGGTGACTGGAGGCAGGTGGCGGTGACTGGAGGAGGTGGTATTGGAGGCGTGGCTTTGGGGTCTCTATTGTCTCTGGAGAGTGGAGTCTCTCTCTGCTTCCTGATCACCCTGTGAGCTGCTTCCCTCCACCACACTCTTCCTCCACGATGTCCTGCCTCACCTTGAACCCCAAGGAATGGAGCCTGCTGTCTATGGACTGAGACCTCTGCAAATGTGAGGCCCCAATTAAACTTTTCCTCCTCTACAATTGTTCTGGTCAGGTCTTTTAGTCACAGCAGCAAAAAACAAACACAAAACTGACTAAAATAATGACATTGAATCACAGAAGTTTATTTTTAATAATATGAAAAAAAAATGAGTCTCAAGAAAGCTAAATGGGATATAGTTAAATTAAAGTAGGACAAAAACCCAAGTTTTTCTCATGACCAGTTCCATGGGCTTTTCAGGATTTTAGTCTGCTTCATGGTGGAATTCTTAATGATTTTATTCACCGACATTGTGTTTCTAAAAAAAAAAAAAATTTAATAAGTAGGCAACATATTTGAAATGTGAGATTTCATGTCAAAATCTGATTGTCGGTATCTCTTTTAAAGTGGGAGAAATTTTTGCCCTGGGTTCAGGACTGGCATCAGGATGAAGTAAACCAGACACCATGAGGTTTAAAGACTCAAGTATACCATTATCAATCAAACAAACAAACAAAAAACCCTTAGCAATCATGATAAGTAATATTTTAGTGCCATCTCTAAATGATCAAAATTAATGCAAAAAACTCCATGATAATAAAGCCATAATTAGACAGGAAATGTAGAGATAGGTAAATGGAGTCAGGTCAAGGAGGCCAATTGGAGTGAGTCCGGGAAGTTGGAGACTGCTCCCTGAGGGACTGAAATGTTAATTCCTTCAGAGCCCTTCCTCCACCCCAATCAAGATAACCTCCCCCTGCTCCAACCTGTTGCTAAGGTAAACTGTCCCAGGAATTGCCCCTCCCTACAGGGAGTTATAAAGTTGTTAATTAATGTGTCCTGGGCTGCTCCATCTTGCCCTTCCCCCTCCAGCCTACCTGTTTCCCACCTTTTGGCCATCTCACCTAGTCACACATGTAGGAAAGAGAGAGATAAGGGGAAGAGAGCAGGAGAACAAAGGAAGCCTAGGACATATAAAAAGGCAAAACACCCTCACTTCTTGGGATACCAAGATACCAGCTATGGCCCCCTTCTCCCTCCGGGAAGAAGTCTATGTGACCCCTTTTAAAATAAACCCTGCTTTATATGCTTGCCTCGGCGAGCTTCTCTATAATATTATGCTTCAGCATGTGTAGAAGCAGGACTCGTCACCGGGAACCAGTGGTATCAATAAAAAAATCCACACTTTAAATTAATAGTTTTACATTAGATTAATAGTTTTAAATTAATAATTTTAAATTAATTGTTTTACTCTTCTGTTCCTGCCTTCCATTACAGTGTCATTGGAATAGTCATTTCTAATTAGCCCGCTGCTGTGGCATCACTTGGCCATCAAGTCCTGCCACTAGGCAGGTTTAGGATGATTGACAATGATATGAAGATTGGGTAACCCTGAGCTTTATGGGTAGTCATTTTTTTTTTTAATTCTATGGATTTTGATAACTTTTTCTTTCCACTTCGTTCAAAATATGTGAAGATATTTTAGTAAATTCATGTCTCCTTTTGTTTCAGGTTCCATTAGAGCTCTGTAGGACCCTGCCTGGCCTCAAACAGGTGGAGCCGAGTAGTAGCAGTAGAGAGCCCTTGGATGGAGGTGCTCTTTCCAGACAGTGGTCTGTCCACTTAGTCTCCTTCCCTCATGTGGCCTCTTTTTCTTTTCCTCCACTCATCTTTTAAATGTCAGTGAGTCCAAGATTTCAGAACCAAGCCTTTTACTCTTCCCTAGGTAATATCACCCAGAGATCAAAATTGTGGATTTAAATGCCATCCTATGCCAGTCACCCTCAAACGTGTTCATTCCTGACCTTTGCTTTCAGCTCCAGATTTACATACACAACTTGATATTCTACTAGAATGACTAATTAGGATTATTAATTTTGAAGCCAGAATTAAAGTTCGGTAGTCAGTGTAGTTAGGTAAATCGGATCTAATATCAAGTAAGATCTAAAATGGAGGCCATGCTGACAATGATTCCAGGAAATGCAGGACAACTCATGGAATGTTAATGAAGTCCCAGAAAAGCCCCTAAGCCCAAAGTCTATCCCAAAGAAATGTTAATGGAACCCAGGAAACAGCCCCCAACAGATTTAGAGACAGCCCATCCCAAAGAAGTGATAATGCAGTCCTTCCTGCCCAGATTACTTGTTTGGCCCACCTGTGTCCCACCCCTCTGGGCCTTCCCACCTACATTCCATCACTGAAAGAACTATAAAAAGGGGAGACAACCGCACTTGCACGGATTCCACCTTTTGGGTCCCCTTCTTCCTCCAGGAGAAGTCTTTTCTGCTGTCCTTTAATAAACTTCTAATTTCTACTCTGCCCTTGCCTCGGCGTGCTTCTCTGGTGTTATTCTTCAACATTGGGGAAGCAAGGACTCGTCACCGGCCAACAGCGGTAACAATTTGACCTATTCAAAACAACTTTTTGATTTTGCTCTTCCCTCAATCTTCTCCATCTCAGTAAAGGACACCACCATCCTCCCAGATCTAGAGATTAAACAGCCTAAGCCTTCCTTAGTGTATCTAATCTCATCTCCCACCTTGAAACCTGTAAGAAGTTCTCTTCTCACCATCTTGTATATCCACAAGTCACTAACTAAAACAACACAAAGAAAACTAAAAGTAAATAGCAGAAAGATCGAGAAAGTACAGAGGAGAAGAGGGGAAGGGAGGAGGAAAAGGAAAGGGGACATACTGAGGACTGAATTAGACAGGATTATATTCCATGCCTTTATAAGTATGTCAAAATGAATCCTAATGTTGGTATAACTGAAAAGAACCAATAAAAAAGAATTACTATTGATATCGGCCAAGTTATATTGTTATATTGTGTGTAGGTACAAATACATAACAACAAATCCCATCATTATGTACAACTATAATGCACTAAAATGTGGGAGAATATGGAAAAAATAAATTTAAATGGACTTCAATTTTTTTTTTCTGGTGCTGGGGATCGAACCCAGGGCCTTGTGCATAGGAGGCAAGCACTCTACCAACTGAGCTAGATCTCCAGCCACTGGACTTCAATTTTTTTTAATCTGAAATTTATTCATTTTTCTCATATCTGTTGCTACTACCATGATCCAATATCGACCCTCTTCCTATTCTCTTGGCCTGAAACACTTTCTCCTTGGCTCCTTTCATAACTGGTTTCTTCTCATCCTTTAGATCCTGGCTCACCTGTCTCCTTTCTCACCTCACCTCCTATCTGGTGAAATTACCCTGCTTGTTTCCTTATTTATGTTTTTATTTTTTATTTTTCCTCATATAGATTTCACTGATGTATTGCCAGATCTAGGTATGTAAGAAAAGATGTTCAGTAAATATTTACTGAATGAATGCCTAGTTCCATTAATGAGTTACTGCCAACAAACAATAGAAGACCCCCCCATCCCCCCCATCCCCACCCTGGTACTGAGGATTGAAACCAGAGCCTCACCCATGACAGGCAAGCAGCAAGCAGAGGGACATCCAAAGCAAACCCCTTTTGCTTTTCTTTCTTTTCTTTTTTTTCTTTCTTTCTTTCTTTCCTTCCTTCCTTCTTTCTTTTCTCCTCTCTCTCTCTCTCTCTCTCTCTCTCTCTCTCTCTCTCTCTCTCTCTCTCTCCTTCCCTTCTCTTTCCTTTTCCTTCCTCCCCCCACCCCACCCCACTTCTCTCTCTCTCTCTCCCTCCCTCCCTCCCTCCCTCCCTCCCTCTCTTTCTTTTTCTGAGACAGGGTGTCACGAAGTTCTCCAGGCTGTCTGGCCTCCTGCCTCAGTTCCCTGAGTGGCTGGGATCACAGTCACGCACCACCACACCCGGCTTAGAAGCCTCTTATCTTTGAGAAAAAGATCTCAATAAGGGGTATTTTCTCTTATACACTAGCTAATGAACCATGCAAGTTAATTTTCAGTACAGATACACAAGGATGTGTTTTTCAAGCAGTTATCTCCGTAAGCTCATTACACAGCAAAACATTTCAATTCAGGAACACACAGATTTTTATTGTCAAGCCAAGCTGGAACAGAATCTGGGTCCTGGAAAATGATCTTAGCCGAGAAAATCAGAGTGAATAATAACTGTATTCCATTAAAATTTTATTTTGGAAAAAAATGTCAGAGTGAATCTGTGTGAATTAAAAAGTAGCTGACACAATGAAGACCTGAAGAAATTATGAAAATTTTAGAGAATTAAAAAGTTTTAAATAAAATCTTAGAGAATAAAATTAAATAGAATTTTAGAGACTAAGAAGATGTCCTTATGGCATTTTTTTTCTTGACTTTCAATACATTTAGATAGTATCAGTCTCCAACCACATTTAGGTTTCCTAAATGACAAGATTTGGGGGCCACCATGAAATCTGACCACAAATGTCAGAAATAAAGCACCCAAAGAAAAAACTTCAATCCATTTAGTCATCTCATTGTTGTGATCCTTCTAAAGTAACAGCAAAACCAAGAAGTTATTTTTAATTGTTCTGTGCTCATCTCACTGAGTTTTGGCGTATCGACATAAGGAATTTTTATAAACAGCTTTATTGATATATGCATCATAAAATTCATCCATTTTGAGGTTATCATTTAAATGATTTTAGCAAGTTTACAGAGTACTGCAAACATTGACAGAAATCAATTTTAGAAATTTCAATTCCCCAAAAGATTCCTCATGCCCATTTTTAGTGATTCCACATTTCTATCCCCCACACTAGGGCAAATCCTATTCTATGTTCCATATCTGTAAGTTTGCCTGTTCTGGCATATCACCAAAATGAAATCATAACAGTATAGGTTTATAATCATACTGTATGTGCTTTTTCACTTAGCATAATATTTTTGAGATTTACCCATGATGTAGAATGTGTAAGTAGTTCATTATTTTAGCTCATGAATAATATTCAATTATCCGGATATAACACATTTGTTCTATGAATTAAATGATGGACATTTAGGTGTTTCCAGATTGTGTCATAAAGAATGCTACTTGGAAAACTCAAATACAAGCTTTTGTGTGGACTTAGTTTCTTTGAACTTGCTATCCTCCTGCCTCAGTCTCTCATTTCTCTGAGTAGATATCTAGGAGTGAATCTATTGGTTTATAGGGGGTTTTATGTTTAACCTTTTGAGAAATCTTCCAAACTGTTGGGAGAGTGTCTGCAAGCATTTTCCATTCCCACTAGCAGTGTATGAGGTTTCTCTCCCTTCTCACACATTTGTGGCTAATTTATTAGAGTCCTTCCAGCAGGTGTGAAATGGTGTCTCCTTGTGGTTTTAATTTGCCTTTCTCTAATAACCAGCAATGTGGAGCATCTTTTCATGGGGTCAGTAGCCATTCCTATACCTTCTTTGATAAAATATCTGTATGTATTTCAACCCCATTTTTATTGGGTGTTTGTTTTATTAATGAGTTTAGAGTTCTTGGTAAATTTTGCATGCAATTCCTTTATCAGATATATGTTTTCTCACAGTCTGTTGCTTGTCACTTTATTTTCTTAATGGTGACATGAAGTGCAAAATTTTGAATTTTGATGAAGTTCAATTTGTCATTTATCTGACTGACTGTTCTTTTTGTATGAGAAATTGCTGCCTCTCCTAAGGTCTCAAAGATTTTCTCCTGTTTTATTTTAAATGTTTTATTTTCCATTTAAGACTATGATTTTTTTGTATGGCATGAGGTAAGAGCATAAGTTCATCTTTTAAAACTGAATATTCATTATGTAAGGGTAAAAGAAATTGAAGTTAAAGCGTAAAAGTTAAAGGGTAAAAGACCGGGCATTGTAAAGTTTCTAAGCTGCAAGGTCTGAGTTAAAATGTAAAGGATTAGGTATTGTTAGGTTTCTATGCTACCTGCAAAACCTGAAATTTCTGTAGCTGTTAAGACAATGCTTGGAACCTCCCAGTAAATATTTCCCCTGACTATTGGTTGTTTAATAACTGAAGGGCTCTGTGTGGTCGCACGTAGGCATCGCAGGGCCTAAATCAATCAGTTTGAATGTGTACCCCATTTAGAAATGACCTATCACTCCCGCCTGACCTGTTCCCGCCAATGAATAAACTAATCATGTTTAGGAATTGTAGTTTGATTTTCCCACGGTGTATGATGCTTTGTTAAAGGAGACTGTGATGTATGTAAAGTCCCGCCCTCCAAAAAAAGTGTACTTAAGCAGTGCTCAGCCCCTGCTCGGGGCTCTGGGCTGCTTTCCCTTCTTGAGTGGGCACGGAGCCCCAGCATGCTGGTTCAATAAATCCCCTTCTGCCAATTGCATGAGTGGTCACTTGGTGGTCTCTTTCTCCGACGTTTCGCAGGACCCTTACAATTAGTTCCAAAGGATAAAAAAAAATTATCCTTTACCTGATGAATTTCTAAGGCATATTTGTCAAATATCAATTTACAGAAAAGATTTATTTGCAGACTTTCAATTGTGTTGCATTGAGCTACCCTTATGCCAATACCATATTGTATTGATAACTGTATACTTACAATACATTTTGAAACTGGGGAGTAAAAGTCATCCAACTCTGTCTTTCTTCTTAAAAATCTTTTTGGCTATTCTAGATGTTTCACATATCCATATAAATTTTAGAACATATTTGTCAATTTATGGAAAAAAAATAAAAAGCCAGAATTTTGATAGGAATTGCATTGACTCCTAGTTCAGTTAGTGGAGAATTTCTGTCTTAACAATACAGTCTTCTAATACACAAACATAGAAAGTCTGTTCATTTACTTAGATTTTTTTTTTTTTTTTTTTTTTTTTTTTTTTGATACCAAGGATTGAACTCAGGGGCATTCAAAAGCAGTATGGAGATACCTTGGGAAACTGAGAATGGAACCACCTTTTGACCCAGCTATCCCACTCCTCGGTCTATACCCAAAGGACTTAAAAACAGCAGACTACAGGGACACAGCCACATCAATGTTTATAGTAGCACAATTCACAATATCTAAACTGTGGAACCAACCTAGATGCCCTTAGTAGATGAATGGATAAAGAAAATGTGGTACATATCCACAATGGAATATTATTCATCATTAAAATCATGGCATTTGCAGGTAAATGAATGGAGATGAAGAATATCATGCTAAGTGAAGTTAGCCAATTCCAAAAAACTCCAAATGCCAAATGTTTTCTCTGATATAAGGATGTTGATTCATAATGGGGTTGAGCAGGGAGCATGGGAGGATTAGATGAACTCTAGATAGATAAAAGGGGAAGGAAGGCAAAGAAGGGGATATTGGGGTAGGAAAGATGGTGGAATGAGATGGACATCATTATGCTAAGAACATGTATGAAGACATGAATGGTGTGACTCTACTTTGTGTACAACCAGAGACACGAAAAATTGTGCTCTATATGTGTAATATGAATTGTAATGCATTCTGCTGTCGTATATAACAAATTAGAATAAAATAAAAAGCTGAAAGAAAAATAATTAGCCAATGTGAAGCAGAAATGAAAAAGAATATCAGAATTTCTGAGATTCATAGAACTGGAAAGATGACCCGTTCTTGAATCTTATCACTCTCTTCTACACCTAAATCTAAAGATGAAGGAAATTTGAGTTTAATACTTAACGTAAACATTGTATTCAAGAGGTCTGAGTAGTTAAGGTGGTACTTATAAATTCTTTTAGTTGAAAAAAAATGGCTTTGAAAGAAGATAGAGATGTGATTTTTCCACCAAAGCCCATTTATTGCCCATATGTGAGCAATTACATCTAGAAATGGTGGCACATCCAGAGATACAGCCAGGGGAAAAGAAAGTGTGTATAACTAATGGCACTGGGGATTGACCAGAATCAAATATTAAAGCTAATATGTTTATGAGAAGTTTATGGTAACAAAACAGTTATAACCTGCACTAAAATATAGTGACTATTTGTGACTTGAATCAACTGTTAGTGTAAGGGTAAAAGAAATTGAAGTTAAAGCGTAAAAGTTAAAGGGTAAAAGACCGGGTGTTGTAAAGTTTCTAAGCTGCAAGGTCTGAGTTAAAATGTAAAGGATTAGGTATTGTTAGGTTTCTATGCTACCTGCAAAACCTGAAATTTCTGTAGCTGTTAAGATAATGCCTGGAACCGCCCAGTAAATATTCCCACTGACTCCCTGGTGGTCCAATAACTCGGGACTCTGTATAACTGGTCACATAGTCCTTTAGGCCCTAAAACCAATCAGTTTGAATGTGTACCCCGTTTAGAAATGACCTATCACTCCAGCCTGACCTGTTCCCGCCAATGAATGAACTAATCATGTTTAGGAGTTGTTGCTTGATTTTCCCGCGGTGTATAATGATTTGTTAAAGGAGACTGTGATGTATGTAAAATCCCTGCCCTCCCCAAAAAAGTGTACTTAAGCAGTGCTCAGCCCCTGCTCAGGGCTCTGGGCTGCTTTCCCTTCTTGAGTGGGCACGGAGCCCCAGCATGCTGGTTCAATAAATCCCCTTCTGCCAATTGCATGAGTGGTCACTTGGTGGTCTCTTTCTCCGACGTTTCGCGGGACCCTTACATTAGACCCCATTTTCCATGGGTGGGGAAATAGGCTGAGGAAAGCCCATATGGAAGACATATTCTCCAATGTTCTTTTCAAATGCAGCCAAGGTTAATGAAATAGAGGGTGAGCAAAGAGCTAGGGATAAAAATGTCCTGAGGAGCTACTCACAGGAAACAGAAGCAGTGATTAACCATGAAATTTCCCTCACCCCTTTGGAAAGGGGCCCTTGTGAAGTCTGCATGATTTCAGAACATGGATGATATAATGACTGCTATGTTCTTCATTCTTCCCCTTCCAAGAATGAGAGCCTTTATCGAAGTTATTGAAATTACCTTGCTTTTATTCCATCTTTGTATTACTAGATTTAGATAGAGTTACTCACTATCAGTTCATAAGTTTCTGGATCAGAGTTTGAATCTGTTGAGAGCCACAGCCGAGTCAGAAGGGCCCCTGGCATTTTGCCAGAAGTAATGGTTGAGAGGCGAGCCATTAAGATGATGCTGGATTGATTCAATTGTATATTATACCTTTATACCAGTAATAGGGTGGCTCTTGCTGCCTAGGGAGCCCGCTACTTTGGAGTTCCCCTTGAGTTCTAGCGGGATGAATGCTTGCGCAGCCCAGTGGAGGGAGTTCCGGTTGGTGTGTGGTGTGTTCCTGGGGGCCTTGTGGGTGGCGTTAGGGAGAGTTCCCAGGGAGTGTGCGTGGAGTGCTGTTGGAGTTCAGGCAATAAAGCTTCCTGTTTGAAGATACAAGTGCTGTGTGGCGGCTCGGAGATTTGTGCCCAGCCAGACTGCGGCATGAATCACGTATGCACTTAGACTATCACAGTATGTTGGACTTTGAGCCTAATACTGTGATTGGATGAGACTGAGGTTTTTTTGTTTTTTTGGTAAAGCATGAGTATATTTTGCATGTAAAAGAAAAGGAAATGAACAAGATGATGGAGTATGGTAGAATTATATTGTATTATTGTTCAAAATATTTGGTGCTTCTACCTGAGGTAAGATTACATATTCCTGGGCTGGGGTGGTGGCTCAGTGGTAGAGCACTTGCACGGGTGAGGAACTGGGTTGGATCCCAGCACCACAAATAAATAAATAAATAAATAAACAAACAAACAAAAAATACGTGTCTTAAAAAAAATACCATGTTTAAAAAAAAAAAAGAAAAACACTATACATTCCTGCCCTGCTTTGCATGTGACTCCCTGTGGCCAATAAAATTTGAGAAGCCACACATGTCAATTTCAGTAGAAACGCTAAGAGCCATTACACAGTGGTACTTTCTTCATTTTCCTTTATTGAGAATGGCAACGTTCCAGGTAGAGCTTGGCTTCTACAGCACAGGTCCCAAAACAAAAACAACATTCACCAATGCAAGAAATGGCATAAGACCAGGAACCAAAACTTCATTGTTTCAAATTTCTGAGATTTGAGGATTGTTTTGTTACTGTGTTATAAATATCCTCAGAAAACTAAAAATGACAACTGCAATCATCACTGAACTTCTGATTCTTTAACTACATCTAAGGAGGCCATAATACACAAGGGAACACTCTCTGTCCTTAAATAAACTTAATTCCAAAGTTTAAACTAATTAGAAAAAGACTTCTTTTAAGAAAATGTCTGGCACAACTCTTATCTACCCATCTAAAATTACATAGATTAGCGTCACCCTTCCTACTTAAAGAGCTGTTAAGGTTCCAACATCTGAACAAATGGTGCTATTGTCCTAATATCCAACAAGAGAATGAGCAATTCCCAATTCACCCAAGGAATTTAAATTTACATTATGATGCACAAGTCCTGTACACTGTACTTATTTGTATTTGTACATGTTCCCAAATTAAAATAATTTGTTATAGATTTAAAAGCCAAAATGTATCCTTTGGGTTTCTTCTGTAAAAATGGTTTTTAACATCAAATGTTGAATATTTTTTTACAACAAAGAATCTTCTAAATTAAATCCATTCAATTCTCAGCATGTTATCGCTAAGTACAACTATACAAAGCAGAAAAAGAGACAGGCTACCTATGACAATCTCCATTTTGGTTGAATATGGCAGCAAAAAAAAGAAGTTGTTAAGTGCTAATAGAATATTTACTGGTATATTCCCACCTGAATGGAAAATCAAAATGAGTTTCATGTTTTATTGGATTTACATTATTTGTGTCAGTATCTAGATGTTCCTATATACTGGAAAGTTTACCTACAATTATATTTTAATTTTTAAAAATTATAATTCCAATATTAGTGCTAGTATTTATAAATAGGATTGCTTTCTGGGAAACTAAAGAGTGATTCCTAAACCAGTAACTAAGCAAAACACAAAGCTGCCAAAGTGCTTTTTGGAAGCTTTGTGTATTTTAATATTTTTAAGCTTTTAATATTTTTCTAGTGAGTGTTTATAATTTAGCCTTAAAGGAATTAATGCAAGCCTTGGAAAAAAGCTAAAAAAAGAAAGAAAGAAAGAAACCAAAAACCTGATGGAGATAAAAAAGTGGGGTAAAGAAGTGTGGGAGAGAAAAACTAAAAAATGTAACAATTCGGTAGTAAGTAATTTAATTCTAATCCCATATCAGGAGAATAGCAAATTCCCTAAGCAATATTACAAAGAGATTAATTTTTTTTCTGTAGAATTCTGAGCCCTATTTTTAATAGAACCATTTTATTATCTAAATATAGCTACCATTAATTTTAATTTAGCTGAGTGCATTATCCATAATTATCCATTTGAAAGATTATCTGTAGTCTCCCGTCTTTACTATGAAAACTGTCAGACCAACAGAGAAAGAGTAGGGCTGTGTGAAGACAGAATTAGCCACGTAGAGCAGTGTCAACGGTGGTGCCTTTTCAACCACGCCCTCCAGCCACTGCAGCAAAACATGAATGGTTTGGATTTCCTGGGCTCTGAATTATATTTTTAAATAATCCTGTTTTGTACTTTAGATACACAGAAAAAAGCTAGTTGACAACAACAGGAGCCAGATAAGATCTATATATTATGTGCAAATGCTACATCTTGGACTATGCAATTTCATCCGAAGTTCATAGCTGTTATGTACAGACTGATTCATTCTCCAAGATGCATCGCCTCCTCCAAGAAAGCCTAATTTATACTTCTCAAGGCATTCTTCAGGAAAGCGTAGTTTATCCTGGGCTAACCTTTTCTTGAACAACCTTCAGCAAGTTAATTATTCTCTGCTCTGCTTCTCTGTAAAATAGAGATTAAATTAGCATTTACTTCTTTGGATGGTTGGGAGGGTTATGAGAATGTATATGAATGAGGTGCATAGAGTTGAACTTGACATACATTAACTTCTCTGTTAATTTTAGCTCTTTCAATTAAAGAGAAAGTAGAGGATAAAAATGCACTGTTGACTGTCCAATCACTTACTTCATAGCACCTGTTATCTACTGGGTCTCAAATGCCTACTTTGGGAAGAATAAAGAGGGGGCTCCTGGAGAAATACTTCTAATTAGAAGGTAAAGAAGAAAAAAGAACCAGCAAAAGTGTTCTGGGTGAAAGTGAGAAAGTGCCAATTTTTACAACTGGAGGAAGTTCAAAGAGTTTTAGCTTCAGGGAGGTTGAGGCAGACACTGCAGCTTCTACAGTCGGCACATTAAGATAACTTGCTTCCCCTTGGAGATTATGTTGGCATAAGGTCACAATAATAAAATATTAACAGACCCCAAATCTCAGGTTAAATTTGATTGATTAGTATAAAATTTCATCCCGGAAGAGTAGCAAACGTATCACCATACAGCATCAATACGGCTAGACTATAATTAGATAGAGTTGAAGACTATTTTAAAAATGGTTTCATAGGGTGAGATGGCTAAACAGAGGCACTCAGGGTTCACCTGTTCTTGCACAAAGTATAACCAAAACAACAGATGTATAGCTGCAAACTGAGGTGAGGGACTGTGGAAAATACTGGAAATTAAGAGGTGAAAAAATAGAAACCATGTAAGATCCAGAGACCAGCACCCTAAGAGAAACAAAATATATCAGCACCTTCACCCTGGCTCCACAGCCAGGAATGGGAGAATCTCCTCTATGTAGGAGTAAAGGTGAAAGGAGAGTCCCAACACACTATCTGTATAGATAGTGGCTATCCTAGCTATTGGAAAGCTTCACAAACCTTTTAAGGTTGAAGCCTAAGGAATTAAGAACCTAAAATCTTCACAGTAGCCTGGCTTTGGAAAAAGAATTCATATCCTCTCCCCGTGGATGCCCAGGGTGCTATAACCCTTTGCCATCTTGAGCAGGGACCTGTTAACTGAATGGATGGGTCTATGGTGCAGAAATGCCTGCCTGTTCCAATCTCAGGGACCCCTCAGACATCCCACTGAACTGCCTCATGGGTAACTGCCTCAAACTTTCTAAAAAAGACATATGTTGGGGATCTCCAGAAAAAACATAAGCATATGTATGATTATAGAAGGGGGCATATTAGATTGACTTAGAGGGTCGGAGGCTGGATAGGTCCACAATGGCCGTCTGCAGGCTAGAGAGCCAAAGAAACCAGTAGCCACCCAGTCCAAGAAGCTGAAGCCTCAGAACAAGAGGAATCAGTGATGCAGCCCCAGTTCAAGAATGAAGTCTGGAAACTCCGTGAGGATCACTGGTGAGAGTTCCCATTGGCAAAGGGAAAGAGCTGCAGTTAGCTGTTCCTGAGCCATGGTGGCGGCCGCGCATGGACCTACTTAAGAAGCCTCCAGCTTGTTCTCTCCAGGCCCCCTGTTTATTGGACCCTGCTGTTCACATTCAGCACAGGTCTCCCCACTCAGTTTGCTGATCCATCTGCTAGTCTTTGGGGAAACAACCTCATGGCCCCATTCAGAAGTCTCTTGATCCTAGGTATTTCTCAATGTAATCAAGTTGACAATCCAGATAAACCATCATAAGACCCTATGTAGTTCTATAAACTTTTGGTAAAAACATTTTTATTTATTTATATTTTATCCACGCATATTAATCATATATTAATGATATTTCCACACATGCACATAACACACATTGATCCATCCTTACCTCCATCCCCTGGCACCTTTCTCAGTCCCTGGAAAGCACTATTCTACCTTCAGGTCAACTTTTTAACAATTTTTTACTTTTTACATATGAGAGAGAACATGTGATACCTGTCTTTTTTGTGTGTGTGGGGGTGGAAGGTCTGGCTTATTTACTTAATGTAATGTCCTTCAGTTCCATCCATTTTGCTGCAAATGACATAATTTCATTCTCTTTTTGTGCCCAAATCATACTCCATTGTATTTTTATGCATATTTTCTTTATCCATTCATCTGCTACTGGGTACCTAGGCCGACTCCATATCTTAGTTATTGTGAATAGTGCTGCATAGAGGGACCTCTTTTATATGCTGACTTTATTTCCTTTAGCATGGATTGGCTGAATTATATGATTGATCTATTTTCAGTTTTTGAGGAATCTCCGTGTTCTTTTCTATAGTGGCTGTTCTCAATTACGTTGTCCCCAACAGTATCTAAGAGTTCCTTTTTCTCTACATCCTCACAGAACTTGCTATTTTTGCTTTTTGTTAATAGCCATTCTAACCATGGGGAGATGCTTTCTCATGGTAGTTTTGATTCACATTTTCCTGATGGCTAGTTGATATTGAGAATTTTATCTATATTTATTGGCCTTCATATTACTTTTTAAAAAATGTTCAGATCCTTTGCTCAATTTTCAAATGTTATTTATTTGTTTTGTTCTTGTTTGTTCTTGTTTAGTTTTTTTTAAAGTTCTTAATGTATTCTGTATATTAATCCTCTTTCAGAGAAATAATTGGTAAACATTTTTTCTCATTTTGTAGGTTTTCTCTCTTTTTACTGTTTACTTTGCTATACAGAAGCTTTTTAGTTTGATACAATGCTCTTTGCCAATTTTTAATTTTGTATTTTGTGCTTCTAGAATTCTATCCAGAAAATCATTGACTGTACTGCTATGTTGAATAGTATTTAATTGTTTAAAATTCAGATTTCCCTCCAATTGTTTTTCAATGTATTACTTCTTTTATGGTTTTTCCTGAAGGTTAGGTGAAATAAAAACATTAGAAGCATCATACACATCCAGTTTATATATGTTATCAAAGATGTTCCAGTCTAATCTTATTGGAATATTTTCAAATTAAAATGTCATTGCTGCTGGGTGCAATGGCACATGCCTGTAATTCCATCAGCTTGGGAGGCTGAGGCAGGAGGATTGCGAGTTCAAAGCCAGCCTCAGCAAAAGCAAGGTGCTAAGCAACTCAGTGAGATCCTGTCTCTAAATAAAATACAAAATAGGGCTGGGGATGTGGTTCAGTGGTCAAATGCCCCTCAGTTCAATCCCTGGTACCCCCCCACCCCCACCCAATGTCATTACTACTCTGAAGTTTATTTTTTACCAAATTTCTTAATTTTGAATCAATGATGGTTAATTTTATCCCCCCCCCCCCCCATAACTTCCTGATGGCTATCTGGTATAATGGATATCTACCACTTTTGGGAGGTGGCCTTCTTAGTAGCTTCATTCTGAAGATGTATCTGGGGTATGAATTTTTTTATGTATTGTTGAATTTATTTCTACCTAGGATGTGTATACTTTCCAGGCCCCTCAAGGCAAGCATAAGTGACATCAAGGGTTGTGCACCAGCAGTCATGGTCCTCAGGCCACAGGCTGTCAAGGAGACCATTCTCAGGTCCTTCAGGATGAATACAGGAAATGCCTGGGCCTGTGGCAACAACAGCCACAATTCTGGAGACACAAGATGTGATGAGATCTTCTCCAGGTCCCACAAGATGAACACAGGTGACACTAGGCTCTGTAGCATGGATAACTATGGACTCAAGGTTGTGGAATGTGAGTCCTTCTCTAGGTCCTTTGGGGTAACTGCAAGTGTTCTTGGTGTTTTTAGCATTGGTAACTGCTTTCTGGAGCTATGGAACCCAGATGGGATCTTCTGCAGGTAACAAGGGACAAGTACTAGTGATAATCATGGACTTTTCACACCAGAAGCAATGGTCCACCCCAAGTCCATGGGCTGTAGAGGAAGCCTTCCTTAGGTCCCCTGGAGCATGTGCAAGTGGTGTCTGGGTTTATGGCACTGCTATACTTACTTGCTCTGGAGTTAAAGGACTTGGAGGAAATGTTTCCTAGATCCTAGGGCTCAAGTGGAGGTGGTGCAGGGGTTTGTGGCTTTGACCCATCCTGGAACTTCAGGATGTGGGTGGGAATGTCCCTATTTCCATAGTCACCTACACTCTTGCCCTGAGTACCACATATACTGCCTCCTACCATCACTGCTGCTACTGACTCCTTGATGCAGGTCTCCATTCATTCACTAAAGCAAATCTGTCTTTTCAAGGTAAGAAAAAGTGTCTATAGTGGTGCTAAGAGCCATAGCCAAGTAGTAATGACGCATGGCATTTTTGTTTGAAAGGTGACGCCAGCAAGCCATTGAGATGATATGATTATGTTAAGATCTGCATTCAAATGGATATTAGACCCCTGCTGTCCACCCAGCCTGCTAGGGACTCCTAGAGAGTGCTCTCCAGCATGGAGCTGACCCTTGGGGTCACAAGGCAGTCCCAAACTCAAAACTCATGTTCTTGGTTTCTTCTCCGTTTCTCAGTTTATTGCTGAAGCCAGCTCCTTTGTACCCAGCTCATCTCACCAACCAGGCCAGCTGGTGACAGTCTTATTTTGTCTTGACCTATAAGGGTCACAGAATGGCATTGTCTAATGTTGGTATTCTGTGAATTTGTTCATGTTCAACAATAACAGCAACAACAATAACAAAACACCAAGACCTAGTTATGAGTGCCAAGCCAACTCCCAGATGTCTTTTCCCAGGTGACAACATGAAGGAAAGCAGTTACACTCTCATTTCAACAGTTTCAAAATGGTAGGTATTCATTGGCAATAGTCGTAATGGTAGCAACCAAGTAGAATCCTTAATAAAAATGTTGGGTCTGAGGAAAAATGCAAATAAGGAATCACTTCAGAAGTGGTTTGGAGAGACTTCATTCCCTGCAAATCCTGGAAATACAGGATTTCTCTTTGTAAGCAGGTGGGGTCTCTGAAAATTTAGACTTGACTATTAAGAGTTAAGAAGAAGAAAAGGGTGTTAAGGCCCGTGACACTTAGATTGCATATATGGACATTAGATCCTTTAGAGAATATTAGAGAACCTTTCTTTCATATTAATTTTTTCATATATAGCTAAAACTTTAAAAAATATTTGCTATTTCTTTTAAAGAATTGCAAGATGTATGATGACAACATAGTAGACATCTACTTTTAGTGGCCCAATATCCACTCTTTCCTCCTTACAAGATTCTTAGAAGTTCCTTTGGGAAACATTTCCTTCCCATTCCCAGCCAGTCAATATATCTCATCTCTTTCATTGCAATGATTGGTTTAAGAATGGACACTTAATCCAGCCTTAAGCCAATGAGGATGCATATTCATCTGACCATAGAGATTCATTCAGAGGTGGGCATATGAATTAAATTGATTCAAATGAAGGTGAACTTCAGGATTTGGGCTTAAAATGGTCTATTTGGTGATATTAAGATATGAGATTCAGAATGATATAGCCATTTATTAACCTAGAGATTCAGTCTAAGGACTGAGTCAACGTACAGGAAGCTGTATGGAGAAGAAAATTCTGACAATGCTTTTCCTCCTCCGGTTACAACTGGATCTTGCCTCTGATATTAAGAAATCATTACTAACTCCAAAATCAGAAAATTTCCCTCCTATTTTCTCTTCTAAGAGTTTTATGGGTTTATAAAACTTATAAAGCTTATATTAGCCTTAAAGTCTTTAGTCCATCTTTAATTAACTCATATATAAATTTGAAAAGTAAAATAAGGGGCCAACATCATTCTTTTACATGTGGATATCCAGTTTTCTACAGCTAACACTAACTGGTTTTAGGTTAGGAATAGTTACATAAGAAAAATGTTATTTAGATAGCCACCTTAACTTTTTCTGACAAAATTTAAACATTTATGTCATTTGAAAGCAAGTGGTATTAATATCTAATCAATGTTCCTTTGAAAGCAAATAGTATTAATATCTAATCAACGTAATCTTTTTCAAAAATGCATTTTGCAAATAGGTTCATTTTTATGAACCTAAATATTTGTTATACAAAACTACTTTTTGAAAGAAAGTATATCTAAATATCCAATTTCCGGAACATTTTTTTTTCCTTGAAAAAACCATCAGGAAGTAGCTAAATTTGGGGATTTTAAGCTTATGCATGAATTCTTAAGAACTTGATCACCTAAAGGTACAGGTAGGAAATAGTCACCACAGAATCTCACAGTCCAGGGAGGATAAAAAGCAAGTGAAGGAGAAAACCTCAAAAAGGGAAGTCTCATGGGCTGTGGCTCAGTGGGAGAGCGCTTCTCTAGCACACGGGAGGCACTGGATTCCATCCTCAGCACCACATAAAAATAAATAAAATAAAGATATTGTGTCCATATACAACTAAAAATATTTTTTAAAAGGGGGGGAAGCCTCAAAAACTCCCCCGTATCGCACCTTTTTGGAAAAAGAAGACATCCCTACTCTGAAATCAAAGGCAAATGAATGACCAGGTTATCACTAATTTTTTTTCAATAATAACTTAAAACTGAAAAGTAGATGCAGTTTCAAAATTATTCAAAAACTCAGCACCAATATAATTTGTGAAGTTATTCCATCTATGGAAAAAGTAAAATAACCCTTCATGTATCAAACATTTCCAGCAGAAGAAATTCTGATAATCAAATCAAGGTTTTATCGAATTCTTCTGATGTCAAATAATTTAATTAGGAACTAAAGGCAAAACATAAACTACAACTATATGTGGTCAATAAAATATATTGTTTTATTCTTTGTTGAAAAAATAATTTATCTTGTCAAATTGACAATCATACTCATCTAACTAGAACTGGATTACTGACTCTGCCACCTTTGAAACCTGTTTCTAATCTTTTCCTCTTTAAATACCATCCAATATACTTTAATAATATTAATATACCACAAAATTACTTTCTTTGTAGAACAAAGACAAGCACTTTAAAGCTTGTAAAGTGACTAATTCTTAATGTTGTCAAATTAAGTTAAGCAATTTAATACAATTACTAAATGTACTTTTTAAAAATCGTAGCAATTAAAGAAACTTTCACTGTCTTTGTTAATGTATATAAATAACTTGTTTTAAGCCAAGTTGTTTGGACAGGCTGGTATATTTTTTTTCCAGAATTCTGGTAGACATTGTTGAAGTTCTAGTCAAATCCAAGTTTTCATTCAGAACTAGCATTCAGCCAAATTAAACAAGAACATTCACTATTGTAAAACTGGATCTCCACCCATGTCTGACTTGGAGTTCATATTGTTATTTATTCTCATACTGCTTTATAGCACTGTCAGTGTCAAGGATAGCTTTCATCATAGGCAGAATAATGTTGATCTGAGTTGCAAAACTTTCAGATTTGACCATTACTTGACACTTGCTAATGAAAATACAACTCTAAATCTCCTGAACTTGTTAGAAGATAGGAGGGTTAAGAGATGTTGTTTGGCTTTGGAAGTGAAGATAGTGAAGCAAATAATCCTATTCCCTTCCAGCCTTAAATTGAATAAACAAGTGATGCAAAACAAAAACATCTAAGTAATTACTGATACATTGTGATTAGTCATTTTCAACTGGGTAACAAATTTTTCCATGAACAAATTGAGGTTGTAAATTTACCCTTTTATCTTAATGTGTTTTCAATTGCTTTCTTTTCAATTTTTTTTTTTTGTTAACACCTATAGCCTATGGTTGCCTTTTAAGAATCTATTCATCCTTCACCTCCTTTTTTCCTTTCTCCCTCATTCAATTACTATTTGTTATATCAAGTACCAGTTTGAACTAGTATGCTGGGCACCAAGGATTCAATAGTGACCATAAATAGACAATAAATTTTGAAATCTGTAGTCAAAGAGAGGTGACTAACATTACGGCACACAAATAAAAATTAAATAATGATTTCAATGATGCTTTTTGCTGAGATGTTATTAAAATCTGTATTGGGGATCTCATCAAATCAGAGAGAGTAAAGAAGGAAGACCCCTTGCTCCAACCTCTATTGGATAAGTTGCCATTAACCACGGAAAGAAGTGAGAAGAAGTAATCAATGGAAAAGAATAGCACAAAGTCCTTGTGGTAGAAGAGAACATGTTGACCCTGAAGAACTGAAAAAAAAACAAAATTCTCCCAATATGCCAAAATGCAGGGGCAGGGGGCTGGAGAGGAAGGGAAAGGCTAGATCTTACAGAGTCCAACAGGTTCTGTAGTCACAAAAGGGCTAGAAATGGGGGACTGATGTGACTGGATTTGCATTTTATAAAAATAACTTTGACAGCAACGTGGAGGATGATTTGAAAGGAGACCAGCACATTGTGACTCAGGAGGCCATTATCGTTTGAGGAAGAGAAGATCATAGATAAATCAGCACACAGAACACAGTAGAGGGAAGATGAAAAATTTGAGAAATATTTAGATAAAATAGATATGTCTGGATGATGGATACAGGGATATATTAGCTATTTATTACTATGTTAAAATGATCCCCAATCTTTGCAGTTTACAATTAATATTGATCTAATTTTACCTGTGGGTCAGGAATCAAGGTGCAACTTAGATGTATGCCTCTGACTCAGAGGTAGTCACAGGGCTACCATCAAAGTGTTGACTAGGGATATAATCGCATTGAGGCTGATTGTCAGATGGAGGCTTGATTGGTGAAGGATTCACTTTCAAGCCTACTCGTGTGGCTGTTGGCAGGCCTTGTATCTTATTGACTATTGGCTGCAGACATCAGTTCTTCGCCATGTGGGCCTCTCCAAGGAGCCACTTGTAACATAGCAGCTTATTTCCCTCAGAGTGAAGGCAGAGAAAGCAAGTGAGGGGGAGTGGGGGGGGGGAGAGGGAGAGAGGGAGGAGAAGGAGGAGAAGAAGAGAGAGGAGGATGGTAGAAGGGGGAGGAGGAGGAGGAGAGAGGAAAAGAGAGAGAGAGAATCAGAACAAAGGAGTGAAGGAAGCCAAACAAGAAGTCAATCTTTTTGTAGTCTATCTTGGAAAGGACATCTCAGTATTTTTGTCGTATTGTACTCATTAGAAGTGGGTCATTTAGACCAAAAAGTGAAGAAGATTACACACAGAGCCACACATACCAGAAAATGGGACCACTGGAGGCCATTCTGGAGACTATCTACCAGGGGGAACCAGGAATCAGGAGGTACTGTGGTGTTCATCAAAGAGATTGGAAAGGATAGAAAAGGACCAGATTTGGAGACAAGTTTTATTTTGGGCATGATGAGTATGAAAGGACAAGATGCCTTTCATTAAATCAACAAATATGCACTTATAAAATACCTACTATATACTATATTTGCCATGTGGGCCTCTCCAAGGAGCCACTTGTAACATAGCAGCTTAGGCAGTATTCTAGGGATGGACTATAGCAATGACCCCTGAATAGTTCTTCCCCTCATGACATTTGCTTTTTAATTGTTGAAGACAGATGACATACATATTAATTCATTAGTTAGTTCAGATAATCACAAGAAGCATATAGAGAATAACATAGGGCAAAATGTGGGTTTCATATCAGCTATAGGTATCGACAGATTTTAGGGTTTCAAGAGGATAATTTGAAGACTGAAGTCCTATAGATTCCTCTGGTACTCTCAATGTATTTTGTTGTCTTCCCTATAGCATTTATGAAAAGCTGATTTATATTATAATGCAAGTAGAGTATAGGAACAGTGGTCCACAAAAGTGTCCCCTCAAACGGTGTCCATCCATATCAACTCCCTGAGATGTGTAAATTTATTAGAAAAGGGGTAGTTAAAGATGTTAGAGAACTTAAATCAAACTTTAAGAGATGAGCTTGGATGATACAAGTGGGCTCTACATGCCCTCCCAAGTGTGCCAAAAGACACACACAGAGGGGAGGAGGCATGCGGCCATGGAGGCAGAGGACTGGAGAGATGGAGCCACAAGTCATGGGATGACAATGGCCACCAGAAGCTGGAAGAGGCAAAGAACCAATTTTCTTTTAAAGCCTCCAGGTAGTTTGGCCCTGCTGATGCTTTGGTTTTGGACTCCTGGCCTTCCAAAATATGAAAGAATGAATTCCTCAGTTTGTGGTAATTTCTTATAACCACCAAAGGAATCTAAGATTCACTTCTGAGGTTATTCCCTATCACTATATTCATAGCATTTACTACAAGTCGGAATTATTTGCTTGTTAATTCATTCATTGGCTTCCTTGCCTAATATATACAGCTTCACTGTATAGCCAGCCTCTTAGTATAGTATCTGGTACATATTATGTTCTTAAGAACTGTGTGTTAAATGAATGAATGGATAAATGTTAACCATAGATTAAGTCTTGTAAGACAGAGACCATGTCTTTTATTTATTTATTGGTACTGGGAATTTATCCCAGAGGTGCATTTCCACTGAATCACATCTCCAGCCCTTTTTTACTTTTCAAATTTTGAGATAAGGCCTCAAGTAAGTTGCTTAGGGCCTTGCTAAGTTACTGAGATTGGCCTCAAATTTGTAATCTGCTTGCCTCAGTCTCCTGAGTTGCTGGGATTATAGGTACACCTCACCATACCTGGCAATCATGTCTTTTGATCACAATTCTTAAAGCCTCCAACACAAACTTTGCAAAACAAACAAACAAAAAACTGTTGGTGAACTAGGCTGGAGCTCCAAAAAGTCAGAAAGTCTGGATTCCAGGAATGTTATTGGAATTTATAGCTGTGAGATGGTCTCACTGCTATATTATAGTGTGTTCAGAGTGGGTCTGATCTTTATCTGCTCTTAACCTTGAGAAGGAGCAGGCCCTGATTTTAATCATTTTTGAAACCCACACATGATCTACGGAGCTTAGCATATGGTAGAGCCAATAAATATCTGAAGCTTTCAGGTAAAGTAGAATGATGTATGGCTTCAGACCCAGCCACAACTGAAACATTGCATCCCTGAGTAAATTCCTAATTAACTCTGAATCTCAATATTCCCAACTCCAAGGAAGTAATCCATGCCTACGAACTACCTGACTTAGAACAAGGAGTCCATGAGCTTGTTGTACTTGGTTATTATTAACCCTAGGGCACTAATTCAGCCATAAGTGTAACATCAGAGGTGAGTTCTCAGCCAGTGCCAGCACTTAATTACCACATGACCTTGGACATAGAGCTGAGCCCCAAACTGGAAATAATATCTTCCACGAAAGAGTGGTTTTGATCTAGAAACTGAATGCAGTAACCGAATAATTAGCTTAAGACAGAGCTTGTCTCAATGAAAGCTACCATTTTGAGCCAAAAACCTTGGCTTCTGAAAGTCAGCAGTGATCTTGAGTAAACATTGCCAGAGCCTTCT
Organism: Marmota flaviventris; assembly: GCF_047511675.1. NCBI lineage: Eukaryota > Metazoa > Chordata > Mammalia > Rodentia > Sciuridae > Marmota > Marmota flaviventris. Next base: position 170,920,966 of record NC_092498.1, on the reverse strand, counting down.
CAGTGAAAGGGTCCAGCAGATCTTATCAGTGTCTCAAGGTACCCAAGCTTGGGAACATGTGAATCAAAGGCCACCTGAGGGTTTCAAGATTCCATGACTGTTTTTTCTCAGTGTTTACAACCCGGAGAGATCAACCCGACGTGACTGATGCTCTGGAGCAGCCCAGTTGCTGGGGTAGTTCTTAACACTAGGTTGCGGCTTCTCTGCTGACACAAGTCACTATCTAACGGGAGCGCGCGGGTCACCAGCTACACAGTCCACCACTTCTTCCAGTCCTTGGGTTGCCTGGGCAACCTGACAAACACCTCGCAGCAGGGGGTCGGAGAGCAGCCTAGACAACGCAGTGCGCAGGCGCCTGGCGAGGGCCAATGGGCGCCGCCGAGAGGTGGAGCCGCCGGGCCCCGCCCATTTCCGAGGGGACTCGGGGGCGGGGCGGCAACGGACAGCCTTTCCTAGGCGGGTTGGCCGGGCGGTTGTAGGTGGCAGAGGCTCGGTGGTTCGGCAGCGGCCGTCTCGTAGGTTACGCACACAATCACTCCCCAGGGACAACCCGGAGCCCGCCCTAGCAGCTGCGTCCTCACCAGATCGGGGTACCCGGGAGGAAGCCGGGGCCGCGATGGTGCGGGTCGGCGGCTCAAGGTGCAGCTGACCCGGGGCCCGAGGGGCTGTGAAGAGCCTGACCTAGTCCCAGCCAGGCGCACCAAGCTCTGCCCCGCGCGTCGGTCTCCGGGTTCCCGCCCGCGGATTTTCCAGCCTTCAGGGTCACGCCACTCGCTGGAAGCCCTGAACTCTGCCCCCAAGCCCCGGTCCCCTCTGCGGGAATGTTCAAAAATGAGTACCAGGTAAACTGAAATGGCTCTCCAAACTGTCTATAGCTTTCTCCTCTTGGGTGAGGTGGCTCCTGATCGGGGAAGACAAAGAACAAAGAACAACCCCCCTCCCCTGCCATCCCAGTCACAAGGGACTTTTTCAAGGTTAAAAAAATATATATATATATATATATAAATAGACTTTACCCCAAAAAAGATAAAAAGAAATCAACCAAAGTCTATACGCCTATGATTTAGGTTTTGTTCACTCTCCAGTTCAGTGCTTCTCAAAGTGTATAAATTGTGATGCTGGTTAAAATGCAGATTTTACACCCCACAAAGACCTCCTGAATCACAGACTTGAGGGCAGGGCCCAGAAATCTTGAGTTTTAACAAGCGCTTGGGGTACTTGCTATGGATGCATCATGCTATCTTAGAAGCTAATTATGAGTGAATGCATGAATGGGTGAAACCCAGAATGAAAATAAGCACTTTGGCTAAGTGCTGTTTTCTTTTTTTCTGAAACTGGGGTTCAGTGAATATCAAATATTTGGGGTCAATGAGGATCACTTGGTGTATTTGTAAAAATGCAGATTTCATGATCCTCTACCCAGAGCTAGTGATTACAATTTTTACAGATGGGGTGAATTCATTTATCTTTTTAACAACTTTCCTCCAAGTGATTGGGATGCAGGTAGAGCAAGGATCACACTCGGAGTGTCCTTGTTTCTGGGTGTTTCTCCGTCACCTTGACTATCCTAGGGTGTCTCCATGCATGGCCTGCTTTCCTCACCTCACTATGCATCTCCCTTTTTGCTGGTGTCTCCTGTTGTGTCCTCTTCACTTCTGTTTGAGGTTACACTGGGTAGTCTGTTTACCATCCTGATCCAGCTGTTATGAACTTTGTCACTGTGCCTGAACAGTCTCCTGTTCTCCTGGTCTCTACTGCTTTGTTAATTTTAACTTTTCACCAGATATCACCACCTATCCTCAGAGTAAGTTGCAGTCCTCTTTCATTAAAAGGTTTATAACAGACTTAAAATTTGTCTCACTTCATGTAAAGTATATTATTCTAAAGAAGTATATGCCCAGCCAGGTGCTGTGGCACACACTTTGTAATCCCAGCGACACAGAAGGCTGAGATAGGAGAATCACAAGTTCAAAGCCAGCTTCAGCAACTTAGTAAGGCCCTAAGCAACTCAGAGAGACCCTGTCTCAAAATAAAATTTTAAAAAGAGCTAGAGATGTGGCTCAGGGATTAAGCACCCCTGAGTTCAATCCCTGGTAACTCTCCCACCCCAAAGAAGCATATGCCTACCATGGGAAACTTGGAAAACATGGGGAAGCAGAAAAAAGTGGGGAGAAAGTAAGTTTGGTCTCTCACCCAGTGCAATGGTCTTTTTCTTTTAAAAAACTCAGCTGTCTCAAATTTTAAATTTTTAGTAAAATATGAACCACCCCCAGAAGCTATGGTAATTCTATCCCATATACAGTTTTGCACATAACATTCCCTGGGGAAGATGAAATTAAATGTCCTCATTTTAAGTGATTATGTATTAAAAGCCAGAAGTGAAAATATCTTTATATTATTGAGAAAACATTAAAAGTTAGAAATTCTTTACAAAAATTGAACATTTTCTCCTATTTTGCTTATACTTCATATTTACTCTCATTTTAGATTCTCAATTTTTGTAATAAATTCATCCTCAGAGAAAATCCCTTCTTTTTACAATTTAATTGTGTGGACTTTTAGTAATGTCTTTAGCATTTTTGAATAAGTGTCTCTATGTTCTCAGGCTCACAATTGGGAGCAAATTGATGTCTATAGAAATGATTCTCTGTTTTTCTCATATAGATTACTCTCCTTTTCTTAGACATCTCTAAATTGATTGGTATTAAATAAATCGAAAAAGATATTTTAGGAATGCTCAAAATAAGAATTACCCTGTAATCCTTCCTAGGCCTTTTTTTTTTTTTTTTTTTGGCTAGTACTAAATTATTTAATTTCCCCCTCTTTTGAATAATCTTGATGGTAGTATTGAATGATCCCTCACTATGTGCATGATGATTTATATTTACTCTCCTGTGTGATCCATTTTATAGAAGTTAAGTAACTACAAGGTCAGATAGCTTAGAAGCCAGTTTTGGAGCCCTGGTCAATATAACTAAAAAGCTTGTATTCACAGATAATTATCAGAATTTATTGACTTCATTTGAGAATTGAGTTTTAAACCCTTTAATCTGGATAGAATAGAATGTTTTGCAAGCATGATCTATACATGTCAATAAAATGAGCCCCACATGTAACATTAGTGATGCATAATTTATCATGCTTTAAAAATAAATTCCATAAACAATAAATCCAAGGTGACCCAAAGTCACAACGGCTATGGCTTCAGTGCAAGCAAGACATAAAGTAGGAGTAACAACAGGGATAATGTTTCCTCCCAGACCTACTTAACTGACAGATGCTTTGAATGCTGGTTTTAGACTAGGTGGTGGATCCTGTTTCCTCCCTAGTATTATATTTCACTTTAATTTAAATGTCTTGTTTTTATTTTCTAGGGAGGTGCATTTGTGGAAATCTTTAGTGCTCAGGGCAAAAATCCTGGTGCAAAATGGAAGATCCTTGGTAGTCCATCTGTGATTTGGAAAGTAAGTGTTAGAGCCACAGGAATCCTGGGAAGAAATGTGAATGAATGTTGTAGAAGAAGGGGCTTGATCAAGATTTCAGAATGGTTTCCCCTGTTCTCATTCTTTCGCTCCAAACCCTTTCATGACATCATTGCTGCGTTCTGGACATCACTCCTGAGTTGTGTAAGGCTTCAGCAAGTGGCTCCTACCTCTTCTCTGTACTCCAGCTCCTGCTGTATCATTTTAAGAAACTTTAATGTCACTGAGGAAAATCTCTCTAAGTCCTGGGATGCTCAGATTCTTGATTTTTTTCACTTCTTTTGACCTCTTCAACCTAGCTGCAGCATTCACACCCACTGTCACACCCTAGAGCTGAACACTGTAAACTGCAGGATCTCTGAAATTACTGAGACCCCAATCTTTGCTTTTTTTCTTTTTCTTTGCACCCAGGACCTCACACATGTTAGCATTATATTTATTTGACAGTGCTTTCCCACTGAGCTGCATCCCCAGCCCTGTGTTCTATTTTCATTTGAGACAGGCTCTCACTAAATCACCCACACTGGTCTTGAACTTGCCATCCTCCTGCCCCAGCATCCCAAGTGGCCAATCCTTGATTCTTAAGGTTGCTTGTTCATTTAATCTCCTCTGTGTTCTTCAGTCTAATTGGGACCTTTAGGCCCTGATGCCCCTACTTTTCTCTTGTGTTTAGTTTTATATACTTATTTTCTGTCTTCACTTCTTTTTCTTTTCAACTCAGAAACCAAAGTCTGTCACTTCAATCACTTTCTGGTCAGGACCTTGTCCTTTCATCACGCCTACTTGGCCAATGCTTTCTTGATCATCAGTCTTTTTCTTTGCCTGCATTTGGGCTCTTCAGTTCCTTTGGACAAAACATCTACAGCCTTTCAGGTTGATAATAGGGTAAATCCAACCTGAACAGCCCAGAAAGTTATCCTATTATTTTCTTAGTCTCTAAAATGATTATTTCTCCATTATCTCCTGCTTTCCAACTACCAGACTCCCTCTTCTCATTCTTCAGTTCACACCCAGGACAAGTCCTGCTCATTCATCAGAAGACCTCGTGCCCTGCTTCAAGGGAAAACAGAAACCATCTGATAGAAGCTGTCATCAAGCATAGAAATCTGTGTCCATCCCTATCTTTTTGTCTCTTATCCTGTATAATCAAGACAAGAATCCCATTCTTAGTGACCTTAAATAAGTTCTATGGGTATGACTTAAAACTACTATTGATTCACTACTTGCTGTTTGTCAAACATAGCACTAAGCACTTTACATTTGTAATGTTATGTAATCTAAACAATAACCTTGTGAAATAGGTAACTGTATACCCATCTGATAGGTGGGAAAACTACCGGAGAAGATAAGCTCAAAATTACACAGCTGTTACTATGAATGAGATATTAATGGTCTTTGAGAGTCAATAGTGAGAAGATCAAGAAGGGGTTCCCAAAGGAAATGATATTTGAGTCCTAAAACTGAGCTGGGCATAGAAAGGGGCCAAAGGATAAAAGAGAATTTCAGGCAAAGAGAAATATGTACAAATTCCTTCTAGCAGGAGAGAGCTTGGAATTTTCAAGAAACTAAAGTCTGTTGAGGAGTGGGCAAGATAGGAGATGAGGTTTGAAAAGCTGGGCCAGGACCAGAGTATGCATTGGTTTATGACCCTGTTGAAGATTTTAATAAGCTATTGAAAGGTTTTAAGTATATGCCCAACTTGTGCATAGATGGAATAAGCAATATAGTTGATGCATGAATGTTTATTTATATACATGGAGTAGAAATTGGGATGGATGTAATAGACTTGTTATTTAATTCATAGCCATTAGTTACAATGCATTTTTTAACATATACAAAAAGTCCAACATAATGCCAAAGAATCTGTTAAATATTCTCATTTAAAAAGGAAGTGTTTATAATTTTTTTTTGCAGGGGGGGTACTGTACGGGGAACTGAACCCAAGGACACTCTATCACTGAGCTGCATTCCCAGCCCTTTTTATTTTTATTTTGAAACAAGATCTTGCTAAATTGCCCAGGCTGGTCTTGAACTTGCAATGTTCCTGCCTCAGCTTCCCCAGTAACTGAGATTATAGGCATGTGCCACTGAACTCAATGAAGCGTTTATACTTAATAGAGAATTTGCTCCCAGATAATAATGCTATTTCCCATCAGCACTTTGACTGATGGAAATTGGACTCTTACATATTACAGGTTTTTCATTTTCAGGTTTTTTTATTCCCTGATTCTCCTACCTTAGCTTTTCAGTTAGCCTTAATTATAACATTTTAAATCATATTGATTTTAATTAAAAGATATACAGAATTTCATTGTTACACAGGTGTAAAATAATGCAATGATTAATTCTATTTGAGCCATGGCCTGAAACCAAAGAACTTCTAGGCTGGATATAGCATAAGTTAAATGGTTTCTTGTACCACGACAAAGAGTGATCTTCAGCCCTGTGCAATTAGACAGAAATACATAGACTGAAGGGGAAGAAGGGCAATTAAATTCTGGAAACTCTAAATCAGTGACCTGGGACTCCCTGAAGTTAGAGAACTTCTTATCATTTGAAGGAAAGATGTCTTGATATAATAGGGGATTTGCAAAATGGCTTAGTGTGGCTTTTATATTCCGTTTCCCAGCAAGTCTCAGATGAGAGTATCATCAAGGCCTGAGCCTGCTTTTAAGTCATTTGAATATGGGATTCTTTTCCCCCTGTGAATTTGCACTCTTCAGTTTTATAGAAGAAGCTGAATAAAATCCACTTCAATTACCACTGTTTTCATTTTGTTCTATAGGAGTTTGATAAAGAAGTTAAAAGTTTTGTGTTTGTCCTGGAAGGCAGCAGCCAAACAAATAAAATTCAGTTACCAAAGGAGAATAAGCAAATCCGTAAGTATAATTTTTAATATTGAAACTTCACATTTGATAAGGTTAAGATTTTATATCTCATAAACATGCATATTAGTATGACTTCTACTGGCATCTCTTGATGGGAAGTGATGTGATTTTGTGATTTTTTTTTTTTTTTAATGTAGAAAGTATCTATACCAGGTGTTGTACTGGGGTAAAAATGTATTCTGCCTCATTAACTACTGGAAATCTACAAGTGAGACTTAGAAGATGATTTAGGATCCATTAATTATTATAATAATTGCATTTATTGAGCACTAACACTGCATTAGGAAATGAGAATTTTATATTTTATTAACTTTTAATCCTTATAATAGCTCTTTTACAGATGAACAAACTGAGGTTGGCTCCCCCATCAAGAACTCAGGTAGTTAAGTTTTGAAATAAACCCTAACATACAGGAAATCAATTTAAAGGAAAAAAAATCTATCAAAAATACTGTATGAGATATTATTTAGTGATATCATGATTCATATGCCTTTAAGAATATTAATATCTAATAAGTATGGCTATGAATTTATAATTTAACAAAAGCCCAAAGAGTTGATTTTAATTCTTATTAACTTTGGAAATTAGAATCAGTATTTTAAAGCTCCAGGACAAGAAGGAACCCCGAGAAAACACATAAACCCAGTTATCAGCAGAGATAAGGTTCAAATTAAAGGCTCTACCAGCAGACTTTGAGTAAACTGACATTATTTAAGAAATATAATTTATCAAAACAATCAGATCTTCCACCAGCTCTGTCCTATGTTTAAGTGTATAGCAAATATAAGCAGACAATTCTGTTTCTTTCATTCATCATTTACTTAGTCCTTCCTTCATTAAGAACCTTTATTGAATACCTACTATGCATCAGGCACTATGAAAAAAACTGTTTTCTTCTGGTTTCCTAATTTTAATTCAACTTTCTGAACTTACAGGAGCTCTGTGCTTTATGTACTATTTCCAACATTATATACATGTTTTAGATTTCTCAGACATGAACCAAGCCATAAGCAGCATAGATAGAAGTTGATGTATATTAAAGTGGTTTTCCAATGTTTTAACTGACATAAGAAGTAGAACTTAAAGAGAAGAGTTACTCATTGTTTTAAAAGACTTGTTAATTTACCTCCATTTATAAACCAGGGAATCTTCCTAGTGCCTCTCTGCACACTCATGCATGTATGTATATGTGTGTATGTGTGTGTGTGTGTGTGTGTGTGTGTAATGACAGATTTCTTTTTTTTTTTTTATTTCCGCATAAATGAGGTGAACTAAGATGAGCCAGGGAAACATGTCTAAAACTATATTTTATTCTTACTAGAGACACAGTCCATCTGTTCCAGGATACTGACTTTGTGAGACAGATTACATTTGATTTGCAGGAACATGATTTTATTCTAAGTGTGAGTTCTTCTGTTTTTTTCTGGCTGGACTTATAAAGCCCACCTGGACTTCCATTTAATGCCCTTAGCATCTTCACACATGGTCATGTTATTGATAAAATCAATCACTTCTGTTAACTTTCTCATTTGGCTCTGAGAAAGATTCCTTCTCTATCCAAAGCTAAATGATTAAACATAAGCTCCTCTTTCCTAGTCTTATCTAAGCTTTCTTTTTTCTTTTTTTTTTTTTTTTGGTCAGAAAAAAATTTAATGTGTTATAATTACCTCTTTAAAAGGAAAGATGATGACTTTTAATTGGAAGAAACAGGAAAGATCTTTTAGTGCATTTCTTGTACAATGCCCTGTAATTAAAGACTAACCTGTTTTTTATGTAGCACATGCAGCACTGTAACAGATCAAACAGTTTATATAGTGCCCTGCACTCATGCCTCTAAGATTAGTTGTTGGGAATTATTCATAACAGAAATTTATAGAGTTATTTTTACTTGCATAATATGACCTTCTGTATAGGCTTGGTATGGTTAACTTTAAATTAAATGACGTGTCTGGAGTAGAGAAGTGGCTTTCAATTAACATTTCTAAATTAAGTTCAATTACCATCACATATTACTATTTGAAGAGTAAACACACACTTTATTTATGCAAACTTGACATTAGGTCTTTCATGTGTGTTTCTGATTATATTAGGTACTTAGGAAGAAAGTTTAATAATGAAATTATGCATGTTTAACTTCATAAATAACAATTTCTGAATCAACTTATATTTGAGGATTTCTAAATACATCCAGGTTACTTCACTCAGCACCTACCAGATAAAGGAACACATGCTACCCATTATCACATGGGTATATTTCTCTAGGACAAGGACCTTGAATTGTCTTCCTTGCACCCCTAACTTAGGGTCTGGCACACAAGTGATGTTCAAGTAGTTAGTTAAGTTTGCCACACTAAGAAATCATGAAATTTGGGGGGCTGAGGTTGTGGCTCAGTGGTAGAGCACTTGCCTAGCATGTGTGAGGCCCTGGGTTTGATTCTCAGTAACACATATAAATAAATGAATAAAATAAAGATCCATCAACATCTAAAAAAAAGAAATTATGAAATTTGGATTATAATTCCTAACCGTAACCCTCTTACCTTGATAACAAGACTTGGGTGACTCATTCACCAGTTAAATAAATTGCTGCTTTTCAGTATGGAACACATTATACAGAGTTGTCCTGTGAGAAGCATCTCTGTCACACGTGCACATGTCTCATTTGGGAGGTCTTCAGGACCTCTCTTACAAGGCTCATGTTTTGAGCTACTGTATTCTCTGCCTCTGACATCTGAATCAGATAGTGGGTCCCTGGAGATCAGTGTCACTGAAGTCTTGTATTCATCTGCGGGGTTTATACTCTGGATGATGAGGTCACCTTCACGAGGTCCTCTCAGACCTCCTGATACCTCTCCTTTGGTATCTGGTAAACTTCCTCTGCTTAAAAACCCTTAAATGGTTCTGATCTCACCATTCTATGGATAGTGCTCTTGTGGAAGTCACTGGTGACTTCTGCATTCCTGAACCCAGTGACAAGCTCTCAGCTGTCATCTTCCCTCACCTATCATGGGAGAATACTGGCAGCTCCTTGGTACACTCTCCTCACCGATCCTCCAGGATACCCGCCTCCGAGGTGGCCTCCTGCTTCACTGGCCTTTCTTAGTCTCCTTTTGAGACTTCTTCTTCCCAACCAAACTTAATGTCAAAGTGCAACTCAGCGAGACCCTGTCTCTAAATAAAATACAAAATAGGGCTGGAGATGTGGCTCAGTGGTAGAGTGTCCCTGAGTTCAATCCCTGGTACACCCCTCCCCCTAAAAAGCTCCACATATCTATAGGACTATGAGGTGTCTGGTAGCCTCTTTTCTTTCATTTGTTCCAATTAGTTATAGATAACAGTAGAATGAATTTTAACACATCATACATAAATGGAGGATAACTTGTCTTTCTTCTGGTTGTACATGCTTACACAGGTCATGTAATCATATATGCACATAAGGTAATAATGCCCGATTCATTCTCTTATCCTTCCTACCTCCATACCCCCCCTTTATTTCCCTCTGTCTAATCCAAAGTAACTCTATTCTTCCCTAGCCCCCCTCCCTTATTGTGAATTAGCATTTGCATATCAGAGAAAACATTTGACCTTTGGTTCTTTGGGATCAGCTTGAATATTTCACTTAGCCTGATAGTCTCTGGCTCCATCCCTTTACTCTCAAATACCATAATGTTATTCTTCTTTAAGGCTGAGTAGTATTCCATGTGTATATATTCTGGTATCCTCTTAACCCTCTGATCTTTCTCCTTCCCTTGTTCATTCTAATCCAACGGTAGAGAACTCATTGCTGTATCGAGATAGCCTGGGTGCCTTAGCACCTGTGCACAGCTATACCCTTGACCTGCAGCATCTCTCCCTGAAGAGCCCCATGGCTCACCTTCTCCCCTTCTTCAAGGAAAAGTACCCTTTTCCTTGTGGCCCACCTGGCCTGTACTTAAGTTGCAACCTGTACTTTCTATCCCTTCTCCACTCTGGATCTTTTACCCAGCTTTACCCACCCCATCCCCGCCTTAAATCACCATCTAACATGCTGAATAATTGTCACATTGATTTGTTGCTTTTTCTCAACATCACTGGAAAGGAACTGGCAGAGAGGATTTGGTTCATTTTGTTCCCTAAGAACAGTGCCTGCAACATGGGAGACACCCAAGTAAATCTTTATGGAATGAATGAATGAATGTCTGAGCAGCTTCCCTTTGATTTTAGGATGACCCAAATCTTTCACGTGGCCTTCAGGGCTCCCCATGATTGGATTCTGGTATAACTACTGCTGCTTTTCCTCCTTTGTGTCTCCTGCCAGCCCATTAAACCTTTTTAAGTTAATTTCAACTACTGTCCTTTCCCCCAACGGGACATGGTATTCTCTCCGCCTGCTATTTGTTTCTCCCCCGCTTGCCCAGTCAATTCCTGATTATTCCTCCCAGCTCAGTTCCAGTATTATTTCTTTAAGAAAACTGTCACTCATTATCCTCTTCCCCTGCAAGGACCCAGGTTTATATACTGTCATAGAACCTTGACTTTCTATTTCATGGAATCAGAGTATTAGTTCAAGAGGGCAGAGACCATGTCTCTTATTTGCAGCAAAAACTTCAACAATAAGTCTTATACATAGTAGGTGTTCCACAGATCTTTGATGAATGATAGGGCTAATTTAATTCATAAAAATGACCCTGTGAGGTGTGAATCTAAATTAGTAGCCATAAAATTACTAATTTAGTAGTGAATCTAAATTAGTAGTTTTATGGATAGAAAATAAGAGGGTCTAGACATGTTTACCAATTTGCCTAAGGGATGTGGAATAGTCATAATGATGGTGTAACTGATTCTTTTTATTTATTGAGATGGGAGAGGTGTATCTCAGTATGTTTTTTTTGTGTGAGGAACCATGGAATAACTTGAGTCCTAATTTTTCAAGGCACTTGTAAAGAATGTACTGTGGTCTCATCCCAACTCTTTGAATACAATGTGACTCTTGTAAAATGTATGTGAGATGTATACTCTGTCATTGGCTTTATTGAAATGACCGGTAAGCTAACGTTTAAAACTCTAATGGTGTTTTACTAATTGTATTTTAAATATTCAAAAGATGAAAGGACTAATTTCTTAAAAAAACAGGCAGGTTGGGCACAATGGTGCATGCCTATAATTCCAGCAACTTGGAAGGCTGAGGCAGGAGGATCACAAATTTAAAGCCAACCTCAGCACTTTAGGGAGGCCCTAAGCAACTTAGTGAGACCTGTCTCCAAAATAAATAAATAAATAAATAAAAAGGGCCAGAGATGAAGCAGTTTGTCTCATGCAGACAACAGATTGTAAAACTGCAGAAACCTGCATATTTCAGGAAAGACTAAATTTTTATGTATCTTAGTACTTGATGGACATTTTTTTGATTAACAGTAGTTCCACATTCAGTCTTACTTAGAATGATCCTAAACACAATGTAGGTATGAAGAGTCAGTTTAAATTTACTAGGCCCCTGTAAAAAATATTACTATGGAGTTTATTCAGCATTGACACACAGGATCTGCCTGCCAAATGTTATTAAAGTATTTTTTTCTTTGTCAGATCATCACTATATGGTATCATCCTACTTCTTTTAATCTTAGAAGTTAACCTTTTACAAAGCTGTCTTTTTTGAGGGTTCAGAACTTTTCTTTTCTAAAAATGCTATACAAAAATGTATAGCTGTCTGTGTTTAAAGGAAACAGGGCTGATGGAGATCTGTGGCATAAATTAGGGACCTTTATAAAAGACTGATTTCATGTACCCTGGTGCTCTCTCGTAGGGCCAATCAGTGTTAGACTCGAGAGACTTGACCATGGCTTATTTAAAATTTGACCTCAGTTGATATCTCACTTTACTTTTGTAGATCAGAATTCTCACTGCCTCACTGGCTGTCCCCATGAATATGGTAGAGTCAGATTCCTAGAGAATTTTCCAGGGTAAACCCCTCTTATCTCCTATCTCTTATTACATTGCTTACCCTACTCTTGGATCTTTGGACTAATTTATAAACTTAGTACTTTTAAATAAAAGTTATCCCTGTCTGATGAAAATCTTATTAAGCATATTTGATTTAATATGTTTATTGTTTAGAAACTAAGTCTGGGATTAAATATAGGAAATGATTAAGGTGTTCAGAAATGTTATAGGACAGTTTACCGTAGGAATTACAAACCAGGAAGTCTTATATAGACTACCAAAATGTACTGTTACTTTAAAATACTTTATTCTGTTAGGCCTACTGAGTCAGTATAAATAGAAAATAGCATTTATTTTAGACCAGTTACCTTCTGGAAATCTTTTCTCCACCTGTTGGCAGTACTATTTACTTTATAGGAAATGTTCGCAGATTCAAGATGTCTCTATTTCCTATACATCCAGGGAGAAAGTTCCTAAATTGCATGTTTTAGGAGGTATGATACTAAATATCTGTGAAGAGTATTCTAATTGAGAGATCAGATGGGTATGTTAGCCCAGTAGCTCAGGAGGCTGAGGCAGGAGGATCTCCAGTTCAAAGCCAGCCTCAGCAAAAGCAAGGGGCTAAGCAACTCAGTGAGATCCTTTCTTTAAATAAAAATACAAAATAGGGCTGGGGATGTGGCTCAGTGGATGAGTGCCCCTGAGTTCAATCTCCCGTAACACCCCCCCCCAAAAAAAAACCCCAAACTAATTGAGAGATCAAGCCAAAGTTCAAAGCCTAAAAGGCATTAAATTAATCTGTAGAGATAATATAAAAATCAACTGATCTTTTTTAAGCACTTATAGATTTCAGCTATCAAAAGTGCTACAGGGATTGGTTTTTCTCCATATATTTTTAATCCAGATGAAACTAGTGATAGAAAATAAAAATTAACAGTTCTTACTTTGTGCCCATTAATTAAAAGTATATTAAATTAAAAGGTATTATAAATGAAAATATGTTCCTCCATCCATCTGAGTATGGACACATTTAAAACCATATGATCTAGATATGGCTCATCAAGCTTTCAATTGTAGTTGTCAAAATTAGAATTGCTTTTCTTGATCTATTGTTTTTTATTGAGTTGTTTAGTACTGTTAAAACTGTCAGTGAATAAAAATGATTGCCACATGCTTTTATGGCCACCGTGATGGGACTCTACAGTTCGATTTTATGTGTGCCTGGTGAGCACAGTTCTATGTGTATTCTCTTGCAGCCTAATAAAAATAGTAAATAAAACATTATTATTTTTTAAATTTTCATAAAAATTTCACCCAGGCCACAGATGGAGCTTTTAAAAGGCAACATTTGTTGTTAGAATTGGATTTGATTTTCATCAACTTTCCCACTTCCTAATGGGGTTATAATTCATTTATAGTGCTACTATAGGTCTGTATATTCCTGAAATGCTTTAAAAGCTTCAACTTGTTGATGGCATGTGATTGTGTTTGTTTATGTGCACATATAAGTGGCTGGAACATTTGAATGTATATTTTCTCCCTCTCGTTCTAGTTGGACTGATCCAGAGGTTTCTTGTACTTCAGATTTACATACCCCTGGGACAAGACTTCTCCACTGAATTGCTGTAAGATATACAGAACTTCTTTGAATGTTTTATGTGTATTAGACATTTGATCAATTGAAGCAGTACCAATAGTCATTAATTGCAAGTGGCAGTTTTTGCATTAAATAGCTGTGACTTATCAAGTTGACGTGAAGGAATTAAATTAATTTAATCGTATTTCTTAGATATCACTATATTCTGGCACTTCTCGAGGGAAAGTCAATTTCATCTGTTTAAGAGGTTATCAAAGGATTATGATGTTGACAACAAATGACCTATAACCTGGAAAAATACATCCAAAAATTTAAGATACAGGTTCAAGTGAACGTTGATATTATATTTTTGTACTGTTAGCTATTCACAATTATGGTTTTTTAAAAAACTGATTAAAAGAGCTCATTTTTAATAGTATTTACTATAGTTTGATATATATGGGTCATTCCAGTGTATGCATAGACAGTTTGGAATTTGTTTTGAATCTCTTTGCTAGATTATCTGGTAAAAGTGCAAATATACAACTTTTAATGGTTAAACTATCAATTGTAGGAGATTATACTTTGAAAATAGCATGTTATGTGTAAATGCACATAGAATTGAACTGAGTATTGTTTAAAATTTCATTACTAAACTTATATACTTTATTTATTTATTTTTAAAGACAGATGTGTTTTGTTTTTTTGATACCTTTATTTTGTTTATTTATTTTTATGTGGTGCTAAGGATTGAACCCAGGGCCTCACACGTGTGAGGCAAGTACTCTACTGCTGAGCCACAACCCCAGCCCCAAGTCTGTAAAGTTTAAAATGCAATGGTTTATTTAAAGTATACTATTTTCTAATTTTCCTTTATAATTAATAGCTATGCAAGGTTTAAGCTTAGACATTTATTTCCTCTACTGGAATAAATAATTTTTCTTATTACTTTTATTGGTGCACACTTAAAAGGGCAGGAAGCTTTCTTAATGAGAATATCATAAATTTGAGGTTATTCATTTCTCTGTTAGACTACAAACTTAGGACACTAATGATTTGTTGGTATGTTATTAAAGTATGAATTTTAGTTAATAAGATGCAATCTTGTTTTCTTGGATGATAAAAGATGGAACAATTTATACCTTTGTTTTATTCAAACTTGAACCTCTTTAAAACTTCTGAGATCTTCCTTTATCATCTGCCATGATCACCAAGGTTCTTTAAAATAGTTCTTACACTGAGAAGACCAAAGCATTATTTGATGCTCTTATGTTCCACTTTCTGATTCTGCAGAAAACGCACTTTCGAGACTCCAAAGACATTCTAAAGGTAGAGAGAGTACCACATAAAGCTTTATTTTCAGTGCAGGGGAAAGTGGTTTCTGAAATGGAATAAGGCAAATTATATTTTAAGCTTTTATAGTGCCTTACATAGAAATTCAGTTTAGCTCCCTTTATTCTCCTGATCTCTTCCCCTACTGCACTTTGAGCTTCTTTAGAAGCAATGGTGGAGGCGCTGATGGTGGGCACTTTGATCAAAGCTGCAGAAGTTACCTGGCTCAACCTTGGAACTGAATGTTTTGACAGTGAGATCTCTTCTTCTACATAAAATTAAGCCAAATTTGTGCCACCACAAACATGAGCTTATCACCTTCGCTTAGGCAATGTACTGTTGTAACCACTTTAATAACAATGAAAGCTCTAATTATTGAGAAGTCAACAAGTATATTAGTTTAACAATGCTAGCAAGAAAGCAGCTGATCTCTAAGTGAGACTGACTCCCTCTTTGCTACCCTGTCTAGTGCTCTAGCTCTGTTGAAGAATGAGAAAACATTTTCAGAGGTGTTGGGGTTAATGATTAGGTTTTGAATTCAGTTCACTGTAATCACTGATTCTCACCCAAGTTCTTATGTCCACATGAACAAAACACTGGATTTCCCAAATGGTTTTAGTTTTATAGTTTTAGCAAAATCAATGTCATGTGGACAAAAGGTTGAAATGATTAAATAACATGGAGAAGACATTGTCCAGAGCTCATGAATTTATCAGATGAGAAGAAAATATATTAACTCTGTTTTAATTTGTTGCTGATAAATAATCAAAATATTTTGCTGTTTTAGGAGGTAATGACAGATACCAAGTTCTCACCAGAAGGAAACTAGAATGACATACAGAGATTCTCTTTCTAACCACATCTTTTTTTCCCCCTTAAATAAAAGGGCTTTCTTTCAGCACCCTTAGTGTTCTACTGTGTTTCTAGCAGCATAGCTCTAGGCTATTTTAAATAATACATTTTTTCTAACAAGCTTGGAAAGTCACATAGCAGAAAGATACCTGGCTTCTAAAATTTTCCATTGTCAGAGTGGAAGAGGCATTTTGTTTTACAAAAGGTACTTTTTATATACATCAAGAGGTTTTCAGAAGTGCCATTTTGCCAGCTGGTTTATGAATTTCATAATCATTTCCTCCACCTCTTCCTGGGTCTCCCATGCCCGTGGGATGGTTATACTGCTCATGAGGAGGTTATGCACATGGGTTAGTGGCTGCCTTAGAACCAGCAACAACTCTGCTTAGAATTAATCATTCATTCAATGAACAAATTATGCAGTTCCTCTGTTGTCAGGACTGTGGTGGGTGTGGGGGATTTGGTGTACACAGAATCTGTACATATCTCCCCACCTGCACTGCTACCCTTGTGGTCAAACTACCATCACAGTTCCCCTGATGGACAGTTCAAGATTTCTTTCCACTGAACATCCCAGCTTCCTCTCCTGTCTTCTTGTAGTTGGGTGTCCACACTATTGCTAGTGTGATCTTTCTTAAAAAAACGACTGGCATTCCCACTGACCGTGAATAAACTCCCAAATCTTTAAATAGTCCTGTATGCTCTGGTCTCTCCTCTTTCTGGTCTCTCCCCTCTCCTCCTCACCCCATTGCTCGGGCTCTGAGCTCATCTTGTCGGTGACACTGCGTCTTCCCAGTGCTCTCTCCCAACACAGAGCTTTTTCCCTTCCTTACATACCTGGTGAGGTCTCTTCTTAGAGTCCTGTTCATAAGTGGTTTCTGTCCCTATCTCTTTGCCTAGCTAACTTCTACTTTGAAGTGTCTTTTAGGGTAGACTTTGAGTTCCCTGAGGACAGAGTCACTGTTATTTCCACTCCGTCTGATATTCCAGCAGCTAACACAATGCCTAGCACTTAATTGCCTCTGAAATATGGATGAGCCAGTGAGAGGACAGTGGATGGATGGATGAATGGCAAGCCCTAATCTCTGTTCTAATACAGTCTACTCTAAGGATGAAAGATCATTTTACATTTTGATAAATGTTATGATGACATAAGATCAAGATCTGTGGGGAAAATGCAAAGTATTAAGTAGAAGAAAGAGTGTGGACAGACCTGTAGTCAAATTCTGCTCAGCCTCTGTAGCCTTGTGAGCAGAGGACTTAACTTGCCTCACCAGTGGGAAGAGAGTGATAATAATACCTTACATGTGTGCATATGCATTAAATGAAAAATTAACATAAAGTAATAACCAATGCATTGTATACTTATAATGTGTTTAATAATTAGATTATTATTATTATGACCACTTTAAACTCAATTAACATGCAGAATCAGCCTGCATGATGTTCATAACTATTACTTCTATTTTACCATCCAGGAAGCTGAATTTCAGAAAGGTTAAGAAATCTGCCAGAGTTATAGAGCTTCTAGCTCTTAGAAACAGGATTCAAATATGTAGTCTAAGCCTATGCCGCCATACCATGTTCCCTTACTTACAGATACCATTACTTTTTTTTTTCTTTTTTGGTACTGGGGACTAAATCCAGGGGTGCTTAATTGCTGAGCCATATCCCCAGCCCTTTTTTATATTTTATTTTGAGACAGAGTCTCACTGAGTTGTTTAGGGTCTCAATAAGTTGCTGAGCCTGGCTTTGAACTAGTGTTTCTCCTGTCTCAACCTTCCACACCACTGAGATTACAGGCATACACCACCACGCCTGGCCAATATCGTTACTTTTATATATATATATATATATATATATATATATATATATATATATATATATATATATAAAACACACATATACATGGGTAGTAAAACTACAGTAAATATTTGATTTGAATCTTGGTACAAGATGAGAGTGCTAAGCCTTTTACATCTTCTTCAGGGGCTTCATAATACATTTGTGTCCTTAGAATTCCAGGAGGGAAAGGTCTTTCATGCCAAAGTGTTTCTGCATTTACCCTTTAGAGAGAGAAATGCCTGAGTGTTAAATGAAGAATTTACCAAACTGTTTTTCTTGTTTGTTTGTTTGGATTTAGTACTTTGAGTCTTTAATGGGATAATATTCATATTAGACATTTTAAAATCAAAACTAAATAACAGCTTCACCTTTTCTTTATTGAATCTTTATTCTAGTCCATAGGTAGTCCTCTTTTTTCTTTAACATCTAAAAATTATATTATTCAAAATCTTCTACCTATGGCTGAAATGACTTTAGAACTTCATGAGCCTAACCAGCAGTTATGCAAATACATTACATTTTTCATGTGGAGCAAGAAGTGTTCACTGTACTAATGCAGATATATTTAGCAGTCATTTTGAATTTCTTTTAGTGTTGAGGTATCAAATGTCAAGACTCCCCTGCTTTTTACAGAAGTCATTTTAAATTGCTTATTTTGTAGTATTAGTTGCAGTTTTCTCTTCCAGAGTGTTTAAGTATAACTGTGTCTGACTTGAAGGCAAAGGATTGACTATAAAACATGTTCTTAAAAATTCTTTCATTTTTGTGCTGTCTTCCAAATTGGATCATCAAGACAGTGGGAGTCCAGCAGGGCCCTGGGTGGGCTCATGAGGTGTTTCAGAGCCTGGGGTCAGACAGCTGATACCCAGGAGGAACACCCTGAACCTGGCCTTTTGGAAAAGAACCAACTGCATCTTGAAATAGAAATCCATTTTGCTATATTTGATGCTGCCAATCACACTAAGTGATTTTGGAATATTACATTCTTTGACAGGAATTGTATTCATTTTTACTGAAGACTGTTGAGCTGCATTTGTTCCTTTCTCTCCCCTGATTTTGTCATTATCTCTATGAATTCTGAGAGACGTTTTGTACTGTTATGCCTCTAGTGAATTGACGTTATATTTCCCATTTTCACTCAGCTCAGCCAGGGCTTTTTCAATATATGGGCAGAAAACAACTATGAAAGCCCATGTGGCGGATGGGATGTGCTGCTTGAAGTTTGGGATGCTTAGCCTGTGGGTCTAGAGAATATTATTGCTAGACACCTTCACCTGCTGTTCGGAGCACTGCTGGTATTTGGAATCTAATAAAGAAAGAAAGCAAATATTCAATTATTTAAAACCCTTTTAGATCCCTAAAAGTATAACTAGTCCTTATAAAATTTAACAGAATCCTTTGTGATATCTGCATGACCACAGTCTGAATTTGAAATTTTATCTGAATGGAATTTAATGATTTCAACCTGAAATTCAATCCAGAATTTATGATGCTCCTTCCAGAATTTTTCTTTTTCCTTTGTCCTACCCAGACTGGTTAAATGGCTTTGGGCTGGACACTTTATCTCAGTTCCTGCTCAATAAATGGTAATGTGAACTCTTTTATTAATTGTTAGAATTAATTGAAGACAGTGGTGGTTTTCTAACACATGGAGATCTCAAAACTTCCTTTTCCATCACTGTATTAGAGAAAACTGAAACACTCCACTGAAGCTTTAGCCTTAAGCTAATTTAATGAAAGCCACTCCTACATCACTTTTTCTGTGTTACTAGTAAGCTGGACAAAGAAGTCAGAAAAAGAAACTTTCATAGCAGTTTCAATGTCTTCTGCCCTGTTGAATTTGCTCCTATCTTTCCTTCTTCGGTGGTGTCCGAGACAGCAGGCTCCTGGAAATTTTAAACCAAGTGAGGTGAATGTGGCCTCACCTGGCAGACCTGTTCTTTCATATGCCATCTGTCTTCTTCAGCCTCTTTAAAGCCACCAGAGTTTAAAAAATACCTAAATTCGATATCTTTAGGTCACAATGACACTGGCGTGGGCTTTTAAGATTGAATCAATGATGGTTAATTTTATCCCCCCCCCCCCATAACTTCCTGATGGCTATCTGGTATAATGGATATCTACCACTTTTGGGAGGTGGCCTTCTTAGTAGCTTCATTCTGAAGATGTATCTGGGGTATGAATTTTTTTATGTATTGTTGAATTTATTTCTACCTAGGATGTGTATACTTTCCAGGCCCCTCAAGGCAAGCATAAGTGACATCAAGGGTTGTGCACCAGCAGTCATGGTCCTCAGGCCACAGGCTGTCAAGGAGACCATTCTCAGGTCCTTCAGGATGAATACAGGAAATGCCTGGGCCTGTGGCAACAACAGCCACAATTCTGGAGACACAAGATGTGATGAGATCTTCTCCAGGTCCCACAAGATGAACACAGGTGACACTAGGCTCTGTAGCATGGATAACTATGGACTCAAGGTTGTGGAATGTGAGTCCTTCTCTAGGTCCTTTGGGGTAACTGCAAGTGTTCTTGGTGTTTTTAGCATTGGTAACTGCTTTCTGGAGCTATGGAACCCAGATGGGATCTTCTGCAGGTAACAAGGGACAAGTACTAGTGATAATCATGGACTTTTCACACCAGAAGCAATGGTCCACCCCAAGTCCATGGGCTGTAGAGGAAGCCTTCCTTAGGTCCCCTGGAGCATGTGCAAGTGGTGTCTGGGTTTATGGCACTGCTATACTTACTTGCTCTGGAGTTAAAGGACTTGGAGGAAATGTTTCCTAGATCCTAGGGCTCAAGTGGAGGTGGTGCAGGGGTTTGTGGCTTTGACCCATCCTGGAACTTCAGGATGTGGGTGGGAATGTCCCTATTTCCATAGTCACCTACACTCTTGCCCTGAGTACCACATATACTGCCTCCTACCATCACTGCTGCTACTGACTCCTTGATGCAGGTCTCCATTCATTCACTAAAGCAAATCTGTCTTTTCAAGGTAAGAAAAAGTGTCTATAGTGGTGCTAAGAGCCATAGCCAAGTAGTAATGACGCATGGCATTTTTGTTTGAAAGGTGACGCCAGCAAGCCATTGAGATGATATGATTATGTTAAGATCTGCATTCAAATGGATATTAGACCCCTGCTGTCCACCCAGCCTGCTAGGGACTCCTAGAGAGTGCTCTCCAGCATGGAGCTGACCCTTGGGGTCACAAGGCAGTCCCAAACTCAAAACTCATGTTCTTGGTTTCTTCTCCGTTTCTCAGTTTATTGCTGAAGCCAGCTCCTTTGTACCCAGCTCATCTCACCAACCAGGCCAGCTGGTGACAGTCTTATTTTGTCTTGACCTATAAGGGTCACAGAATGGCATTGTCTAATGTTGGTATTCTGTGAATTTGTTCATGTTCAACAATAACAGCAACAACAATAACAAAACACCAAGACCTAGTTATGAGTGCCAAGCCAACTCCCAGATGTCTTTTCCCAGGTGACAACATGAAGGAAAGCAGTTACACTCTCATTTCAACAGTTTCAAAATGGTAGGTATTCATTGGCAATAGTCGTAATGGTAGCAACCAAGTAGAATCCTTAATAAAAATGTTGGGTCTGAGGAAAAATGCAAATAAGGAATCACTTCAGAAGTGGTTTGGAGAGACTTCATTCCCTGCAAATCCTGGAAATACAGGATTTCTCTTTGTAAGCAGGTGGGGTCTCTGAAAATTTAGACTTGACTATTAAGAGTTAAGAAGAAGAAAAGGGTGTTAAGGCCCGTGACACTTAGATTGCATATATGGACATTAGATCCTTTAGAGAATATTAGAGAACCTTTCTTTCATATTAATTTTTTCATATATAGCTAAAACTTTAAAAAATATTTGCTATTTCTTTTAAAGAATTGCAAGATGTATGATGACAACATAGTAGACATCTACTTTTAGTGGCCCAATATCCACTCTTTCCTCCTTACAAGATTCTTAGAAGTTCCTTTGGGAAACATTTCCTTCCCATTCCCAGCCAGTCAATATATCTCATCTCTTTCATTGCAATGATTGGTTTAAGAATGGACACTTAATCCAGCCTTAAGCCAATGAGGATGCATATTCATCTGACCATAGAGATTCATTCAGAGGTGGGCATATGAATTAAATTGATTCAAATGAAGGTGAACTTCAGGATTTGGGCTTAAAATGGTCTATTTGGTGATATTAAGATATGAGATTCAGAATGATATAGCCATTTATTAACCTAGAGATTCAGTCTAAGGACTGAGTCAACGTACAGGAAGCTGTATGGAGAAGAAAATTCTGACAATGCTTTTCCTCCTCCGGTTACAACTGGATCTTGCCTCTGATATTAAGAAATCATTACTAACTCCAAAATCAGAAAATTTCCCTCCTATTTTCTCTTCTAAGAGTTTTATGGGTTTATAAAACTTATAAAGCTTATATTAGCCTTAAAGTCTTTAGTCCATCTTTAATTAACTCATATATAAATTTGAAAAGTAAAATAAGGGGCCAACATCATTCTTTTACATGTGGATATCCAGTTTTCTACAGCTAACACTAACTGGTTTTAGGTTAGGAATAGTTACATAAGAAAAATGTTATTTAGATAGCCACCTTAACTTTTTCTGACAAAATTTAAACATTTATGTCATTTGAAAGCAAGTGGTATTAATATCTAATCAATGTTCCTTTGAAAGCAAATAGTATTAATATCTAATCAACGTAATCTTTTTCAAAAATGCATTTTGCAAATAGGTTCATTTTTATGAACCTAAATATTTGTTATACAAAACTACTTTTTGAAAGAAAGTATATCTAAATATCCAATTTCCGGAACATTTTTTTTTCCTTGAAAAAACCATCAGGAAGTAGCTAAATTTGGGGATTTTAAGCTTATGCATGAATTCTTAAGAACTTGATCACCTAAAGGTACAGGTAGGAAATAGTCACCACAGAATCTCACAGTCCAGGGAGGATAAAAAGCAAGTGAAGGAGAAAACCTCAAAAAGGGAAGTCTCATGGGCTGTGGCTCAGTGGGAGAGCGCTTCTCTAGCACACGGGAGGCACTGGATTCCATCCTCAGCACCACATAAAAATAAATAAAATAAAGATATTGTGTCCATATACAACTAAAAATATTTTTTAAAAGGGGGGGAAGCCTCAAAAACTCCCCCGTATCGCACCTTTTTGGAAAAAGAAGACATCCCTACTCTGAAATCAAAGGCAAATGAATGACCAGGTTATCACTAATTTTTTTTCAATAATAACTTAAAACTGAAAAGTAGATGCAGTTTCAAAATTATTCAAAAACTCAGCACCAATATAATTTGTGAAGTTATTCCATCTATGGAAAAAGTAAAATAACCCTTCATGTATCAAACATTTCCAGCAGAAGAAATTCTGATAATCAAATCAAGGTTTTATCGAATTCTTCTGATGTCAAATAATTTAATTAGGAACTAAAGGCAAAACATAAACTACAACTATATGTGGTCAATAAAATATATTGTTTTATTCTTTGTTGAAAAAATAATTTATCTTGTCAAATTGACAATCATACTCATCTAACTAGAACTGGATTACTGACTCTGCCACCTTTGAAACCTGTTTCTAATCTTTTCCTCTTTAAATACCATCCAATATACTTTAATAATATTAATATACCACAAAATTACTTTCTTTGTAGAACAAAGACAAGCACTTTAAAGCTTGTAAAGTGACTAATTCTTAATGTTGTCAAATTAAGTTAAGCAATTTAATACAATTACTAAATGTACTTTTTAAAAATCGTAGCAATTAAAGAAACTTTCACTGTCTTTGTTAATGTATATAAATAACTTGTTTTAAGCCAAGTTGTTTGGACAGGCTGGTATATTTTTTTTCCAGAATTCTGGTAGACATTGTTGAAGTTCTAGTCAAATCCAAGTTTTCATTCAGAACTAGCATTCAGCCAAATTAAACAAGAACATTCACTATTGTAAAACTGGATCTCCACCCATGTCTGACTTGGAGTTCATATTGTTATTTATTCTCATACTGCTTTATAGCACTGTCAGTGTCAAGGATAGCTTTCATCATAGGCAGAATAATGTTGATCTGAGTTGCAAAACTTTCAGATTTGACCATTACTTGACACTTGCTAATGAAAATACAACTCTAAATCTCCTGAACTTGTTAGAAGATAGGAGGGTTAAGAGATGTTGTTTGGCTTTGGAAGTGAAGATAGTGAAGCAAATAATCCTATTCCCTTCCAGCCTTAAATTGAATAAACAAGTGATGCAAAACAAAAACATCTAAGTAATTACTGATACATTGTGATTAGTCATTTTCAACTGGGTAACAAATTTTTCCATGAACAAATTGAGGTTGTAAATTTACCCTTTTATCTTAATGTGTTTTCAATTGCTTTCTTTTCAATTTTTTTTTTTTGTTAACACCTATAGCCTATGGTTGCCTTTTAAGAATCTATTCATCCTTCACCTCCTTTTTTCCTTTCTCCCTCATTCAATTACTATTTGTTATATCAAGTACCAGTTTGAACTAGTATGCTGGGCACCAAGGATTCAATAGTGACCATAAATAGACAATAAATTTTGAAATCTGTAGTCAAAGAGAGGTGACTAACATTACGGCACACAAATAAAAATTAAATAATGATTTCAATGATGCTTTTTGCTGAGATGTTATTAAAATCTGTATTGGGGATCTCATCAAATCAGAGAGAGTAAAGAAGGAAGACCCCTTGCTCCAACCTCTATTGGATAAGTTGCCATTAACCACGGAAAGAAGTGAGAAGAAGTAATCAATGGAAAAGAATAGCACAAAGTCCTTGTGGTAGAAGAGAACATGTTGACCCTGAAGAACTGAAAAAAAAACAAAATTCTCCCAATATGCCAAAATGCAGGGGCAGGGGGCTGGAGAGGAAGGGAAAGGCTAGATCTTACAGAGTCCAACAGGTTCTGTAGTCACAAAAGGGCTAGAAATGGGGGACTGATGTGACTGGATTTGCATTTTATAAAAATAACTTTGACAGCAACGTGGAGGATGATTTGAAAGGAGACCAGCACATTGTGACTCAGGAGGCCATTATCGTTTGAGGAAGAGAAGATCATAGATAAATCAGCACACAGAACACAGTAGAGGGAAGATGAAAAATTTGAGAAATATTTAGATAAAATAGATATGTCTGGATGATGGATACAGGGATATATTAGCTATTTATTACTATGTTAAAATGATCCCCAATCTTTGCAGTTTACAATTAATATTGATCTAATTTTACCTGTGGGTCAGGAATCAAGGTGCAACTTAGATGTATGCCTCTGACTCAGAGGTAGTCACAGGGCTACCATCAAAGTGTTGACTAGGGATATAATCGCATTGAGGCTGATTGTCAGATGGAGGCTTGATTGGTGAAGGATTCACTTTCAAGCCTACTCGTGTGGCTGTTGGCAGGCCTTGTATCTTATTGACTATTGGCTGCAGACATCAGTTCTTCGCCATGTGGGCCTCTCCAAGGAGCCACTTGTAACATAGCAGCTTATTTCCCTCAGAGTGAAGGCAGAGAAAGCAAGTGAGGGGGAGTGGGGGGGGGGAGAGGGAGAGAGGGAGGAGAAGGAGGAGAAGAAGAGAGAGGAGGATGGTAGAAGGGGGAGGAGGAGGAGGAGAGAGGAAAAGAGAGAGAGAGAATCAGAACAAAGGAGTGAAGGAAGCCAAACAAGAAGTCAATCTTTTTGTAGTCTATCTTGGAAAGGACATCTCAGTATTTTTGTCGTATTGTACTCATTAGAAGTGGGTCATTTAGACCAAAAAGTGAAGAAGATTACACACAGAGCCACACATACCAGAAAATGGGACCACTGGAGGCCATTCTGGAGACTATCTACCAGGGGGAACCAGGAATCAGGAGGTACTGTGGTGTTCATCAAAGAGATTGGAAAGGATAGAAAAGGACCAGATTTGGAGACAAGTTTTATTTTGGGCATGATGAGTATGAAAGGACAAGATGCCTTTCATTAAATCAACAAATATGCACTTATAAAATACCTACTATATACTATATTTGCCATGTGGGCCTCTCCAAGGAGCCACTTGTAACATAGCAGCTTAGGCAGTATTCTAGGGATGGACTATAGCAATGACCCCTGAATAGTTCTTCCCCTCATGACATTTGCTTTTTAATTGTTGAAGACAGATGACATACATATTAATTCATTAGTTAGTTCAGATAATCACAAGAAGCATATAGAGAATAACATAGGGCAAAATGTGGGTTTCATATCAGCTATAGGTATCGACAGATTTTAGGGTTTCAAGAGGATAATTTGAAGACTGAAGTCCTATAGATTCCTCTGGTACTCTCAATGTATTTTGTTGTCTTCCCTATAGCATTTATGAAAAGCTGATTTATATTATAATGCAAGTAGAGTATAGGAACAGTGGTCCACAAAAGTGTCCCCTCAAACGGTGTCCATCCATATCAACTCCCTGAGATGTGTAAATTTATTAGAAAAGGGGTAGTTAAAGATGTTAGAGAACTTAAATCAAACTTTAAGAGATGAGCTTGGATGATACAAGTGGGCTCTACATGCCCTCCCAAGTGTGCCAAAAGACACACACAGAGGGGAGGAGGCATGCGGCCATGGAGGCAGAGGACTGGAGAGATGGAGCCACAAGTCATGGGATGACAATGGCCACCAGAAGCTGGAAGAGGCAAAGAACCAATTTTCTTTTAAAGCCTCCAGGTAGTTTGGCCCTGCTGATGCTTTGGTTTTGGACTCCTGGCCTTCCAAAATATGAAAGAATGAATTCCTCAGTTTGTGGTAATTTCTTATAACCACCAAAGGAATCTAAGATTCACTTCTGAGGTTATTCCCTATCACTATATTCATAGCATTTACTACAAGTCGGAATTATTTGCTTGTTAATTCATTCATTGGCTTCCTTGCCTAATATATACAGCTTCACTGTATAGCCAGCCTCTTAGTATAGTATCTGGTACATATTATGTTCTTAAGAACTGTGTGTTAAATGAATGAATGGATAAATGTTAACCATAGATTAAGTCTTGTAAGACAGAGACCATGTCTTTTATTTATTTATTGGTACTGGGAATTTATCCCAGAGGTGCATTTCCACTGAATCACATCTCCAGCCCTTTTTTACTTTTCAAATTTTGAGATAAGGCCTCAAGTAAGTTGCTTAGGGCCTTGCTAAGTTACTGAGATTGGCCTCAAATTTGTAATCTGCTTGCCTCAGTCTCCTGAGTTGCTGGGATTATAGGTACACCTCACCATACCTGGCAATCATGTCTTTTGATCACAATTCTTAAAGCCTCCAACACAAACTTTGCAAAACAAACAAACAAAAAACTGTTGGTGAACTAGGCTGGAGCTCCAAAAAGTCAGAAAGTCTGGATTCCAGGAATGTTATTGGAATTTATAGCTGTGAGATGGTCTCACTGCTATATTATAGTGTGTTCAGAGTGGGTCTGATCTTTATCTGCTCTTAACCTTGAGAAGGAGCAGGCCCTGATTTTAATCATTTTTGAAACCCACACATGATCTACGGAGCTTAGCATATGGTAGAGCCAATAAATATCTGAAGCTTTCAGGTAAAGTAGAATGATGTATGGCTTCAGACCCAGCCACAACTGAAACATTGCATCCCTGAGTAAATTCCTAATTAACTCTGAATCTCAATATTCCCAACTCCAAGGAAGTAATCCATGCCTACGAACTACCTGACTTAGAACAAGGAGTCCATGAGCTTGTTGTACTTGGTTATTATTAACCCTAGGGCACTAATTCAGCCATAAGTGTAACATCAGAGGTGAGTTCTCAGCCAGTGCCAGCACTTAATTACCACATGACCTTGGACATAGAGCTGAGCCCCAAACTGGAAATAATATCTTCCACGAAAGAGTGGTTTTGATCTAGAAACTGAATGCAGTAACCGAATAATTAGCTTAAGACAGAGCTTGTCTCAATGAAAGCTACCATTTTGAGCCAAAAACCTTGGCTTCTGAAAGTCAGCAGTGATCTTGAGTAAACATTGCCAGAGCCTTCTCAGTGAAAGGGTCCAGCAGATCTTATCAGTGTCTCAAGGTACCCAAGCTTGGGAACATGTGAATCAAAGGCCACCTGAGGGTTTCAAGATTCCATGACTGTTTTTTCTCAGTGTTTACAACCCGGAGAGATCAACCCGACGTGACTGATGCTCTGGAGCAGCCCAGTTGCTGGGGTAGTTCTTAACACTAGGTTGCGGCTTCTCTGCTGACACAAGTCACTATCTAACGGGAGCGCGCGGGTCACCAGCTACACAGTCCACCACTTCTTCCAGTCCTTGGGTTGCCTGGGCAACCTGACAAACACCTCGCAGCAGGGGGTCGGAGAGCAGCCTAGACAACGCAGTGCGCAGGCGCCTGGCGAGGGCCAATGGGCGCCGCCGAGAGGTGGAGCCGCCGGGCCCCGCCCATTTCCGAGGGGACTCGGGGGCGGGGCGGCAACGGACAGCCTTTCCTAGGCGGGTTGGCCGGGCGGTTGTAGGTGGCAGAGGCTCGGTGGTTCGGCAGCGGCCGTCTCGTAGGTTACGCACACAATCACTCCCCAGGGACAACCCGGAGCCCGCCCTAGCAGCTGCGTCCTCACCAGATCGGGGTACCCGGGAGGAAGCCGGGGCCGCGATGGTGCGGGTCGGCGGCTCAAGGTGCAGCTGACCCGGGGCCCGAGGGGCTGTGAAGAGCCTGACCTAGTCCCAGCCAGGCGCACCAAGCTCTGCCCCGCGCGTCGGTCTCCGGGTTCCCGCCCGCGGATTTTCCAGCCTTCAGGGTCACGCCACTCGCTGGAAGCCCTGAACTCTGCCCCCAAGCCCCGGTCCCCTCTGCGGGAATGTTCAAAAATGAGTACCAGGTAAACTGAAATGGCTCTCCAAACTGTCTATAGCTTTCTCCTCTTGGGTGAGGTGGCTCCTGATCGGGGAAGACAAAGAACAAAGAACAACCCCCCTCCCCTGCCATCCCAGTCACAAGGGACTTTTTCAAGGTTAAAAAAAAATATATATATATATATATAAATAGACTTTACCCCAAAAAAGATAAAAAGAAATCAACCAAAGTCTATACGCCTATGATTTAGGTTTTGTTCACTCTCCAGTTCAGTGCTTCTCAAAGTGTATAAATTGTGATGCTGGTTAAAATGCAGATTTTACACCCCACAAAGACCTCCTGAATCACAGACTTGAGGGCAGGGCCCAGAAATCTTGAGTTTTAACAAGCGCTTGGGGTACTTGCTATGGATGCATCATGCTATCTTAGAAGCTAATTATGAGTGAATGCATGAATGGGTGAAACCCAGAATGAAAATAAGCACTTTGGCTAAGTGCTGTTTTCTTTTTTTCTGAAACTGGGGTTCAGTGAATATCAAATATTTGGGGTCAATGAGGATCACTTGGTGTATTTGTAAAAATGCAGATTTCATGATCCTCTACCCAGAGCTAGTGATTACAATTTTTACAGATGGGGTGAATTCATTTATCTTTTTAACAACTTTCCTCCAAGTGATTGGGATGCAGGTAGAGCAAGGATCACACTCGGAGTGTCCTTGTTTCTGGGTGTTTCTCCGTCACCTTGACTATCCTAGGGTGTCTCCATGCATGGCCTGCTTTCCTCACCTCACTATGCATCTCCCTTTTTGCTGGTGTCTCCTGTTGTGTCCTCTTCACTTCTGTTTGAGGTTACACTGGGTAGTCTGTTTACCATCCTGATCCAGCTGTTATGAACTTTGTCACTGTGCCTGAACAGTCTCCTGTTCTCCTGGTCTCTACTGCTTTGTTAATTTTAACTTTTCACCAGATATCACCACCTATCCTCAGAGTAAGTTGCAGTCCTCTTTCATTAAAAGGTTTATAACAGACTTAAAATTTGTCTCACTTCATGTAAAGTATATTATTCTAAAGAAGTATATGCCCAGCCAGGTGCTGTGGCACACACTTTGTAATCCCAGCGACACAGAAGGCTGAGATAGGAGAATCACAAGTTCAAAGCCAGCTTCAGCAACTTAGTAAGGCCCTAAGCAACTCAGAGAGACCCTGTCTCAAAATAAAATTTTAAAAAGAGCTAGAGATGTGGCTCAGGGATTAAGCACCCCTGAGTTCAATCCCTGGTAACTCTCCCACCCCAAAGAAGCATATGCCTACCATGGGAAACTTGGAAAACATGGGGAAGCAGAAAAAAGTGGGGAGAAAGTAAGTTTGGTCTCTCACCCAGTGCAATGGTCTTTTTCTTTTAAAAAACTCAGCTGTCTCAAATTTTAAATTTTTAGTAAAATATGAACCACCCCCAGAAGCTATGGTAATTCTATCCCATATACAGTTTTGCACATAACATTCCCTGGGGAAGATGAAATTAAATGTCCTCATTTTAAGTGATTATGTATTAAAAGCCAGAAGTGAAAATATCTTTATATTATTGAGAAAACATTAAAAGTTAGAAATTCTTTACAAAAATTGAACATTTTCTCCTATTTTGCTTATACTTCATATTTACTCTCATTTTAGATTCTCAATTTTTGTAATAAATTCATCCTCAGAGAAAATCCCTTCTTTTTACAATTTAATTGTGTGGACTTTTAGTAATGTCTTTAGCATTTTTGAATAAGTGTCTCTATGTTCTCAGGCTCACAATTGGGAGCAAATTGATGTCTATAGAAATGATTCTCTGTTTTTCTCATATAGATTACTCTCCTTTTCTTAGACATCTCTAAATTGATTGGTATTAAATAAATCGAAAAAGATATTTTAGGAATGCTCAAAATAAGAATTACCCTGTAATCCTTCCTAGGCCTTTTTTTTTTTTTTTTTTTGGCTAGTACTAAATTATTTAATTTCCCCCTCTTTTGAATAATCTTGATGGTAGTATTGAATGATCCCTCACTATGTGCATGATGATTTATATTTACTCTCCTGTGTGATCCATTTTATAGAAGTTAAGTAACTACAAGGTCAGATAGCTTAGAAGCCAGTTTTGGAGCCCTGGTCAATATAACTAAAAAGCTTGTATTCACAGATAATTATCAGAATTTATTGACTTCATTTGAGAATTGAGTTTTAAACCCTTTAATCTGGATAGAATAGAATGTTTTGCAAGCATGATCTATACATGTCAATAAAATGAGCCCCACATGTAACATTAGTGATGCATAATTTATCATGCTTTAAAAATAAATTCCATAAACAATAAATCCAAGGTGACCCAAAGTCACAACGGCTATGGCTTCAGTGCAAGCAAGACATAAAGTAGGAGTAACAACAGGGATAATGTTTCCTCCCAGACCTACTTAACTGACAGATGCTTTGAATGCTGGTTTTAGACTAGGTGGTGGATCCTGTTTCCTCCCTAGTATTATATTTCACTTTAATTTAAATGTCTTGTTTTTATTTTCTAGGGAGGTGCATTTGTGGAAATCTTTAGTGCTCAGGGCAAAAATCCTGGTGCAAAATGGAAGATCCTTGGTAGTCCATCTGTGATTTGGAAAGTAAGTGTTAGAGCCACAGGAATCCTGGGAAGAAATGTGAATGAATGTTGTAGAAGAAGGGGCTTGATCAAGATTTCAGAATGGTTTCCCCTGTTCTCATTCTTTCGCTCCAAACCCTTTCATGACATCATTGCTGCGTTCTGGACATCACTCCTGAGTTGTGTAAGGCTTCAGCAAGTGGCTCCTACCTCTTCTCTGTACTCCAGCTCCTGCTGTATCATTTTAAGAAACTTTAATGTCACTGAGGAAAATCTCTCTAAGTCCTGGGATGCTCAGATTCTTGATTTTTTTCACTTCTTTTGACCTCTTCAACCTAGCTGCAGCATTCACACCCACTGTCACACCCTAGAGCTGAACACTGTAAACTGCAGGATCTCTGAAATTACTGAGACCCCAATCTTTGCTTTTTTTCTTTTTCTTTGCACCCAGGACCTCACACATGTTAGCATTATATTTATTTGACAGTGCTTTCCCACTGAGCTGCATCCCCAGCCCTGTGTTCTATTTTCATTTGAGACAGGCTCTCACTAAATCACCCACACTGGTCTTGAACTTGCCATCCTCCTGCCCCAGCATCCCAAGTGGCCAATCCTTGATTCTTAAGGTTGCTTGTTCATTTAATCTCCTCTGTGTTCTTCAGTCTAATTGGGACCTTTAGGCCCTGATGCCCCTACTTTTCTCTTGTGTTTAGTTTTATATACTTATTTTCTGTCTTCACTTCTTTTTCTTTTCAACTCAGAAACCAAAGTCTGTCACTTCAATCACTTTCTGGTCAGGACCTTGTCCTTTCATCACGCCTACTTGGCCAATGCTTTCTTGATCATCAGTCTTTTTCTTTGCCTGCATTTGGGCTCTTCAGTTCCTTTGGACAAAACATCTACAGCCTTTCAGGTTGATAATAGGGTAAATCCAACCTGAACAGCCCAGAAAGTTATCCTATTATTTTCTTAGTCTCTAAAATGATTATTTCTCCATTATCTCCTGCTTTCCAACTACCAGACTCCCTCTTCTCATTCTTCAGTTCACACCCAGGACAAGTCCTGCTCATTCATCAGAAGACCTCGTGCCCTGCTTCAAGGGAAAACAGAAACCATCTGATAGAAGCTGTCATCAAGCATAGAAATCTGTGTCCATCCCTATCTTTTTGTCTCTTATCCTGTATAATCAAGACAAGAATCCCATTCTTAGTGACCTTAAATAAGTTCTATGGGTATGACTTAAAACTACTATTGATTCACTACTTGCTGTTTGTCAAACATAGCACTAAGCACTTTACATTTGTAATGTTATGTAATCTAAACAATAACCTTGTGAAATAGGTAACTGTATACCCATCTGATAGGTGGGAAAACTACCGGAGAAGATAAGCTCAAAATTACACAGCTGTTACTATGAATGAGATATTAATGGTCTTTGAGAGTCAATAGTGAGAAGATCAAGAAGGGGTTCCCAAAGGAAATGATATTTGAGTCCTAAAACTGAGCTGGGCATAGAAAGGGGCCAAAGGATAAAAGAGAATTTCAGGCAAAGAGAAATATGTACAAATTCCTTCTAGCAGGAGAGAGCTTGGAATTTTCAAGAAACTAAAGTCTGTTGAGGAGTGGGCAAGATAGGAGATGAGGTTTGAAAAGCTGGGCCAGGACCAGAGTATGCATTGGTTTATGACCCTGTTGAAGATTTTAATAAGCTATTGAAAGGTTTTAAGTATATGCCCAACTTGTGCATAGATGGAATAAGCAATATAGTTGATGCATGAATGTTTATTTATATACATGGAGTAGAAATTGGGATGGATGTAATAGACTTGTTATTTAATTCATAGCCATTAGTTACAATGCATTTTTTAACATATACAAAAAGTCCAACATAATGCCAAAGAATCTGTTAAATATTCTCATTTAAAAAGGAAGTGTTTATAATTTTTTTTTGCAGGGGGGGTACTGTACGGGGAACTGAACCCAAGGACACTCTATCACTGAGCTGCATTCCCAGCCCTTTTTATTTTTATTTTGAAACAAGATCTTGCTAAATTGCCCAGGCTGGTCTTGAACTTGCAATGTTCCTGCCTCAGCTTCCCCAGTAACTGAGATTATAGGCATGTGCCACTGAACTCAATGAAGCGTTTATACTTAATAGAGAATTTGCTCCCAGATAATAATGCTATTTCCCATCAGCACTTTGACTGATGGAAATTGGACTCTTACATATTACAGGTTTTTCATTTTCAGGTTTTTTTATTCCCTGATTCTCCTACCTTAGCTTTTCAGTTAGCCTTAATTATAACATTTTAAATCATATTGATTTTAATTAAAAGATATACAGAATTTCATTGTTACACAGGTGTAAAATAATGCAATGATTAATTCTATTTGAGCCATGGCCTGAAACCAAAGAACTTCTAGGCTGGATATAGCATAAGTTAAATGGTTTCTTGTACCACGACAAAGAGTGATCTTCAGCCCTGTGCAATTAGACAGAAATACATAGACTGAAGGGGAAGAAGGGCAATTAAATTCTGGAAACTCTAAATCAGTGACCTGGGACTCCCTGAAGTTAGAGAACTTCTTATCATTTGAAGGAAAGATGTCTTGATATAATAGGGGATTTGCAAAATGGCTTAGTGTGGCTTTTATATTCCGTTTCCCAGCAAGTCTCAGATGAGAGTATCATCAAGGCCTGAGCCTGCTTTTAAGTCATTTGAATATGGGATTCTTTTCCCCCTGTGAATTTGCACTCTTCAGTTTTATAGAAGAAGCTGAATAAAATCCACTTCAATTACCACTGTTTTCATTTTGTTCTATAGGAGTTTGATAAAGAAGTTAAAAGTTTTGTGTTTGTCCTGGAAGGCAGCAGCCAAACAAATAAAATTCAGTTACCAAAGGAGAATAAGCAAATCCGTAAGTATAATTTTTAATATTGAAACTTCACATTTGATAAGGTTAAGATTTTATATCTCATAAACATGCATATTAGTATGACTTCTACTGGCATCTCTTGATGGGAAGTGATGTGATTTTGTGATTTTTTTTTTTTTTTAATGTAGAAAGTATCTATACCAGGTGTTGTACTGGGGTAAAAATGTATTCTGCCTCATTAACTACTGGAAATCTACAAGTGAGACTTAGAAGATGATTTAGGATCCATTAATTATTATAATAATTGCATTTATTGAGCACTAACACTGCATTAGGAAATGAGAATTTTATATTTTATTAACTTTTAATCCTTATAATAGCTCTTTTACAGATGAACAAACTGAGGTTGGCTCCCCCATCAAGAACTCAGGTAGTTAAGTTTTGAAATAAACCCTAACATACAGGAAATCAATTTAAAGGAAAAAAAATCTATCAAAAATACTGTATGAGATATTATTTAGTGATATCATGATTCATATGCCTTTAAGAATATTAATATCTAATAAGTATGGCTATGAATTTATAATTTAACAAAAGCCCAAAGAGTTGATTTTAATTCTTATTAACTTTGGAAATTAGAATCAGTATTTTAAAGCTCCAGGACAAGAAGGAACCCCGAGAAAACACATAAACCCAGTTATCAGCAGAGATAAGGTTCAAATTAAAGGCTCTACCAGCAGACTTTGAGTAAACTGACATTATTTAAGAAATATAATTTATCAAAACAATCAGATCTTCCACCAGCTCTGTCCTATGTTTAAGTGTATAGCAAATATAAGCAGACAATTCTGTTTCTTTCATTCATCATTTACTTAGTCCTTCCTTCATTAAGAACCTTTATTGAATACCTACTATGCATCAGGCACTATGAAAAAAACTGTTTTCTTCTGGTTTCCTAATTTTAATTCAACTTTCTGAACTTACAGGAGCTCTGTGCTTTATGTACTATTTCCAACATTATATACATGTTTTAGATTTCTCAGACATGAACCAAGCCATAAGCAGCATAGATAGAAGTTGATGTATATTAAAGTGGTTTTCCAATGTTTTAACTGACATAAGAAGTAGAACTTAAAGAGAAGAGTTACTCATTGTTTTAAAAGACTTGTTAATTTACCTCCATTTATAAACCAGGGAATCTTCCTAGTGCCTCTCTGCACACTCATGCATGTATGTATATGTGTGTATGTGTGTGTGTGTGTGTGTGTGTGTGTAATGACAGATTTCTTTTTTTTTTTTTATTTCCGCATAAATGAGGTGAACTAAGATGAGCCAGGGAAACATGTCTAAAACTATATTTTATTCTTACTAGAGACACAGTCCATCTGTTCCAGGATACTGACTTTGTGAGACAGATTACATTTGATTTGCAGGAACATGATTTTATTCTAAGTGTGAGTTCTTCTGTTTTTTTCTGGCTGGACTTATAAAGCCCACCTGGACTTCCATTTAATGCCCTTAGCATCTTCACACATGGTCATGTTATTGATAAAATCAATCACTTCTGTTAACTTTCTCATTTGGCTCTGAGAAAGATTCCTTCTCTATCCAAAGCTAAATGATTAAACATAAGCTCCTCTTTCCTAGTCTTATCTAAGCTTTCTTTTTTCTTTTTTTTTTTTTTTTGGTCAGAAAAAAATTTAATGTGTTATAATTACCTCTTTAAAAGGAAAGATGATGACTTTTAATTGGAAGAAACAGGAAAGATCTTTTAGTGCATTTCTTGTACAATGCCCTGTAATTAAAGACTAACCTGTTTTTTATGTAGCACATGCAGCACTGTAACAGATCAAACAGTTTATATAGTGCCCTGCACTCATGCCTCTAAGATTAGTTGTTGGGAATTATTCATAACAGAAATTTATAGAGTTATTTTTACTTGCATAATATGACCTTCTGTATAGGCTTGGTATGGTTAACTTTAAATTAAATGACGTGTCTGGAGTAGAGAAGTGGCTTTCAATTAACATTTCTAAATTAAGTTCAATTACCATCACATATTACTATTTGAAGAGTAAACACACACTTTATTTATGCAAACTTGACATTAGGTCTTTCATGTGTGTTTCTGATTATATTAGGTACTTAGGAAGAAAGTTTAATAATGAAATTATGCATGTTTAACTTCATAAATAACAATTTCTGAATCAACTTATATTTGAGGATTTCTAAATACATCCAGGTTACTTCACTCAGCACCTACCAGATAAAGGAACACATGCTACCCATTATCACATGGGTATATTTCTCTAGGACAAGGACCTTGAATTGTCTTCCTTGCACCCCTAACTTAGGGTCTGGCACACAAGTGATGTTCAAGTAGTTAGTTAAGTTTGCCACACTAAGAAATCATGAAATTTGGGGGGCTGAGGTTGTGGCTCAGTGGTAGAGCACTTGCCTAGCATGTGTGAGGCCCTGGGTTTGATTCTCAGTAACACATATAAATAAATGAATAAAATAAAGATCCATCAACATCTAAAAAAAAGAAATTATGAAATTTGGATTATAATTCCTAACCGTAACCCTCTTACCTTGATAACAAGACTTGGGTGACTCATTCACCAGTTAAATAAATTGCTGCTTTTCAGTATGGAACACATTATACAGAGTTGTCCTGTGAGAAGCATCTCTGTCACACGTGCACATGTCTCATTTGGGAGGTCTTCAGGACCTCTCTTACAAGGCTCATGTTTTGAGCTACTGTATTCTCTGCCTCTGACATCTGAATCAGATAGTGGGTCCCTGGAGATCAGTGTCACTGAAGTCTTGTATTCATCTGCGGGGTTTATACTCTGGATGATGAGGTCACCTTCACGAGGTCCTCTCAGACCTCCTGATACCTCTCCTTTGGTATCTGGTAAACTTCCTCTGCTTAAAAACCCTTAAATGGTTCTGATCTCACCATTCTATGGATAGTGCTCTTGTGGAAGTCACTGGTGACTTCTGCATTCCTGAACCCAGTGACAAGCTCTCAGCTGTCATCTTCCCTCACCTATCATGGGAGAATACTGGCAGCTCCTTGGTACACTCTCCTCACCGATCCTCCAGGATACCCGCCTCCGAGGTGGCCTCCTGCTTCACTGGCCTTTCTTAGTCTCCTTTTGAGACTTCTTCTTCCCAACCAAACTTAATGTCAAAGTGCAACTCAGTGAGACCCTGTCTCTAAATAAAATACAAAATAGGGCTGGAGATGTGGCTCAGTGGTAGAGTGTCCCTGAGTTCAATCCCTGGTACACCCCTCCCCCTAAAAAGCTCCACATATCTATAGGACTATGAGGTGTCTGGTAGCCTCTTTTCTTTCATTTGTTCCAATTAGTTATAGATAACAGTAGAATGAATTTTAACACATCATACATAAATGGAGGATAACTTGTCTTTCTTCTGGTTGTACATGCTTACACAGGTCATGTAATCATATATGCACATAAGGTAATAATGCCCGATTCATTCTCTTATCCTTCCTACCTCCATACCCCCCCTTTATTTCCCTCTGTCTAATCCAAAGTAACTCTATTCTTCCCTAGCCCCCCTCCCTTATTGTGAATTAGCATTTGCATATCAGAGAAAACATTTGACCTTTGGTTCTTTGGGATCAGCTTGAATATTTCACTTAGCCTGATAGTCTCTGGCTCCATCCCTTTACTCTCAAATACCATAATGTTATTCTTCTTTAAGGCTGAGTAGTATTCCATGTGTATATATTCTGGTATCCTCTTAACCCTCTGATCTTTCTCCTTCCCTTGTTCATTCTAATCCAACGGTAGAGAACTCATTGCTGTATCGAGATAGCCTGGGTGCCTTAGCACCTGTGCACAGCTATACCCTTGACCTGCAGCATCTCTCCCTGAAGAGCCCCATGGCTCACCTTCTCCCCTTCTTCAAGGAAAAGTACCCTTTTCCTTGTGGCCCACCTGGCCTGTACTTAAGTTGCAACCTGTACTTTCTATCCCTTCTCCACTCTGGATCTTTTACCCAGCTTTACCCACCCCATCCCCGCCTTAAATCACCATCTAACATGCTGAATAATTGTCACATTGATTTGTTGCTTTTTCTCAACATCACTGGAAAGGAACTGGCAGAGAGGATTTGGTTCATTTTGTTCCCTAAGAACAGTGCCTGCAACATGGGAGACACCCAAGTAAATCTTTATGGAATGAATGAATGAATGTCTGAGCAGCTTCCCTTTGATTTTAGGATGACCCAAATCTTTCACGTGGCCTTCAGGGCTCCCCATGATTGGATTCTGGTATAACTACTGCTGCTTTTCCTCCTTTGTGTCTCCTGCCAGCCCATTAAACCTTTTTAAGTTAATTTCAACTACTGTCCTTTCCCCCAACGGGACATGGTATTCTCTCCGCCTGCTATTTGTTTCTCCCCCGCTTGCCCAGTCAATTCCTGATTATTCCTCCCAGCTCAGTTCCAGTATTATTTCTTTAAGAAAACTGTCACTCATTATCCTCTTCCCCTGCAAGGACCCAGGTTTATATACTGTCATAGAACCTTGACTTTCTATTTCATGGAATCAGAGTATTAGTTCAAGAGGGCAGAGACCATGTCTCTTATTTGCAGCAAAAACTTCAACAATAAGTCTTATACATAGTAGGTGTTCCACAGATCTTTGATGAATGATAGGGCTAATTTAATTCATAAAAATGACCCTGTGAGGTGTGAATCTAAATTAGTAGCCATAAAATTACTAATTTAGTAGTGAATCTAAATTAGTAGTTTTATGGATAGAAAATAAGAGGGTCTAGACATGTTTACCAATTTGCCTAAGGGATGTGGAATAGTCATAATGATGGTGTAACTGATTCTTTTTATTTATTGAGATGGGAGAGGTGTATCTCAGTATGTTTTTTTTGTGTGAGGAACCATGGAATAACTTGAGTCCTAATTTTTCAAGGCACTTGTAAAGAATGTACTGTGGTCTCATCCCAACTCTTTGAATACAATGTGACTCTTGTAAAATGTATGTGAGATGTATACTCTGTCATTGGCTTTATTGAAATGACCGGTAAGCTAACGTTTAAAACTCTAATGGTGTTTTACTAATTGTATTTTAAATATTCAAAAGATGAAAGGACTAATTTCTTAAAAAAACAGGCAGGTTGGGCACAATGGTGCATGCCTATAATTCCAGCAACTTGGAAGGCTGAGGCAGGAGGATCACAAATTTAAAGCCAACCTCAGCACTTTAGGGAGGCCCTAAGCAACTTAGTGAGACCTGTCTCCAAAATAAATAAATAAATAAATAAAAAGGGCCAGAGATGAAGCAGTTTGTCTCATGCAGACAACAGATTGTAAAACTGCAGAAACCTGCATATTTCAGGAAAGACTAAATTTTTATGTATCTTAGTACTTGATGGACATTTTTTTGATTAACAGTAGTTCCACATTCAGTCTTACTTAGAATGATCCTAAACACAATGTAGGTATGAAGAGTCAGTTTAAATTTACTAGGCCCCTGTAAAAAATATTACTATGGAGTTTATTCAGCATTGACACACAGGATCTGCCTGCCAAATGTTATTAAAGTATTTTTTTCTTTGTCAGATCATCACTATATGGTATCATCCTACTTCTTTTAATCTTAGAAGTTAACCTTTTACAAAGCTGTCTTTTTTGAGGGTTCAGAACTTTTCTTTTCTAAAAATGCTATACAAAAATGTATAGCTGTCTGTGTTTAAAGGAAACAGGGCTGATGGAGATCTGTGGCATAAATTAGGGACCTTTATAAAAGACTGATTTCATGTACCCTGGTGCTCTCTCGTAGGGCCAATCAGTGTTAGACTCGAGAGACTTGACCATGGCTTATTTAAAATTTGACCTCAGTTGATATCTCACTTTACTTTTGTAGATCAGAATTCTCACTGCCTCACTGGCTGTCCCCATGAATATGGTAGAGTCAGATTCCTAGAGAATTTTCCAGGGTAAACCCCTCTTATCTCCTATCTCTTATTACATTGCTTACCCTACTCTTGGATCTTTGGACTAATTTATAAACTTAGTACTTTTAAATAAAAGTTATCCCTGTCTGATGAAAATCTTATTAAGCATATTTGATTTAATATGTTTATTGTTTAGAAACTAAGTCTGGGATTAAATATAGGAAATGATTAAGGTGTTCAGAAATGTTATAGGACAGTTTACCGTAGGAATTACAAACCAGGAAGTCTTATATAGACTACCAAAATGTACTGTTACTTTAAAATACTTTATTCTGTTAGGCCTACTGAGTCAGTATAAATAGAAAATAGCATTTATTTTAGACCAGTTACCTTCTGGAAATCTTTTCTCCACCTGTTGGCAGTACTATTTACTTTATAGGAAATGTTCGCAGATTCAAGATGTCTCTATTTCCTATACATCCAGGGAGAAAGTTCCTAAATTGCATGTTTTAGGAGGTATGATACTAAATATCTGTGAAGAGTATTCTAATTGAGAGATCAGATGGGTATGTTAGCCCAGTAGCTCAGGAGGCTGAGGCAGGAGGATCTCCAGTTCAAAGCCAGCCTCAGCAAAAGCAAGGGGCTAAGCAACTCAGTGAGATCCTTTCTTTAAATAAAAATACAAAATAGGGCTGGGGATGTGGCTCAGTGGATGAGTGCCCCTGAGTTCAATCTCCCGTAACACCCCCCCCCAAAAAAAAACCCCAAACTAATTGAGAGATCAAGCCAAAGTTCAAAGCCTAAAAGGCATTAAATTAATCTGTAGAGATAATATAAAAATCAACTGATCTTTTTTAAGCACTTATAGATTTCAGCTATCAAAAGTGCTACAGGGATTGGTTTTTCTCCATATATTTTTAATCCAGATGAAACTAGTGATAGAAAATAAAAATTAACAGTTCTTACTTTGTGCCCATTAATTAAAAGTATATTAAATTAAAAGGTATTATAAATGAAAATATGTTCCTCCATCCATCTGAGTATGGACACATTTAAAACCATATGATCTAGATATGGCTCATCAAGCTTTCAATTGTAGTTGTCAAAATTAGAATTGCTTTTCTTGATCTATTGTTTTTTATTGAGTTGTTTAGTACTGTTAAAACTGTCAGTGAATAAAAATGATTGCCACATGCTTTTATGGCCACCGTGATGGGACTCTACAGTTCGATTTTATGTGTGCCTGGTGAGCACAGTTCTATGTGTATTCTCTTGCAGCCTAATAAAAATAGTAAATAAAACATTATTATTTTTTAAATTTTCATAAAAATTTCACCCAGGCCACAGATGGAGCTTTTAAAAGGCAACATTTGTTGTTAGAATTGGATTTGATTTTCATCAACTTTCCCACTTCCTAATGGGGTTATAATTCATTTATAGTGCTACTATAGGTCTGTATATTCCTGAAATGCTTTAAAAGCTTCAACTTGTTGATGGCATGTGATTGTGTTTGTTTATGTGCACATATAAGTGGCTGGAACATTTGAATGTATATTTTCTCCCTCTCGTTCTAGTTGGACTGATCCAGAGGTTTCTTGTACTTCAGATTTACATACCCCTGGGACAAGACTTCTCCACTGAATTGCTGTAAGATATACAGAACTTCTTTGAATGTTTTATGTGTATTAGACATTTGATCAATTGAAGCAGTACCAATAGTCATTAATTGCAAGTGGCAGTTTTTGCATTAAATAGCTGTGACTTATCAAGTTGACGTGAAGGAATTAAATTAATTTAATCGTATTTCTTAGATATCACTATATTCTGGCACTTCTCGAGGGAAAGTCAATTTCATCTGTTTAAGAGGTTATCAAAGGATTATGATGTTGACAACAAATGACCTATAACCTGGAAAAATACATCCAAAAATTTAAGATACAGGTTCAAGTGAACGTTGATATTATATTTTTGTACTGTTAGCTATTCACAATTATGGTTTTTTAAAAAACTGATTAAAAGAGCTCATTTTTAATAGTATTTACTATAGTTTGATATATATGGGTCATTCCAGTGTATGCATAGACAGTTTGGAATTTGTTTTGAATCTCTTTGCTAGATTATCTGGTAAAAGTGCAAATATACAACTTTTAATGGTTAAACTATCAATTGTAGGAGATTATACTTTGAAAATAGCATGTTATGTGTAAATGCACATAGAATTGAACTGAGTATTGTTTAAAATTTCATTACTAAACTTATATACTTTATTTATTTATTTTTAAAGACAGATGTGTTTTGTTTTTTTGATACCTTTATTTTGTTTATTTATTTTTATGTGGTGCTAAGGATTGAACCCAGGGCCTCACACGTGTGAGGCAAGTACTCTACTGCTGAGCCACAACCCCAGCCCCAAGTCTGTAAAGTTTAAAATGCAATGGTTTATTTAAAGTATACTATTTTCTAATTTTCCTTTATAATTAATAGCTATGCAAGGTTTAAGCTTAGACATTTATTTCCTCTACTGGAATAAATAATTTTTCTTATTACTTTTATTGGTGCACACTTAAAAGGGCAGGAAGCTTTCTTAATGAGAATATCATAAATTTGAGGTTATTCATTTCTCTGTTAGACTACAAACTTAGGACACTAATGATTTGTTGGTATGTTATTAAAGTATGAATTTTAGTTAATAAGATGCAATCTTGTTTTCTTGGATGATAAAAGATGGAACAATTTATACCTTTGTTTTATTCAAACTTGAACCTCTTTAAAACTTCTGAGATCTTCCTTTATCATCTGCCATGATCACCAAGGTTCTTTAAAATAGTTCTTACACTGAGAAGACCAAAGCATTATTTGATGCTCTTATGTTCCACTTTCTGATTCTGCAGAAAACGCACTTTCGAGACTCCAAAGACATTCTAAAGGTAGAGAGAGTACCACATAAAGCTTTATTTTCAGTGCAGGGGAAAGTGGTTTCTGAAATGGAATAAGGCAAATTATATTTTAAGCTTTTATAGTGCCTTACATAGAAATTCAGTTTAGCTCCCTTTATTCTCCTGATCTCTTCCCCTACTGCACTTTGAGCTTCTTTAGAAGCAATGGTGGAGGCGCTGATGGTGGGCACTTTGATCAAAGCTGCAGAAGTTACCTGGCTCAACCTTGGAACTGAATGTTTTGACAGTGAGATCTCTTCTTCTACATAAAATTAAGCCAAATTTGTGCCACCACAAACATGAGCTTATCACCTTCGCTTAGGCAATGTACTGTTGTAACCACTTTAATAACAATGAAAGCTCTAATTATTGAGAAGTCAACAAGTATATTAGTTTAACAATGCTAGCAAGAAAGCAGCTGATCTCTAAGTGAGACTGACTCCCTCTTTGCTACCCTGTCTAGTGCTCTAGCTCTGTTGAAGAATGAGAAAACATTTTCAGAGGTGTTGGGGTTAATGATTAGGTTTTGAATTCAGTTCACTGTAATCACTGATTCTCACCCAAGTTCTTATGTCCACATGAACAAAACACTGGATTTCCCAAATGGTTTTAGTTTTATAGTTTTAGCAAAATCAATGTCATGTGGACAAAAGGTTGAAATGATTAAATAACATGGAGAAGACATTGTCCAGAGCTCATGAATTTATCAGATGAGAAGAAAATATATTAACTCTGTTTTAATTTGTTGCTGATAAATAATCAAAATATTTTGCTGTTTTAGGAGGTAATGACAGATACCAAGTTCTCACCAGAAGGAAACTAGAATGACATACAGAGATTCTCTTTCTAACCACATCTTTTTTTCCCCC
This sequence comes from Marmota flaviventris, assembly GCF_047511675.1. NCBI lineage: Eukaryota > Metazoa > Chordata > Mammalia > Rodentia > Sciuridae > Marmota > Marmota flaviventris. The sequence continues at coordinate 170,876,934 of NC_092498.1, read as the reverse complement.
TTAAATAAAAGGGCTTTCTTTCAGCACCCTTAGTGTTCTACTGTGTTTCTAGCAGCATAGCTCTAGGCTATTTTAAATAATACATTTTTTCTAACAAGCTTGGAAAGTCACATAGCAGAAAGATACCTGGCTTCTAAAATTTTCCATTGTCAGAGTGGAAGAGGCATTTTGTTTTACAAAAGGTACTTTTTATATACATCAAGAGGTTTTCAGAAGTGCCATTTTGCCAGCTGGTTTATGAATTTCATAATCATTTCCTCCACCTCTTCCTGGGTCTCCCATGCCCGTGGGATGGTTATACTGCTCATGAGGAGGTTATGCACATGGGTTAGTGGCTGCCTTAGAACCAGCAACAACTCTGCTTAGAATTAATCATTCATTCAATGAACAAATTATGCAGTTCCTCTGTTGTCAGGACTGTGGTGGGTGTGGGGGATTTGGTGTACACAGAATCTGTACATATCTCCCCACCTGCACTGCTACCCTTGTGGTCAAACTACCATCACAGTTCCCCTGATGGACAGTTCAAGATTTCTTTCCACTGAACATCCCAGCTTCCTCTCCTGTCTTCTTGTAGTTGGGTGTCCACACTATTGCTAGTGTGATCTTTCTTAAAAAAACGACTGGCATTCCCACTGACCGTGAATAAACTCCCAAATCTTTAAATAGTCCTGTATGCTCTGGTCTCTCCTCTTTCTGGTCTCTCCCCTCTCCTCCTCACCCCATTGCTCGGGCTCTGAGCTCATCTTGTCGGTGACACTGCGTCTTCCCAGTGCTCTCTCCCAACACAGAGCTTTTTCCCTTCCTTACATACCTGGTGAGGTCTCTTCTTAGAGTCCTGTTCATAAGTGGTTTCTGTCCCTATCTCTTTGCCTAGCTAACTTCTACTTTGAAGTGTCTTTTAGGGTAGACTTTGAGTTCCCTGAGGACAGAGTCACTGTTATTTCCACTCCGTCTGATATTCCAGCAGCTAACACAATGCCTAGCACTTAATTGCCTCTGAAATATGGATGAGCCAGTGAGAGGACAGTGGATGGATGGATGAATGGCAAGCCCTAATCTCTGTTCTAATACAGTCTACTCTAAGGATGAAAGATCATTTTACATTTTGATAAATGTTATGATGACATAAGATCAAGATCTGTGGGGAAAATGCAAAGTATTAAGTAGAAGAAAGAGTGTGGACAGACCTGTAGTCAAATTCTGCTCAGCCTCTGTAGCCTTGTGAGCAGAGGACTTAACTTGCCTCACCAGTGGGAAGAGAGTGATAATAATACCTTACATGTGTGCATATGCATTAAATGAAAAATTAACATAAAGTAATAACCAATGCATTGTATACTTATAATGTGTTTAATAATTAGATTATTATTATTATGACCACTTTAAACTCAATTAACATGCAGAATCAGCCTGCATGATGTTCATAACTATTACTTCTATTTTACCATCCAGGAAGCTGAATTTCAGAAAGGTTAAGAAATCTGCCAGAGTTATAGAGCTTCTAGCTCTTAGAAACAGGATTCAAATATGTAGTCTAAGCCTATGCCGCCATACCATGTTCCCTTACTTACAGATACCATTACTTTTTTTTTTCTTTTTTGGTACTGGGGACTAAATCCAGGGGTGCTTAATTGCTGAGCCATATCCCCAGCCCTTTTTTATATTTTATTTTGAGACAGAGTCTCACTGAGTTGTTTAGGGTCTCAATAAGTTGCTGAGCCTGGCTTTGAACTAGTGTTTCTCCTGTCTCAACCTTCCACACCACTGAGATTACAGGCATACACCACCACGCCTGGCCAATATCGTTACTTTTATATATATATATATATATATATATATATATATATATATATATATATATATATATAAAACACACATATACATGGGTAGTAAAACTACAGTAAATATTTGATTTGAATCTTGGTACAAGATGAGAGTGCTAAGCCTTTTACATCTTCTTCAGGGGCTTCATAATACATTTGTGTCCTTAGAATTCCAGGAGGGAAAGGTCTTTCATGCCAAAGTGTTTCTGCATTTACCCTTTAGAGAGAGAAATGCCTGAGTGTTAAATGAAGAATTTACCAAACTGTTTTTCTTGTTTGTTTGTTTGGATTTAGTACTTTGAGTCTTTAATGGGATAATATTCATATTAGACATTTTAAAATCAAAACTAAATAACAGCTTCACCTTTTCTTTATTGAATCTTTATTCTAGTCCATAGGTAGTCCTCTTTTTTCTTTAACATCTAAAAATTATATTATTCAAAATCTTCTACCTATGGCTGAAATGACTTTAGAACTTCATGAGCCTAACCAGCAGTTATGCAAATACATTACATTTTTCATGTGGAGCAAGAAGTGTTCACTGTACTAATGCAGATATATTTAGCAGTCATTTTGAATTTCTTTTAGTGTTGAGGTATCAAATGTCAAGACTCCCCTGCTTTTTACAGAAGTCATTTTAAATTGCTTATTTTGTAGTATTAGTTGCAGTTTTCTCTTCCAGAGTGTTTAAGTATAACTGTGTCTGACTTGAAGGCAAAGGATTGACTATAAAACATGTTCTTAAAAATTCTTTCATTTTTGTGCTGTCTTCCAAATTGGATCATCAAGACAGTGGGAGTCCAGCAGGGCCCTGGGTGGGCTCATGAGGTGTTTCAGAGCCTGGGGTCAGACAGCTGATACCCAGGAGGAACACCCTGAACCTGGCCTTTTGGAAAAGAACCAACTGCATCTTGAAATAGAAATCCATTTTGCTATATTTGATGCTGCCAATCACACTAAGTGATTTTGGAATATTACATTCTTTGACAGGAATTGTATTCATTTTTACTGAAGACTGTTGAGCTGCATTTGTTCCTTTCTCTCCCCTGATTTTGTCATTATCTCTATGAATTCTGAGAGACGTTTTGTACTGTTATGCCTCTAGTGAATTGACGTTATATTTCCCATTTTCACTCAGCTCAGCCAGGGCTTTTTCAATATATGGGCAGAAAACAACTATGAAAGCCCATGTGGCGGATGGGATGTGCTGCTTGAAGTTTGGGATGCTTAGCCTGTGGGTCTAGAGAATATTATTGCTAGACACCTTCACCTGCTGTTCGGAGCACTGCTGGTATTTGGAATCTAATAAAGAAAGAAAGCAAATATTCAATTATTTAAAACCCTTTTAGATCCCTAAAAGTATAACTAGTCCTTATAAAATTTAACAGAATCCTTTGTGATATCTGCATGACCACAGTCTGAATTTGAAATTTTATCTGAATGGAATTTAATGATTTCAACCTGAAATTCAATCCAGAATTTATGATGCTCCTTCCAGAATTTTTCTTTTTCCTTTGTCCTACCCAGACTGGTTAAATGGCTTTGGGCTGGACACTTTATCTCAGTTCCTGCTCAATAAATGGTAATGTGAACTCTTTTATTAATTGTTAGAATTAATTGAAGACAGTGGTGGTTTTCTAACACATGGAGATCTCAAAACTTCCTTTTCCATCACTGTATTAGAGAAAACTGAAACACTCCACTGAAGCTTTAGCCTTAAGCTAATTTAATGAAAGCCACTCCTACATCACTTTTTCTGTGTTACTAGTAAGCTGGACAAAGAAGTCAGAAAAAGAAACTTTCATAGCAGTTTCAATGTCTTCTGCCCTGTTGAATTTGCTCCTATCTTTCCTTCTTCGGTGGTGTCCGAGACAGCAGGCTCCTGGAAATTTTAAACCAAGTGAGGTGAATGTGGCCTCACCTGGCAGACCTGTTCTTTCATATGCCATCTGTCTTCTTCAGCCTCTTTAAAGCCACCAGAGTTTAAAAAATACCTAAATTCGATATCTTTAGGTCACAATGACACTGGCGTGGGCTTTTAAGATTGTGTCCATTTAACCAAGCACAGCTCTTTCTGAGAAAATTTTGCTTTCCTATCTTTTTGGTCATTTTGATTCCTTCCTTTGAAGAAAATGATTGCTATCTAGCTCTTAAGTTATTTGTGAAAGAGATGTTATCCAAACCAAAGTGTTATTGTATTATTCAATAAAGTCTTTTTTCTCCAGGGGAATCTTTTATTACCAATGGAATACCTCTCCAAACTATGTGTTTAAAACCCAGTAAAAATGGCCAGTGGTAGATCTTGTTAAGCCAGAAGCATTGTACACCAAAGTAGAAATGACATTGCAAGTTTCATTAACATTTTGAATGCATCCCATGGCTAATTCTACCTCCTATTTTTTTCTTTTTAAAATCATCAGTATTTAAATCTCATTATTTTAATTATATCCAATTAAATGTACTTGCATAATCAGTATATTTTGCTACATGCATTAGGTAAAGGGAGCACTTTAAGATGCTTTGCATGCTTTCTTAATATATTAAATTTGCATGCCTTAAAATAGGTTTTATGTAGAAGTTTTAGATAACATATGTGGCAGGTATATAAATTAGATGCCATATACTTTATCAGTTAAATACATTTGTGAAAAATCTCCCTATATCTTAGTTTTTAGTTCACTTTATTTTTCTAAATTAGTTTTACAGTACTCTAGTTAATCTCAATGCATGCTCCAAGGTCACATAAAATATCAGCAAAAGAAAAATTGTACATATACAAATATTTGGAAATGTCCTTATTCTGTAAAGGCCACACACACATTTGGCTTAAGCACTGTGTAGTTAGTGATTGCAAGATCAGTTGTCAAGGCAGAAATCAGGGTCCTGTGATGGGTGATGTTATAGGCTTGGGAGCAACTGGTTCTTCCAATTATTAGTATAGTGATTCTGGGCAGTTTGTGGAGCCTTCTGAATGACATAGCCCCATCTGCACAATGAGGGTGATATTAATATCTATTTATTGGTTAGTTAAGTACACAGTAATCTTAATTTATAATTTTTATATGTCTACAGGTATATGTACTGTGATATTTTATTTTTAGATTGTTCATCTGAACCATTTTAAGACAAGTTAGGGCATATCTATTTTCCTTATGAAATTTTTATGGTACTTGTCTCTGAAGAGGGATGGAAAAGCAGCTTTTCCTTGGGAGCTTCCTTAACTATTGGCTTATGCAGGTTCTCTATCAGGAAAAAAAAAAAAAACAGCATAAACAAGAAAGAAGCGGGCTGGGGATGTGGCTCAAGCAGTAGCGCGCTCGCCTGGCATGCATGTGGCCCGGGTTCGATCCTCAGCACCACATACAAACAAAGATGTTGTGTCCGCCGAAAACTAAAAAATAAATATTAAAATTCTCTCTCTCAAAAAAAAAAAAAAGATATTAAAACTTAAAAAAAAAAAGAAAGAAGCGGTGACTTTATGGTTTGGACATGGATGCTAGTGATCTTTTTAAACCATGACTATAGAAACTGCTGGCATCAGAGACTATGGTATTATGGGGATGAGGTGTCCTCCAGAAGCCCCTGTGTTAATGCAGGAATATTTAGAGGTAAAATGATTGTACTCTGAGCTCTGTAACCTAATCAGAGCATCCTAGTTTGAATTGACTGACTGGGTCGTAACTGTATTCAGGTGCGGTGCAGCTGCTGGAGATGTGGGGCATGCCCTGGGAGGGTGCATTTTCTTTCTGGAATCTTCCTTTCTCTCTCTGCTTCTTTCTTGGCTACCATGAAGGAGCAGCACTCCTCCACCACACCTTTCCACCATGGTGTTCTCTGCCTCACCAGAGCAATGGAATGGGCCCACCATGGATTGAACCTCTGAAACCATGAGCCAAAATAAACTTACTCTCCTTTTGAGTTGTTCTTATCAGATATCTTGGTCTCAGCAATGCAGAGCTAACGAACTTGGTTTAAAGCATTGACCAGGTGACCAGACCAAATGTAGAAGCATAAAACAGGTGGATGTGCAATTTCTTAAGGCATAATAAATAGTCATTTGCTATTTTCTATTGTCCCTTTCACCTTCACTATCAGGGATGATTTAATATGACTCAGCAAATCACAGATCTTCCAAATGCCCTCTCCTTTCATATGGCAAAGACAGGAGCAACATTTCTTTGATTTATGATACAGAGTTCACTATTTTTTTTTTTTTGTCAGGAAAAATGTCTTCTCTTGTTTAATTCTCTGTCCTTCTCACTATACTTTGTTTTCTTGGAGTTAATTATTTTAATTATTCAAAATAAAAAATTTGAAATATCTACAAAATAGAATGTAATCTGTATATTATTGGATTCATATAGTTTCACTTATAAAATAATTTGGACATTTTGATTAATGGGGGAATTTGATTAATGTGAGGATTCCTTCCTAACCAATAAATAGATATTAATATCATTTATTGGTTAATTAAGTATACAGTAATATGTTTATGCTTGTTTGCATAAAGTATATCATGGGACTCATGAGGCATTGATCAATTGGGGCCAATAATAAATACAAGAATCCTCCCTCTACCACGGGGAGGGCTAGAATCTCTAGGGTTCCTGATTTTTGTAAATTTCCCCCATAAATTGTGGAGTTTAAAAATTGGGGTATGAAATTATTTTAGAATCTTTATTTGGATTCATAGAAATTGATAGGATGAGATCATGTATCCTAAATACATCATATAGCGGCATTTATATGTATATGTTATGGCATTTACTGCATAGTGGTCTAATTGTCTATGTGTCTCCACAACCAACTGTCCATCTCCACCTAGACCATGAGATCTTAAGGGCCTAGGTATTTTGATCCCAAAGAGGCTATCATTGAACTTGGCATTTCCAAGCCCCGTTTGTATAAGACATTGCCTAGATGTTACAATAGATGGCAGCAGAGTTAATTGGACTTTAGATTATTTACAGAGACCTAACAGTTCCTGGCACATAGTACATCAGTAAATACTAGTTCCTTTCTCTCAGCCATTTATAATTGCATTGTTATAACCCTTTAAGTCATTTTCAGTTTTCTGTGGTATAATTCTTTGGGGAGAGTGATGATGTGAGTGGTTCAAAATTGGTAAGGTGGTAATACTGACATTTAGACTTTCCATTCATAGACATGAAGTTTTGGAGCTACCTGAAAAGAACGTTTGAAATGATCTAATCCATTTTAATTGGGTCTGCATTACCTCTGTTATTTCAAACAGAACAATCCATCCTCCCTTTTTCAGTCTTATGAACGTTTTGGAATGAACGTGTTTTATATGAATAGAGAATGCCATTTCTCCCTCAGAAGTTTGAAACCCACTAACATGGTTCAACCTTCTCTTTAAAATTGGGTAGTAATACATAGTTAAATAAAGCTAACATTGTAAATTTTTACCACATTCAAATTCTGTGTTTCAAGGTACGCTAGCATCGACTTTTACTTTTTAAATGTTTAGCATTCGAATTTTAAGTTTTAAATTTGAGTCTTAGGCAGCCTTGGTCTATCGGGATTTGCTGTAGCCCCAGCTTCTTTGTCCAAATGTCCAATGGAGTTGGTGGTCACTGGGCACCTAAGCCTTTTTGGATCTAAACTGAAGCACTTCTCCCTCCATAACTCATTCCACTCCTCCTTGACATAGCCACCTGGGTAGCTGAAAACCTCCCAAGTTCTCATGCCCTTGACTCAAGTTTCTGTCCAAGCTAATTTCATCTCTCTATCTTGTATAACCCTAGTCATTTAATAGCAAACTCAAGTACATATCCTCCAGGAATACGCCACATCTTCCAGTTGTAGTACTCTACTTCCTCAGTGTTCTCTTAGTGGTATACAGGATTACTGCATCTTATTCACCATTGTGATCCCCTCAGCACTTAGAAGAATCGTACGTACATGGTGAGCCCTTAATAATGTTGTTATACTATATTGTTCTGAAAGGTGTTAATATACTGTCAGTGTGCTGCTTTAATTCCAAAAATACAGGGGCAAAAAGAGAGTAAGAAAGCAAATACATGGGACTAGCAAAGTAACCAGCTTTCTTTTCTCAACCCTTAGTTCCTTGAAAACTAGTACCTGGGCCCTAATTTATTTTATTTTATTTTTGCCTTTCCATATATAAAATACATTTCTCTTAACCACATGTCTCCTGACAGGATGGTAACTATATCAAAGAATAAGGAAAGGTGGGAAAATTGAGGTAAAGAGAAATGAATTTTCTGAAAATGGTGATATAGTTAAGAATATATGCAAGTAAATAATTTTTAAGGATGAACTAAAGCTATGGAACACCACGCTTAGCTCCTAGGCTCTTAGATGAAAACTGTGTTTGTAAGCCTCAACAAGACCCCTTGTGAGATCTAGAGACCTGGGATGCCAGCTGAATAGGAGAAACAGAATTTGCCAGCACCTGTCGCCCCAACAGCAGGAAAGGGATAGAGTCCCAGCAAACTCTCACTGATACTGGCAATCCTAGATACTGGAAAGTTTCACAGCCTCTACCAACCTGCAGCCTAACTAGATCAATAAACCAGAAATGGCACAATAGACTGGCCATGGAAAAGGAATCCATGTCATCTCCCAGCAGACCCAGGAGCCATCTTGAGAAGGCGTCTAGCACCTGAATATGGACTGCTCTGGGGTGCAGAGCCCTGTACACATTGCTGGGCTCCACAGATACTCCACTGGCTCAGTGGGAAACTGCTTCATGAACCAAACTTGGCTCAATAAAGTAAATGACACAAACCTGCAGAGAGCACTGCACTGTAGGGAATAGATATTGTGACACAGAAGGAATGGCGGGCACTGCCCTCCAGAACTGGGGTGAGGATGGTTAGGGAGCCTGCCACTCAAATGCCAGGACTGAAGACAGCTACCCACACTGTCCCCACCACTCCACTTCCACAGTGCCTCACATGGGTGCCTGATAATCACAAGGTGGGGAAGAACCCCACAGTTCCATTATTCCCCTGCCCAAAGGGATGTGGTGGGGCAGTCATGAGCAAAGCTGTGGCTCCAGCTGCCACCCCACCTCACGTGCACACAGTCTAAGATGGTCTAGGGAGAAGCCTTGCTGAGTGCTGCCCATGATTCACTCTCCCCCTGTGAACACTTCAACGGAGAGTAATTTGCCCAGCTCCAGCTGCAACCCACACCTGCTAGATCCCTAGCAGGCTCTAAAGTTTAAAAAAAAAAAAAGGAGAAAAGCCATTGGCCATCCTCCATCTCTTGCATGGACGGTGAAGGAGGGTCTGCAATCCTGGTCTGAAGTGGGCATGCCCACAGTACCAGCAGAAAAGAATACCATAACTCTGGCTACCGCGATGCCTATGTGGGTCCCCACCATCAGTTAGTTGCCCCTGGATCTTGTCTGATCACACTCTACCAACAAGACTCAGTGTGAGAACCACAGAGAGAGTGCTGTGAATTCTGCTCCTGACTCTCCTCACTGTCTGGTCAGGACAAGTGCATCAGGCCCTTGCCATTACTGCTGCAGCTAGCACCAGAGACTATTCTAAGTAGCAAAGCAGATATCAACAGTGCCCGAGGAAACCCCATCAATCTTTAAGGAGTAGCCACATAGGGTGCACCCCACACACTCTGCTGTCTATGCCATACCTGCCTGAACTGCCACAGTGACCACACTCTGTGTGACCTGCAGAGACAGTGTGTCTCTCAGACTCCGATTTGGTACACACTGTGCCCAAATGTGCTAATCACAACCAGAGATGCTACAGGGAGATTATACTTTGCTGCTCAGCTGAAAATAAACTAAATATTGCAGAACAGAGTGATACCCCATGAAACATCTTCAGGACAAGGCCACTATGAAGGCCATTCCATTAAAGTGGTAGAGATGTCTGTTCCACCAGATGTACAAATCTCAATAATGAAACACAAGAAATAGGATGAAACAAGGTAACATGACAGATGCTAAAGATCATAACTCTAGCAGCAGTTTCCAAAGATATGGAAATGGAAGAGATGCCTGATAAAGGATTCAAAAGGATGATTTTTTTTAGAGATCCAAGAGAATACTGATGAACACTTGGATGAAATTAGGGTGACAATGCAGGATGTGAATGAGAAATTCATCACAGACATAGAGGTTTTTGGGGAAAAAAAATTCAAGTAGAAATCTTGGAAATAAGATCTCAATGAGCCAAATTAAAAATTCAGTTGAGCCGAGTGCCCTTGCTTGTAATCCCAGCAGCTAGGGAGGCTGAGGCAGGAGGTTCATGAGTTCAAAGCCAGCCTCAGCAAAAGGGAGGCACTAAGCAACTCAGTGAGACCCTGTCTCTAAATAAAATACAAAATAGGGCTGGGGATGTGGCTTAGTGGTTGAGGGACCCTGAGTTCAATCCCTGGACCGCTTCCCCCTCCCCGCCAAAAAAAAAAAAAATCAGTTGAAAGCCTTAACAATAGATCAGATCAAGCAGAGGAAAGAATATTGGAACTTAAAGATACATCTTTCAAAATAAGGAAGGAAAGAAAGAAGGGAGGGAGGGAGGGAGAAAGAAAAGAAAAGGAAAGAAGACATTCAAGATTTTTGGCACACCATTAAAAGATCAATCATCCCCAAGTGGGAGAAAATAAAACTTAGAACATAGAAAAAACTATCCAAAGAAATAATAGCAAAAGGAAAAAAAAGAAAGCCAAATCTAGAAAAAGATATGAACATCTGTGTACAGGAAACTTACAGAACCCCAAAGAGATATGGTCAGAAAAGATCCTAACCATGACATATTATACAAACTGTCAAAAAGACAGGACAAAGAACGAATTAAAAATCTATAAGCACTAAGTCACATTTACGGGAAACCCCATTAGACTAACAGCAGATTTCTCACCAAATTTAACTGTAGATTTCTGAACCTTACCAAAGATGTTTCAGGGAGTCCTCCTTCCAGAAGTGGACATAATAACCATCACAGAAGCATGGGAAAGTATAAAAACCACCAGAAGAGCAGATACACAAAAGCAAACATAAAATAATCCCATATTATCAATACAATACTTCATCAAACTACAAACGTGAATAAGAGAGGTTGAAACAATATTAAGAACAACCAGAAGAATAACAACATAAATCCATACCTTTCAAGAATGACTGAATGTAAATGAACTTTACTATTAAGAGATACAGACTGGCTGAGTGAATTCAAAAACAACAATATACTTCCTACAGAAACTCAGCTGACCTTCAAAGACACAAAACAGATGGCAAGTGAAAGGACAGGAAATGATATTCCAATCCAATGGAATCCCAAAACAAGTACGATTGGTGATACCTACATCTGACAAAATAGACTTTAGACAAAAACAGACAAAGGAGATCTCTCTCTATAATACTCAAGGGATCAATTCCTCCAAATATAATTATTGTGACAATATACTTAATGTCAGAGCACTCAGTTCTTAAAACAAACATTATTAAACTTAAATGGAAAGATATGCTCCGATACAATTATAATGGGGGATTTCAGTATCTCCTTTCTATCAATGAATAGATCATCCAAACAAACACCAACAAAGAAACACCAGAGCTATCGTGAACTATCAATAAAATTAACTTAAGACACTTATAGAACATTCCACTCCACGGCTGCACAGTACACACTCCTCATCAGTGCATGGTACTTTCTCTAAACTACATATATTAGGCCACAAAATATGTCTTTACAAATTCAAAAAAACTTGGAAATCATATCATGTATCTTTTCCAATCTCAGTGGAAGGATACTAGAAGTCAATAAGAAGAGAAAATTTAGAAAAAATACATGTACATGAAGACTTGAATGAATGATAGTGCACTGAGGAAGTCAGAAGGGAAATTTTTTAATTCCTTGAAAAAAATTAAAATGGAAACATAAAATACCAAATCCTGTGGGATGCAACAGAAGTGCTACTGAGAGAAGGTTTATAGCAGTAAATATCCACATGAAGAAAAAAAAATAGAAGGTTTCAAATCAACAACTTTAGATGCATCTCAAGGGCTTACAGAACAAGAGAAAAACAAACCCCAAATTAGTCAAAGGTATGAAATAATAAATATAAATAAAACTGCTTAAAAGAAGAATGCAAAGGAACAATGAAACAAATAGTTGTTTCTTCAAAACAATAAATAAACTTGACAAACCTACAGGGAGAAGACCCAAACAAATGAGATTAGGGATGAAAAAGGAGTCATACATCTGATACCACGGAGATACAAAGTATCATAAGGGAATTATTTCTAAAAAACTATTTCCTATCAAATTAGAAAATCTAAAAGAAACAGATTTCTGGACACATATGACTTACTAAATTTGAACAAAGAGCATACAAAAACTTGAATAGGCCAATAAAAAGTAATGAGATTGAATCAGTAATAAAAATCTCCTGACAAAGACTAGCATACACCTGTATGGTTTCAGTGCTGAATATTACCAAACTTGTAAGCAAGAAGTGGCATCGGTGTTTGTTAAACTGTTCTGTAGGACTGAAAAAGAGGGAATCCTTCCAAAATTATTCTATGAAGCCACCACTACCCTGGTACCAAGACCTGACAAGGACACAACAGCAACAAAATCTATAGGTGAATATCTCTGATGAATATAAAAAAAACTAAAGTTTCATTTAAAAAACCCGAATTCAACAGCACATTGAAAAGATCATAAACCATGATCTCATTCAGGTATGCAAAGATGCTTTAACATATGTAAATTACTTAACAGAATATATCACATAACTAAAAAAAGGGTAAAAATTATATGATCAACTCAATAGATGGAGAAAAAGAATCTGATAAAATTAAAAATTCTTTCATGATAAAATCTAATGGGGGTGATGGCCAGCGTTTCACTGGGAACTCTTTTTCCTGCCAAGGAGGGTAAAAGCCACCTGAAAACTTAAAGTATAAAATAATTAGTGAAGAACAAAACACAAAGAGTCAGAAATATATATACAAAAGCAGAGGCTGTGATACATCCAGTCCACACAAGAGCTGGAACTAGACAAAGGAAAGATGGCTCCCGTGGTTTATTTAAGGGGGTGGTACATCAAAGTCAAGGTTAAGGTTTCAGGGGCGGAGTCTTGCTTCATGATGTCTTGCAGTCAGCAGGTTGATTGGCACCTTGGCAGGTCACACCCATCTCAGGTACTGTGTGGGACATGGCAGAGTGGGATTGAAATTCACAATGTCCCTGGGCAATTGACCAGAGAAAATGTCCACTGGTCATTCCCAGACACCAGATGTTTCTATCCACTAGGCTTCCATGTGCCATGACCCACACACAGCCCATGACAAAAATCCCTGAACAAATTAGGTATTCAAGAATCATTCCACAAAATAATAAACAAACCAATAGTCAACATTATAATGAATGTGTAAAAACAAAGCATTTCCTTTAAGATCAAGAACAAGACATAGGGGTCCACACCCTCAACACTCTTAATTTAATATAATACTATATATTTTAAAGCAGTTAGGCAAGAAAAAAATGAAAGGCACAAAATAGAAAGGGAGTAGTTCAAATTATTCCTGCTTGCAGATGATATGATTCCATACATAGAAAAACCTAAAGGCTCCATCAAACCACTATTAGTTGGAACACTATTATATGTTCCAACTCAGGAACATATAAAATCAATATACAAAAATCAGTAGGCTTTCTGTTTACCCAGTAAATTTGCTGAGAAATTATGAAGCAATCCCATTTACAAGAGCAACTAAACACAAAGTAAAACAGAATAAATTTGAATCAACTGTATGATATGTCAAGGTCATTGTAATGTTTTGAGCAACTAATAAAAAAATTTAAAAAAAAAGAAAGAAAAAACAGAATAAACTTAGGAAGTGAAAAACCTCTACGAAAATTACAGAAAAATGAAGAAAATAGTTGAAGAAGACCGAAACATGGGAAAACCTCCCATGTTCATGGATAAGAATCCATATTGTTAAAATGTCCATACTTCCAAATGTGATCTATAGTAAATGAAAACCCCTTCAAAATACCAAGGATGTCCTCCATAGAACTAGAAAAACAATCCTAAAATTCATATGGAAACACAAAAGACCCCAAATAGCCAAAGCAAAATCTTGAGCAGAAAGCTAGAGGCATCACAATACCTGATTCCAAGACACACTACAGAGCTATAATTAAAAAAAATAAAAATAAAAAAAACAGCCTGGTATTGGCATAAAAACGACACATAGGCCACTCGAACAAAATAGAGAATCTTGAAGTAAACCCATGAATCTACAACCAATTCTTGAAAAATGTCCAAAAACACATTGAGAAAGGAAAGACTCCTCAATAAATAGTGCTGGGAAACTGCACACCCTCATGCAGAAGATAGAGACTGGTCGTCTGCCTCTCACTCTATACAAAAATCAACTCAAAATGGATCAAAGTCCTAAATGTAAGACCTAAAACTCTAAAACTACTAGACATAGAGGAAACACTTCAAGATATTGGTATGGATGTGATTTTCTGGATAGGACAAGAAACAAAAGCCAAAGTTGACAAATGGGACCATATCAAACTCTGAAGCTTTTGCACAGCAAAGTAAGCCATCAGCAGAGTGAAGAGACCACCTACAGAATGCACGAAAATATTTGCCAGCTATCCATCCAGCAGAATATATAAAGAACTCAAAAAGCTTAATAAAAAATTAATTCAATTAAAAAATCCACAAAGAATCTGAATAGACACTTCTCAAAGAAAAAAGTACCAATAAATGGTTAAAAAAAATACCAATAAGTGGCCAGTAAATGTATAAAAAATGCTCAACATCATTAGTCATTAAGGAAATGCAAATACATCAAGATTATCCGGAGTACTGTAAAATAATTTAGAAAAGTAGAGTTAACTAAGAAGACTTTCTGTGAACGTATTCACCACAAAGAAGAATGAAATCATGTCATGTGCAGCAAAATGGGAAGAGGACATCATATTAAGCTAAATAAGCCAGATACATAAGACAAGAATTGCAGGTTCTATCACATGTGGAAAACCTAAAAAAAAAGTCAGTCTAAAAAATAGAATAGTTATTACTGGGGATTGGAAAGGGGGTAGTGTGGGGGGAAGAAAAAGGTGGAAGAGATCACTACATGCCTCACACATGTGTGGAGCTATCACAGTGAATTCCATTGACGTGCACAATTAATATTTATTTAAAAAGATGTAAAATTAAAATGAAAAAAACAAATGATCTCAAGTAAAAAGACATACAGTGGAAGAACACAGAGAAATCTTAAGTAACCCAGTTGCTAAAGTTGGTACAGACTCATGGGAAGTGACAGTTGTCGGCAGCTTCTGTCTTTGGCAGTTACACTGTCACCTCTCATTCTGCTGATAAGTCTGCCCAGTTCTTCCTTTTCATCCTGCAGACTGGCTTTCTCTAATTGCTTGTCATCGTACATGTGGACAATCATGGCTGCCAGTACATCCTTCTATTACCCTGAAACTCCAGTTCCCCTCATTTCTGATCAGGTTCAGTCTATATCTCCTGTTTCAAAGATTTGAAAAAATAACCAGGATTGGTTATTGGCCTGTCACCTGCTTTAAGCTAAACTCTGCTTCATCTTTGGTTCTGGCTTTAGAGGCTGTAAACTGGAACAGAGCTGTTAACTGGGAAAGAGGTGTGGGCTAGTCAAGGCCCTTCTTGACTGTAGACACTTGACAATCACCTGCCAGTTGTTTCCAGTTACTCCTGACCCATCTAGTGGCATTCCCAGGTAAACAGTGGCCCGGAGTTTTCATTGCGGTTAGGTCTACTTTTGACAGTCACTCTTGCCCTAGGTCATGCAGTTTCTTTACCTAGAGTCCTAAGGGTATCTCAGTGGTATTATATGAACGGTCTTTAGTTAATTAGGGTAGGCTGTGCTCTGTGCAGTCACTGAAGGAGTAAGCTACAGTTCTTTAGTGATTCTCTAACTAAATAATAACACTGATTAGAATGCTTAGGTTTATTGAACATCTACAGTATATCAGGCTTGTTTCATACTGTATTTTTGTATTTGCCAGGTTTGCTAAGGTGTCTCAACAATTTCATTCGTGTGTGTGTGTGTGTGTGTGTGTATGTATGTATGTATATCATTCCTATATATATTAATATCATTCATGTATGTATATAATTACATATTTATCATTCACGTGTGTATATGTACACATGTCATCCTACGTAAGAACTACAGGTGCATAGGCTACAGCTCTGATTTTAGCTGTAAGTCGACCATGTGTCTATTCTGTGTCTTGTCATTCCAGGACCTGGATTGAATGAACAGCTTCTGTCTGGGATATGCTGTTCTTGACACAAAAGCAGAAGAACAAAAGTCTGAGCAAAACTACATAATTAAATGTAAAGCTTTTCCTATATGTGCGATGAACCTCACTCTACTCACATCTATTGACCACCTCAGTTAACACTGCCACACCTACAGTCAGGGAGACCAGGGGTGTATAGTTTCCTATGTGAAAGTAATTGTGAACAATGGTGATCTACCGTAAATACACACTACATTATTTTATCCAATTCTCACAACACTGTTAAATGTGGCCATTATCATCATTGCACAATTTATTAAGAAAAACATATTAAGCACCAAGTATATCCTGAATGCTGTGCTCTTTAGTTATTAAGGGTAAAACAAACACCTCCGTATCTCTATCTCTTATATATTGATAATGTAAGTTTATTTTGTCTAAAATGTTGTGACTTTCAGATATACTTTATTGTAAAATACCTGTTCTCACACTCTGGTATAAGGATACTTTTACATTCTTAAAACCTACTGAGGATCCCAAAGTGCTTTTGTTTAAATATTGTATTTATTTTACTATGATTTAAACAAAATGTTATTTAAGCAAATAAATAAAATATTTGTTTATTATTATTTTGTTAAAATATTGTTTTGCTCAATATTTATCATATTAGAAATTGACACTGAGTAATTCAAAAGATATTTGTTACTTAGAAATAATAATAAATCTATTACATGTTAGCATAAATACCTACAAATAGCTGTAGCATAAAACACCTATATTTTCCAGAGCAAATAAAGTTAAAAAGCAATTAGTAAAGAGTGTCATTGGTTTATGTTTGTTTTTGTTTTTTTTTCAAATCTTTTTAATGTGTGCCTAAATAGAAGACAGGTGGATTCTTTTATCTGCTTTTTCATTCAGTCTTGTGATCTAATATCTCACATAGCTTCTGAAAAACTCATCTATATCCTGTGATATTAGAATGCAAAGGACACATAATAGTATTATGAAAATAGTTTTGACTTCACTTAGTCCTTGAAGGGTCTTGGAGATCCCAGGGGTTTCCACACTGTCCTTTGAGAACCCTGACTCCCTTATCCACACTTTGAAAACTGCTATTTCCTGAAAGCCAATCCATGATATCTTTACTTGGTTCATTTTTCCCTGAAGTATCACTTTCTGTTCATATATTTTATAAATTAGGGAGCTTTAGTAGTGAGGTAGGCTAACTTCTATGACAGGGAATCCCCCAATCCCGGTGGCTTACTACTATAAAATATCATTTCTTGTTCATATCACAATCCCCTGCAAGTCAGTGGCAGAGACTGTTCCCCACAGTCATTTAGGGACTAGGATGCCTCCATAAATGCCCTCATAGTTCTCTACTGGATCCTTCTTATCCAGTCAGCAGATGGGAAGAGAGATCTGGAGATCACACAAGAGGGTGTTGAATTCCCTTGACCTGAATTTTCAAACCACCTTACTGTAACACTGGAGGCTAGGAAATGTAATCTGTCTGTGTGCCCGGGAGAAAATGAAACAACAGTGTTTGGCCAACACATACCAGCTTCCATAAGAATGATAAACTAAGTTTCTACCTAAACAAGTTAAAAAAAAACAACAACAACAACTTTGACTTGAAACCTATGTAATGTATACAGAGCAAAACGGTGCTTTGATACAAGTTATAGGGTCATACATTCTAAAATAAAATTATTTTTTTAAATTTTGAAATAATTTTAGAGTTGCAAAAAGTACAGAGAACTTCCATATA
Source organism: Marmota flaviventris (assembly GCF_047511675.1). Lineage (NCBI taxonomy): Eukaryota > Metazoa > Chordata > Mammalia > Rodentia > Sciuridae > Marmota > Marmota flaviventris. Next base: position 170,859,058 of record NC_092498.1, on the reverse strand, counting down.
CTTTCACCCATATTCACCAATTATTAATATTTCACCGCATTTGATTTTGCTCTGTGTGTGGACGTGTGTACTATGGTGTACGTTAACTAAGGACCACAACATTCACTTATATACAAGGTAAAATTTTCAGAACTGCTCAGTGTTGATGCAGTACTATTTCCAAGGGTCTAGACATACCGCCTTTCACAGCAATTATGCTTTGAGTTCAGAATCACAAAATACATTTAGTTTCCATGTGCCCTTATCTCTATTAATTTGGAATGGTTCCTCAGCCTTTCTGTGTCTTTTATATCAATGGGATTTTTAAAAAGTACAGGTTGGTTATTTTGTAGAATGTCCTTTAATTGAGTTTGATGATTGCTTATGATTAGATTCGTGTTATGTGTTTTGACCAGAAATTCTATGCAAGTGATGTATCCTCAATAGAGGTTATCAGGAGACATATGGTATTTATAAGTGATATTAACTTTAATTACTTAGATGATATGGTATCTACCATGTTTCCACATAGCAAAATTACTATTTACTTTAACAAGTCATTTGTGGAGATATAGCTTGAGACTATGTAAATATCTGGTTGTTCATTAAGTTTTCATTTAATAGTTGAACAATGATGTTTGCTTGAACTAATTGCTGTAATGACTTCAAAATAAAGTGAATTTTTAAGTTGTTATTTTCTAGTGACACATTATAGGAACCAAATATGGTATACATTAGTTGGCTGTCTGCCTAGCACATTTTGCCACACTCTCCTCGTCCTGAAATTATTTGAATTTTGTTTGGATCTCTCCCCTGCCAGTGAGCTTATGTGTGTCTAGTAAAACTGATCACAATGTAGCTCTTGGAGGGGGCGTTGATAGATGGATCCATTAGTGAATTTTATTTATTTAGTCATATTTATTCTTTTAGGACTGGGCATTTGAACTATGCTGGGCCGATCTGAGTGAAATCCAGGACTCTTATTTGGGATGCTGGACTAGAAGCACCCTGTTTATAGCTGTCACTCATCATGTGATCATGAGGATAAAGGCAATAGCAGATGTGAGAAGGGGAGAAATAGAAATTGGGTCATTGATGACTGTTTTGAGCCCTAAATCAATCAATCTTCAAGCTTTGTGGTTTCCAGTTATATGAGTCAATATATTCCATTAAGTTAGCTGGCTTGAGTTTGGTTTTCTGTTAACTTTTGACATAGAGTCCTAACTATTATTCCTAGTACCAAATAAGTAATAATAGCTGTTTTACCTGGAATTCAAAAAGAAGGATATATAAAACTTTTTCCACATCCAACAAAAGAAATGGGTATAGATTTTGTTTGTTTGTTTTCTCACTAGCTGGGTGACAGAATCATGGCATAGACTACAAAGGAGGTTAAAATATTAGAATCAGTCGCACATATCTCATGCACCAAGGGACCCAGGGTTCCTTTTTAGTAGTTGAGTTGCTAAAGTTGTAGAGAGGGGCTCAGTTCAGTTAACTCAAACAACTTGAGTGAATGAAAACATGATGCAGGAAATCAATGCAGGTATGTTGAGGTGTCACATGAAGCTCAAGGACAGTAATGTGGCTGGAAGTGGAGACCAGCACTAGAAAGCCTTCATGCTCTCTCTTTCATCTTAGCTTGTGTTAGTTTGGGTCAAGCATTTACCTCTCTGTTCAGTTCAGCTGTGCTCATTAGTATAAATATGGTTTCAGAAGTCCCAGCCCTGTGGATAGGAGAGGATTTCAGTCAGTGAGTCAGTGAATCAGGAAGAGACTCCAAAGTTGGCTGCTAGGGGAATATCTAGGGGTGCCACAGCCAGCCTTCTAATTTTTTTGGTCCCAGGGATTGAATGCAGGAATGCTTAACCACTGAACCACACTCCCCAACCCTTTTTTATATTTTATTTTGAGACAGGGCCTCTCTGAGTTGCTTAGGGCCTCACTAAGTTGCTGAGGCTGGCTTTGAACTCACGATCCTCCTGCTTCAACCTCCTAAGCCACTGAGATAACAGGCGTGTGCCACTGTGCCTGGCCGTTTTTTCTTCTTCCTTCTCCTTTTTCTTTTTTCCTTCTCATTTCTCGAATTATCCACCTTCTCTCACCTCTGTCTGTAGTAGGGGTAAACTTAAGAAAACATGAATGCTGATGGCCACAGGAAGTGGTCAAAGCCCTTTCTAATCACCCTGGTGGCTAATGACAGACATCCTTAGGCACCTGAGCATCCTCAGGTGTACCCAGGGTCTGAACCTACCCTCTCCTGCACCTGTTCAACACGACCTCAGCCTTGCTCCCCTCAGTCTCACTGGCCCTCTGTACTACCCCCCGCCCTAGAAATAAGCACACACCTTTGTATGCTGGTATTTTTTTTTTGTATCAGGGATTGAAATCAGGGGTGCCTAACCACTGAGTCACATCCCCAGCCCTTTTGTGTCTTTTATTTAGAGGTAGAGTCTCACTAAGTTGCTGAGGCTGGCTCATGATCCTCCTCTCTCAGCCTCCCATGGGCTGGGATTGTAGGCATTTGCCACCATGCCCATTGCATGCTGGTAAATGTTTAATGAGCATTTGTGGTGGGAATGCTGGAGAGCCCGAGGTGTAAAAGACCCCAACCATGGCTGATTTTGAGCTCCTAAGCTGATATCATTCAGTAAGGAGCTGGGTGGTTTTGCTCACAGTGGAGTCTCCTGAATCTGTCAACCCTGTCCCAGCAAACCACGAAGGATGGACTCCTTATGTAGTGCTACTGCCTTCCACCATTAGGGCAAATGTTTGGGTCAGCCATTAATAAATGAATTACTGTAATATGCAACATCAGACGTCTGTTCCTTACCGACTTTTTTTTTAGTGTAGCAATCGAGATAATTAACAACAGCCCTCTATAATATTTGCTACAACACTACCTTTTAGTTTGATTAAATAAAATCCAACTGCAAGTACTGCCAAAAGAAAAAAAAAAGGCAAGCTTTTCAATGATTTGTAAACCGTTACTCCCTCTTTGAGTTCCATCGAAATATCACTTGAATTGACATCACTTTTTGGATTATAGATATCATAAAGTTTCAGTTAATATTCAGTTAAAAACTAGAAGACCAGCCAGTCTCCTTATCTTTTTTTTATTTGCATTCTACATCTTCTTGGTGGATTTTTATTATTTTTAAGTAGCTCCACATTATGTTTTATGATACATTTCTTCCTGCAACAGTTTTGCATACAGATGGAAATGTTGGGAATCCAGTTTAAGGCTGTTTTTTTTTCTTTCATTCTGTTATGTGATTGATCTGGTCAGTGAACAAGAAATTCTTCCAGGCCATCCATCACTCCAGGCAGCAGCTGAGTTAAACCTTCTAACTCACTGCTTCCAGTCACTCATGCAAGATTCAGGTTATAAATATTGAATGTGCAAACAACTGTTTAAATTAGCTGTCCTATCTGTTTTATGCAATTTCAGTAGAAAAGCAAGCTGATATATTGTTTAGTGGCAAGAAGTAGAAAACAGTGAATTCAGTATTATCCTTCCTTCCGTCATTGAAGTCATCTGTTAGCAAATATTTAAAATAGTTAGATCAAATTAATTCTTGTTACCTTCAGTCCAATTAGGAGTAAGACAACTAAGCCTGTAATTTACGTCGCATTTTCTGGTTTTTATCGTCAAACAGTAGGAAGATTGTTGGTAGTAGTAAATGTAGCCATCTGTCATAAATATAGTGGCCAATTGTTAAATGCTTACTTCTGTGAATTTTGTTACCTCTGTGCAATAACAAAAATAGCTTAATATTTGGAAAATATTTGGGCAGGAAGGAAAACAGCAGCTGGCTTATCCTACCATTCTTGGTAAGCATCTAGAATATTGAAAACATGCAGGTGTTAGTACTTCTGCTACTTGGAGTTGTAACAAGTGTGCACACTTTCACTGGTATTGATATATGTAGTCGATAAAATGCCCACCATTTGTAGTTACTCCTAAAAGCCTTTTTGTGTGTAATGAATTTAGATAAATTTTCAAAATTGCTCTTTGTGTTGTAAATTTATTCTTCAAATTATTTTATGCAGGGAGCATCCTTTCAAGTAGAGACATGGATCCTAGGCTACATTAACAGCATAAATGAACTGCTTACTACAAACAAAATTATTTGTCTCCCTTTGTGTAGGATACAGAGTGTTCAGCAACATGTGTATCTTAGTAGTCAGAATGTAACCTCCTAGAAAAGTTGGGCAAGAATTCGTGTTACTTTCTGCGGTATACACCGTTCATTGCTTATTGTACCATTTTCCTTGTCTTCCTTGAAGAAAAATTTGATCAGGACAGCAAGGAGCCCAGCTAAATAGACTCACTGACCTAGATTCCCTTGTAACTGGAGATGGATGTATCCTAGATCTGGACAATGAAATGCTAGTGGAATTCTCTCAGTTAGGACTCTTCCAAAAGCTTTTCAAAATATAACTAACCTGTCCCTTTTGGTCGATGTTCTTTGCTCTCCTTCCCAGACCCCCTTGAATGTGAATACAAGGCATGGAGATCATCATAAATGATGCAGACATCCAAGGATGGTGTACTGGGGGAAATGGAGAAAAAAACCTAAGCCCTTGAGGGCATTATTGAGCCAGTAACCTGCCCTGAACTGCCTAGACTTGAAAAAGTAAATAAACCTCAATCTTGTTTAAGCTTTTGTTCATCGGTGGTACCTGTAAGCTAACACCCTCCTTAACTGGCATATTTCCCTTTCTGAATTAATTTCCAAGTCTTCGTGAAATGATTCATTGTATTTTTAAAACACCGTCTACTTTGAAATTATACAAATCAACTTACATGTGTATTTATGTGGAAATAAACTGAACCAGCACTGCTTTATTAATAACCCCCATTCTTTACAAAGGTAAGAAAAATATTAATGAATAATTTTAGTGATGAAAATCACAACTGCAGGGAAAAGGCCAGGGGATTTTCTGATTCTTATTTTCTTAATTAATTTTAATTAATTTAATCTTGTTTCTCTTTTTCATTTCTGTTCTTCTACTTAATCAGTTCCTCCTTTCTTACCCTTCAGTGTTCACAGTGATGGGAGAGGCAAACTGATAAACAAGTATTGGACAGTGTTGTAGGTTCTAGGAATATTCGTGAAAAATGTTAACCTGATTTTATTATTTCCCTGCTTAAAAACTTGCATGATCTTCGATGTGGTGGTGATGGCCCTTTCACTCTCCAGATGTCTTGTCCACTTACACCTTCAGCCCCTTTCTTTTTCTTCTCTCAACACAGTCGTCAATCCTGTGCTGTCCATGACCCTGGGCTCTTAGTAGGGTTCTGAAGCTGTCACGGGCTCTCATTCTTGCACGTGCTTGTTTCTCCTTGTGCTTCTGTGCCCGTTCCCTCGATTCCATTGGTGAAATCCCACTCGTTCTTCAAAGCTGAGTTCAAGTGTCTTTCTCTCTGCAGCTGACTCTTCCAGGTGAAATTCATAACTACATCATCTTCTGTGGTTTCCATAACATTCTTTTTATGCTTCTGTGATAGCATTTATTCAGTTGATTTATAGTTATTTTCAGGTCTGTCTTTCCCAATGGACTGTGAGTTCCATGAAGAGATGAGCTATGCTTTATTTTGCAGCTAGAGTCTCTAAGTCAGCATTTGGAAAGGAGTAAATGCTCAAAATTTTTGGTATATTTTTATCTGTTTTTTAAATGTACTCCTGTAAAGAAAATGCTGCTGAAGATTAAATAATATTCATAATTATCCATCTCTGCATCTGCTATGATTGACCTCTGCTAATTCTTTGTATGTTTTATTTTATTTTGGAGGGGTACTGGGGATTGAACTCAGGGGCACTCGACCACTGAGCCACAGCCCAGCCCTATTTTGTATTTTATTTAGAGACAGGGTCTCACTGAGTCGTTTAGCACCTCGCTTTTGCAGAGACTGGCTTTGAACTTGCGATCCTCCTGCCTCAGCCTCCCCAGCAGCTGGGATTGTAGGTGTGCGCCACTGCACCCAGCTATTCTTTTATTTTTGTATTATATAACACACACTGTACATGGCTACCTCAGTATTTTCAGGGGATTGATTCCAGGACTCCCTAAAGATACCCAAATCTGTGAATACTTAAGTCTTTTATATAAAATGATACAGTATTTGCATATAACCCTCCTGTATACTGTAAATAATATCTAAGTTATTTATAATACCTGATATAATTTAAAAGCTATGTAAACAGTTGTGATGATGTATTATTTAGGGAATGATGATACAGAAAAAAGTTTGTATGTGTTCAATATAGAAATAATTTTCCCCAAAAAATATTTTCAATCCACAGTTGGCTGAGTCTTCAGATGCAGAACCTTTAGATTCAAAGAATGAACTGTATACAGAAAAGTAAAAGCCTGAAGTAAAACACATTTACCCCCAGAAAAGAACAGGCCATCCTCTTAGTTCAGGCTGGGGCTGGGCATTGTTGTAACTTTACTTTGATTCACTTCATTACAGGCTTCACAGCTTTCAAGGCCAAGGTCAGATTGTTCCCTTTAGCAGGACTTGAACTCTGACTACAGGTGAGATTTAGCAGATTTGCAGGTGCAGAGCCAGCTGTTCAAACTGTGGGCATTTTTCTCTGCTTTCTGGCCTAGATACCAGGTCCTTGGGCCACTAGGGAGTTCTCAGTTCTCAGTCCTGCTCCTGGAGTTCTGTGCCTTGGCAGATCATTTCTTCCCCTGCTCTTGACCTAAGGCTGAGGAAAGCTGCCCTATACTCAGTGAGGGCCTGAAATTTTTAGAAAGGTCTTTTTCTGTTCTCCTGACCACCCCCACCCAGCCTCAGGTAGGTAAAATCCCAGAGTGTCGCGAGTGAATTTCTCTCCACCTTATCAGTGTTACTATCCCCAGTACCTGAAGACCCATGGGAACAGGTTGACAGGCAGATGCTGGCTTGCCTCATAATGGGGCTTCTCAGAATTCGAATCTATTGCTCTAGCATATATACAGCTGTCAAAAGTCAGGCTCTAGCATACATAAAGCTGTCAAAGTGGCTCAGTGGTAGAGTGCTTGTCAAGCATGACTGAGGCCCTGGGTTCCATCTCCAATACTGCAAGGAAAAAAGAAAAGTTAGGCTTGTTTCTTCTCTTCCTACATCCATGGCTGATTTCTTATCTTTCTTCTGCCCTACTAGAAATAAGAACAGCTGTTGCTCTCTCCTTTTTTGTAGCAGGTTCATTCATTTCCAAAATTTAGTGTATGTGGGTATTTTTGTATTTTGTGCCCTGAAGCATTTTTTAAATTGGGGATTTTATGGTTTATTAGGTTTGTTTTGGATCTGGAATGAGAGCTGCAGGCTTTTGGAACCTCCACCTTCTGGCTTCCCCTCCCTCTTTCTCCACCCATCCATCTATTCATGTATTCTTCCTTCCATCCATATATGTGTGTGTATGTACAATATACCACATATGTATATATCAAGACACACAGAAATGTAGGAACTTAAAAGACATTTTCATTGATGAATAACTGTCTTACAGAATATCTCCCTTGTTCTATAGCCCCAAATTACTAAAACATATTTACTTGTATCTATAGGACATACTTTCAGTTTTCCTAAAGAAATAAGAGATGCTTGTCTTTGAAAACTACATTTGTCCTCTTCTCATTCTTTTTAGCTAGGATATTCTGTAAATGAGGATTTGCTTCTTCATATTGTCTTTCAGGCCTCATCAAATCTAGAAACAAAAGTAATCAATACCTAAATTTGATTAGTTCACAAATAATGTAGTCTCTATTGACCACCAAAGAAGATTAAGGATCAGCCGATGAAAACATTTAATTACATTAATGTATTGAAACTTTTATGACAATAAGAGCTAATGATAATTCTATGACAGTTATTGTCTATCTAGAAATATAGTGTGGGAGGAGATTACGCAAGATGTTATCAGTATTATTATTTCATGTCAGTTTAGTTTATCTAAAGAGATATAAAATGACTGAATATAAATAGGAAATTTAATTCATATAAAATTAGGGCTGGGGGTGTGGCTCAGTGGTAGAGCACTTGCTTAGCATGCTTCAAGCCTTGGTTTTCCATTTCCAGCAAAACAAATTCATAAATATGTTATATTCAAAGATTTCAGCAGAGTGGTATATATCACAGAACACTGCTGTATAAGGTAACTTTGTTTAAAACTGTATTGGCTAATTTTTTGTGCATAGCAAGCTACTCCAAGATTCAGTGGTTTCAAAACACTATGTCATATTTCTCATGCATCTATGGGACAGGTTGGAGCTGGCTGATCTTGGTTGGGTGAATACCATGAACATGGACGTGGCTGAGCTTGGTTCCTCACTGGGTTTGGGGCTCTAGGGTTTATTCTAGGGACCAGACTAAGGAAACCAGAAGCTACCAAAGTCCTATGGCAATGACAGAGACAGAACTGAATGAACAGAAACATACAAGCCCAGTCACAGTCTAGGCTTGGAACTCTCACACTATTTCTTATGCCTTGTTCTGCTGGTTAAAGCAAGTTCATGTTCAAATCCATAATTAAAGTTAAGAAAAGGAGAATACAAGCTGGGCACAGTGGTGCATGCCTATAATCCAAGCAACTTGGGAGGCTGAGGCAGGAGGATTGAGAGTTCAAAGCCAGCCTCTGTAATGGCAAGGCGCTAAGCAACTCAGTGAGGCCTTGTCTCTAAATAAAACTAGTAAATGAATTCAGCAAAGTAGCAGGATATAAAATCAACACCCATAAGTCAAAGGCATTTCTGTATATGAGTAACAAATCCTCTGAAGGGGAAATGAGGAAAACTACCCCATTTACAATAACCTCAAAAAAATAAAATACTTGAGAATCAACTTAATGAAAGAAGTGAAAGATCTCTACAGTGAAAACTACAGAATCCTAAAGAAAGAAATCAAAGAAGATCTTAGAAGATAGAAAGATCTACCTTGCTCTTGGATAGTCAGAATTAATATTAGCAAAATGACCATACTACCAAAAGCACTATACAGATTTAATGCAATTCCAATCAAAATCCCAATGGCATTCCTCATAGAAATAGAAAAAAATATCATGAAATTCATCTGGAAAAATAAGAAGAATGAAGCAGGTGGCATCACTATACCAGGCCTTAACCTATACTATAGAGCAATAGTAACAAAAAAGCATGGTTTTGGCACCAAAATAGACTGGTATACCAATGGAATAGAATAGAGGACACAGAGACTAACCCACAAAATTACAATTATCTTATATTAGACAAAGGTGACAAAAACATACATCGGGGCCTCTTCAACAAATGGTGCTGTGAAAACTGGAAGTCCATATGCAACAAAATGAAATTAAACCCCTATCTCTCACCATGCACAAAACTTAACTCGATCAAGGAACTAGGAATTAAACCAGAGACTCTGCGTCTAATAGAAGAAGAAGTAGGCCCTAATCTTCATCATGTGGGATTAGGCCCCAACTTCCTTAATAAGACTCCTATAGTATAAGAATTAAAACCAAGAATCAATAAATGGGATGGAATCAAACTAAAAAGTTTCTTCTCAGCAAAGGAAACAATCTGTGAGTGAACAGAGAGCCCACATTCTGGGAGCTAATTTTTATCCCTAACCCATCAGATAGAGCACTAATCTCTAGGATATATAAAGAACTCAAAAAGCTAAACACCAGAAAAGCAGATAACCCAATCAATAAATGGGCCAAGGACCTGAACAGACACTTCTCAGAAAATGATATACAATCAATCAACAAATATATGAAAAAATGTTCATCATCTCTAGCAATCAGAGAAATGCAAGTCAAAACTACTCTAAGATATCATCTCACTCTAGTCAGAATGGCAGCCATTATGAAGACAAACAATAAGTGTTGGTGAGGATGTGGGGAAAAGGCACACTCATACACTGCTGGTGGGACTGCAAATTGGTGCAGCCAATATGGAAAGCAGTATGGAGATTCCTTGGAAAACCAGGAATGGAACCACCATTTGACCCAGCTATCCCTCTCTGTTCTATACCCAAAGGACTGAAAAACAGCAAACTACAGGGACACAGCCACATCAATGTTTATAGCAGCACAATTCACAATAGCTAAACTGTGGAGCCAACATAGTTACCCTTCAGTACATGAATGGATAAAGAAAATGTGACATATATACACAATGGAATATTACTCAGCAATAAAAGAGAATAAAATCATGGCATTTGCAGGTAAATGGATGGAGTTGGAGAAGATAATGCTAAGTGAAGTTAGCCAGTCCTAAAAAAACAAATGCCGAATGTTTTCTCTGATATAAGCAGTGTGACTCATAGTGGGGTAGGGAGGGGGAGCATGGGAGGAATAGAGGAACTCTAGATAGGGCAGAGGGGTGGGAGGAAAAGGGAGGAGGTAGGGGATTAGAAACGATGGTGGAATGTGATGGACATCATTATCTAAAGTACATGTACGAAGACATGAATTGATGTGAATATACTTTATATACAACCAGAGAACGTAAAATTGTGCTGTATAAGTGTAATATAAATTATAATGCATCCCGCTGTCCTATATATAAAAAATTAATAAAAATAATAAATGAATAAATAAAATACAAAATAGGGCTGAGGATATGGCTCAGTAGTTGAGTACCCCTGAGTTCCAATACACCCCCAAAAAAGAGAGAATACAGCCCGCCCAAGTAGGAATCGGATTAACTTTTCTATGTTCATATATGAATACATGACCAGTGAAATTCCACATCATGTACTACCACAAGAATGAGATCCTAATTAGAATAAGTTATACTCCATGTTATTTATAATATGTCAAAATACACTCTACTGTCATGTATATCTAAAGAGAACAAATGAATTTTTTTAAATCAGAAAAAAAAATGTTAAATGGCAAAGGATATGGAGAGCGTGTAGAGTGAAGAATTAGGGCCAACATATTATCTATTCAAAGGAAACAGGTTACACAGGGATTTAAGAACCCCATTATAGGGCTGGGTAGCTCAGTGGTAGAGCACTTGCCTAGCCTGTGTGAGACACTGGGTTCAATCCTCAGAACCACATAAAAATAAAAAAAAATATAAACAAATAAATAAAGCTACTGTGTCCATCTACAACCAAAACAAATATATTTTTAAAAAATCCATTATAAGGCAGTTTCTCTAAGAAAGCCTACTATGAAAACCTACTATAGCCCCAAGTTGGAGATAAAGTTCTATAAGAAGTAGTGTGCTGGTATTTGCTAGTGCTGGGCTGAACAGATCATGGACTTACCCAAGGCTGGACAGGCAGTGAAAATGAGCATATAGGGGCGGTGGGATTATGCAGGCCCGAGAGCTGGAGCTCTGGTTAAAGCTGTGGCAGGCTCCAATCCATTGACCAGAACCACATAGGAAAGCAGGCTCAGGGTTTGCCCAATCTTCCAGTGTTTCAAGGGAATTGGGAAATTCAGATTTCTTATGACATCTCACAATTTTAAAAGGTTGGTAAGTAAAATTTTAAAATGTAAATGTTGGAAAGTACCAAGAGGCAAATTTGGAATGTAGAACTCTAGTTTGCACTCTGAACAAAAGATTTTTCATCGTAGCAGCCATGTCTCCAGAGGCTAGAGGGTCTTTACCAACCTTACCATGATAATTACTAGTAATAATAACTCCTTCAATTAGTATGACATATTATGTTTTATAAAACACTTTCATTCTCTCATTTGTGTCTCAAATGTCTTTTGATGGCTCCAGGAAGCATCCAGGGTTGAAGAAGGAAAAGATCTCTTCCTGTTCCTCAGGTGCTGGGTGGGTGCTACAAACTTACTGGCTTATCACATTTTTATTGAGCACCTATTATCAGAAACTAACCAGGTCATTAAGATACATCAGTAAAGAAAACAAAGATCCTTGTTCTCACACAGAGTTATCTTTGTAGCTTGAGTCCTGTGTCCTAAAACTGGGTCACTATTTCATTCTCAGATTTGCTCACCTTGAAAGTGTTGGCAGTAGAGCCCTACCACCCAGCTATCTCCAGACCTTTATTAGGTGGGAACAGTCAGGGGCAGCAGAAGTAGGTACATTTTAAAAAAAAAAGAGAATGCCAGTTAATCCAGTGTGTCTGTTAAGTGAGCTGCTTCTGTGTTTAGTCTTAAGCAAAAGCAATTTGGAAAAGACCCCCAGTCATTGGGGGAAATGAATGTGAGATTAGAGAACCTTTATCATGCTGTAGCTAGTGTGTTCTAGTTCATTACAGTCTCTTCTGCCTTCTTCCTGCAGGTTAGTTTTCCCACCTTCCTAGAATGCCATGCAGTAGCGAAATCAAGATTGACTAATTTTTACCATCATCAGACATAGTTTATCATTTAGTCAGGTAGCTCAGTTGTTCCATTTTCATATCATATTTGGAAAATAGATAACAACTGTCTTCAGACTTATGTCCCAGTAAATTGAGACTTCATCCATTTCGTATCTTGACAAACCCTATCCACACAGTATCTTATATCCTCAACTTGGATCTTTGATGGGAATACCTTAGGGTTGCTTTGGCATCTGACTATTGGTTTAGAAATGTAAAGAATCGTTGTAGAAATATCCTCCAACTATAAAAGCAGCCTATGACTTGCTATTCTGAAACATATCTAAATCGCCAAGTATTAACTCAGTGTCTGAATCCCTTAAGTAGACTTGGTTGCATAACACCTACAAACACCAATAAGTTGCTTCTGGCTAATAGGCATGCACAGCAAATGTTCATTGAGCTTCTACACAACTGTGACACTTATCTATGTCGCGTCCACCCATCATAGCTGTGTCTGAGAGAGAGAGAAAGAGAGAGAGAGAAAACTAGGTTGTTATATGGTGTAAATGAATATCTACCTTCAGATGACTGAGAATCATAGGGTGTTTCATAATTTTTAAAACGTTTGCAATCTTTTTTCCCATCTGTGTGGCATTTTTAGTGTGATTGAATATTTCTCCCCCTCTGGTAACTCTTGAAATGCTTATCAAATAAGTCTTTTAATTTGCTATCATATAACCACAGGAAAGAACACAGGATTTTCAGTCAGAAATTGGATAAGGTCATACCTCCATCATTAACCAGGCAAGTGACTTAATTTTTTGGGACTTCTATTTCTAAATATGTAAAGGAGAAAATGTTGCTTAATGTAGGGATTAAGATAAAAACAAAGTGCTTTTTAAGCTGGACAAATGCTAGTTCTTCCTCAAAGAAGGTCATGAATGCTCTCCTTTTCGTATAAACAGTAGCTGTTACTGGGGTGAGGAAGAAAAATGAGGAAGAAGAGTACCAATCCCAATTAATAAGTCCATAATCATTGATTTGGCATCCCCCATTCCCCTTGAACATCACACCAAGCAGAACAGATTTGTGGGTGACAGTAGGAATAATAGAACATAAAATTCAACATTCTCTATAGTGTTTATTTATAACTTATATATATGTTTGTTGTTGTTGTTATGGTGACTAGGATGCAAAATCAAAAGTGAAGTATCACCAATGATAGTTCTTAGTATATATCACTAAAAAGATGTTTTTGGATTTTTGAATTCTGAATCATATTTTTAATTAATAATAAACAAGAGTCTAGCTTGATTGTTGCTCAATAAAATTTACTGAATAAGTGACTAATTTCACATTTAAAAAATATTTCTACTAGCTTTTCTTGCACTAAAGCCATTATTGGTTATGCCATTTAGAAGCATTAGTTTTTCCCAGTGACCTTTGTTTAGAAATCGAGATGTGACTCTTAGGCTGGGACCACTTATCCCTTAGGACAGAAGCTTAATATTTATTCAGTGTGTGTGCGTGTGCACGTGCTGGACACTCATGTCAGCATATTCTCAACCATTCCAGAGTAAGAGGTAAGTATTAGTTCCTTTTTGAAGATGGGGAAACTGAGGTCCCAAGGCCTCTAAACAGGTTGACAGAACTGGGCACAGCTCAGTCCCACCCACCCTCACAGTCCATGTGCTCCGAACCCAACTTCCTGACTTCTTGGTAAATGGCTAAGATGATGGCCAATCACAAGGCATCTCAGCACGCACTGGGTATTTAAAAATGCCAGTAGTTACTGTATAGTTCACCTTTTCAATTTAGAATATTCTTAGTTTGGGAATCGCTTCTTCATGGCTATTATTATTATTATTATTATTATTATTATTATTACCAGGGATTGAACTCAGGGGCATTCTCCCCCTGAGCCACATCCCCAGCCCTCTTTTGTATTTTACTTAGAGATAGGGTCTCACTGTGTTGTTTAGGGCCTCGCCATTGCTAAGGCTGGCTTTGAACTCCCTATCCTCCTGCCTCCGCCTCCGGAGCTCCTGGGGTTACTGGCGTGCACCATTGTGCCTGGCACATATCACCTTTGTGTCCTTTCCTCAAGCCACACTAATTGGCAGTGTGCTTCGGAAGCCAATGACTCCTATATAGTCACATTCTTTTCTGTCTGAGGCCACCCCAGTCAGGAAGATTGCCTGGTAATTCTCTGCTCTAGAAGTTCACAAAGGTCTTCTCCTAAAACTACAACCCTAAGCATCATTCCCGTGTGTGCCTTCTCAGGATCCATTCAGTCCTGCAGACGCAGTCTGTTGAGTCCTGTGTTTCTACAGCATATCGGAGAGTCTCTAAGGACTGGGCTGGCAATGTAGTTTAGTGGTGGAGCAGGGATTGAACTCCCTTGCCTGTGTGAGGCCCTAGTTCAACCCCCTACTGGGAAAAATAAAAAAATAAATAAAAATCTCTACAGGTTAAAGTGTAGAGACTAAGCATGTTTATTATAATTTATGGTGTGTGTTAATTATTTTAATGTTGATTTAAATCTCCTGGGGCTCTTTCATTTTTTTCCCTTCCCATCTTGCAAGCAAGCTTTAGCTCTTAGAATTTACTTTTTTCTAACTCTTCTATTTCTTTAATTCCAATTGCATCTTAGTTTTAATAAATTTGGAATTAATAGATGAACTTGTACTTTCCATACTTTAAATCCAATTTTCTTTGTTTCCACCCCACTTAGGGTTCTTAACCCCACTTTCAGTGGATGATGTCCTTTTATAGTGGAGTCCATTTCTATCAGGGACCTCAACTTTAGTCAAAAAATGGAGTCTTTTCCATTATCATTCACCTAAGCCCCAATTTAGTTGTTAGCTCTTCAAGTCTGGCTCAGAAACTCTCCAAATGGGTCTTTCTTTTTGGAGAGAGAAGGACACACACTGTTCTGCTTCCCAGAACAAACCCTCCAGTGTCCTTCGTCACATCCTGTATGTCCTCCAGCGGGCCCTGTCTTCTGCCTCCTCCAACCTCAAAGCATTCTGTGATCCCCCTGGAGTCTCCCCTGTCTCTTGCACCGACAGGCTCAGAACGGTTCCAGTTTCCCGATCTCTAAATCGGAGGACCTTCATCAGTGTCCCCAAACCTCCTTCTTATCAGGCTGTCACAGCAACCTGGCCACCTTGATAAGGATTTTGTTTCCAGATCCTATCATCAGTTTATCATTTCCTCTGTTGAAAAAATGAGCACCAAGCGCATGTCCTTACTATTATCACCGCTCACTTCCCCTGACGCGCAGGCCACAGTAGACCGCTCAACACGTCCACTGGTGTCTTGAAGCTGAAACACCTCCCCATCGCCACACACCTCTGGGCACGTTTGATCCATACCTCATTCCCAGCCACCTCAGGGAACTCACGCAAACTGAGAGAACTGAAGCCACAAGTTGCTCATGGCACAGAGGGACAAAACCAGAACATTCAGAGCTTGCATTTCTATGCTAAATTGTCCATGCGGAAATTGGATTTTTCTTGTGTTTTAAATACAAACCCTGGAGCCCTGTTAAGATCTGTTAACAGATCAGATCAGATCAGGGATCTAAGTTAGCTCTAACGATCAACTACAACAGCCCAATGAGAGGGCCAAGGGTCCATTTAAGTGTGCAAGACATGTATCTCCCACACCTGGGTACCGTCAGTACTGTTGTCCCCCCCTACTTGATACTTCAGAATTCCTTTGTCCATCCCTCCCTCCTTCCACTTAACAAGCATGGGTGGGAATAGGTGACCCTTGCACATTCAGACAGTCACTAAACATCTGTCTTGTCACCTCTGTTGACATTGCCACTGTGCTCACCCTATTCTAGATCCCTGTCTCAAGCCTGGAGCAGCCTCCTCGCTCCCATGATTTTCAAGGCCATAGGCTGCCTATTAGTCTCATGGTCTCTTCCCTAGTTTCCCAAACTCCAGTGACTTCTAGTTTTCCACCATATATAGCATAAGTTCCACTGACCTTGTTCAAATCTCCCTTAATCTGTGTTCACATGGGCATCTGCTCCTACTGCACTCAGAGATCTGCAGAATCTCCAGCTACCCCATCACGGGGACCCTGACCTCTTTCCTCTTCTCTTGCATCACTGAGTTTCCCTGTCAGGGCTGGCTGATAAGAAACCTTCCTACGTGTCTGAGTCCTCACCCACCACAGTGATGCTGAGAGGCACTGAAAAGGCAATGCTTACCAGCTGTGTCACTTTGGACAAATGACTTAACCACTCTATGCCTTAATTTTCTCAGTTAAAAATGAGATCAATAATAGTACCAAAATTAGCCTCAAATCTTCATGGCTTATGATGACAAGCTTTATTTCTGGCTCCTGGTACGGTGTGGCTCTGTCCTGCCTGTCCTTTTCATTCTGATGCAGGCTAAAGGAGCAGCCCCTAGTTTGGAGTCAGTATTGGGTTTTGAGGGGTTTTTTTTTGGGGGGGGGGCGGGACAAGTACCAGGGATTGAACTCAGGGACACTTGACCACTGAGCCCCATCCCCAGCCCTATTTCGTATTTTATTTAGAGACAGGGTCTCCCTGAGTTGCTTAGGGCCTCACTTTTGCTGAGGCTGGCTTTGAACTTGGGATCCTCCTGCCTCAGCTTCCCGAGCTGCTGGGGTTACAGGCGTGTGCCTCAGCACCGGGCCCAGGGTCAGTACTGTGATAGGATCTTTTTAGAACATCTTCTGTGTCATGTCAGACCAGTTTCATTGACTTAAGTCTATCACATGGCCAACCCCATTGGATGGGGATGTTTCTCCCCCTGCACAATAGGAGTAAGGCAATTTGTGAATAATAACAATAATGATACAGTCCACCATGCCACCTAACAGAATTATTGTGAAGTACAAATGGGTTAATAGGTGTAGAGTTTTCTTAAATGGTGTTTGGCACACAGTGAGGACTCTGTGTGGATTATTTTATTGTTTTAAGTCTTAGGCCAGGTACTATGCGAAGCCCTTTACATGTGGCATATAGTTTAATCCTCAAGAGTCTCTTGTGAAATTATTATTAGCCTCATTTTACAGATTTAGTGAACTTATAGAAGACAGCCACGTTCTTCATGGTCACACGGTGTGTAAGAGACAGGAAGGGTATTTAAACCAGGCCTGTCAGACTTCAGAATTTTGCTCCTAACCTAGTGTTCTAGAAAGCAGGTATTTGGGAGCCTCCTCCCCCTAAACTGTAACCCTATTTACTCTTCCACTGTAGTCTCTGCCAACCTGCAGATTCTGCCGTGACCGTGAACGACTTGCTGTTAGGCAGCTACACACCCAAAGAAACACTGCTGCCATAAGTCTCAAGACTTTAATTATGGTGACCTTCAAATCTGGGTTAGTACTTTAGGTCATTTTATTCAATAGCACAGATGCCAACTCTATGCAAGACCAATTGAGTGGGTAGTACCTGGACTCTGGAACTCGCCATCCCATTTTGGAGAACAGAATGTATATGCGGCCCTGACCTTGCCTCTGGAGATTCTTGCTTATGTAACTCTTTGCTTTCGTCTCCCCAAGGCAGAAGCCAGACTCCACAGGGAGGCTGTCCTGACATTACTATTGAGAGCAGGACCTATTTGTCCCTCTTCCTGTATTTCATTACTGGGTAAAAGATAGAAGGAGGTTTATGAGTTATTGTAATCTTGTGTGACTAGATCTGTCCATTTTCAAGGCTTAGGGTATGGGGTGTGTCTTTAAAATAACTCATTGGCAACCTCCCGTCCCCATAGGTACTATTCCAAGCCTGGGGCAGGATAACCTTTCAGTTGGTGATATTTCTTCCATGAGTATGTGAGCTTCATGAGGATCGAGGCCATGTACCATGATATTTCTGCATTGCCCCATAATGCCTGTGATCTTGGGGACATCTTTAGAGGATGCCAGAGAAAAAGGGCAGAGAAAAAACTTTGGGGGAAATTCACAGACTTGGAACATTGTCTCTTCTCAGCTTTGAAACGAAGACAACAATGTCCCCCTCACTGATTTGTCACCAGGATTCAAATTTCAAGAGAGGCTGTAAAGTGGCCAGCACATGCTCTAGCGCCAGAGCCCCTAGTTTATATCCCAGCTCATCACTTACTCTGTGAACTCTCTGCTTCCTTTTTTCTCATTTGTTGAGTGAATAACAACAGTACTTATTTCACAAGGCTTTTGTGAGGATTAAATGATTTGGTGTAAGTACTGAGCTCATAATAAGAATTCAATAAATGCTAGCTATTATAAATAACAAAATAACATATGAGAACACCTAGAAGGGCCTAGAACAATGCATTCAAAGAGGCTATTCCAGTGAAATAAAGAACTTGGGCCAAAGATAATGTAGCACTGTGTTTGAAAAATTCTTGCTAACATGAAATGCCTGCTTGATGATAAAATTGATTTACCTTCTGATTCTAGCTGCTGTCTTTGTAGCTCAGTAACAAATAGGTAACAGGCCATACTTTGTGTTCCCCTGGCTTAGGACACAGTAGGAAGCCAGTAAATGTGACTCTAGTCTGAAAAATCTCTTTATTTAGCCAAGGGTGTTGCTGTACACCTGTAATTCCAGTTACTCAGGAGGCTGAGGCAGGAGGATCACAAATCTGAGGCCAGCCTGAGCACCTTAGCAAGACCTTGTCTCAAAATAAAAATAAGGTGGTTCATCCCAGTGTTACAGTGCCCCTGGATTCAATGCCCAGTATCGAAAAATTTTTTTAATTAAATAAAAAAAAGAATAAAACCAAACCTCTCTATTTAAGTTATCTTATTAAGATAAATAAATTTCTTACTTAACAAATTTTGTGGACTTGGATTTCTGTGTATGTCACACATTTTAAATCTGTATGTTTCTGTATCTTAAAAATTAGAAGGAGGGTAAACCACAGCCATTTAGGGTAACAGCTCTGAATATTTTCCTGGTAGGAAGAGTAAGTGAAGGCACCCATGTGCATTGCCACATGGAATCTAAATGGACTCTTCCAGATAGCAGAAAGACAGAGAGGTAAGAGCTTTGTTTCCTTTGGCCAGTCGCCACGTTAGCTTTTTTTGTTAACAGTATAAAGTATTTTTTTTTAATCTAAGCATAGTTTTCTTACAGGTTGTTTATCAAAAACCCAAGTTTGGTGTTACCAAGAAAGGAATTGATGTTATAATTAAATACATTTTTTTTCATTTCATTTATGTCAAGCAATTAAACATATAAGTATCATAATAATATGTGTTATCCAGAGAAACAGAGCTCTGTGTGTGTGTGTGCGTGCGCATTGTGTATTTACTATAGGGAATTAGTTCATGAACTTATGCAGAGATGGAGGCTGAGAATTCCCAGAGTCTATGCTCAGCCAACTGCAGAGCTGATGGCATAGCTTCAGTCTGAATCTAAAGAACCAGAAGAGCCAGTGTTAGTTCTGGTCTGAGTCCAAGTCCAAGTCCAAGTTCCGAGGCAGGAGAAGACTGATGTCCCAGCTTGAAGACAGGCAGAGATGGCTCCTTTCTCCCTATTCTTCTATTCAGGTGTCCAATGGGTTGGATGAGGTCCACCCACATTTGGGAGGCAATCTACTCTGTCTGCTCATTCAAATGTTAATCTCATCCAAAAACACCTTCACAGACACACCCAGAATCATGTTTAACCAAATCTCTGGGTACCCCCAGGGCCCAGTCAAGTTGACACAAAAAGTTAACCATCCAGTCACAGTAGACACCGAGTCCCCCTATTTAGAGGTGAACTTTTTTGATTCTTACATACTCCTAAAAAGGAATATTTTTCCCCTTCAACATTACTTAGCCAACTTAGAAATACCTTAATGCCTTTTGTTTTGAATAAAATTTTGAATAAAATAAAATAGTATATTTTATGAGAGAATACTGACAATCATTCCTGCTGCATTGTAATTAAAAATATGAAGACATGATGGTTCTGGAAATTTCCCAGTTGCATCAGGGTCCAATTTCGGAACTAAAAAATATATTTGAGAAATTATGGGGAAACCCTCTTGAGTGATGGCACAGAGGAAGGCGGGTGCTTTGCGCACCCCAGCTCCAGCTATCTTCCTCAAAGTGCATCATCATAAGGATGTACAGTGAGGGTGA
Organism: Marmota flaviventris; assembly: GCF_047511675.1. Lineage (NCBI taxonomy): Eukaryota > Metazoa > Chordata > Mammalia > Rodentia > Sciuridae > Marmota > Marmota flaviventris. The sequence goes on along the minus strand of NC_092498.1, from coordinate 170,838,717 downwards.
TAAGCCTCTGTCATTGCAGAGAAAAAGGGATGCAGATAGTGCAGCTTGAAGGTGCTCAGGGCACGGAGGAAAAACGTTTCAAAAACAGAAAGGGAACATTAGAAAATGCAAAAGAAAATGGATATCTTAAGAGTGAATTGGACTGTGTTCTTCAGCCTTATAGCCTTCCTGTAGCCTAACAAGCAGTACCATAGTGCCACCTACTGCACAAAGAGGCAAAGAGGCAAAACTCGATCCTAAAGAAATCCCCCCACCCAGCCCTGGGGTGGGATTGTTTTGGTTTTATTTGCTTTGTTTTTTTTTTTTTTGTTTTGTTTTGTTTTTTTTTTACTTTTTTTAATCTCTTGGTTCTTTCTCCAAACAAAGTCATTAAAACTGTTCCTATATTTTTCTTCCACATCATCCTTTCTCTCCTCTTCTTGCTCATCTCATGTTTGAAAGATTTATGGTATCATTTCAAAAGCTGACATTTGAAAGAAAACAATAGGAAATTATAATTTGATGATTTGGTTGAGGTGTCAAGAAATGCATACACATAAAGTACGATTTAGACACATATTGTACTTGGATAAAATATGTATAGGGAAGACTGCAGAAGGAGGAATGCACTATTATAATCTGAATGGAAGAGTTCAGGTTTTAAAGACCTGAATTCTCTGACACTAATTTGCTTGGTGCCTTGGGCAAGTTACTTAACTTTCTTTGTGTGCTGCAGTTTCTCCATTAAAAAAAAAAATGAGGATAATGGCATATGCGTTTTCTCTGCCTCATAGAATTCTTATCAGAATGATAGAAGATCAAGTATGCCCCTCTTATCTAACCATCATCCTTCAAGCCTCAACCATCTGTAATGAATCTCAGCAGCCCACAGAACACTGCTCAGCACTCACCTGCGTGTATGTGTGCTTAAGCGTGTGTGTTTCTTTTCTTTGTAGTTCTGTCTCTGGAGTTACCTAGGAAGGCAGAGTTTTAAAAGTGGAAGGGTAGGAAAAGGAAAGGATGATGGAGATGGGTGGAAGTATCTCCTTAGAAATTCACCAAAAGGAGCCAGGTGTGGGGTGGCGCATGACTGTAATCCTAGTGTGACTGGAGGCTGAGGCAGGAGGATCACAAATTTGAAGTCAGTCTCAGCAAAAAGCGAGGCACTAAGCAACTCAATGAGACCCTATCTCTAAATAAAATACAAAATAGGGCTGGAGATGTGGCTCAGTGGTGGAGTGCCCCTGAGTTCAATCCCTGGTACAAAAAAAAAAAAAAAAAAGAAAGAAAGAAATTCACTAAGAGGAGATCCTAGGAATTTTGTAGTATTCTGAGCCCAGGGTTGGGGGTAAATAGTAATTTAATAATTCAGGCAATCACACAGTACTGGGTCCCTGCTTCAGAGTTTATAGGCTTTTGCAAAAGGATTCTGAATTATGGCCAGGATGTTTCTTTTACCAAAAAGTTTGTTTTGCATTCACCAAAAAGTATGCTTTGCATTTCAAACTTCATTCATTCCATTAAACACACACACACGAGCGCACACACACACACACACACACAACTCTTTAAAGGAGATGCATCATTTAGTGGAAAATCAATATATATGAGATATCTCATTTTTTTCTTTGTGATAGTAGAGACATTCATTATCATTGTATTCTTTTTCAGACATATTTCTTCCTTTATAGTTTCTTATCTGATTTAAGTCCATTTCTAAATCACTAGAAAGCCAAAATATGGAGTTAGAATCAATTAGGTAATTGATTTTGATTGGTAGTGGTGGGAAGTGTCTTACAAATTAAAAATGTAAGTTAAATATTTTTCATTGTATTTAGTGTTTTTGCAAAAAGCCTTTCTATTTTTGTACAGGAGGAATATTTAATATACCTTATGGAGGAATATTTTAATGTACCTTAAAGATGGTTAAACATTATAGTTTCATGCAGTAAAGGCAAACCTGGGTTTCACATTGAAATGCTCTTATATATCTTCATTAAAATATGCACTAAATTTATAAATGTAAATTTGATTAAACCTCAAAATATTTTTGTATTTTTTTATCTGATGGGTACAGGCAAAAATTGACTCTCCTAGTGTTCTTTCCCACCTAAGAAGGAAAAAATCTTCTGAGAATTCAAATGAAATTGACATAGATCAAGATTTATCAAAAAGAAAACAGATTTATCAAACTATTGGAAGAACCAAGTGGGTTTTCTTTTTCCTTTCGATTCTTATTTTTCTTAGGCCAGTATATCATTCAACATAGAACCATTCCACAGTGAGGGCCACATGATGCCTGCCACGTGCCTGTAACAACCCCTAAGTCCCTGTACCCTGCCCAACACTCATTTGGATATTGTTGCAATGTCAGATTGGCATGTAAGTTTCACTTACTCTCAGTTTTGGTTCTTAACTGGTCACATACTGATGATAATACACTTGCAGGCAGACATCTTGCAGTAGCACTGGATAAATCCGCAATGAACAGCAGGTACCCTGACATCAGAATGCCAAGGTTTGACTCTCAGTTTGCTGGCTGTGAAACCCTATACGCATCATTTAATCTCTTTGTTCCAGGTCCCTCATTGGTAAAATGAGAATACTAATGCTAGCCTCTCTAATAGGGTTGACACAAGCATTATATAAAAAGTACTAGTATCTTAGAACTTAATACCTTAATATTACTATGTGGGTTTTGTTTATTTGCTTGCTTGCTCTTTTGCAGTGCTGGAAATCAAACTCAGGCCTTGAGCATTCTAAACAAGGGTTCTACTACTAAGCCAGTCCCTACTGTGTGTTTAGCAGCAGTAGTAGTGTTACTAAATCAGTGACATTTTGAACCTATTTAAAATTTCCATATTTTGCCAACTATCTAGAATAATTGTTTTGAGACCTAATTTACATTTTGTTTGGTTTTGGTTTTGGTACCCAGGATTGAACTCAGGGGTACTCTGACCACTGAACCACATCCCCAGCCCTATTTTGTCTTTTATTTAGAGACAGGGTCTCATTAAGTTGCTTAGCCCCTTGCTTTTGCTGAGGCTGGCTTTGAACTCTCAGTCTTGCCTCAGCCCCTCGAGCCTCTGAGATTACAGGCGTGTGCCACTGCACCTGCTGAAACCTAATTTACTTTAAGGCATATATTTTCAGCAAACAGAGATCATGAAAGTCATCTAAGGTAAGGATATTATTTGCGGGGAGTGTGATCCATTCATTCAATATGAATGAAAAGTTTGAACATTCAAGAATATTTAATATTCAATGAATATTTATTGCACACACCTTTTCACATTCAGCCTTTAGACATGCAGCCGTTTAGTCGCTTAGAGGAGGTGAGCAGCTTATTGCTGAGCTTCTCTTTGAGGTCACAGCTGAAGAAACCTGGCTGTAGATGAATGTATCGTTTTTCTTAGTTGAAAAGGTGCTATTGTCAGTTTCTTAGCTTGAACTGTTATACTCAAGTGCTAAAACATTCAAGTTGACATGCTTGGTGCTGTACAGACTATACAAACAGTGGTTCTCCAAGTTGTCCTTAGTGAAATATTATGAATAGTTCTGCATTTGTGACTATGGTGAGTTCTAGTACTTAGCTATTACTACTTCTTCTGGATGACCCATGGATATTTGGTTCTCAGGAAGGTGACCATAGATTGTTGAGGATGGGGGGACTACAATTAGACCTCATACATTATTAAGAAAGTATTATAAATGCCTTCCTTTGAAAAGAGACTTATTCCTTTATTCATTCATTGCTTTGTGATCGTGTATTCTTTATATTTGATAAACTTTATTCAATAAATATTGTATAGGTGCCACTATGTGCCAAGCGCAGTTGCTAAGAATATTTTCAGTGATCAAGACAAATAAAATCCTACATTTATGTTTCAGGAGAGAGGCAGGGAAGAAAAGCAGGTTAACAAAACAAAACAAATCAAAAACTAAAGGGTCAACAAATAAATGCACAGAGTAAATAAGGAAGTTCATGGAAAGATCCACTTTAGAAGGGTGATGATAAGAACGTCTAACATTGAATTAAGACCCTAAGGACATGAAAGAGCAAGCCATGGCAGAGCTGAACAGAGCATTCCAGCAGGTGGGGAGCTGTTGTTTGCCGTATGCAGTGCCTCACACCAAGCCTTTCAAAGAGCTCATCAGTAATGGCAGACACAATGTCTTTTCTCCAGCTGTTTATAATCTCTAGTGGACGGGGCGAACATAGCATTTTTTATACACACACACAAAACCAGCTACATCCCATTAATTACTCTTGGGAAGAAGGAAATGGACAAAGAGTTCTCACTGTATTTCACATCTTCATGGCAGAGGCTGGTATCCTTTCTGGAACAGAGAGACAGTTTGCAGGCATTTCAGCTTTAATTTTCTTTGCCAGTAGGTCCTTGTGTCTCTGGAGGTGTTAATTTCCTCATCAGCTACCTCATCGGCCCAGGACCTCTCTGAGGGGCTACAGTTTAGAGCTTCCAGGGTATTATCAGAGCACACAGCACACAGCGCATCCTTGTGCTCCTGTCTTTTATTACATGCCATTCATCAGAACACTGCAGGCACCTCTCAGGCATTGAAGTCCACTGGCAGTTTCTCTTTAATACAAATTACTTTCATTAACTGCAATTTTTATACTTTATCCATGGGATTAACTCGTTTGGAAACTCTTGACTTCCACCTTTCTCAGAGGTCATCATTCTTTCCATTTTAACTATCTCTCTTGCTTTGTGCTTTGCTAATAATAAATAAATAAATGGCTCATTTCTTATTCATATCCAAATGATATTATGGATGGTTAAGTATTAATTTAAAAAAATCTTTTCTTGGTCAGAAAATCCTACTTCCATTTATATTCATATAAGCTATGGAAACTCATTTGCTTCCAGTGTTTGCAAAATAATCATCTTTTTGTGAATTACAACTCATGTCTGGGTTTATTTTATTGAAAGCTGGGTGCAAGTGAAACTTTGTTTACTTGCAAGTTCATTTTTTATAGATCTATTATGGAACAGAGATTTATATTATACAGTTTTTATCTCATGGGTAGAGTGGAAGTATCTAGGAAAGTTTACTAATGAATCTTGAAAACTTTGGTCATGAACTACTTAGAGTGTCCTCTTTACAATACTTCAGTGATTCTGAATACTTCCTAAAGACAGGAAATGAGTAATGCTGTATCTAGTGAAACTCCAGGAAGAATTTCAAATGTAATCATCATTAGCAAAAATTCTAAAAACAGCAAGTTCTCACTTAGTACATTGGCTTCATTGCCATCTTAATGCTGTGTATTTTCTTTCTATACATAAAAGGTGTTCTGTTAGTATTGCAGAACTGGAGCCAATTATGATAGAATGACCTAGATTCTGTGTCTTATACATCATCTAGATTTTCTAACTAGTTTTGATTTTAGTTACAGTGTGAGCAGATCTATGAAAGAAAAATAAATCTACAATGTAAATATCACCTTTTGATTGATTTGACCCATGGAAAGCTCTAAAATGGTCATTATTTATTCATATTTTCCTTCATTTATGCAGAATATCATTAATTTTACATTGTCTTGTTAAAATGTAATAAACTATTTTCATCTTTTTAAAAATCTAAATTGGAAAAATGTTTTAAAAAACAGAATATAAATATTTTAGAAAGGATTACTCTCTGAAAACTTTACAACAATTCCTGGAAGAAAACATCTTAATAACATTTAGAACCATGATACTGATGTTCTCTTGGCAAATTACTGTTTTTCCTTCAGGCTTCTATTTGTAAAATAATAATTAAAAATCTTTCTAAAATGGAAAATATTTTTAAAATAATGATTTAGGAAAAAAAGACAAAGGTTGAAGAAAACTTAGAGATAATGGTGGCTAGATTTTTGCATTTACATTTCTCTTTTAGGTCCAAATGAAGATACAAAAATAATATCTTAGTCCCTTTGGGCTGCTTATAATGAAGTACCTTAAACTGACTAGTTTATAAACAAAAGAAATTTATTTCTCCCAGTTGAGATGGGAACATCCCACTACATGTTGTCTTAGCCAGTGAAGATGAGCATAAATGACATATGTCCCTTCAAGAGGAAACTTTAAAAATCAGTGTTCCAATCATCCTGTTCCCATCTCAGTAAGAGATGCTCATTATGGAAAAATGTACCAGCCTGGGGCCCTGAGTTACTAGAATAGCAGAACCTCCTGTTGCCCCCATGTAGTGTGAACAAGAAATAACCTTCTGATGTTATGTTAGGCTTCTGAGATTGGGGGTTATTTATTACTGTAGTCTAACCCATCTTGACTGATATAGGGTTTAAAAATATAATTTGATCATAGATTAAAGTGCTTATTTTTCTAGTTTGATAAGCCTTGTTATTATTCATGGGTGTTGGATTTTGTTGAATGCTTTTTTCCTGCGTTTGTTGAATTGGTCATATTTTATTTTCATTTAAATCTGTTAATGCCATGGATTACATTACAAAAATTCTTATACTTAAATATCATTCCCTTTTAGAGAAAATCCCTATGGATCCTCAGATATGACATTTTTGCATGTTGCTAGATTCCCTTTTCTATCTTTTGATTAGGATTTTTAGATACTATGCTCATTAAATGGATGAATTTATACTTTTTCTTTCCTTTCTCATATGGTTTAGCAACAATTTGATGAATTAAGATGGGAAGTTCTTTTTTTTCTTTTCTTCTTCTTTTTTTTTTTTTTTTTGTACTGTGAATTGAACCCAGGGGTGCACTTTATCACTGAGTCACGTCCCCAGTCCATTTTGTTTTTTATTTTAAGAGAGGATTTCACCAAGTCACTTAGGACGTGGCTAAAAGTTGCTGAGGATGACCTTAAACTTGCATTTGTCCTGACTCAGCCTCTTGGCTCTTTTTCTTATCTCAAATAATCTGTATGGAGTTACTTAAAAGTTTGATAGAACTTGTCTCTGAAACAGCTGTACCTAGTACTTTTTATAGGATAGATTTTTAACCACTTATACCATTTCTTTCATCATTATAGTGTTTTAAGATTTTCTATTTCTTGGATCAATTTCAATAATAATATTATTCTAGAAAATATTTGTTTCAAATTCAATAGCACAGAGAATTGATGTGAGTTTTATAGATATTATACATATATATGTATAGTTTTTGTTGCCTCCTGTACATAAACAATGTAATATTCTACTTTGATTGCTAATATTGTATATTTTTCTTAAGTAATCTTTACGCAACTTTCCTCTTTCATTAATTTGCTCAAAACCATTAGAATTCCCCTTTAAGTGAAACTCTCTAAGTTTCTATTTCAGACATTCTCTTAGTTTTTATCTTTTCACTTTAGTGAACATAATGTTTCTCCAAATTTGGTGGTTGAGCACTTAATTCAGTCATACTTTTTAAACAGGCAACTTAGGGCTACAGTTAGATGCATCTCAAGTTTTTATATTAATATTTGATTCCTTTTTTAAATCTTGGCTAATTTGGAATTATATGTTTCGTTTCTATGCCTTTATAGTTTACTCTTAAATTTTTAACATTCATATTTGACTTAGCACACTTAAAAATAGCTCATTTCCTTACAAAACAACCACATTTGAAAGCTTTAACTCCAACTTTCTCCACCTATCCCATCGTGGGTTCTTTATCTTTCTGTGTTCCATTCTGGGTGATTTTCTCAGATCACTAATTCCTCAGCTGAATCCAATATGCTGTTTTGCCTGTTCATCTTTTATGAAAAAAAAATAATCTCTGTAATCCTATTTGGTTTCTTTTGTTGTTAATAGCATCCTATTCGCTTATTATGGTTTTAGATATACTTATTTAATAATAACTTTCAAATGGCTTTATTATCTTAACTTTTTTAAAAATTATTTTTTTAGTTGTTGATGGACCTTTATTTTATTTTATATGTGGTGCTGAGAATCAAACCCAGTGCCTCACATACATGGTAGGCAAGTGCTCTATCCCTGAGCCACAACCCCAACCTCTTACCTTAAGTTTTGAAGAAGCTTATCTTCCTGTTATATCTGCTGACTCTCCCTCATGGTATGTCATTTCCTTATTTAGTGACTTGTAATGTGAGTTCATCTTCTTAGGGTTTTTTTTTTTCCTTTGGTAGCAACTAACATGGATTGCTACCATGGGCACTGGATGTTTTTATTGGTATGTTTTTAAATGTATTTCTCAGTTTGGAATTTCCCTTACCTTTAGGCTAGTCTAAAGTTAAATTCAGTTCACATATGTGGGTTGTCTATATCATAGACATTTTACTCAATCCAAAGCCTGGACAAAGACAAACCTTTTTGTTACTTCCCTGGATCCAATATTCAGAAATTTCTAGAACCCCTTCATGGGGGCGGCGGTCACTCCAATGTCTGAAATTGTGCAGGAGGCTCACTTCTAGCTCCATATCAACCCAAAGCCACATCTTTTCTTTCAAGGTAGACATTATAGTCCTGAGGCTCCTATCTATAATAATTTTACACACATACACACAAATTTGATTTCTATATGTATTTGGACCAGATGTTACTCTTTCCTAACACACACCCCTTACTTTGGCATCAGTTGTTAGCTGATCATTTCTGGCTTTTATTTCCTCTTCATTCTGATTACCTAATCAATGTCTTTTGTCTTTCAAACTGATCTATATAGTTAAATTTCATTTCTCTTATATTTGTCCAAACTGTGCATTTGTAGCAGGCACAGAATATACATTAGCTTAGTCCACGTTGGTAGAATTCATTAGTTTCTTTTTTTGAACTTTTTCATTTGTTCTTTTTAGTTATATATGACAGTAGAGATGACAGTAGAGTGTGTTTTGACATATTATACATACATGGAATATAACTTCCCATTCTTGTGGTTGTAAATGATGTGGAGTTTCACTGGTTGTGTATTCATATATGAATATAGAAAAGTTATGTCCAAATCCATTAGTTTCTAATAAAGGAAAACTAATGGTTAGACAAAATATAGAAATGTAATAATGGCTTATAACTAATAGGCTAAACAAGGGACAAGAGTAATTACAGAAAACCAGATATTAAATTCTCTCATTCGATATCTGGTCAATATGTACCATGTAAGGTGCCAGAGATTGTTCCATCTGTTGTTAATAGCATCCTATTCATTTATTTAATAATAATAATTTAATAGTAAGTTTAAACATCCTTTTTTATGATGACTTTCAGATTGCTTTATCACCTTAAGTTTTGAGGTTAAAAACAAAGGAATTGAATATTAATATAAAAACTTGAGATGCATTTAACTGTAGCCCTAAGTCGCCTATTAAAAAGTATGAACATGCTTCCTTTCCTCAAGGACTTCATAGTCACAAAGAGTGACACAGAACAGTAGATTGCAAAGGAGAAAGACTGTAATTGGTATGGAGCAAATGCAGTTCTTATTCTTGCCTTTTAGTTAGAGATGTGTGGATAGAGTAGGTGATGCTTCTAAAGGGTCTTATGCAACAAGTAAAAGCTCACAAATGGTAAGGAAGACATTATAAGATTGAAAAGTAAATGTGTAACACCACAGATCACTAGTGTGGGATATTGATTTTGTTATAGAATAAAGAATGAGTGGAGAATTGGTGGTAGATGAATCTGGAGAAATAGTTGCAGATTTTTGGTTGATTATTCTATAGGTAAGAGACTCATCATTTTTATAAATTAAAAAAAAAAAAAGAGCCTTGGTGGTTATTTTTCTAAAAATGTGTAAGTTGCTGAGAGAGAGGAAAAAAATAGAAATGATCTTCAGGAGGTTGTTTAATCAGGCCAGGATGATGGAATTTTTTTTTTAATATTTACCTTTTAGTTGTAATTGGACACAATACCTCTATTTTATTTATTTATTTTTATGTGGTGCTGAGGATCCGAACCCAGGGCCTTGCACGTGCTAGGTGAGCACTCTACTGCTGAGCCACAACCCCAGCCCAGGATGATTGAATCTTGAACAGCAAGAGGAGAGGTGCAGAGGATGGAGATTCCCAGAGACCTTTTTCAGAGTTTGTATAAACAGAGAGGAGGAAAAGTGATAAAGAAGCTAAAATTTATTGAGCAAGGACACTATGTCAGGAACCTTGCCAAGTTCCAATCATGATGTGGTTGTCTATAGATGGGAAAACAGGCTCAAAGAAGTTCCAGAGCAGCCGGCATCACACCTAGATGGTGTCCCTGTCACACTGTTTTTGTTTGCTTGTTTTGTTTGGATTTTTGTTTTGGGGAGTGGGTTGGGTTGAGTTTTTGGGTTTGGGGTTTTGTTTGTTTTTTTCCTTCTCAGGTTTTTTTTTTTTTTAAATTTTAATAATTTCTTTCCATGGGACATTGCTTATTATTGTAGTTTTATAAAGTAAAAGGATAAGCCATTCAGGAATCTCTAAATAACTATAATTTGAAGCTTCAAGCTTCTTCGCAACTGTAAGCTAATTAAATTTTGCAAGGCCAGCCCCTCTGAAGTTGAAAATGATTTGGCACCTCTTTCCCTGTCATTAGGAGACATCTATCTTTGCAGTGTGACAGTTCTGCTCACTGCACTGTCATAGTCTTTGGGTTGGGAGGGGCAGTGGGAATGGAACAATAATTATTCCGAATCTCTCTTGTGGCAGTTATTGGAAACTAGCTCAGAAGCTGTGCCCTCATCACTAACCCAGTCACAGTGCAAAACACAGCGACCACTCAGGATGGGTCTGACAAATACAGTGTCACTACGAATTAAAGAAATACAAAGCCAGTAACAATTATTGATAGTTTGTTGCAGATGTTCTTTTGAACTTTTGAAAAGGACGGTTTTATGTAACCAGAGAAAATCTGATTATAATGGGGAAGATGGATTATCATCACCAATTTGGTCTGACAACAGGATTCTTCCTTTTCTCAACTCAGCCAAACTCAAATTCTTTCCCTTTACCCTTCAACACTAGTAATGGGCCAAAGGAACACTGAGGTGCGATTTGCAATGCTCAGAATAGCTCAAGTGCATCCCTGAAATCATGCCTCACACATATGTTAAATCAGGATTTCCATTCAAGGGATGAGAGGGCATATCAAAGTAGTTTAGAGACAAATGCTAAAGCCGGATTGCCTGAGTTTGAATTCTGTGTGATCCAACACCAGTTACTCATTATCTAGGTGCCTCAATTTCCTCATCCATAAAATGGGAAAATAATAAAACATATCTCATGGAGTTTTTTTTTTAAATTAAAGGATATCAATAAAGCACTTAGAATGGTGTCTGGCAAAGTAAAGCTCTATAAGTGTTTGTGGTTGTTATTATTCCTGATATTTATAAGTAATCACTTCTACCTCACTGGGGCATAATGATTGTTATTAAACTTGGGAGATAAACGTTTGATATCTTATTTCCAATAAGCAAATAGAATAAGAATAGACAGTCTCTTTTATGCTTACCCAATATGGTGTTTTGCTCTGATTTTGCTGTGTAAATCTTTCAAGGAGAAAACATTTCAAACTGAACCATAAGTTCCAAAACTTCTATCTAAATCGAGTATTGTTTTTGTGCTTAAAATATACTCTTTGTTAAATGGGAAACAATTCAATGTACCCACATTCCTTCTGTTTTAAGTAATCTATAGAATGAAAATGGCAAAAGGTGGGATTGGCAATATTTATGATCCGCAAAGAAGCATTGCAAATAGCTTCCATGTAACAGGTGTAGCTATTTGAATGGCTGTACCAGACTGGTCCATAAAACCCACCCAGTTGCTGCACAGCTCCACAGATGGCCACTTAAACAATTTAACACCACTAAGATGGTTCTGGCAAAGAGTTCTTTAAAACCCACTATAATGATTTATCATCTTGAGCTGTCTAAAGTGCCATGATTATCCTAATGGCCCATGGTGAGAACATTTTTCTTCAAATGTTTTTTTTTTTCCTCCACATTAGTTCTCTTTTTGTTCAAACCCTCTACTTTAATTTGCATACAGTTAATACCACTAATCAAGCTTAAGTTTCACTCAGATTATCTAGCCTACAGGAAGTCACCTTGGCCTACTCCTTTTGCTTTAAGAAACACCTGTCTTTTAATCTACCCTTTTGTGAGTTGATCTTAATAACTTTTAGAGTAACTTTATCTTCAAGTTCTGAGGATTAGTTGATGATGGAAGGAGAACTCTGAAGAATTAACATGTGCCAGCCTCAGTGGTGAGAGGCCCATGACATTGAATTAAGAAAGGAAACACACATAGAGCAGGTCCTTACATAAGCATAGTAATTGTACAACATATGATCCTTTAAACTGTGGCAATGGTACAGAGGGTGACTGCATCACAGAGGCACCACGCTGATGTTCCTGGCAGACACTGCTAATCAATCATGGCAACCTTGCAGTCCCTCTAAACAGAACACTCCAGACAATCACTACCAATCATCTGATGTTGGAACTTAAGATGAAACCTATTTGCTGTCCAGGATATGATTTTTACAAAAGACATAAAGTTTTCTTCAAATGGATTTTTCTTATATTGATTCTCCATAAAAAAAGAAGAAGAAGAAAGGGGGAAAAAACCCTGAGGACAAAACATTAAATCTCAACTTGGTGAAGGCATGTCTTTAGTGAGCAAATACAACAGGGCAGAATATCAGACATCTCAAGCAAGCCTTTGGCAAGTGCTAGATTCAGTCAGTTGAGAGGTGAATTCTTTTGACAAGTGCCTGAAGTACTGAAACTTGGTGCTACTGCTTGAGGTGGGATCCATATATCAGACTGGAAGCAGAGTTGACATTCTTACAGAAGTTCAGAACCTGAAGTCCGCTCTTCTCAGGTTCTGAAGCAACCTCTTTTCGTGAACATGTGGGTTAGCAAAGGTGGTTTCTTTCTTAGAAGCGTTGACTATGCTCAACCATTGGGATTCTTAGTTATCCAAGTTCTGGAATATGAACAAAACTTAGGAAAATGTTCTCATCAGCTTCACATTGCTATGCAGGAAATTAAATTTTAAATTAAAATTAAAGAGAAAAGGTTGATTTAGGGTTAGAAGTTTTAGAAGCTCAAGTTCAAGACTGGGCAGCCCATGGTTTGGGGCATCTTGCAAGGGAGGCATATGCACAGAGCATGTGCAGGAGCAAATCACTCACATCGTGAGCCAGGCCGCAGTGCCAGAGGGAGAGACAGGTCTCACTGTCCCATCTGAGGGCCTGTGCCAAATGACCCAAGGATCTGCCACTAGGGCCTACCTTTCAAAGATCCCACCATGTCCTAGTGCCACCCTACAAATCAGCCTTTATTAAATGGGCTTTTAGGGGACAATGAACATCAAAATAATAATAGTTAACATATAATTATTTAGACTGTGCTAAGCATCATTGCATTTTATTCTCATAGCATCTCTATAAGGAAGAGCCCACTTTTATTCCTAGATTAAAGGTGAGGAAATTGAGAACAGGAAGCCTGAACATGCTCAAAGTACAATGAGTAATAAATAGGAGAATCGTGATTTGTACCCAGGCAGTCTGTCAGCAAAGCCTGCTCTTAATTTTGCTCTGTCCTTTTCTTCTTTATTTGGCGGGGGGGGGCGGGGTAGGTGTGCAGGGGGGGGCGGGGTAGGTGTGCAGGTTTTGCAACTCTCCTCATTTGACAGAACATATCATCTAGTCCTGACCCTGCTCTGAAGATTAAGCCTTTGAAGATGTGGGTCCTGGCACCTGCTTGGTAGTTACTGAGCTTTTGACCTTGGATGAAAGCATTTGGCAAATCATAACTTCACTTCCACTGGAGGATAATGAACCCAGGTTAAGAAGGTTAAGAAGCTAGGAAGAATGTTTCAGGACCTGGGATTAGAGTGGATATTTCTGAATTTAGCCAAGAAGGAGCAGAAGTTGGTAAGAAATAAAAGCCAAGAGTGTTTTTGTGGTGACATCAGCCATGTTTCTCAAATTGTACTCCTGAACCATCTGCGTTAAAAGTGCTAAGAAGTCTCAGGTCCAGAATATCTTCCCCATATTGTTTTAAATTTTAGAACATGCTTCTTATTTTGTCTTTTATTAGTACCCATATTGTTATGTTTTAATTAATAAAGGAAGACTTTTCTTGTTTTTTTTCTTTCTTTTTTTTTAATTTTTCTTTTTGGTTCTAGGGATTGAAATCAGGGGTGCTTTACCACTAGAGTACATCTCAGTCATTTTTATTTTTTATTTTAAGACAGGGTCTCACTAAGTTGCTTAGGGCCTTGCTAAATTGCTGAGGCTAGCCGTGAATTTGAGATCTTCCTGTCTTAGCCTCCTGAGCTAATGGATTACAGGCATGCACCACCCTGCCTGGCAGGAAGACTTTTCTTAATTAACACTTTTATATAGGAGGACCTATCAGCTATGAGCAATTAGGTTGCTTTTAGTTGAGATTTATAATCGTGAGAAAATAGGGAAAGTAGGGAGAGGGATGGAATGCTATTAGTACACCAGGGAATGGGGATATCAGAGGGGTCCCAAGAACATGGAGAAGCTGGATGAAGGAAGGTGAGTGTTAGGGTCCTAATGAAGCTACTCTGTGCTCCCTTCTTTGAGAACCAGGCTCCTCTCCAGAACAAAGAACAGTGCAGGCCTTGGCACCCTAGCCTGCCTCCAACCCCTTTCCTCTTGGGTGACCTGGACTGTAGGAAGGATGCACTCCTCACCCTTCCCCACTCAGTTCTTGAGGTGAGTGGGCTGAGCTTCCTGCACCAGGTCCCTCTCCTCCTGCTCCCACCTCCCCACACTTTGGTCAGGTTTTGTTTTCTGTTTTATTTGCAGTGTTAGGGATAGAACCCAGGGCTTCACATATGATGGGCAAGTTCTGCCTCTGAACTACATTCCCAGCCCCTGTCAGGTCCTTAAGCAGAGCCTGGCCTTGGTACCAGAGTGGTGAGGGACAAAGAGGGGACACATGAAGCAGCTCCCCCCTGCCCAGGGGTGCTGATTCTGTAACCATCTCCTCCAGTTTTGCAGTCTGCCATGCCTTCCATCCCCTGCTCCTTTTTTGCCTTTAGCACCCAAAATATCTGACAAAGAAGCTATAAAATGTTAACCAGGGAATAGAATCCATCTAGAATGTTTATGTCCCCAAAATCTTTCCTGTGGCAAGCCCTCAGTGAGTCTTCAGGGCTTCCCTTGGTGTTGGCTACAAGGCTTGGAATCCTCCTTCAAAAGCTGTTCTGTGTTTTATGATCATGGAAAACATTTGCCTTTACTGTTTACCTCCTTTAATTCTGATTTTAAGCCTTCACATATCCACATGAGAGGAGGACTAACCATTCAGGAACTTTGGTCCCTGAATGTATTGAAGTTAGAGCAGCAGAAAAGTTTTAGTTGAGCATGGGAACACATGTTTAAGAAGCCAGTCTCTTGTTCTCACAATAACTTGGGAAGTTATATATCAGCCCCATTTGACAGATGAATAAACTAATGTTCTGATCATTAATTACCAGCTCAAGCTTCACAGATAGTCAGGGCACATCCAAGATTGAAAGCCAAGCCAGGCTGCCTTTGGGCCCTGTGCTCACTCCAACTCTTTCCTGGCACCACAGGATAACAGTGGTGGTCTTGATAAAACATGCCCCTCCCCAGAAAAAGCAGGACACCAGAACTTTCTTTCTCACCCTCTGTTTTCCCTCAATCCTCCTCTGTTATTTCCTCATCTGCTGTTACCCTCACTTTTGCCCTCTGCTAGAATTAGAATATTTTCTGCAGTCCCTCTCTCCAACACACAGAATTAACAATTAATTAATCTAATGCTTAGATGTTGAGGCACATTTTATGGAATGAATCTTCTGTAGATTATGCGTCCTAAATGCTGTTGCCTTTAAAAAGGTGCTATACATGTGAAAGCAAGGGTCACTTTTTACACATTGCTTTTACAAAAGCAAATCGGCCCTTGTCATTAATAATGAAGTTAAAAATGCTTTGAGATTGAGGATCACCTGATGCTCCTCATTCAAAGGAGGTAAGAGAAGTACTTTGGTGCTTAAATATACAATCGGTAGAAGTGCTGTCACCACTGAAGATTGTGCTTTGCAACTGCCATCTCCTCACATCTAAAAAATGCTGTCTATAGCCAGTGTTCCTGCATTCAAAGCTACTCTCTGTTCCTTTGTTCCCTTTCTTCAATTAAAAGAAAAAAAAAACAAGAGATATCAAAATGACTAATATTCTAGTACCAAGAACATCACAGACCAAAACAGGTGATTTTATACTATTGCTATAGAAACAGCAGTAAAAGAAATGAGTGTAAACCTTGCTTTTAAATGATTCAATTATTCTCCTTTAGACCACCAGTGCCATAATAGACATTTTCCTTTTAAATAAACAAAGAATGGCGCATCTATCAATGCAAATTTTTTTCCTTTACATGAAGACACTTTTTTTCTTAGCTAAAGTCATGCTGTATGCTATATAGAAAAAATAAAGATTAAATGGGTTTCTTTAAATGTTGCCTTGGTTTAGAATTCATGCAGATGTTTCTGTGAATACATGGTCTTTGACACAATCTTATGAATTTGCTATATAATTTGTTTCATATTCATTCAGTTAATGTTTACTCAATACCTAGTAGATGGCAGGCATCTGCTAGACAGATTGTCACTGCCTTCAAATTCTGGAGAAGAAGAAAGAGAAACACAAGTAAATAAAGTAATTACAAATTGTGGTAGGTACCATAAAGGAACTATGCAGAGGACTAACCAGGGAGGTACTACTCAGATAATTCTCAATTATAAAAATAGTTAAGCTTGAAGGAGCGTGAAGAATGTGTTAGCTTTTCATCATTGCAACCAAAATATGTGACAAGAATAGCTTAGAGGGGGGGAAATTTTATTTTAGCTCATAGTTTCAGAGCCTCACTCAGTTTACAGTTAGCGGACTCCATTGCTCTGTACCTGAGGTGAGGCAGAGCATCGTGGCAGATGGGCATGGTGGAGGAAAGTTCAGGGTAGTCTGGAAGCTGGGTGGGGGGGGGGAGAGAGAGAGAGAGACTGACTCTCTAGCATGGCTCCCCAAATCATGTCCCCAGTGACCTACTTCCTCCAGTCACTCCCACCTACCTACTGTTAACACACAGTAGTCCATTCAAATTATTAATCCAGCAAATGGATTAATCCACTAATGAAGTCAGACCCCTAATCACTGCCTAAAAAACTCCACCTTTGAACCTTGCTCCATTGAAGATCATACTTTCAAAGTATGAGCTTTTCAGGGGACATTTCTAGATCCAAGCCATAACAAAGACACAGACATGTGACTAGAAGGAAGAAGGTACTCACGGAAAGTAAAACTGTGCACAAATTCTTATTATAAGAACACACCAAGAGTGAAGCCGGAGAGCAGTGTGGAAGAGGGTCAGTGGTGTGATGAGATGAGCATACCTGCTGGTCAGTCTCCCTTCCACCCTCAGATCTGTTCACTGCTCCTCTCTGACTTGCTCCATGTCCTGGAGTTGGTAGTCCCCTCCTGTCCTCCTACTTCATACTGTATTAGTCACCCAGTCTCCTTCATCCTCCCAGCCAATGAGAAGTCCCAGCAAGAGGTCAGAAGATAGGGAACAGGAGGGCTCAGATATTCTTTCCTCTTTTTCTCTGCTTTGGACTTCCCCTGATGATCGTTCCTACGAAGATCCATTTGGTCTGGCTCCAGTTGCTCCCCTTGCCCTTAGAGTCTTAGGAATGGTAATGGCTGTCCTCTCTTGGTACTTTTCCGGGGCCTAACTATCCCTTTTCTGTTTCCTCTATCCTAGCAACACCTCTGCAACAAACTCTTTCATGATAATCTCTGTATTTGAATCATGTGGGGTGAATTGTTTCCTTTCAGGTCCCTGAATGTAGAGAATTAGGCCTGTTGAGGGAGTCAGGGCAATTTATGGGCCCAGTGAGCGAGGACTTTAGGTTCTATTCTCAGGGCAGTAGGAAGCCACCGGATATGACAGGCTAATCTGATGCCCACTTAAGATGGTCACTTTGGCTGTTCTTGAGGCTACTGATTGGAGAAGATTGGAAACAGGGAGACCAGATAGAAAGCTGTGCTGACAAAGAGCCATGGTAGCTGGGCCAAGGTGATAGCACAGGAGATTGAGAAATCAGTGGATTCAATGTGAAACCGATAAGACTTTCAGAAGCAATATGAATCCAAAATGACTCAGGTTTCTCATCTGAGTCACTGGGAAGCGGTGAGGGTGGGAAATTGAAGAACTTTTTCATTTGAGTTTCATTTGAAATGCCTGTGAAATATCCGGAAAAAGATTCAAGTAAGCAGTTTGGAGTTCAAGGACTGAGTCAGGGCTGGATTTCTAGAATGAATCATCAACATATATTTAAAACATTAAAATAGGTGAGATCAGACATAGTCCCCAAGGAAAAGAATGTTTTAAAAGAGAAGCATTTAAAAATTGTTAGAAGCTATTTGAATGCACATTATAATCCTTCCCAATTTGTAAGATAGTCATGTAAGCACTTCAGCTAGGTACTGGAATCTTACGAATTGACTATAGAATTGAACGAGTTAATTTACCTCCCCCATCTTGAGCTTATTACAAACCAAGAGGATTTTGCTCAGGTGTTGAGTTCTGCATATTGTCTGACTTAATTGGGAAATGTGTTTACATTGATAAGCTTCTAACCTAATTCAAATTAGAAGGAAAGCTTTCTAATTTCACCTTTCATTTACTAGAATATTATAAGATAAAAGAATGTATAAAAATGGCACCCATGTGTTTCCATTAATGCAATCCATACTAACCAAAACAATCATTAGGCCCTGCAATAAGACATTTCTTGATGTTTTTCTTTAGGTGCTCTACAAATGATCATCCTCTGACTTCAGGGACATATAGATTTTATCATATGGCCTTCCAGTTTGTATATTATGGCATTGAACTGTCATCTCTAGCATCCATTAGACTGGTATTGACAAAATGTCCACTCGTATTGAACTAAGTACTCGATAAACCACTATAAGTAAATTGTTGTGCTCTTACCTCAAAGGATAGTCTATTGATTCCCAACATGACTATGGACCTAGCAGAATGGCCCTATCTACAATTCCCTGTTGTGCCAGTAAAATGTTGCTTAATGTCTTTTTTGAAGTCCCAGACAGCAAAGAAAAAAATTTTATTTTAACATTCTTTGTTAAAACCCTGTACTGTTTTTCATGTAGAGTATTTTACTTTAAGTAAAGTTAACTACTAATCATTGCTTTGTTTTTATGGGCTTAAAATCTTCCACTTTCAAATGATACTTTATAATAAAAATAACCTATGCCTATAATAAGAAAATTTGGAATCATTTTCCAAAGGAACTGCCTTAGCAGGTATTTTTGTGTGTACTCCAGAGATTGTGTATATATGACATGTGTGTGTGTGTGTGTGTGTGTGTGAGAGAGAGAGAGAGAGAGAGAGAAAGACATCCTTTTTTCAATGAATAGAATCATAATATGAGGAGAGCATGATGACACACACCTATAGTCCCATGACACATGAAACTGTAGTAAGAGGATCAGGAATTCAGGGCCACATTGGGCAACTTAAGCAAGACTCTGTCTCAAATAAAATAAAAAGGAGTGGGAATGTAGCTCAATGGTAGAGCGCCTCTGGACTCAAGCCCCAGTGCCACTACAAACATCACAATCATAATCATAACATCGTACCCTTTGGCAGTTGATTTGGTAGTGAAAGTGGGGCTTTCTACTTGACCTACTTTTTGGCGTGTAGATACATCCCTCCAATCTTTGCATCTACCTATCTTTCCATATTATCACATAATAATCTATATTTGTCTTTTGAATAGCTGTCATATATTGTATAGGTATGACATAATCCATTTATCTCGACCCTGATGATGGACCTGTTATGTTATTAATGTTATGAATATCCATAGTTGTGTATCTTTGTATACTTAATTAAATATTTCAAATATTATAATAAATTCTGTTAAATATTCTTTTAAAGATATGTGAGATTATCATATAAAAATAGAATAAGAGAAGGCATATATTTCCTAAGCAGACAAAGTCTTCTACAGTTATATTGATACATTCAGGAGATGAAGAGTGACAGAATAAATGTTGGAGATTTGGAAGACACTTAACATACTTTGCCTTGTTGGGTACTGTCAGATTTTCACTGATGTGCAATTTGTAGCAAATGTTTTAAAGGTTTTTTTTAAGTTTTCAAAACTAAATCATTGGAAATATCCAACAATCACAGTTTGTGTTACATTGATAACTGAGAATCCTTTAACTGATGTGTGACTTGTGGAAAAAAATGTACTTCTAGTGCCAAATATCTTCATTGT
Organism: Marmota flaviventris; assembly: GCF_047511675.1. Taxonomy (NCBI): domain Eukaryota; kingdom Metazoa; phylum Chordata; class Mammalia; order Rodentia; family Sciuridae; genus Marmota; species Marmota flaviventris. The sequence goes on along the minus strand of NC_092498.1, from coordinate 170,818,467 downwards.
AAATTTTGAATTAAATGTGACCATTTAAGATAGTACTATTCAGTTCAACAGAATAGTCAATTAACTGGAACAAACAATGTCCTAATTCTATATACAAATAATTGTATATATTATTTGTATATACAAGTACAAATGATTATAGTGTGTGATATATTTCCCAAAGTGAAGGGTGAGCTCTTTGACCATTCATGGCAAAGTATATATTTTGGAGGGTTAAGAGAGTGGGTGGTATACTTCAAATTCTCATTTTTATGCTAGAGATGGTTGTTTTCTTTCCAACTTGTGATGATTATTTTCTTTATGTAGGCAAATTACACAACAATCTTTGGCATCTCTTGGTTTGTAGATATATTCCCCCAATGTTTGTATCTGTTTTCATGTGGTGTTCCCTCTCTGTGTGTCTGTCCAAATTTCCCCTCTTATAAAGCCACCAGTCATCGGTTTACAGCCTACTCCAATTCATATGACTTCATCTTAATCTGATTATATTTGCAAAGGGCCTATTTCCAAATAAAGTCACATTCACAGGTACCAGGGGTTAGGGCTTAAGCATATTATTTTGGTGGACACAATTCAACTCACAACAATGATGAAAATTCTAGGAGCAAAAGTATCACCAATAAACTAATGTGCTTCATGGTAATAGAATAGAAATATTAGCTCTTATTTTTTTCTATACCTTTCTCCTAAAATACCCCTTATCCAAAGTCCCATCACCAATAAGTCATTAAACTTATTAATAATACCTCCCTTTTCTCATTCAGATAAAATTCACATACCCTAAAAAATAAAGCCACCCTTTAAAGTTTATGATTTAGTGAGTTTTAGTTAAATTCACAGTTGTATAGCCATCACCACTATGTAATTTTAGCATGTCTCATCACCCCAGAATGCACCTGTACACGTGAATAGGTACTCCCATCCTGCGATATACCTCCATTCCTTTCTTTCTGTGTATCTGTGGCTTTTCCTATTTTGAACATTTCATGTTAGTAGAACTCTTCAGGATATGGTCTTTTGTGTCTGGCTTCCTTCACTTAGCTTAATGCTTTCAAAGTTTCTCCATGTTGTAGCATGTATCAGTGATTCATTCCCTTTTAGGCCTGAATTATAATCCACTGTATGAATAAACAGACCATATTTTGTTAATTCATCAGCTGATGAACATCTGGATTGTTGCCATTTGAGCAGTTATTAATATTCTTGCTATGAACATCAATGTGCAAGTTTTTGTGTGGATACATGTTTTCAATTATCTTGGATGTATAAGTAGAAGTGGAAGCGCTGGAGCCTATGGAATTCTTTATATTTAAAAACTATTTTCAAAGCAGCTATATCATTTTATATTCCACAAGCAATGTATTAGGGTTCCAGTTTTCTTACATCCTCACCAACACCTGTTATTGTTAGTCATTTTTATTATTCGCATCCTAATGAGCATGTGTTATCTTCTAGTACTGATCTACATTCACCTCTTGGCTAGTAAAAGTCTCTTTTGGGACTTTATATATCTTCATGGAGAAATGTCTATTCAGATTCTTTGCCCATCTTTAATTTGATTATTTGTCATTTGATCTTTTTATTGTTGAGTTGTATGAGTTCTTTATGTATTCTATACATCATATCCTTATTAGATATATAATCTATAATCATTTTTCCTTATTTTGTGGGTTGTCTTACTTTCTTTGCCTTTGAAATACAAAAGTTTTTCATTTTTATGAAGTCTAGTTTATCTACTTCATCTTTTGTTTCTTGTGATTTAGCTGTTGTGTATAAGAAGCCAATACCTAATGCAAGGGTGTGAAGATTTTCACCCATGTCTTTGTGTAAGAGGTAGCTCTTACCTGTAAGTCTTTGATCTCTGAATAATTTTTGTGTATGTTGTGAGAGGAGAATACAATTTTTTTCTTTTTCATCCAGTTGTTTTTCCCTGGAAAATGTCTTGGCATCCCTATTAGAACTCAATTGATCATATATGTCTCTGGACTCTTGCTTCTGTCCAGTTTTCTACATGCCTATGTTTATGCCACAGTGTCATGATTAATATAGTTGTTAATACAGGGAGCGTGAGTCCTCCATTTTTCCTCCTCTTTTGCAAGACTGTCTTGGCTAAGGTGGGTTACTTGTATTTTTATGTAAAATTTAGGATCAGCTTGTCAATTCCTACCAAGAAGTCAGAAGAGATGCTGATGGGATGTGTTGAATTGTAGATGATTTGGCCATCTTAACAATATTAAGTCTCCCTTTTAAAATTTTCTTTCAATGGTGTTTTATAATTTTCAGTGTACACATTTTGCAGTTGTGTTCCTAAATTCATTCTTTATTATTTTATTTTTTGATGCTGTTCTGAATGGAGTTACTTTCTTGATTTCATGTTTTGGATTGCCAATTGCTGGTATATATATCAAAATACAATTGATTTATGTATGTTAATCTTTTATCCTTCAGAAGTCCTGGACTTGTTTATTAGCTGTAATATTTTTCTGTGAATTCTCCCATATTTTATAAACAAGATCATGCTACCTGTGAGTTAAGATAGTTTTACTCCTGTCTCTCTAGTATGGATACCTTTGATTTCATTTCCTTGTCTAATTGTCCCAGTTAGCACCTCCAGTACAATATTGAACAAGTGGTAAGAAGAAGCAGCAGCACTCTTTTCATGTTCCTGATCTTAGAGAAAAGTTTTCAGTCTTTCACCATTAAGTATGATATTAATTACAGGATTTTTTGAGGAAGTTCCCTTTGACTTCTGATTTGTTGATTGGATTTTTTTAAAATGCTTTTTTTTTTGCATCTATTTTTTCTTTATTCTGTTCATATAGTAATGATTAGTATTTCATTGACAAATTCTTGTATTTTGAACTAAGCTTGCATTCCTGGGATAATTCTCTTTGATCATAGTGTATAATTAATTTTAAGTGCTTCTAGGCTTGGTTTATTAGTTTTTTTTTAGGATTTTGTATATTTATATTCATAAGGGATATTGATCTACATGATTTTCCTTTGATATTTTTGTCTGGTTTGGATATTAGGGTAATACTGGTCTTATAGGATAAGTTGAGACATGCACCTTCCTTTTCATTTTTGGGACAACTGGAGGAAAATTGGCTTTAATTCCTCTTTAAGTACTTTATGTAATTCACCAATGAAACCACCTCGTCCTAGGATTTTCATTATTGGAAGTGTGTGTTTGCTTCTGTAAGATCAGTAGTAATGTACGCATCCTTCACTCCAAATTTTTGAGAGAGTGCTCTCTTTTCTGTCTCCCTCTCCCTCCGTCGCTCCCCCCCACCCCCCGCCAACTTTAACTAGCTACAATTTGTTCAATTTGTTGATCTTTTCAAAGAATAGGCATTTGGGTCTACTGATTTTCTAAATTGCTTTGAGTGTTGTTTGCTCTTTGTTTCACCTACTCTCTTAAAGTAGATTATCCTACTGGTTTCAGATCTTTCTTCATTTTTAATGTAGGCATATATATCCATGAATTTCCCTCTAAGCACTTCATTCACTTCATCCCCCAAATTTTGGTATTTCATGTTTTAGTATTTATTCATCTCATTTTCTAAGTTTCCTTGAGATTTCTTTGATCCATTTTTTTACTCAGGAGTGGATGTCCCTATATTCCTTCTTTATTGATTTCTAACTTCATCTGATTATGATCAGGTAAATACTCTGTATTATTTCAGTATCCTATTGGTTTTTGAGGCTATGTTCATTTTTCTTCATGATGTGACTATAATTTAATATGTCCTATTAGTAAAACAAGAAACAAAAACCATGGTCACCTCAGTCAGTAGGGACACCTAAAATCCAGCATCTATTAATGATAAAGACACTCCACAAATTAGAAAAGGAAAAAAAATCTAAGAAAAACATATAGCTTATCATTCTCAAATGGTGAAAGACTGAATGCTTTCCCCCTAAGATCAACTATCAGTATGTTTTCTCTCTCAGATTTTGTTCATCATTTTATTAGAGATTCTAGTCAATACAATAAGACAAGAAAAAGAAATAGCTACAAGGCATCCGTACTGAAAAAGAAAAGGCAAAGTTGAGTTTATTCACAAACATGAGCATTTCTAAGAAATCCAAAGGAATTTGCAAAAACAAAGCTACTGGAAAGAATAAATGAGTTCAGCAAGATAGAATAATACAAAAATTAGCATATGCAAAAATCAGTTGCATTTCTAATAAGAGCAATTCAAAACTGAAATTCCAAGACAACTTCAATCATAATAACAATAGTGTCAAAAAGAACAACATGTTTATGGATAAGTTTAATAGAGTTACTGCTAAAAATTTTAAGACACTTCTTAAAGAAATTAAAGATGTAAATAAATAGAGAGACATTTCATTAGAACATTCAATATTGTTAAGATGGTAGTTCTTCCTAAATTCAGCAGGCTTTTTCGTAGGAAAAATCCCAGTGAACACTTGTTGTTGTAGAAATTGATGACCTGATTCTAAATTAATATGGAAATTCAAAAGTAAATAAAGCAATCCTGAAAAAGAAGAACAAAAGTGGATGACTTCCACTTACTGATTTCCAAATTCACTATACAGCATCAGTAATCAAAGCAGTATGGCACTGACATGAAGAAGATACATGAGTCAATGTGGCAACATGGAAAATCAAGAAATAAGCCCTTAGGTTTAAGGCCAGTTGATTTTTGACAAAAGTGTTAAGACAATTCAATGGACAAAAGAATAATCTTTTCAACAAATGGTACTAGGACATTTGGATATCCACATGTATAAAAGTTAATTTAGATCCTTACCTCACACCATATACAAAAAGGAACTAAATTGGATTTTAGAATACAAATGTAACAGTTAAAAATATAAAACATCAGGGCTGAGGATATGGCTCAAGGGGTAGCGTGCTGGCCTGGCATGCACGAGGCACTGGGTTCAATCCTCAGTACCACATAAAAATAAATAAAGATATTGTGTCCACCTAAAACAAAAAAATAAATATTTAAAGTATATATATATATAATCTAGAAGGAAATCTTCATGGCCCTGCAGTAGACAGTTTATAGTTTGAAGATATAATACAAAAACAAATCAGTAAAAGAAAAATATAATACACCATTCTTCATCAAAATTTTAAAATTTTGTGCCTTGAAAGCCATTATTAGATAAAAGACCGCAGACTGATGAAAATACTTAAAAACCATATATATGGTCAATTCTTATATTCAGATTATAAAAAGAACACTTAATGATTTAATAAGAAAACATCACTCAGTTTAAAACTTGGGAAAATGGGCATTTCACAAAGCACATGATAATATTTCCAACATAGTGTATCAATAAAAAAAAGTCAAAGGAACAATGAAATAATATTACCACTATAATGTCTATAGTAAAAAGTGGACTATATCAGGTATTAATCAAGAAGTGAAGAAACTAAGCTGGGCATGGTGATGCATGCCTGTAATCCCAACGACTTGAGAGGCTGAGGCAGGAGGTTCACAAGTTTGAGGCCAACCTCAGCAAATTAGCTAGGCCCAAAGCAACTTAGTGAAATGCTGTCTCAAAATAAAAAATAAAAGAGGCCTGCGATATGTCTCAGTGGTAAAGTGCCCCCAGTTTCAATCCCCAGTAAAAAAAAAAAAAAAAAAAAAAAAGTATTGGACAACCTGAAATTTTTACTTTCCTGGTAGAATATAAAACAGCACAACCACATTTTCTGGGAAGGAACCTAAAAAAAAAAAAGAAGAAGAAGAAGAAGAAGAAAAAGACATATTTCCACACAAAGAGTTGAATGTATATGTTGACAGTGGCATTATTCAGACTGGCCAAACCTGAGAACAGTCTACAACTCCCATCAATTCCTCTGTGAATGGATAAACACAATGTGCTATGTCCATCCATGTACTGGAATACTGTTCTGCAATAAAAAGTTATTAGGCATCCTACAACATAAATGACTCCCAAAAACACTAAGCAAAAGAAGCAGAATTGCTGCTCTTTCTATTGAGGACAGAAGAAACCTCATGAATTTAAACTTCAGTAGAAGGAATCCAGGAAAAAACAAACAAACAAACAAACAAAAAACTAATAGAATAAAATTCTTCATGGTAAATTGTAAAGCATTGGAATGTGTCAGGGAAACTATGGAACTGCCTTCTATTGGCCTTTGAGTTTCAGTCTAGAGCCATACTAACTATATACCGACATCACTGTGAATACTAAAGATACAATTTTGCAGTTTTGCTATTTCCTGTAATTATACCTAGCGTTATTTGGTAGCATCACTGAAAATGTGCATTCAAATTTGGTAATTTTTAGGTCATGATAAAGGAAAATGAAAACCATTTTGGCTTTAAGAACAAATGATTCTAATAAATGGATCCAATCATCAGAAGTCTGACATCAATTTTTGCAAGTTCATTCTAACCTGAAGTGAACACTCACAAATGGTTGTAAATGATGGTACAACAGAAGAAAAGTGAATAGATAATCTAAATAAATGAGTTTATCCACACTCTTGGATAGTTGCAACCATTTACTCAAATTCTCACTGAGATTGCCACGGTAGAAAAAAAACAACTGTCAATCAAAGATGAAGATACAAAAGCAAATGGAAAATTGAATTGAAAAGTAATTTTACTTTCAAGTGGTTTGCAAATGTAGATGTTAAGTTTGAAATGAATGTTGTTAATGACCATAGCTGGGAGTTCTACACCTGCTGATCACTAGAATATTATTATAAATGAGGTTGATTTTCCTGTTGACTACCCCATTTTTTCTCACCATGGTCTCATTACTTTTTCTATCACATTGCTGACCCTTAGCTATGAATGCTCACTTAAGGATATAACAATGTATTAACTTACATGTGGGTTTTTTAAAAAATGCATCTTTAAGTACAAGAAGAGTAATGCCAATATTGCTTGTCTTTTTCTTTTTTGTTAGGTCACAGGAGATTTTTTAGATGGTGAAAAATCAAGACTGTATTACAAGTAAAGAGCTGTTTTACAATCAGCCTTCCTTACAGCAACTAAATTGTCCCCAAAAAAGCACATAAGTGTAATGAAGCTTTTAAGTAGTCACACATATGCATTTATATTCTTTCTCTCATGAATGACTAATTTTAATTTTTTTAAAGTAGCAACTCAGCTTGCTTTCAGAACCGTTTAATCTTAGCATATGATTTTGTTTTCCTCCAAAACCAACTACACTTGATTATGACATGGGGAGGGTGTGCACATTTCCTTTTGCAAAGACAGAAGAATAAGCCCCTAGCACCATATGGTTGGCCCAGACCTAATACTTCTGTCCTAAGCTGGGGACATGATCATTTAGAATTCTACCTGACACCAGAATCATAATAGTCAGATTAACTGAGAACCATTTTGTGCAAACAAAACCCTAACCTCTGAGGGTAAACCTCACGCTGTGCACCTACTGTGTGGTTCCTGTTGAAACTTAACAGCCTAAGGGACCCACCTCAGTAAATGGGCTGGATTATATTGAAATATATACTAGAGCAAAATAATGAATCTTTTCTTTTGAGTTTTCACACAATACTAGAATACTCTTTCCCCGAGGTATGTGCATAGTTCTTACCTTCACTTTATTCAGTTCTTTCCCTCTGTGAGAGGCCATACCTGACTACCCTTTCTAAAATAATACTTTCCACCCCATCACCCTCGATCACCTTATTGTGCTTTATTTTTCTTCATAAGCACTTATTGGGAGCTGACATACTATATGCATACTTCTTACTTATTATTATCTTCTCCAGTAGATCACATGTTTCAAAACCTGGGAACTTCATTTTATTCACTGTGATATTCCCAGTATCTATTTTCATGCTTGGCACTGTGTAGATGCTCAATAAATAGAGGAGCAAATGTTTCGTAGGGCAATTACAAATGTCTGAATCAAAATCTGTGAAAATGCTGTGACAACCAGGTCTCAGCCTCAGGGAGTTTATAGGTTAGCAGAAAAAGCAGTGTGGATGGCAGCCTACGATGACATCCTTTTTTTAAAAGAAAAGTCACTGCAGCAGGATGAAGGATGTTATGAGCCAGCATTCCAACTTTCCAGTGTGGAGTTGGGGTTATTGATGAGGTTATGTAAGCATGTATGAGACACTCCGATAATTCACTAAATAATCCACAGCCACCCCAGGCAATGGTGGTTAGAAGTCCGGGAGCACTTCCTATGTGTCAGGTACAACTCTGGGCATTTTTCATGCATTCACTAATGTGGTTCTCGTGATAGTCCGGTAGGTACTGTCATTTCCCACATTTTATAGACGAAGAAACAGACACAGGAGGGCAAGTCATTTGTCTGATATGCAGCTAATGTGTGATGCAGCCAGAATTCAAACCTAGAAGGCCTGGCTTTAAAAGATTGCCCTGAACCTGAACCATTATGATATATTTCTGCTTTAGTTGATCATGGTTAGTCCAAAACAATAACAGTTTATTACTGAAAACTTTGAATAGCACTACTTGAAAACTACAACCCAATCAAAATAGTATTGATGATGAATTTGTAATAAATAGTCCTTCTTCCAAATGAGAGAAAGTCCACACCCCTTACACTTCTATATATGCACATTAGGAAATTTGCAATCCCCAGAGTTTCAGGGCAGTCAGACTTCTTTGTGGAACTTAAAAATGAGAGATTTCTTTAAAATCTAGAATGAGCTTTGAAATATCAAATTCTAATAACTCTTTTAAACTCAAGTAAAATGTTACTACCGAGTGCTAAAACTAAAATATATGGGACTTCATATTATTCACCCATGAAAACAAAGGAAAAGATCTGTATAAACCTATGGCCCATAAAATGGACTATAGATAGGCACTGACCTAGAACAAACGGGAGAAAGAAAACTTTCAGTAGCAGAGGTTGAAAAACAGACTGTAGTAAGTTAAAGAAATACATGATTATTTTTCTTGTGGAGATCCAAATAGTTTTCAAGGAAGAGGCAGACAGCTTGTCGATCAAACTGTGATGAATGATTACAATTTTAGTTGGCATCACAGAGAAGCTTTCTCGGAAAAGAGCATACACAAAGGTAGGAAAATAATAAAGAAGGGAGTATGTTTAAGCAGTAGCAAGCATGCTGGCATTATCAGTGTACCATGTCTTGTCCCCTGGACCACCCCTGCTATGAGCTACGGTAGTAGTGGACAGTTTGGTACAAACGTCCACCCCAGGGACTTCTTTTTGGTGCAGTGGGAGCTCTCTCCCAGGGACAGGCACAGCTTGGAGATACTGGGAGTTAAGGCCCCAGAGGCAGCCCTTAACCTTTAAAGATTGGGAGTCACTGGCTATGTGCTCCCCCCTCCCACAATTCAGGCGGTCAGTTCTTTGAGGTGTTCTGTACGTGTCTTTAGAATCCTGATGGGATGGAACCCTGTCATTTGCAGTGGTGTCACTGCAGGTATTTCCTTGTCTCAGACCCTACTTTGGGGAATGTACTTCCTAAAGAGGCTACCAAACAACCAGGTGTATGCTATGGCTCTAAGGATTGTATTGCCAAAAAGACTCACAAATTGGAGACGTTAGCCAGTAGTGAGTTTTATTCATGATTTCAGGGATTCAAGAGGCAGAGAGAGATCCAGGCCTGCCACCCAAGCTCTCCAGTCCTTTCTGGCTCAGATTTAACAGATAAGTTCTCCAAGCAGTACCTGAGGGGAAGTACCACTTATCTAGAGAGAGCCATTTTGGCCATTTTATACCTTTTTAGCTTCAGTGATATTTTCCCAGGAACCATGCCCCTATAAGCCCAAGGATTCCAGTTTGTTAACCATGAGGAATTCTAAACAGATCAGAGTACACCATGCAAAAAGCATTCCATTAAGACTTTTTCCCCTGACAAATACCATTAGTATATTTGTCAGGAGGTCAGTTGGGTTTGCAAGGAATTTTGGCTGGTCACTTTTCTTCCTAGAATGCCCTGAAGTAAAGTAAATGATTATAGGCCCGTCACTCCTCCTTTCCTTCCTGTTAAGCACACAGCCTTTCAAAAGCACTGAGTCAGGTAACTCCCATCCTCTGGAATCGTCAGATAGACTTGGAATTAACTTAGCATTATCCCTGTGTCTTATCTTTATAGGTTTTAGTAGACTTCCTGGCCTTGCTACTTCCTTGCTATGAGAACTTGACCAAGTTTCTTAATGTCTGTAAGCCTCACACTACATTGATCAGAGGTGAATACTGAGTTCTACTTCAAAGAGTTGTTGGGAAGAATAAATGAGATAATTTTTGCAGGTTCTGGCATATGGTAGGGGTTTAGACTTTGGGGAATATACTTCCCTTCCCTTTCTAACTGTGTAATCATAGCTTTGCTATCTCCCCTACCCAGGTCTTCTGGGTTTCTGTTTTTCCATCAGAGCTTTTTGACGTACCTAAAGGAAGGCTTTGTCAATGGAAAGAAGATAATCAATTCCCACACAAACTGCAGTTGGGGGCTATGACCAGCCAAACACACAACAGGGCAGAGTCTCAGGCATCAGATACAGGAACAAAGATCATCCTTCTATGGATGTACATCACCCACCCTGAAAAGAAAGCATGGGGTTCAGAAAGTGGTCATAAGTAGAATTAACTAAATCTCAGTTTAATCTGGACTCTGCTGGGTATGTAAATTTGGGAAAATCACCTAACATTACCAACTAAGTTTTAGTTTCCTTATCTGTAAAATAGAGATGATAATAATGGTGCATATCTTGTAAGGTTTTTAGGAAGATTCAATGAGAATGCATATAAATGCTCAATGCAGTGTTGGCACACAGAAAATGTTCAATAGATAATATTTATTTGATAATAATATCTTTCCCTTGGGAAGTATATTTCAGGCACCAAAGTCTAAGTCGTCTTCTTGTTCTATGCTGAGTAAACAATAGATTTTTTTCCTTTAGGTAAATTACCACATTGCAGCAGACTATACTCAGTCTTACTAGCTTAGAGAGAGTCCTTTCAGCAGGCTTTCCATGGGATAATAGTTAGAAGTCACAAATTTAAGACCTATTGGAAGACTGGATCCAGAATGGAGCAGGAAGAAGTTCTAAAGAAGTCTTATGATATGTCTTAATAAATTTTAGAAAAAGAAACTTTACAAAATATATTCTTTGACCATGATGGAACTAAATGTAAAAATCAAGGGCTGGGGTTGTAATTCAGTGGTTGGACACTTGCCTAGCATGCACAAGACCCTGGGTTTGATCCCCAACACCACCAAAAAAATAACAGTATACTTTATTTAAAAAGGCCTTAATATTTTGAATTTAAATAGAATAATTTTAAGCAACCCAGGACTCAAAGAAGAGATCTTAAGAGATACTAGAAAATATCTCAAATTGAATGAAAATTAAAGTTCAATATAGAATGTGAGGAATGTACCTACCATAATATCTTTTTTTATCTTAATATATAGTTTTAGATGTCTATATGAGAAAAAGAAAGACATAGAATTAACAATATAAATTTTCATCCTAAGAAGCTAATGGGGAACAAAAAGTAAATTTAACCCAAGATAAGTAGAAGGAAAGGAATAATAAGTCCAGAATCAATAAAATGGAAAATAAAAAAGAGAAATTTGATACAGCCAAATGTTGTTTCTTTGTAAAGATAAACTTGATAAACCATAACAGGACTGATTAATAAATGAGAGAGAAGTCAGACATTATCAATGTGAAGGATAAGAGAGGGATACGACTACAGATCCAACTGATGTTAACAAGATAATAAATGGGATAAGATAAGCCACCTTATGGCAATAAACTCAACAATTCTAAATGAAGAACACAACTGAACCAAGAAAAATTAGAGATCTGAATACTACTGTTGTCTATTGAAGACATTACATAAGCAAAATCATCCCAGGGAGAAAACTTCAGATATAGCAAATTCTATTAAAATTTAAAGAATTAGCATCTTTTTAAATGAATACTTTCCAAAAACGCAAGAGAAGGAAACACTTCCCTACATTTTAAGAGGTTAATTTAGCCTTGCTATCAAAACCTAACATATCACATTTGAAAATCAACCAGATCATTCAATATTTAGATAAAATAAATTAAAAAGATATAGGATCAATCAATGCAAAAAATCATTTAATGAAATTCCATACCTGTTCATGATTAAAAAAATATATCAAAAAGTAGGAATAGAAAAGCACTCTCAATTTGATAAAGGAAACCTATGTCTTCCATTTGATAGGGACATAATGAACCCCTTCCCCCAAGAGCTGTCAGCTCTCCTCACTTCTAACAATATATGTTCAAGGTCCTAAAACATCAGTGTAGTGGTATAAGAAAAATATAAATATAATTGTGTAATGCAAAAAAAAGTACATGTATAAAGTCATGAATTGGTATGAACATACTTTATACAAAGATATGAAAATTGTACTCTATATGTGTAATAAGAATTGTAATACATTCTGCTGTCGTGTATTTAAAAAAAATCAATTTAAAAATAAATAAATAATAAATAAATCCCAAAGGCACATCCAATGACCCATCTCCTCCAGCCACACACTACGTACCTTCAGTTACCTCCCAGTTAATTCATCTCAGTGGATTCATGCATTGATTAGGTGAACATACTCATGACCCAGTCATTTCACCCCCTTGCATTATCTCACACATGAGCTTTTGGGGGACAGCTAATACCTAAACAATAACACCTGGTCTCAAATATTTCAGCATAGTAATAGAAAATGGACTAATGTGATATGATCAATTGATTTTCATGGCATTTCACTGAGGAAAAGAGAATCTTTAATAAAAGATTCTGGAAAAACTGGATAAACACACAGAAAGAGAATAACTCAACCCCCTAACTCATTTAACGAAATTCCATACCTCTTCATTATTTTTAGAAACCAATGTGGGATGTATCAAAGCTATATATAAAATTGAGGCTATAAGATGTAGAAGGAAACAGGAAAATATTTTTGCAACTTTGTGTTGGGCAAGATTTCTTTAAAGATACAGAAAGCACTAGTCTAAATAATGACAAACTGAAATTCATCAAATTAAACTTCAGCTAATCAAAAAGCAACCACATCGGTGAATCTATATGAGTCTTTGTATTATGCTTGATACTTTTCTCTATGGTGGAAATTATTTTCAAATAAAAAGTTTTTACTATGCTATTAAGAAAATAGGGAATAAAAGTCTGGGGGTATTTCTAAGTGGTAAAGAGCCTGCTTAGCATGCACAACACCCTGGTTTGGATTCTCAGCACCACAAAAAAAAAATCAATATACATATGTTTTGTGTGTACATATATGTATATGCTCAATGTCCTAAAATATCAGTGCAATAGAGCAAAAAATTAAACAAAAAGCATAAAGACTGAAAAGGAAGAAGTCTGTATTCTATGAGGACATGATTACTAATGTAGAAAATTCTCAGAAATATATGAAAGCTACTAGAACACATGGCTAAATTAATATACACATATATATACACACACATACATATATGCACACAAAACATATATATACATGTGTGTGTGTGTGTATGTAAGTCAAGAAAGCATTCACTATACATATATCTGACAAAGAACATGTCTCCAAAATGTATAAAAACTTTAACAATTATGAGAAAACAACACAATAAAAGTTGAGTAGAAGATTTAACAGATATTCCACAATTGGAGCTATATCAGTCAACATTACAATAATGCTTAATATCATTAGTCAAAAGAGAAATGCAAATAAAACCACAATTATATAAATTTCATACCAACTAACAATGGCTAAAATTTAAAATTCTAATAGCATCAAAAAGTGAGGGTGTGGAAACATTGTAACCACCCTGAAAAGCTGTTTCTATAAAATTATATAAATATTTTCCTCAAGAACTCAACATTTCCATTCCTAGTTATTTATCAAGAGAATGAAAATACATGTCCGTGACAAGATCTTGCCAGCATGTTTATACAGGTTTTATTCATTAGAAAGCAGAACTGAAATCACCTCAAATGTCCATCAGTAGGAAAATGGATAAGTTATTGGATATACATATAAGACTCAGCAATTTTTTAAAATATCACCATTGATACAGTGCTACAGCATGAATTTTTAAAATGTCATGCTAAATGAAAGAAGCAGACAAAGAAGAGTATATTCTACACCATTCCATTTGTAAGAAATTAATAATCAGATAACAGAGTGTTTGCCCATGGGTGAGGATCAACTAGAGGGGGCCAGAGGGAACTTTCTAGGCTAATGGGCATGTCTTATATTTTCACCAGAGTGGTAATTACATGAATGTATACAGTCATGCAAACAATGAAATACACTGATCATACACTCAAATCTGTGCATTTCAGTTACACAACTGTCATCCAGCAGCAACACAAGAGACCGTGACTATGTTTATTATATCCATTAATTGTGTAGTTTAGAATGTGGCCCTCTTACACACTCCTTTCCTTGGCATAAGGGCCCTGCAAGATTTGGCTCCTTCCTACCTCTCTACCTCATGTTCTTCCCTTCCTTACCTACCAGCTCAGACCTTGCTGGTGCGGCTTAAAGTAGATCATTTCTTGCTATCCTCTAGTTAGTCTCTTATTTCTTTCTTTCATCGAATTTAGGATAACTTTTAACTATTTTGTCTCTTTATACTTTTATCACCTGACTTTTCCAGTAGCATACAAGCTCCAGGAGGGTGGGACCTTGTCTTTGTCACCATTGTGTTGTTGATGTGTCTCTAGCACATTCCCTGGCTCAGCATTTGTTGAATGTGAGAAGGAATGAATGAATGTTCCTAAAGTTCCATGTGCCAATGAAGTGACAGTATACTGACACATTTCTCTGTTGGGAGTTTGATCTTCAGTAATTTTGATAAAAATCATACACTCTTATCCCTACAAGCAAAGGAAACCTTTAATAAAATCATGTCACAGGCGAGTCTTTGGTTTATGCGGTCCCTCTTTTCACTTCCTTTTCTTTCCTGAGTCTCAGGAGCCTTTCCCTCTCTTCCCTAATCAGAACTTCTTACAGGAGAGACCTAGGCACGTCCTGATGACAATGCTTTCCAAACGTATTTAATCCTATACCCCACTAGTAAAATATTCACACATACCTACCACATGGTACATTCATTTACCTTGAAAATACAAATCTATGTTGCTGAACTACTATGTAATGAAATGTGCCTAAAAATAACATTTTTTTAAAGGATGGGATGAAAGTTCTAATGTTTTCTTCCTGCACTTCAGTGGTTGGTGGTGTACCCCCTGTACCCACCATGTGCTCATGCCACATTCAAGATTGTGCCTTAGGATGAATGAGATCCTGCATTTACTTATGCATCTAAGTATAATACTACAGTAGTGTTAACACTGTGACATTCTAGCTCTGTGTTATGGTTTAGATATGAGGTGTCCCCCCAACAGCTCATGTGTGAGACAGTACAAGAATTTTCAGAGGTGAAATGATTAAGTTATGAGAGCCTTAACCCTAACCACTGATATGGATTAACTGGGCAGTAATGTAAGCAGGTAGGGGGTGGCTGCAGGAGGTAGGTCACTGGGGCGTGCCATTTGGGTTTATATTTTTTCCCTGGTGAGCAGAGATCTCTCTGCTTCTTGCTGCCATGTCCTGAACTGCTTTTCTCCTCCACACCCTCCCGCCTTGATGTTCAGCCCTCACCTTGGGGCCTGAGCAATGGAATCAGCCACACATGGACTGAGACCTCTGAAACCATGAACACCAAATAAACCCTTCCTCCTTTAAATTTGTTCTTGTCAGATGTTTTGGTCACAGTGGTGAAAAGGCTGATTAAAATATTCTGATTATGGACTTAAAGCTTTATGAGGTCTCAGTGTAGGAAGAACAGAATTTTTAGGTCTGGAGTATACCCTGGAATCATCTCACTTAATTTTTGCTGCATTTATTCCTGACATTGTTTAATGACATTTTTCCCACAACAGGGTATGTAGACTGCTTTAGAGGGAGGCAAAAGATGAAATCAGAAAATTGGAAGGAAGAGACGTGAAAGAGCTATAGAAAAGGCTATGTTGATTTTTAAAAATAGTTAATTCTATACTAAATATTGACAATAGTGTATTTCAGTGAAACATCTCTTTGGAGGATGGCTAATTTTTAGAAAATTAGCAGTGTAATACACGTAGACCAAATTGCCAAACACAGGGAAAAAATCATTTATTCTCAGATGAAAGGACAGTTTTCAAGAAAGCATCAATTCTACAATATAGCAGCCTGAGACAGGCTTGGAGATTTTCAGCCCGCTGTGTTACCTCTGAGACCTAAAGGAAGCAGAACATAAAAATGAGCCTCTATCAATTTGAAGCAAACCTAATCTTTGTGATCATGGCTGTGGTCTAAATCTATTAAAGATGTTCAAATTCAGTGTCCTTGGTATCACTGCAGGTTGACCTGAAGAGTGAGCAATAAGCTTGTGTATTATAATTCTAGTTGGAAGATATGTGCTTAGGAAGTGAAACCGACATTCGGTGTTTTGTGTGTATCTCTAAGCAGACCAAGAGCCTATATAAAATGACAGGTGCATTTTTAGGGAAAGAAACCCATAATGTTTTCCTATTTAGTAGGTGACAGTATGTCCCAAGATAACACAAGCTTAAGGGGCTGGAACAAGCATGGTTATTAAAGGCTAGCAGTTTCTCAGTTCATACAAATTGAATTTTTTTCATAGGCTGGAGGACAGTGGAAATCTAGTTGCAGAGTACTGAAATAAATTAGCATATTAAGTGGATTTATATATTCAGGCTTCTGAGCACTTTGAATCTAAGGAAGAAATTTTATTACTTCTTAAAAGAAAACGGCAATTCTAAAATTCTGTGTTCGAACTCCCTGTTGGAAAGGGTCTATATGATAAATTATATCATTTTAATGATGATCCAAAGAAGTGGTTATTAAATTGATGGGAGTCTTTGTCTCTTCTGTCTTGTCTCTTCTTTTAGAATTACTGATTTAGGGAACATCAAAAGAAGATTGTATTTATCAACGGTCCATAAGGAACTATCCTCAACCCCTCTTCATGCAAAAATCCCACTCTTTATGATCAAGCGCAAAATTGTAAGTATCACACAAATGTTGCCTAAAATATTAAATTTATAGAGTAAATACCAATCATGGGCCTACTGTGATGTCCTAATATGAGGACATTTGTTCAGTACCATCGTGTACAAAAAAATGAAAATTCATGCCCTTCCTTCCTCTCCCTTGAAATCTACTAGGTGAAAGAATGTTGTTTAAACACTATGTCACCAACCTGTGATAGAAAGTACAGGGGAGAGAAAAGGTGCTATTGGAACTGTGGAAAGAATTGTAAAAGAGAAAGAAATCTGTCTGGCTACCAGAAGAGGAAAGGCTGTATGAAGGAGAGAGCACTTAGTATGCCCTTGGAAGGACTGGAAGATCTCAACAGGGACAGATGGAGAGCCAGGCATTCCAAGAGAAGGAATAGCATAGGCAAAAACGTAGGCTGCATAGTGGTCCATCTCTAGGGGACTATGGTTTGTCTTTGGGGGACAGTGGTCCATCTTTGGAGGAGAATGGTCCATCTATGAGGAATAGTGGTCCATCTTCTATGGGAGAGTTGTCCATCTTTGGAGGACAGTGGTCCTTCTTTGGAGGACAGCAGTCCATCTTTGGAGGACAGTGGTCCATCTTTGGAGGATAGCAGTCCATCTTTGGAGAACACAGAACTAGTAATTGTTACCAGCCTTAAAAATAACCTAAGAAATATCAGTCCTGCTACAGCCTAATAGATTTCAGGAGATTGCAGGTCTGTTGTGTAACTTCTGAAGGGCTTGATCTGACTGAGCAGTATTTCTCAAATTTAAGTCATTTTGCTACTACTCTCTGTACCATGTTTATGTATTACCTGTTTGAGGATATGCCTGATGCTTTCTTTTAAGTTGACTCACTTTCCTTTGGCTGAAATTTATTTTAAAAGAAAACTTTGTATCGCTCTGAGGAATGGAAAATCAGTACAGTTTGCAAAAAAATAAAATAAAATAAAATCTAAAATAAACACGCAAAAACCAACATAGTATTTTAATATCTAGCTAAATAGGGTTTCTTATTAAAGGCCCTATTCTGAGGATTGTTCTTTGTTTAAAATAAAGTTTATTAAGGATTAGATACATGTAAAATATTTATTTCTGGCATAGTTAGGGACTGAAAGAATATTGATAAGAGGGAAATTTTTATTCTGTGATTATTTAATGTCATTTAATGCCACTCCCATATAATATCTAAAATCATCTCCCAGATGGTACATGTTCTACTCTTTGGGAACCACTATGATAGAGAAAAGAAGCCCATTAAAGCTTTTGGAGTAGGAAAGGAATACAGTCAGTTCTGGCTTTGGGAAGATTAATATTTGCAATGATTTGGAAGGGTAGGAAAGCAAAGTTGAGGAGACCATTTGCTACATTACAGATTAAAGTTAGTGAAGACTAGGTGGTAGCAGCAAGGAATGGTATGAACCAACATCAGAAATGTATGTAGCTGAATGAGCTACGACCCACGTCAACAGAATTCCCACATATGCTTATATGTGGTATATGCTGTGAGAGCAAGAACAGAGAATCTGGGTTCTGAACCCTACTACAGCACAGAATCTAGGCTCTGACAATTCTTCTACATTTTTATTAAATATGTAATGTAAATAATATATAAAGGTTAAGAACTTAGAATCTGAGTTCTGACACTCCTGTACAAATTTCTATGTTCATTTTCCTCATCTATAAGATGCAGCTAATATGAAGTGTATACACCCACCATTAAGGCTGTTGTGGGGATTTACATGAGTTAATAAATCTAAGGTTCTTAGAATAATGCTGGTATAGTAAGCCCTTGGCAAGGATTATAGATCCCATTTACTCTTTAAATGCTATTTCTTCCAGGAAGCCCTCTGTGATTTCACCCTCTTGGATCAGATGTTTTGGGGACATCTCGCCATTCACAATTTCATAACCTTCCTAATACTTCTCCACTGTGCACTTTAATTGAGTATCTCCTTGTCTCCCCCATTATACTATAAGCATGTCTTAGTGGGCTTCTATCCCTAGGCCCTATCAGTACGTAACACATAGAAAGTGCTCAATAAATGTTTGTTGAACAAACAAGTAAGTCTTGATGTGCTTTATAGAAGTTAAAAATAATGAGGTTTTCCTGGCCAAAGTTCTAAATATGCTCCTCATATTTGATTCCACAAATGTTCAGGAGTGTTCAAACACATATTAAGAAATCCTTGCCCTCATTTCTGTTTCCTCCCAATCAGACAGGTGTCTTTCTGTCCTTTGGCAACTAGTGGATATTTTTGTTGGTAAACCTCAAAACAGCATTCTAAAAGCACATCAGCTTTAGAAAACAGGAGATTTCACAATAAAGTTCCTGCTTTCTAACCTCTTTTGAAAAAAAACACACATCTGTACCCACTGAGCCTGCCTTTTTGCACAACAGTCAGCTTGAGCCAAGTGGCAACCGCACCCTCTCTGGAGAGCTGGGCGTGGTCCAATGAACTTCAGTCCTCTCTACTCTCAAAGTGCGCAGGTGCGTGCAGACCCTTTTGCTTCACTCATTCAAGTCCTCTGCCTGGGCCCTCCAGGTGTTCTGCTTGCCACACCCGATTTAGAACTTAATTGCCAAGTGGTCCATTCTTCCTTGGTTCTTTGGACTAAAGCCTTTACGTAGCCAGAGGCAAAAATTAAAGTTAATATTTTTATAGCTAAACCAACATGAATATTTACATATAGGCCACTTTCTGTTCAATGACCTTTAAATGTTAATCTTTCCGATTTATTTTTCATGCTATTCTAAATTTTGAGGAGTCACTTTAATATTTAAATTATAGCAATCAATATGTTTGAGTTTTCAATGGCAATAACAATTAAAAAATTAATAACCATCAGATTAAACAATGGAAGTACCCACTTATTCGGAACTCACTGGAATCAATTTTACTTCTTAAATATAATTTCAGTTAGTTGGTGATGGTGTCAGATGAACATCAACATCTTGCTGTTAAAGTAGGTATAAATGTATAATAAATTAAATTCCATTTGAATAGGAAGTTCAATTATGTCATTCAGAATAAATCACTCATTGGAGACATAAATATGATAAATAATGCCTAAATCGTTGTCATTTAAATGGGTACAACTCCTGAAGAGTTGTACCTTCTTGAACCACATCTTGATGGTATTTTTATAGAGGTCTGGTATTACATTGTTAAAACTTCTACTCAAAAGTTCCCATTCTCCTCAAAGAATGTTTCTCATAGAGCCAGTGATTTGGAAACTTGGGGTTTTCAACAATATTTAATTTCTTCAGTAGCATGAGAAGGAAATGGAGGTGGCAGATTCATGCAGGCACAAGGTGGTTTAGAGATACACAAAAGATACAATTAGAGAATGTCTCAATAAAATCTCTAACCGAGAATCCACTATAATGTTTATGGTACTTATTTAAGAGTTTGTAAATATTTCACCTCATCTGTTAACAAGTATCCGTTTTTCTCTCCCTATTCATCTGTCAGTCTGTGGGGAAGATATGTGGGGAAGGAATTGCTGTTCCATGCCTTCCTCTGCTGGAGGAGACACAATTAATTCAGAAGGAAATACAACTAATTCAAAGAAAGTTTGTTTGGAAAACAGATGATTACCAGATTAGGGGTTACCCCATTTTCAAATCAAATGAACAGGGAGCATACTGTTGGGGTTTTGAAGTGAGGCCACTGGACCTAGACTGCAGACATTCTGAAGCTAGTTCAGAAGTTTCCTGGCTGAAGATCCTTGGGCGAGTCAGTTAATCTCTCTGTGCTCCAGTTTCCTCATCAGACACTGACAGTGGTACAACTCACTTAAAAGAGCAGTTGTTTGGATTAAATGAGCTATAACTTAGAATAATATGGAGCTCACAGTAAGTGCTCAATTGATACTAGGCAATGTTGTTACTGCTTCACTATTGTCTCTCATTGTGAACCCATGTTTATTAACTTGTGAATATGGTGTCATAAAAAGCCTCTCAACTTAGAGGTACTTCAATTCATGAGTATTTATCAAGTCCTTACTGTGGACCAAGGCCTATGTCAGATGACATGAATCCCAAAGTGAATGACACATGACCTTTTTCCTTAAGTAGATTATAAAACTGCAGAAAAAACAAATATGTAAACAATTACTGACAATGGGCTGTGCCAAATACCAGTGCTACTGAAGGAAAATATCAGACCTGTCTAGCCAAGTCAGAGATGGTGACAAATAAATTAATTGCCTCTTGGAACAACATTTAAAACTCTTCTAAAAAAGACAATAAAATTGAGCAGCTTAGCAGCATACAATAGCAATTGCAATGTCCAGCATACAATAAAAAAAAAAAGTTACTAGCATGCAAAGTGGAAAACATGAGCCCCTGACCAGGAGAGAGGAAAAAAAAAAATCAATGAATAGAAACAAACTTAGGCATGACAAAGATGACAGATGCAGAAGCAGAGGCTTTAAAACAATTATTGCAAATATCTTCAAAGATTTAAAGGAAAATATGAACATAATGTCAGAACAAATATAAACTTACAATAGAGAAATGGAAACTAGGAGAAGAAATCTGCATTCTTGAACTAAAAAATACATACAATATCTGAAATGAAAGATTGACTAGATGTTTTTAACACTAGTTTAAACAGTGGAGAATATCAATGAAATTGAAGTCAGCAACATAGAAACTACCCATATTAAACATATGGTGAAGTGTGGGGGGCTCAAAAGAAATGAGCAACGTCTAAGTGAGCTGTGAACAAGGTCAGGCACTCTACTGAGATTGTAAGTGTAGTACCAGAAGGCAAGCAAAGAAATGCTGGGAGAAGAAAATTCATAAAAGTAATTCTTGAACCTTTTGAAACTTGAAAAATATAGAAATCAAATGAGTTCAGCAAACTGAAAACTGAGGAACAGGCAGATTTTAAAAAAAGAACATGTTATGTCATAACCAAATTTCTGAAAATCAGTGATAAAGAGAAAATGTTAAAAGCAGCCAGATGAAAAAGGTTCATATGATGTCAGAACAATGATAAGAATACTACCATGTTCCCAGCTTCCCATTAGAAAGGATGCAAGAGACAGTGAGATGGTACAAGGTTGCGGGTGGGGGAGCAGGGAAGGACTTATCAATCTAGAATTTTTTATCCATATTCATCAGAAACTGTGGCAAAATAAAGAGCTTCGGGGACCAAATAGATGGAAGAATTCATTGCTAGAAAATTGACACTACAAAAAATATTAAAGGAAGTTCTTAAGACTGGAAAAATATATACCAGGTGGAAATGTAGATCTAAATTAGAGAATGAAAAGTGCTAATAAAGATAAATATGTAGGTAAATCTAACTCTTTTTCATGTATTTTGAAAGTATTATGTACAACAAAAACAATGTTTGAATTGTAAAGTTTATAAGTGTCAAAATACGTGACAATAACACTAAAAAATGATGAAAAGGTAGCATACCTCATGAGCTTATCCATGAGATATTGGAATATTAGACAAAGTTAGATTACAAAGATAAATATTGCAAACTCTACTGCCACTATTGGCAAAATGATAGAGAAGTATAACTAAGGAGCCCATTAAGATTAATGGAACACTAAAACTACTTTTAATCCAAAAATATTGGAGGAATAGAAAACGGAACAAAGAGCAGATGGGACAAATTGAAAAAAAAGAGCAAGATGTCAATCTTAAATATGTCAAAATAATTAAATTAAGCACAAAGGGACTAAATCCTCCAATTAAAAGGCAGAGATTGTTAGATTGAATACCAATCTAACAAGCAAGATACAATAGCATGTTTCTAAGAAGTGCATATTAAATCTAAAAACAAATAAGTCATAAATTAAAAATGGAAAAAGATATGCCATGCAAATATTAGTCATAAAAGCTAGGGTGCCTATATTCATAACAGACAAAAAAAAAGACTATAAGACAATGGGATAGTGTGTAAAGAGAGCTATTTCACAATGATAAGGACTAAATCAAGAAGATCTGACAACCTTAAATGTGGACATTCCTAATAACAGAGCTTTAAAATGCATGAGGCAAAAACTAAAAGAATTAATGGGAGAAAAATAAATGCACAGTGGAGCTGGAAATTTCAAGACTCCTCCCTCGGAAATAACATGAATAACTCCGATAATAACTAAGGATATACACTTGAAAAGCACTATCAATCAGCTTGATCTATTTGACATTTGTTGAACATTTCATCTAACAACTGCAGAATTTGCATTATTTTCAAGTGCATGTTCACCAAGAATTACAATATGTGAAGCTATGTCAATCTCAACAAATTTTAGAAGATTGAAAACATACAAAGTATGTTCTGTAACTATGAAAAAATTACCAATAATAGCAAAAAGAACTGGAAAATTCCCAAGTACTTGGAAATAAAGCAACATACTTCTTATAAGCTGGTTTTCTCTTGAAAAATTAAGTCTATCATGAAAATTTAAAGACAGGAATAAGGTCCTTAAAACCCCATTCTTTATATACCATTGTAGGGGCCCAACAACAGGAAGTAGTTCTAGAATTCTGTAAGAGATGTACTTTAGGGTTTCCAGGTTGTAAAACTGTGGTTTCTTGTTTGTTGTTTCCTTTTTAAAGACACTGCTGGCTGGAGCTAGTAGTAACTCAGGTGTTTTATACACCGGCAAAACGAATCCAATTATCTTGAGACCTTTCTATAGTAAAGGGAGAAAAAATAGGAGGAATCAAATAGAATATCAAAAACTATGGGGAGTCAAAAAGTGCTGGGACAGGTGACACGGTGGCTCACGCCTGTAATCCCAGCAGGTTGGGAGGCTGAGGCAGGATCAAGAGTTCAAAGCCAGCTTCAGCAACTTAGTGAGGCCCTAAACAACTCAGCAAGACCCTGTATCTAAATAAAATACAAAAAAGGGCTAAGGATGTGGCTCAGTGGGTAAGCACCCCTGTGTTCAATCCCTGGTACCTGCCCCCACCCCAAAAAAGAAAAAAACGTGCTGAGACAACCAATAAATTTTTTATTGTGTGCATTTGAATTTGTGTGTGTGTGTGTGTGTGTGTTGTGTGTGTGTGTGATTTCATAGAATCTGCAGTCCTTTCAACAGGGTAATAAATCCACACTGCCAAGACATTAATCAGTAAAAACTAGAAATTCACATTTTGAATCATTCTGTCACCCTTTGCCAGTCAACTCCTTCATGCAAAATTTCTTGCTGGAAATAAATAGCATAAACTCAATTATTAATCATCAACAAGCTAAACAGAACTGTCTTTTCTTTATCAGATTTCTATT
This sequence comes from Marmota flaviventris, assembly GCF_047511675.1. Taxonomy (NCBI): domain Eukaryota; kingdom Metazoa; phylum Chordata; class Mammalia; order Rodentia; family Sciuridae; genus Marmota; species Marmota flaviventris. Next base: position 170,794,162 of record NC_092498.1, on the reverse strand, counting down.
TTTCTGGTGTATACTTCTTAAGAACCTGTAATTATGAACATTTTAGGTTGAGAGTTCTTCCCTGCCGGACTAGAGTCTCACATGGGTGTAAAGTGATTAGAGATCAAGAACGATGTCAAAGAAAAGGATTGTAAGAGTGGATGATATCACCAAGAATAATTAAAATAATATTTTATAAAGATCAACTACATAATTCAGATAATCCACGTGTTGGTAGTAGAGAGTCTAGACTCCTTTCCAAAACTTCGGAAAATATATCACAGCATTTATATGAGAAAGGAAGTATTTATTGAAGCTTATGAAAATTGGAACCTTTATAAATATCAACTAAGCCAAAAAAATAATTTCCATTTTCTTTAAGCCAAGAGGGATTTGTGAAAGTTGTCCCCATCTTTTTCAGGAACCATCTATCTATACATCCAGGAAATGGATTCATTAAGTAAAGATGTCAGTTCCCAGACTTTCATTTGTGGAGTGACTATAAAGAGTGAAAATTAAATATTGGAGCGTAGGCATGAATGGATTTTCATTTCTTCCTATAGTCATCCATACACACACATATGCACAGTTATTCTTTGGGTACTTTTCCCGAAGCCTGAGTCCTGGCAGAGAGAATAAAAGCAGCATGAACATGATGAATAAGAAAGTGTGTCATGGGTAAGGGCCTGGTTTCTGGGGACTCCGCTGGTGGAGGAGGTAGGCACTGATTCCCCAGCAGAGCTGATGGCAAAGCCAGCTGGAGGGTTCAGATAAGCGGGGAGGGCACGGGCAGGGCCCTGAGATGAAACTCCCAGCCTGTCTGCACGCCTCCCGGGCCTACAAACCTTACTCATTGTTCAAATCCAAACTTAGGGGTCACCTTCAAGCCTTTCTAGGATGTAGGGAGACTTAGAATCAAAGAAAATAAAGCAGATAATAAAAATGGCAATTATTAACTCTAAAAAATTTTTTAATTGTATGACAAAAGGGGAAGTATTTATGGAGCAGCACTTGCCTCAATGGTAGATGACACTGACATTCACAATAAGGAAAACATGGAACATAGATTTTAAGAAAAAAGAGCAAATGAGAGATGATTATCCAGGGAGAATAAAGTGGGGGAAGTCAGGTGCATGTGAATGAGCTCAAAGATTTATCTACCATCCAGGAAGGCAGTAGCTGGTGTCTGAAAGTACTGAATGAAGAGCTATTATTTTTAAATACAGAAAGAAAAAACAATTATCTGAGATGACAGCATGATTAGATGAGAGGAAGCATGACAAGGCAATGTAATGTATTTTGTTCAAAACTTTTGATACTGTTTGGCTTGCATTTGCATATAAAACTGTGTTGAATTTTTTTAAAAGATTGTTTAAAAGTAGGCTTTCCAGACCTCCCCACCTGCCCATCATGGGCCTCCTCTGTAATGTGCCACATGCATGCCTCCCCTCTGGACCAGAAGGATCGTCTTATTCAGATGCACTTGCTCTGAAGATTCAAGGTTTTCTTCCTGATCCTCCAGTTGGTCCAGAACCTGGCCTCCCTGGCCAATCCCACCACAAACCTTCCCAATACCCACTGCGCTTGTCATCCTGCTAACCATGACAACACAGTCCCACCTCCTACCTTTGCTTATGTCAGACTCCTGGACCCCCAAAAAACCAGAGCCTCCTCATGGCCTGGAATATAAGTTTAACTGTTGAAACATGTAAAAAACAAAATCTCCATACGCTTTCTCAATATCTTACCACATTCTCTTCCTTTTCTGCTGTGGAAACACTCTCAGGCTCGCCTCCATATTAAAGTCGACATTCCTTGATAGAAAGCTTTGCCTTTTAAAAAATTATGTGATGAAACTTTTGTAAATTGTGCTCCTAAACAAATAATAAAAGGGCCCAATATATAGAACCCAAGAAGTAGGTATGATTTTAATTTCAAAAATAATTTTTCCTACCTTTGTCCTGTAATCTTAAATAGGTCTTAATTACTCACTAAATGATTATTTTTTCCCCTCTTTCTTTAACTCAGTCAGACCATTTAGAGGATTCATTTGATGAAGTACTGAGGAATCTAATTGTTTAATGGGCAGAAATTAGTGCCTGCAAGAGTACTTTAAAACTGGCAAATGCCAGGCATAATTACAAATTCTTTAGAAGAATCTATTTCTGTACAATAGGTTAATTGGTTATAAGTAGACAACACTGGCTACTGCTTAAACCCAGCTTCCAATTTCATCCATACCTTTTTTTTTCCATCAAATATAAGTGGCTAATTGTGATCAAATTAGGCCCCTTAAAGGAACAATTGGCTACTTATGCCTGATTTTCAAGATTTAAGTGATCCGACACACCTGCAATTAGCTTCCCTCCAGCACAGTGCATACAGACAAGAGTCTTGTCTCATGATGGGAACTCTGGAGTCACATGGCCAATGTATAGTTTGGATTATGTGGTGCTGAGGATCGAACCCAGTGCCTCACACGTGCCAGGCAAGCGCTCTACCGCTGAGCCACAACCCCAGCCCTCAAAGCAATTTTTAAGAAAATTTTAAGCCAAGACAGCGATAGGGTGAAATTGGTTTGGGGCTGGCTGGCCCACATAACTGCCTCAACCCTCTGGTCTCTCTGCACATGGTGGCTCATTCATTTAGGTGATTCTGGAAGGTACTTAACTCTCCTTTGCTTCTCTCCATCTTAGTGGTGCAATCTGTGCATTGACTTGGTAGCCTTCACCAGTGAAATATTCAAGGGAGCAGTTTTCCAGTCGTTGGATGGAATTATTGTCTCAGCAAACTGTAAGCTACGAAAAATCTTCACCTTAAAATCAAAGCCTCAAGACACTGCTGATAAAGATGGTATGTTTTGCTATCACGACTTTAAAATTCTCTGTTGTATTTTTTACATTATGCATGCCTTTGGAATAGTATGGGTGTGTGGTAGCCATTTGATTTTATGTCTGCTAAAGTAAATTTGCTCAAAATCATGTTGATTTCTTTATTCTGGATCAAATGTTTATTTTTACTATAGCTGAATATCACAAAAAAATCTTTATTTTTGTAGCTCATTTCTCCTTTGTTTATGGTGACTTTGTCATCTGAGTTAGGATTCTTGGTTGGAAACAACAGAATCCTTTTAAGGTGATTGAAACAGAAAAGGGATTTATTTAAGGAAATAGCGAATTTATAGACTTTCAGGGATATCTAGAGTCAGGCTTAGTATCTAGAGCCAAGAACAAATTCAAGTCCTATCACAATACTGCTTCAGGGACACCCCTCCCCCATAGCTACTGCAACAATGCAGACTCCATGAGACTCAATATAACACGGGGCTCTGGGTTCCAGAATTTCTCTTACAGCAGCTCCTGATAGTAAGTGCCTACTTCTCTGCCACCCTCTCCAGAAGTTGATTTCTTCTCAGTGAACAAAGTCTGACCTGGCTGTGTCTGATTTGTGGAGCCTCAGTAAGCAGCCAAGGAGGCCAGTAAATCTCATGTCTGATTCCTGACTTTGGAGGCAGGATTCACTGTGTGGGAAAATCACCACAAAAGGAGGGGTATGCAAAAGATAGCAGGCCTCCAGAAAGTTCTGCAGTTGTCTGTACTATGTTTTTACTCTGTGTACATTTCATGAAGTCATTTGGCAGCAACCATATTAACTTCTAGTGATCACGTTAAAATAGACAGTTGAGCTCCTCTTAAAATTAGTCCTAGAGAGACTAGAAATATATATAAATTATCCATAATTGATTAATAAATATATTCTGCAAGTGACTCAGCCACCTAGAATTCATAAGTTGAATATCACCCTGCGAAATGGTTTTAAACAACCAAAAGTATTGAAAAAAAACTGATACTTCCTTTTGTTTTTTTCATCTGGGATTATTTATCTAATATCAAATCTCTAGAAGCACAAGAAGCAGGGCTGCTCATAAGATGTCATAGGAGATTATTTTAGACATTTATCTCTATAGAGTTTAGACTTGTGCTCCATCTGCATGAGTGTAGGTGTACAGTACAGGAAACCCTTATGTGGCTCACTCTGTGCATCAGGACACTGTGCCTATAAATTCTTGTGATAGTAAAACACAGCTCCCCAAAGAGATCAGGAGCCATCAAGTGCAGCTGCTTGTCTTATATGCCATAAAGTGCAGCTGCTTGTCTTATATGGGGAAGTGAAAGATATTACTTTTAAAAATGGAGCCCAGCTAATAAGAAGCCTCAAAATGTACAGAAAGAAATGTGTACTATTTACATCAGATCATGGGAGATGGTTCATAACCTGACTGATAAAAATGTAAAGAAAAAAGCAGATCAAACATGTCAAGTTAAATGCATGTTTTAATCTCTAATCCTTCCTCAAGCACCACTAAAATCACAGGAATAATTTTTTTTTAAAAAAGGCATAAGTACCTAAGATAAAGAGGATGGGAAAAGAGACAAAAACTGATGAAAGATGTTGCAAGTTTCATAAGCTCAAGAAGTG